>NC_138551.1:121939080-122539080 GCF_964273705.1 Natrix helvetica | reverse complement strand
TCATTTTGGGACCAAATCAATGTGCATTTTGTACAGCAACTGGTCATTGCAAGAAAGGATTTCAGTAAGTAAAAGAAAGTTAGAGATATGTTTTTGAAGACGGAACATGAAGATATGTGAGGACTTGTGAACTCTGGCATATGGATGATTCAATACCTTTTCTTTGCCCCATGGAAATATTTGCACATTTCCATGGATATTTATTCAGGATTTATTATGGCACCCCGCAAAGGGGTGTGACCCAGCCATGTAAAACAAACTCAATCCTTGTTTTTTTTACTTTCAATCACTTGAATTTTTTCACTTTCTAATTTGACCACTTATCAGAGGCATTTTCAACAAAAAGCGAGTTTGCCTCTCCCTCTGGTATATTTTTACCAGAGGGAGAGGTATATTTTTACCAGACAAAACACCGATTATAATAATAATAAATAATAAATTTGAATTTATTAGCCGCTCCCTTTCCAGGCAGGACTCGGGGCGGCGTACAATGGGCATATAGAACATAGAAACATGTATAAAAACACATAAACATACAAAAATACAGAGACACACATGCACGGAGGAGGTAACCAATTACAACATTTAGACAGTTAAAATCCCCATTAAAATACCCAATTGTAAAAAACCCAATGTACAATTAAAATTTAAAATTTAAAAAGACAGTCAGGAGGAGTGAGAAAAAATTACGGTTGAGCCAGGCCAGATTCCCTTAATTACTTGGGGATATATATGGAAAATTTGCTTTTTACAAGGTACAGGTTTTCCCCCTCCTTTTTCAATACCTTAAACATAAAATGCTTGCATCTCACGCTTCACCTGATGTACCTCACATTAAGTTGCCACCCAAACCTTCACTTTTGCAATATGGGTGGATAGAGCACTCCCACACACTCCCCTTTCATTAGCTCTTCTTGCAACTCCTCAACTTTTGACAGGGATCATCATACAAGTAGTGCTGATCCCAAAACCTAAACTTTATATTTTAGAATGGTTACATCTAGCACACACACCTCGTAATTCACTCACACCCAGAGCAGCCCAAATGGCTTTGCTCATTGAAAAGGCACGAAGAAGAACCCGTGCCTTAATGGGAATGGATTTTGTTACGCTTTACCTCCCTTTCAAGTTATCTCAATGGGAACCTCTTTTTCAAAATTCTACTCTTCTCCAAGATGCACTCACGGAATGGCCTGGTCAAATTTCATGTCATCTGCCAGCTGACCCAAGGCTACAAGTTATTAAGACCATTCCGATACAATTTTTTACACCAATAACATCACAACCCATCAAAGATGCGTTAACCGTATTCACAGATGGGTCCAAAAATCATGGTGCATGTACTTGGAATACACAACAGATATGGCATAAGAAATTGACTAATACACAAACATCTGCACAACAGGCTGAGCTGGCAGCTTTTATTCTAGCTTTGGAATTATTTTCTTCCGAACCTCTAAATATCATCACAGACAGTCTGTATGTTGCTCAATTAACTTTACATATTTTTGATGCCTATATCTCACCCTCGTTAACACCTTCCCTTTTGATGTTGTTTACACAATTGCAAACAGTACTACACGCAAGGACTAAACCTTTGTTTGTAGCACACATTCGTAGTCATCAGCATCTGCCTGGGTTCCTATTGGAAGGAAATCACATGGCAGACGAGGCCTGCAAAATGATGCCTCTAACTATTGTTTCACCTCAGCCTGCCCCATTGACAGCAGGTGAAAGTCACACCTTTTTTCATCAAAACAAAAAAGCCTTGATGAAGCAATTTGGCATATCAATGGCAGAAGCAACTGCCATTATTCAACAATGCCCCACGTGTAGTCTCCAAGCTAATAGTATCCCACAAGGAGTAAATCCAAGGGGTACTGAGGCTTGTGAAACTTGGCAAATGGATGTCACTCAGTATTCTCTCTTTGCCCCATGGAAATACCTTCACGTTTCTGTGGACACTTTTTCGGGTTTTATTATGGTAACCCCACAAAGGGGTGAAAATACTAAACAAACAATTAATCACTGTATTCGATCTTTCGCAACATTGGGGTGTCCAAAAATTTTAAAAACTGATAATGGTCCTGCCTACACCTCCTCTGCCTTTGCTGAATTTTGTAATAGGTGGTCCATTATTCACAAATTTGGAATTCCTTTTAATTCAAAAGGACAAGCAATAGTAGAACGAGCAAATAAAACCTTGAAATCAGCTCTTGATCGGCATATGGGGTCAAAAGGGTTACACCCCCCCCAATCTCCCGATGTTGCAAAACATTCTAAATACTTGTCTTTATACTATCAACTTTCTTAACCTTACTGGCACACCTGCCTCCTCTGCAGCCTCTCGTCACTTTTCTAAACCTCCTCTCCCTGCCTCCCGACCTCTTGTTTACTACAGGCAATTGCCGGATCCACACTGGAAAGGTCCGGCTCAATTGATTACTTGGGGAAAAGGCTACGCAGCGGTACAAATTGATGACAAGACTCTCTGGGTTCCTGCTCGTTGTGTTCGTCCGTATCACCGCATACCAGAAGAAGATCAAGATGACCCTGCCTTTTCTTCTCCCCCTGACATATCACTCCTTTTTCTTTAAACTCTTTCTCTCATTGTTATCTCATGCCTCTGCTCGATTTGTTGCTCACCCTCAGGTGATTTTTGCACCTCTTGACACTCATGTGACTTTTGTGTTCAAAGACACTCTTCTCACTACTTGCCCCTATGCCTTGCAGCATCAGGGCCAATTTCTTTTCCCTTCTTTAAAACCTTTGATATTAATTCAATACTTATATCATGACTCTTGTCAAGTTCGTCTTTCCTTACAAGTAACTCCTCAAACTATTGGCTCCTACTCGTGCATCGGATTTTTGTCCAATAGCACCTATTTTAACCAAACTGTTTATCTCTACTCAACACCCTCTGTGGTTTATCCTCCATTATCTTCAATTTTTCTTTCTTGGATGACTCTTGTCCGCACCTCTCCTCACCCCTCTTCAAGAACTTTGCTTCGCCATTTTTCATGCTGTTTTCCAGAGCCATGCGATGTGAATACTTGTTTATGGAAAGCCAAAGAAATTCCAGACTATGCACCAGGAGTAAGCGAGCCTCTCTCAGGAGCAAGGATTCGCCGAAACGCACCGGACTTTCCAAAATATAATTCCCTCATACAAACACACCAGGTACGCTACACCTTCATACAAGGAGTGCCATATGCTCCCACCATGTCGTGTCGACAACGATCTCCTATCAAGAAAAAAGGTACTTTTTGGCGATGGTTTTTTAACAACACATGGCTTCCTGAAGATTCAGAACATTATTTACAAACATTTCATTTCCGTACTACTCAATTGACTGTCAAAAACCCTAAGGCAGTAGATTTGGGACTATATCAGTGTGAAATTACCAAGATAGTTAAAGGACTTGCCACTTCTGCCAGATTGACCTTATTGTTGTTCCAGAAACAATCCACTCATTCCTCACGAATTTGGCGTGCTGCATCACTTACGTCTAACAATCAAAGTTGTAGTGATTGCATCACCACCACAATACACAGTGGCAAGGTCTCTAAGACATTGATATATCATACCATCAAACCTGAACATTGTCAAATTACTAATCCATCAACTTGTAGAGTTAATAATACTGTTTATCACATGTGTACCCTTAACAACAAGATTCAATGTTACAACCCAAAAGAAGCAAAAACCGTTACTACATATGTGATGTCCATTTACACCATTGAATGCGGTAGACAAGAATTACTCAACAAAACTGAGTTTAAATCCCTCAACACGCAAGTTCGCCTCAGTTTTGACGCTTGTTTAGCAATCAATCGCAACTGTTGGAAATCAACTTGTGGGACATTACAATGGGAAAGGAGTCTTATGCTCGAACGAAAATACATGTGCTACAATGACAAAAGGACTTGCTCCGACCGGGACACTTACAGCTTTTGTCCATATTGGTCCTGTGTCAGCATGTGGTCTGGGGATCCACCTGGTGGAAACTATAAATGCAAGTTGGAAACGGGCATAGCCAACAGCAAGTGTCCAAGAAATTCGTGCAACCCAATTACCATAACTTGCACACCTACCAAAACATGGGAAGTAGAATATGGCTTGGCCATAGAAGCAAGTGGTAGAGACCCACACATTGCGTTGCGCTGGACAGTAACCAAGCAAACTAAGCAATTGCGAACAACTAAAGGACTTTTTTGGTCATTTTATCAGGAAATTGAGAAATTGAATATCCCTGAAATACCGCAACATGTTACTAACACTTTTGTCCAACTAGCAGAGGACATTGCTAACACATTGAATGTTACTAATTGTTTTGTATGTGGGGGAACCAACATGGGGGGAAAATGGCCCTGGGAAGCCCAAGAACTGAATTATTCTAAAATATTGGAGATGGACAAGCTAGGTAATTTGTCATACACAAAAGGGAAAGATGGGGACTGGACTCTTACAACAAATCTTGTGGGAAATGTTTGCTTCTCCAGATCTATTGGTTCCAAATGTACAAAAGTAGGGAACTTAATTTGTAATGGGAAATGGGAAAATGGGATATGGTGGTCAGGAAAAAATAGCTCAGCTGGACAAGATGAAACTGCTTTGTTTAAAGTTACACACATGAAAAAGTTCTTGACAAACCCAAACAATCAATCACTCACATGGTTAGCACCCGATGGGCTGTATTGGATATGTGGAAAAATGGCCTATGGACACCTCCCAGCTAATTGGTGCGGAACATGTGTCTTGGGCATTATTAGACCTGGGTTTTTTCTCCTCCCACTAAACACACGACAAGTCTTAGGGGTCCCCATTTACGACGAGATAGGGAACCACCGCAGAAAGCGCGAGGACGTTGTTTCCTCAATAAGTAAAGTTGTCGTGGGAGGGAACCAAGGCACATGGGGAAATGATGAATGGCCAGCTGAACGTATCATACAAGTATACGGCCCTGCCACATGGGCCGAAGATGGTATGTATGGATACCGCACACCCATCTACTTATTAAACCGACTTATTCGTTTACAAGCTGTAGTAGAAATAATAACAAATGAGACTGTCAAAGGCTTGACACAATTAGCCAAAGAAAGTGTAAAATCCAGAACATACATAATGCAAAATAGACTTGCACTAGACTACCTGCTTGCTAAAGAAGGAGGAGTACGTGGAAAATTCAATTTAAAATTGCCCATGTTCCTGTGCAAACATGGAATGGATTTGATTTTGGAGGTATGTTCGATGGTATTTTACCCAAATTCCCAGGTTTAAAAGCTGTTTTTATATTTGTTGCAATGATTGCTATGGGATGTATACTATTACCCTGCTTATTGCCTATTTTTGTATTCATGATAAAGCGTAGTTTGAATGCCATTGCCGAAGCAAAAACGACTGCACAAATTAATATGATGCTTGAGAATAATGCGTATATGTTGATACCAACAGATGAAAGTAAGCAACCCTTGCTACATTTCTCCCCGGATAATGATTCAGAAGATGACGCTGAAAGAATGGTAGGTGCGGACACAGGAAGCCTGGGGTCGGAGGGCAACATGCGACCTGAAATAGCACTCACCTCCATGGACGTAAAAGCTCCATGTTTTCAGCTTTAATAAAGTAAAAACAGAGGAGATGTAGCGATCATGTTTAAAGTTGCTAGCCACATCACATTCTTGTTGAGCCGGCACAAAGCCTGCTCAAGGTTTTGCTTTGCAACATTTCTATGCAACATTCTTCGCTTTGCAACATTTCTATGCAACATTCTTCTGTAACATCTTTTTGTAACATGTGAACAAGCTTGCCCGGTAACAAGTATACGTAACAAGTGAACAAAGCCTGCCCAGTAACAAGTGTTTTAACCAATCATGTAATAACACGCTGTAAGACAGAAACCTTTTGTATGATTTTAATAAATACCGTCTCAATCGGCCAGCCGGGGTCTTTTGATCTCGCTGAGCTGGTTGATGCGTTGCAACACATCATGGAGTCCGTTCTTCCTTGGCAGTATCAGGCCCGCCTAACCTAGGCGCACCCCAGCTGGGGTCCCATAGCCGAGCTCAGTCAGGCTCACCTCTGCAGGGGTTTCGATGCCTAGCTCCGGCTCACCCTTGCAAGGGTCCACACCCAAAGAAGACGAGGTCGCCGTGTGGCAGCCAGCCACACACTCACTCACAGGCAGAAACTAAAAGTTTGTGTATGTATGAGAGAGAGTAAGATCCTAAGGTAAGATGAGAGCTGTAGGAGCCCTGCTCTAACCGTGTTGTTGGATCATCTCCATGAGAAGCCTTGGAATGGCAGAATGACCTGGAATGCAGGGATTGACCTGCTCTCCATCACTATTATGTCCTCCTTTCTTGATTTCCTGATAAAACCCCTTTCACAGAAAGCATCGACCGGAACAGCTGTCTGAGGTTTCACTTTGGGTTTGTTATTATTTAAGTATCTACCTTTTAGAAATCCCCACTTTTTCCTTCCTCATCCAGAGAATGAAAATAGCAACATCTAATCTGGCCCTTTAATTTCCCATTCGTTCATTTGTCCATAAAGCCTTTCCCTGCTTCTATTCCGAGTGGGCTTCTGTGTATGAAGGGCTGGAGAAGAGGCCCAGGGAAAAAAAGCCCTTGAGACTCTCTCTGGGAGGAGGTTGAAGGGATCCTGTGTAGAGGCAGCCTCACCGTTGACCAAATGCTCTGGATTGGGGCATGAGCATTTAATGCCACCTATTCAACCAGGTCAAGAAGGGGAGGGGGAGGTGTTAGATTCGGGCAACGAGAGAAGAGACTCCAGACGATAGTAACAACAACAGCTCTTTATTTAGTAGTAGTAGTGATCCAGCTTGATATGGGGTCGAGTAGCTCCCCTTTTATAAGGATCTGGTAGACCACCCTACCAATCAGGACAACCCCTTGTTCCCGCCCTAGTGGCGGACCTGAGTGGAGACTTACAGCGGTTTATGCTAATATCTAACACCCCTCCCCTCTTAGATGGAGTGTTCCGGTTAGTGACAAAGTCCTGTAAGTATGCCGGTTTCTGCCTTGCTCGGGTGGACCTACGAAGTTCGGGTTGTGGTGGAGCTGGCGTGAGATCGGAGTGTTCCTCTTGTTCCGTAGTGCTGGCTGGGGATGGTATGTTCCCCTCGCTGGGAGGCTGCTCCGCTCTATCGTTGATCTCAGATTCCACCTCAGGCTCCGTGGTGCCATAGCCATCTGTGCTTGGATATTCGGGTTGTTGCATCGGCTGACTTTCCGGCGGAATGAAGTCTTCATTTGCTGATCGTAGGTTGGAGTGCGTTAGGCGACCTCGGAGTTGGTCTATGTGTCTTTTCCAATTTCTACCATCTAATTCCAACAAGTATGATCGAGGACTCGTGATACCAATTACCTTTGCCGGAATCCACAGTGTCCCCCCTGCATAGTTGTGGGCGTATACTGCATCCCCTATGCTAAAGTTCCGAATTTTGCTTGTGGAGTCTCGGGGCGATGTGGCAGAGTAATTTGGGTGAAGCCGGTCCAGGTGAGACCTTAAGCGGCGACCCATGAGGAGTTCAGCGGGGCTCCTTCCCGTCGTGGCGCTAGGGGTAATGTGTTGGATTAATAGGTAATGGTAGATTCGTGTTTGCCAATCACCCGGGCCCATCCTAGCGAGGGCCTCTTTTGCAGATCGCACCATTCTCTCCGCCTGTCCGTTCGACGCCGGGTGGAATGGCGTGACGAGGGCATGCCGAATTCCCTGACTTGCTAAGAATGCTTCGAATTGCATGGCCGTGAATTGGGGCCCGTTGTCGGAAACCAGGAGGTCGGGCAGGCCGTGAGTGGCGAAAAATCGCCGTAGTACCTTGATGACTGCCTCTGCCGTGATTGAAGTCATCAGGACTACTTCCAACCATTTGGAGTATGCGTCCACAACTATTAGAAACGTTTGCCCTTGCACTGGCCCTGCGAAATCAATGTGTATTCGTGACCAGGGTGCTTTCGGTTTGTCCCATTCCATAGCGGGTGCTTCAGGGGGGGCTGGTCTGGACTCTTGGCACGGATTACAAGTGGCTACCCATTCCTCTATCTCCTTGTCCATGTTCGGCCACCAAACGTATCTCCTAGCTAGTGCTTTCATCCTTACGATCCCAGGATGCCCAACATGCAAAGCCTCCAATACATTTCTCCGCAGTTTGTATGGTACAACAACTTGATCCCCCCCACAATAAAAAACCTTGTAAATCCGACAGTTCATCGCGCTTAGACCAAAACAGTTTGAATTCGGGTCCCACAATCCCTTTTGGCCACCCCCTCCATACCCAAGTTTGTACTTGTTTGATTACGTTGTCCTTAGCAGAAAACCTCGCAACGTCCACAGAAGAAACTGGCCCTGAGTCCAAACAGTCAATCAAAAGAACCGGTATCTCTGGAGTGGGGTCTGTTAACAGTTCCGGTAGCGGGCAATGGCTGAGTGCGTCTGCATGCCCTAATGTGGAACCCGGTCGATGTATCAGTTTGTAGGAATACGCAGCCAGGAAAACAGTCCACCTGGTCATGCGTGGGGATAGGGAGACCGGTGTGGGGCAGTTTCCCGCCAGAAGACCCAGCAATGGTTTATGGTCTGTTATCAGTTCGAAATCGCGGCCGTAGAGATATTCGTGAAAATGCTTGACTCCAGCCACAGCGGCTAACGCTTCCCTGTCCATTTGGCTGCAGTTGCGTTCTGCCGATGACAAAGTCCTTGAGTAGAACGCGATGGGGGCTTCGTTCCCATTTGGCATTCTGTGGCTGAGTACTGCGCTGATGCCGAAAGGTGATGCATCACAGGTCAATACCAGTGGTAGAGTTTGGCTGTACTCGATGAGTAGAGAGTCGGTCGTGAGTAGGCGCTTGACGGCGGCGAAGGCGGCCGCCTCGGAACGTCCCCAGGTCCATTTCACGTTCTTGGCTAGGAGTTGGTGTAGCGGCTCAGCAACTGTAGCTTTCTGTCTTAGAAAAACGCTGTAGAAGTTAAGAAGTCCGAGGAACGCCTGCAACTCGGTCTGATTTCGTGGTGTGGGGGCGTCCTGGATTGCCTTAATTTTCTTCGATGTTGGATGTATACCCAGTCCATTGATTCTATAACCCAGGAATTCTACACTAGGCACGTTAATTTGGCGTTTTTCCTTTTTTAGGCGGAGACCCTTTTCTCTAATTCTGGCCAAAACACTCTTGACACATTTTAATAGTTGCTCCTCGTTTGCAGCCGACACCAAGATGTCGTCGAAATACGGGACGACTCCTGGTATGCCCTGCAAAAGCTGTTCCATGACGCTTTGGAACAAACCCGGAGCGATGCTTACGCCGAATTGTAACCGGTTGCATTTGAAAGCAACCCTGTGGGTCACTATAATTTGGGCCTCCGCCGTGGCGCTATCCACAGGCAGCTGCTGATACGCTTGTGCCATGTCTAATTTTGCAAAAATTTTCCCTGGCCCCAACGAGTGCAATAGGTGTTGAACTACGGGCACAGGATATGCGCTTTGTTGTAGGGCGACATTAATTGTGCATTTATAGTCCGCACAGATGCGGACTGACCCGTCTGGCTTAACTGGGGTCACGATTGGGGTTTCCCAGCGTGCATGATCCACCGGTTCCAGGATCCCTTGCTCTACAAGTTTATCGATTTCTTTGTCAATTTTGGGACGGAGTGCAAAAGGCACTCTTCTAGGTTTGAGTCGGATTGGCGCCACTTTTGGATCCAAATTGAATGATATTGGCTTTCCCACATACTTACCAAGGCCGGAGCTGAACACATCCTCGAACTCCTTAAAAATTTCTCCAGCGCTGACTTCTGGTGGATGCCACCAGGGCAAAGGACGCTCCCTTTAGAGCGTCCGATCTACAGCTGATTGTTTCGCCGATTTCCAGGGGCGAAAATCCTCTGCTCCGAGCAAAGAGGCGGAGGAGAGCTTTTCGGGCTGGGTTGAGCCCGTTTGGACCCTCCAGGAAGGAGGTAGAAGCGGTGCTCCCCAGGTAGCCCGAGAGGAAGCTCCAACAGCTGGATTCCCCTGCTTTGCAGGGCAAGCTCTGGAAGGCACGTCTCTGTTTACATTGTTGATTGGTGCTGAATTGTAACGGACAGACTGAGACTGAAGCGGTGGCTGCAAGTATTTCTGGGTTTTTTTTTCTGCTTTCTCTTATTATTCTACAGCTTTATAACAAAGACTTTCACTTTGGGGGGAAAAAAAACGGAGAACTTTTTCCTTTTAAAATGGCTACTTTTCTTTTTCTGCTTGTTCTCCTTAATTGACTCTTACTGAAACCTTATACAACAGTGCCATCTGGTGGTAGGAATTGAAAAGAAAAGAGGTTTTTCCTCTTGGTTTTTTTTTTTTTTTTTTTTTTTTGACTTGGTTGGCGTCTTGGCAAGTTATGGCTGTACAGAGAGGTACCAAGCCTAAGGACACCTCCTCTCCTTTACAACAATCTCAGTTGTCCTTGTTGGCACAACCTCAATCTCAATCCCAAAATCCACCACCTGCAGCAATTACCAATAAAGAAATATTGGATACTTTGAACATTAAGTTTGGTAATGTGGAGAAAAATATGTTGGATTTGAAACAACAAATGAGAAGCCAACAGGACCAAATGGATCAAATGAACCAAACTATGGAAGAGATGAGGGATCAGGCAGCTCGGGCTAATCAAGATATTAGAAATGATGTTGTTTCTGCCCTTTCTGGACTGGCTGTAAATTTGGAATTCCTGGATGATGTGGTTAAAGAGACTCAGAAGGATGTTGGAAAATTGGAATACCGGGCAGACAAGTTGGAAGAGAGGGCGGATAGAATTGAGCTTGAGCAGTTGCTATTCCAGTACAAGCAGTTAGAGGCTGTTTTGCGGGTAAGGGGTTTGCCAGAGGATAAAGACAGCGGGAAAGGAGAAGATTTGAGGGTGATTTGCGCGGAGGCTTTTGCCCCCCTTCTACAAGTGGATCCAAAAGAGATTCTCCAACAGATTGAGAAAGCTTACAGAGTTAACTCCTGGTATGCAAGACAGCGAAATTTGCCAAGAGATGTGGTGGTTCATCTGGAAAGGAGATACCTACGTAATGAGATTGTACAGGCTGCATATCATCAGAGATGTACTGTGCGAGATCAGGAGGTGAAAGTTTTGAAAGAAATACCATTGAAAATGCTTAGGCTGCGCAAAGAGTTTAAATTTTTGACGGATGAACTGAAGAAACGTAACCTGCAATTTAGATGGGAATTGCCAATTGGCGTTACTTTGATTTACTCTGGGAAAAGATATCGATTGGATTCTACTCAGAAGGCTAGAGACTTTTATTCCAAGGTTCTGAATGCTGGTGAGCTAGGATTGGAATCGGAAAAGATCCAGCCTGTTCAGCAGGAGCTAATAGAGATAGCAGCCTCGGCACTTGCATCAGTTGATAAACAGCTTGTGGAGAGACTGGAAGAAGCAGTAGGCTTGGGATTGGAATTTAAAGAACAGAGAATTACCAGAGCAACGGCAAAGAAAATGGAGAAGACTATACAGCAAACTTTGAGTACCTCTGTTGATGTACCTACACAATCAGAAGCCGTGGGAGGAGCAAGGCCTAAGAGATTTCCTACTGATATGAGGGCTATGCTTCAGAAGCTTCAAACTAAGCTTGACGATGGTCAGGCTGCTGACCTGGAATGTTAATGGACTTAATTCCCCACAAAAAAGAAGAAAGGTTTTCTATTATTTGAAACAGCATAAAAATGATGTAATTTGCCTTCAGGAGACGCATATTAAGTCTAGTGATCAAAAAATTTTGGACAATTGGAAATTGGGACAATGTTTTGTAGCCTCAGCTCCTGAAAAAAAGAATGGTTTGGTGCTGTATGTTAATAAAAGCTTGTCAGCTAATTTATTGGAAGCAGATCTGCAAGGGAGATATATTTTAGTGGAACTTATGGTACTGGATCAGAAAATACTACTTGTTGGGATTTATGCCCCTAATCAACAGCAGATGAAGTACTTTAAGGATTTGCAGAGGAGAATATCGGACTTGGACTACAAACCATTTGTTTTTATGGGGGATTGGAATGGGGTTATAGACACACAGATGGATAGATCTGGAGCTTCAACCTCAACTTGTAGAGGGCGGTTGCCTTCAGCTTTTTTTGATCTGAAGGATGAATTGGAATTAATGGATGTCTGGAGGCTCCGCAATGAGAAGGAAAGAGACTATACGTTTTTCTCGGACAGACATCAGTCTTTTTCTAGAATTGACTTTATGTTAATATCAAACGATTTGCTTTCTAGGATTAAAGATGTTAAGATTTTCCCGAGAACTATTTCAGACCACAGCCCGGTGATGATGGAGATACAGGACTTGATGACTCAACGAAGATCTTGGAGGCTTAATGAGGGATTATTTAAATATGATGTGAATGTGTTGGAGTGTAAGAAACAATTGAAAGAATTTTTTGTGCTTAACATGGATAAAGGCACCTCAACAGAGATAGTTTGGGACGCTAGTAAGGCTTATATGAGGGGCATATTGATCTATTTGAATAATAAGATTAAAAGGGATAGAGAAGCTAAATTGAAAGAATTGGAGAGGGAAATTAAGATTAAAGAGAAATTGCTGATATCAAGCCCTCAAGATAGGTCAATTTATACTACTATTAAATTGTTGAAAGGGCAGCTGAACATGTTAGTGGCAGAACGGACTACAATACAGTTGAGATACCTTAAGCATAATACATTCTGTAATGCCAATAAGCCTGGGAGGTGGCTAGCTTATCATCTACGGAAAAGGAGAACTCAAAATATCATAGATAAGGTTGAGGATAAGGGTAAAATGGTTTATCTACAAAAAGATATTCAGAGGGTGTTCGTAGATTTTTATTCTAAGTTATATGCTAAGGATAAGATTACATTATCTGGTATAGTTAATTATTTAGGACGGGCTAAAGTTCCACAACTTACATTAGAACAGAAGGAAGGGTTAGACCAGCCAATAACAACTGAGGAGATAAGGGAGGCTATTACTCAATTGAAGACTGGGAAGGCGCCTGGGACGGATGGTCTTACAGCTGTTTACTACAAGACCTTAATGGCAGAGATGGTGGAACCTCTTAAAAAACTTTTTATGGAAGTGATGGTCAATGGAAAGATTCCCCCATCTTGGAAAACAGCTTTTATTTCTCTGATACTTAAAGAAGGTCAGGAGGGATCACAACCAAAGAATTATAGACCTATTTCTTTACTTAATGTAGATTATAAGATATTTGCAAAGGTATTGGCTAATAGATTAATGCCGATACTACAGCAAATTATTCATCCAGACCAGACTGGATTTATATCAGGTAGATTTATGAAGTATAATGTAAGATATGTACTGGACCTTATGGAATATTTAGAAAAGAATAGCCAATACCCAGCGGCTTTGATATTTTTGGATGCTGAAAAAGCTTTTGATCAAGTACACTGGCAATTTTTGATTGAGGTACTGAAGAAGATGGGTATGGGTAGGTATTTTATACAAGCTATTAGAGCTATATATCAAGAACAAACAGCTCGGTTGATAATAAATAATACTTTAACTACAGATTGTAAAATAGAGAAAGGAACTAGACAAGGATGTCCCCTATCTCCACTTATATTTGTATTAGTATTGGAAATATTGTTGAATAGGATATGTCAATCTACAGAGATTCAAGGTGTTCGGATTAGGCATCATGAATATAAATTGAGAGCTTTTGCTGATGACCTAGTTCTTACTATCTCGAAACCTATACAATCTATTGAACCATTATTACACGAGATTCTGGATTATGGGGCGGTTTCGGGGTTTAAGGTGAATTATTCTAAGACAAAAATGTTGCTTAAGAATATGTCTAGTACTCAAGCTGAACGACTCCAGCAGTTATTGGGTTTTGAAGTAGTTAAAAAAGTTAAATATCTGGGGGTTTATTTAACAAACTCTAATACAAAACTTTATAAAAATAATTATGAGCTGCTTTGGCATAAGGTTCAACAAGAAATGGCCTCGTGGAGGAAACTGAAGCTGTCTTTCTTAGGAAGGATAGCTGCGGTTAAGATGAATATACTACCGAGGTTCTTATTTTTGTTTCAGATGACACCAATAATTAAAAGAGAGGCTACTTTGTTAGAGTGGCAAGGGGACATAAATAAGTTTAGATGGGATGGGAAAAAACCCAGAGTTAAGTTGAAGATTATACAAGATGTGCGGGAGAGAGGAGGATTGAAAATGCCTAATCTGATGTTGTATTATGATGCAGCTGTCCTGGGAGCAATTAGTAACTGGATAAATATGACGGAGGAGAGAATTCTTAATCTAGAAGGATATGATCTGCTTTATGGTTGGCATGCGTATTTAATGTATGGTAAAAAGCAGGATTTTGTTTTTAGAACGCATATATACAGGTCTGCGTTGTTAAGAGTCTGGAAGAAGCATCAGCCAAATATGCAATGTAAGATTCCTGACTGGGTAATACCAAGGCATATGATAGAAAATATTAGTATAACACAGAGGCACGATGAAACTACATATGCTCAACTGTTGGATTGGGTAGATAATCATTGGGAGCTAAAGTTGATAGATGAACTAAAAGATAAAAAGATTGTACAGACTTGGTTTCAATATCAACAGTTACAATTTAGGTTTAAGGAAGATATGAGGATAGGTATTGAGAATACGTATGATGAGTTGACTGAGCAAATTAGGGACCAAGGACAATTTCATATTAAAAGAATATATAATATTTTGATAAAGAGAGACTCTGCTTCTGAGTTAGTTAAGGATTGTATGGTAAAGTGGGCACAGAATATAGAGGAACCTATAATGTTAGATACATGGGAGAAGATCTGGATTAGAAATGGGAAGTTTACGCAAGCCCAGAATTTAAGGGAAAATTTTTACAAGATGTTTTATAGATGGCATTTAGATCTAGCTAAGCTGTCTAAAATGTATCCAAATTACAATCCTAAGTGCTGGATGTGTGATTGTTCAAACGCTTCTTACTTTCATATTTGGTGGTCCTGTAAGAAAGTTAAGGCTTTATGGATTAAAATATGGTGGATAATGCAGAAGAAGATTTTTAAAAGAAAAATTAAATTTGCTCCCCAATTTTTTCTATTGGGCATAGTACCTGACTGCACTGTTGCTGAAACTAAATTAATATTGTATATGATTACAGCAGCTAGACTGCTGATAGCACAATATTGGAAGAAAGCAGAATTATGCTCTATAGAAGAATGGATACTTAAGGTAGCAAATCTTGCCGAAATGGATAAAATTTCTGTATACCTAAAAGATCACTCTTACGATAAGTATACTATAGATTGGTATCCCTGGATTGATTTTGTAAAATTAAGGTACGGTTCAAAGGAAGTGTCTATGGGATTTGGTTGAGAAATGTTTCATAAATATGTAGGAATGGTTTTGGAAAGGAGGTTATGATGGTTTTTCTCCTTTTTTGTCTTTTTTGTATTATCTTGTTCTTATTCTGATATATGCATATTATTATTGGGATATTTGTTTTTCAGATTTGCTGGTAACTATGCTTCTGACTCTATCTGGGAAGTTAGGGGTTGGGTTAGGGAGGGTTAGGGTGGGGAAATGGGGTGGGTGGGTGGGGGGAGGGGGAGGGGAGGGAGAAAATGTTACTCCTAATAAGATAACCTGTATATGTCTGTTACATAAATAAATAAATGTTTATATATAAAAAAAAAATTCTTCAGCGCTGCTGTTCTCCACGGTGTTGATTCCGGTGACTTCTAGCCCCAGGGCTTCGAACCAATCCAGTCCCAGGAGGCTCTGTAATGGCGCGCTGGCGACGGTCACAGGCAGCTGGGCTATGATGTCTTTGAACTGGACCCGAAACGTGCCCTGACCCACGATGGGGACCCTGTTCCCCTGGTAGTCTCGTAGCAGGATGTCTGGTGTTCGCAGTTGGCGCTTCTTAAGGCTCGGAATTGCCTTTTTCATGGCCGACCACGAGATGATCGTCAGGGACGATCCCGTGTCGACTTCAAGCTTGCAAGGGGTGTCCTCCAGGAGGACAGTGAGTTTCAGCTTTTTAGGCCGCTTTGGGCGGACCTGACCTATTGTTGTGAGATAGGTTCTCATTGGTTCTCTCTGGGTATACTCTCTCTCGGTTTCCTGGGAATACTCTCTCTCAGCTCTCTGGGAATACGCCCGTTCAGCTCTTTGGGGATACTCTCTCTCGGCTGACTCCCTTGGTTCTCTCTCTGGGCGCCCTTTGTTTTTTCGCCAAGCCCCTGGGTTGGGCTTCTGTCGGCGATACATTTGAGGCTGCCATTGTGTGGCAGGGACTTCGCTCTGGCACACTCTTGCGATGTGCCCCAGTTTGTCGCAATGCGAGCAAACAACGTTTCTGAAACGGCAGGTAGACCGGGGGTGGTTCCCTCCGCAACTTGCGCAGGGTGGCAAACGGAATTCAGGTTTCCCCACCGGTCTTGTGTGACTGCTCCGCATGCGATGACTGTCTTCGTATTCGCAGTCCTCGGTGTCTTGATCGGCGGCCTCATAATGCACTCTGGCTTGTCTGGCTCCCGTCTGGATCGCGCTGTACCCGCGTTGTATTGTTTCGGAAGATCTGTCTGCTGATTCAGAAGCTCTCGCCTCGTCTAGCGCAATTTGCAGGCTTAGGTTGGGTTTGGCCAACAAACGTTTTTGTAACGAAATGTCTTTCAACCCGCATATGAGGCATGCCAGGATTTGCTCGTCCAGGTCCCTGAACTCGCAATGTGTTGCTGCTTTTCAAAGTGCTGCAACGTACTGGTTGATGGATTCTCCCGCCTTCTGGTTCCTCGTGTTGAATTCCTGGCGGCGAATGTGGCGGGAAGGTTTTGGCGCGTAATGCGCTTGCAACATCTGTTGTAGCGCCCTCCATGTTACTGCCTGGATGGGGGTTGGCTCAGAGAGATCCCTGGCCGTTTCGAAGACTTCTCGACCGCAGTAGCTCAGGAACATATTCTTTTTCCGGGAGACCGGTACCCCCGTGAGATCGTTTGCCTCTAGGAAGCATTCGAATCTCAGCATGTAGGATTCCCAATGCTCGGCGATTGGGTCGTATGGAGTTGGTGGAGCGTGTATCAACATCTTGTCTGCATTCAAATTTGCTGCACTGAGATGGCTGCCGGGATTTCCGCCGAATCCCGGGGCTGGATCGGATCCTTAGATTCTGGAGGTGGATTCTTCGTCTTATCTGTCTCTCGATCCCATCCTCGTCGCCAATGTTAGATTCAGGCAACGAGAGAACAGACTCCAGACGATAGTGACAACAACAGCTCTTTATTTAGTAGTAGTAGTGATCCAGCTTGATATGGGGTCGAGTAGCTCCCCTTTTATAGGGATCTGGTAGACCACCCGACCAATCAGGACAACCCCTTGTTCCCGCCCTAGTGGCGGACCTGAGTGGAGACTTACAGCGGTTTATGCTAATATCTAACAGGAGGAAAGGGGGGGAATGACAAATCCAGGTTTCTAGCAAGAGGCACCCATGGAAAGTCTTCTGCTTTCCAACCAGAGATTGTAGATGGATCAGGAGTCAGCCTGAGGTTTCAAAATGGCTTCTGGTTGCCACTTTGCAAATTCCATTTTAAGCAGATAAAAAAGGTTTGATGGATCAGACCAAGGTCAATCTAAACTCCACGCTGACCCCCCAGATGCCTCTGATCTGCCCACAAGAGGGAGGGGGAGGGACGTATCACTTGGCCCAACATGGAACCAGGTAGGAGTGGGATTCAGCCAGTTCCGGTTGTGAATTGTAGGAGCAGTTCAGCGAACCAGTTGAATTGCCCGGGCCTAGCTCTGCCCTGCCATCCCCTCCTGAGGGTGCCCCTCCCTGAGAAAACGACCTGTCTCAAGATCCCATGGACCACTTGGGCTCAGGCAGTGGAATTCCCCGCTGATTCCCACTCTACGCAAAGTGAAGGAATCGCAGAAAAGCTGCCAAGCCCACAATGGGGCTTCCTCGAACTTCGGTATTGGGAGGGTCCAGAAAGAAGGAGGAACAATGGGAAATCTCCCTTCTGTAGCATCATTGGTCTCCGGGCAGAGTCTCCCTTGACTTCCCCCAGTGCAGGAGAGCATTCCAAGCAGAGAAGAAGCCCCAGTTGGTTCTTCAGGCCAAGATCCCCCCTCCCACTTTCCCTGCCTCTCCCCCCATCCCACAGAACTGGCTCTCCTCCTTCAGCTGAAGCCCCAAAGGACTCTGCCCGGAGACCGATGACACTCAAGCAGGGAAAATTCATATTGGTGCTGCCACTAGTTCTGGCCCCTCCCATCTCAAAAGTCCGAGATAAACGCCCCCCCCCCCCTCCAATGCAGAGCCGCAGATTCCTCCTCTGGGGCTGGAAGCATCTGGCCGGACACACAGACACAGGCACTTTCTTTCACAGATGACGTTTCTGCCGAAGGGAGAGTTAATGCACTGGATGACAGGTGGGGGTAGGGGAAGCCTCTCAGCCAGCGAGCCACCTCCCAATCTGAAGGGAAATTAAATCAGGAAGGCAGAGAGGATCTGCAGGGATCCCTCCTAGCCCAGCCAGATCCTCCGATTCTCCATCCCTCAACCCCAAATGTGAAGGAACCACCCCCCTTTCGTTGGGCCAGGAAGAAATTTTGCCAGTGTAAAAGTGCAGATGGAGAGTGGAATTATGATGAGTTCCCCCCCCCCCCGAATTTGCATATTTCGGCTGTGGAACAAGAAGTGCTCCTAAAACAAAAGGCTCCTTTTTATTATTATTTTATTAAGGTTATCATAGTATAAAAGAAAATAAAGTTAGTAAAGAAATGGGAAAGGGAAAGAAAGGAAAAGGAGAAGGGTGGAATAAAGGGGGAAAGAAAAGAAAGGAAAAGGAAAGGAACATAGAAGAAGGACAGAAAAGGAAAGGAAATGAGTGGAGTGGAATGGTGCAGCCCCCCCAAAAAAGTCTCAGGATCCCGTGGACCACTTTGGCAGTCCAATTCCACGCTGCTTCCCTCTCTCTGCAAACCGAAGGGATCGCAGAAAGGCTGCCGAGCCCAGAACGGGGCTTCAGACGACGCAATGCCTGAGAAACGCGGGATGTGCAGAGAAATGCAGGCTATAACCAGGGAATCCCGTTTTCCCAGGAATCGACAAAGCTCTATCGGACCAATAGGAAGTCTCCTTTCTGTAGCGTCATCGATCTCTGGGCAGAGTCTCCCTTGACTTCACCCTATGGAGGAGAGATTAGGTGCAGAGAGAGAAGGGAGGGAGGAGGAATCTTTTCAGTCTTGGGAGGCCGCTGCTCAAGGGGGTTCATGCCAGTCCTGGAGGGGAGGGGAGACTTCCTTTTGCCCGCCCCCCAATCCCGCATGGAGTGGGGCTGCAGTGGACTTGGGGGTCTCTGAGCGGGCTGGTTGGGGAGTCCTTGGGCACCTACACACATGCACACACACACACACTTCACCCTTGGAAGTGCCCCTCCCCCAATCCTGTGGGGCCACTGCCCTCCCCCTCCCTCCCGGAAGCTTCTGCCTTTGATCCCTTCCTGGCAAAGGGGCTGCTGGAGGGCCGTTTGTACCCACAGCGCTGTGGGGTTTTCTGACCCTCCACAAATAACAGCTCGGTTTGGGGTTCAAGAATCGCTGTGGATGTCAATGGGGAGGGGGATAAGAAGTGGGGAAGCGGGAATCCCTGGCAGAGACTCGTGAAGAGAGCAAAGAAAGTGGAGGGTCCCGTCTAGGGCTGCCATGACCCCCCCCCTTTGAGCTCTACAATTTCTCAGCTTCTCTCTCTGCCATGACTCCCTCCTCCTTCAGGTGAAGCCACAAAGGACTCTGGCCGGGGACCGATGACGCTCAAGCAGGGAGAATTCCCATTGGTGCTGCTGCTGGTTCTGGCCCCTCCCACCTCCAAAGTCCAAGATCAACGTTTCCTCCCCCCCCACACCACACAATTCAGAACCGCCTATTCACACGTTACATTTCAGAGATGAAGGTTTCTGCCGCTTTCCACACCTTTCTTCGGAGAACTTCGATACCTTTGCGATAAAGATCTCCTTCTGATATCCACGATTTCCCTCTTCTCCTGATAAGTCTCATTCCTTCCTTCACCGCCAGTTGTGGTTGATGCAGCCAATGGGGGGGGGGGAATCTGGCAGGCCCTTTTAGTTTCTCAAACTGATCCCCCCCCCCATGCATCCCTTCCCAGGTCCTTCTGGCTGGAGGGACAGAGAGGAGCCAACGCCTGGCTTTTCCAGAGCCGTCTGTAGATGGAAGCCTCTCTGAGGCTTTCTATGCCCCTTGACAAGCTCCTTTTCAATGTAGGTTTTCTGGCCATGAAAAAGAGCTTTGAGTGTGTTAGTTCAAGGCCAGTTTGACATTCCTTTGAAAGACTCTTTGAATCTTGTGCTGCACAAAAGGTCCATTTATATTGGGAAGAAAAGTTGGGTTCTGCCAGCTAGAATGTTTCTGATTCGGCAATTCCTAAGTCAGTTACAGGGTTTTTTAATGCTCCAGATGATAATGAGTCTCTTAGAGCCAGACTTTTTCTGTTTTTACTACTTTTATTCATTTTTCAACACCACACTGTTGCCCTGCCTGGTTGATGCTATCAGGACAAACCATATAAAGCATATCCCATCCTCAGTCTGATACTTGAAGTCTGCTCTTCTCTGTAACCTTAACACATTATATATCAAATCTTCTGTATTAATGACAGCATAGAAAAATGGACCACCCAGGACAAGTTATTATTCATATCTACCCAGTATTATGAGAAATATTAAAAACATTAAAAGTTATTTGAGTACAATTTTTATGACAGCTTTTATCCACTTAATTATACCATTGACCTCTCATTTAACTAAGTTTCTAGTCACATCACAAAATTGTTTATTAGTACTTTACTGAAATCAAGTTATATTACAAGCATTGCCATAATCTGGGAGATCTGCAGCTTCAGATGTAGAAACTTCTGTTAAAGTAGCATTACAATAAAATTGAATTACTGAAGTTCACTTGGTGGTGTTTCCTGTCTGGTCTACCAGAGAGAAGATTAGCCTGACAACTTTCTTGCTTTCTGATAAACAACCTGATGTTTTCAAGGAGTTTGTGAATAATCTCTTTTTATCTGTTATTCATTTTATTTGTCACCTGCTCTAGAAGGTTCACTATAAGTGACCAATTGTGTCAATTATATATTCCCAATATGTATCTTCTCAGTATATGGTTGACAAATCTTGCTGAACACTTTTTGTTTGTTTATGAAGATAATGTCCTCCTAACTAAGCATATTTGAAAGAAAAATCTGCACAACTATTCAATGGTTCCTTCTTGATGTCCTGATGAAACCGACTCTAGAGAAAGTGTGGATCACAACAGCTGTTTTGGATTTCACTTTGGGGTCATTGTGTAGCTCTGTATTTTTTTCCTTTCCTTATTCAAGAAATAAAAGAACAATATCTGACTATGTTCAGGCCCTTTAATTGTCCACTATACCACTTGTACCTAAAGCATTTTCTCTGCTTGGAAGAGGTTCCAAGCTTGTCTTGTTTGTGAAGGGCTGGAGAAGATGCCCAGAGAAAGGGGACCTTGTGACTCTCCCCAGGAGGAGGTTGGAGGGATCCTGTCTAAAGGCAACCACATCATTGACCAGGTCACAAACCTTCAATGCTGCATAAGATTCATCCAGGTCCAAGAAAGGGGAGAATAAGGGGGGGGGGGCTTTGAGGTTTCTAGGAAGAGGCACCCATGGAAGCTGTTCTGCTCTCCAACCACAGAGATTGCTGATTAATTAGAAACCAATTTTTATGTTTAAGAATTGCTATTAATTATGATTTGAATCCCTTTGCAAATTCCAATTTAAAGAGACAAGAAAAGCCCTGATGGATCAGACGGAGGTCAGCCTAAGATTCTCAGTGAGCACAGAGAGGCCTCTGGTTCTCCCACAAGCAGAAGGAAGAGACCCAACATGCAAGGGGTGTTTCCCTAGAACTGAACTTTCCTCCATCACATCAGGCAGTGTTGGACACTCAGCCAAGCCTCGGTCAGATGTTCTGATACCAGAATTGGGGATTCCCAGATGGAGAGATGGCTGAATGTCCAACACTGTCTGATGTGATGGGAGGAAAGTTCAGTTGTGGGGAAACACCCCTTGCGTGTTTGGTGCAAAGCAATAAGTCATTAATATGAGAACGTTCATATGAGGAAAAGTTTCCAAGTTTCACTCCTCCCATCATAAAGTCCTAAGGCAGGGCTGGAACTCAAGAGTTTCCTGGTGATTGGCCCAAAGTCCCCCAGGAAGCTTTCATGCCTAAGGGAGGATTAGAACTCAGAACCAGCTGCCTTTGACGCCTACAATAGGACTAGAACTCCTGTGATGATTGGCTCCAAGTCCCCCATTTGGCTTTTGTTGGAAGATGGGATTACAACTCCATCTGATTGGCACAAAGTCCATCGGGTGGCTTTGATTCCCTTTATCATCACCAGGAAACTAAGATCATGGCATCCGGACCTCTCAATCCCTGGCAAATAGATGGGGAAGAAATGGAGGTAGTGACAGATTTTATTTTCCTGGGCTCCAAGATCACTGCAGGTGGGGACCGAAGCCAAGAAATTAAAAGAGGCTTGCTCCTGGGGAGGAAAGCTATGGCAAATCTAGACAGCCTATTAAGAAGCAGAGACATCACCCTGCCAACAAAAGTGTGTATAGTCAAGGCTCTGGTTTTTCCAGCTGCAATTTATGGCTATGAAGGTTGGACCATAAGAAAGGCTGAGTGCCAAAGAATGGAGGCCTTTGAACTCTGGTGCTGGAGAAGACTCCTGCGAGTCCCATGGACTGCAAGGCGATCCAACCGGTCAGTCCTAGAGGAGATCAACCCTGACTGCTCTTTAGAAGGCCAGATCCTAAAGAGGAAATTCAAATACTTTGGCCATATAATGAGAAGGAAGGACTCACTGGAGAAGAGTCTCATGCTGAGAACGATGGAGGGCAAAAAAAGAAAAGGATGACAGAGAAGGAGGTGGCTGGATGGAGTCACCTAAGCAGAAGGTGTGAACTTAAATGGACTCCGGAGGATGGAAGAGGACAGGAAGGCCTGGAGGAACGTGGTCCATGGGGGTCACAATGGGTCGGACACAACTTTGCAACTAACAACCACAATTGCCAGCAGGCACAACTCCTCTCACCTGGCCCAAAGAGACAGCCGTGGCACCCACCCCTCACCTACCCCTCCCTCGCACCCAACTCCACCAGGGCTATCCCCTGCAGACCAGCTCTCACCTCCCGACCACCGCGGCCTTGCCTTCCTCCCCTGGGGCTGGCCGAGCGCAGCGAGGAGCGGATCGGGAGGGCACTCTGTTAGGTTTCCTCCCAGCTTTGCCGGAGGGATGGAGGGGGGGGGCTTCCTGCGGCCCTTCCCTCCCGGCTCACCTCGGGGCTCCGTCGAGGAGAGGGGCAGAGGAGCCGCGGTGGGGGAGCGTGCTCCCCCCCCCATATTTGAGACCGGGAGGGGCATCCTGTGTGGGCAGGCGGGCAGCCTATGGAGGTCTGAGCCCACACGGGACCTCTAGGGTCTGCGAGGGAGGACGGCACCTCCCCAAGGGAGAGGCAGGGCAGGCGGGCACCGGCGGAGGAGGGCGGCAGGGAAGCCGTTCTTGGGTGGAGCAGATGGGCTCCGGGGATGGATTTCTCTCCCTTGGGGATCGCAGCCGTTGGGCTGGGTAGACACGGCCTGAGGAAGGAGAGGCCAAGAGCAGCGGCAGCAACAGCGCAAAGTTGGGAGCTCTTGGAAGGGGTGGGGGGAGGTCTTGGGAGAGAAGCGGAGGTTTTCTGGGGGGGAGTAAAGGTGTCAACGTTCCCCCTTTTTTAACCTCCGTCCAGGTAAGCTTCCAAGAGCACCGGCCTCACTTGGAGCTTTTCAGCAGCTGCAGATTTGAGGTCTCTCTATTCTGCCCCCTCCCATCTGAAAGGGCGCACTGACTTTCTCTGCATCCCCCCCCCCCCCGCTTAATCCCTTCCAATTCTCCGTCGGACCCAGCACTCCTAAGGCGGTGGTCCTTCTCCCGGGCAGCTGCCTGTTGAGAAGCCTTTGGAGGGTCAGCCGAACCCCCCCTCCCCAGGAGAGAAAAGCCCCCTTTCTGCTTCTGCCTTTCCCAGTTCCCTCCGTCTCCCCAGCTGGAGACCCTCCTCACAGCAGGCCCCCTCCCTCCCCCGTTATTTAGCGACCTCTGCCCTGTTTGGAGGGGTTTGTGCTTTGATGAGGTCACTAAAAGGAAGCCTGTTTCTCTAGGTGAGGTGCGGGTGGGGGAGGGGAGAAACTGCGGGGGGGGGGATCACTTGATTGGCGTCGGAGCGGGGCGCGTTCTCCGCAGGTGGGAGGCTGGAGGGGCGACTGCGAGAGAAGGCTCCCCTACAAGGAGCTCCGACGGGGTTTGGCAGTGCGGGGCAAGGACTTCGGGGTCGGTGGAAAGGGGATGGGGCTGGCCCGGGGCTGAAGCGGCTTCTTCCTGCTCCCCCCCCCACGGCGCAAGGGAGCGGGGCGGGCGCGAGGGCTGTATAGACGGGCAAGGCGCGAGGGAGGCAGGGAGGGGCAGGAGGAGGAGGTGTTTGCGTGCGATCCCTTCCAAGGACACAATCAGGCTGATCCCAATGAATGGGGGATTTGCACTGACTCTGCGTCCTCTGAACGGAAACAGTGAAATGGAAACGGAGGGAGGGAGGGAGGGAGGAAACAGGAGGGGGCTGGGAAAAAGAAGGGAAAGGGAAAGGGAGAAAGGGAAAGGGAAAAAAGGGAAAGGGGTGCGAATAATCCCTCCTCCTTCCCTTCAGTTTTAATTGTTTTGTAAGGACAAATAACCGAATAATTGTCAGCCTCTTCAAACTTCAGAGATCAAACCAGTGAGGACGCTGCTTCTTCAGAAGGGACCCCAAGTCTTCTAGGCATTCCTTGCTTTCTCTGCCCCCCCTCCCTCCCGCCTTTCCCCTCCACGGACTTTCCCTCCCTGATCAGCTGCCACCAAGTGCCCGGAGGAGCCTATTTGTGACGTCCTCTTACACAGCAGCCCTTACACAGCAGAGCAATACCCACCCAGCCAGTCTTGCCTGCACAACCGACCCCAAATCCCCGAGAGCATCAATCAGCCCGGGGAAGATGGAGATCCCAGCCACAGTGGGAGAGAACGGGATCTAGCGGGATACCAGCTACTTTGAGAAGTTGGACAGGAGGAAGGAAGAGGCTCCTGGAGGGTGGAGCTGAATTTCCATCAGGAAGGGCCCACCTGCAGAGTCCCCCAGGGGCCCTTCTGGCCCTTCTGCCCCACCCGGCTGCTTGGCTGGAGTCCAAAGGGCGCTGGGACCGGAGCGTCTCTGGGGCTGCTGAGTCCTTTGGGGAAGGCAGCGGGGGGGGGGGGGACAGAGAGAGCAGCGAAGGGGCTGGATCATTGGGCCAATGGGAAAGAAGAGCGCCCCCTGTGGGAAAGGCTGGAATAGCAGGTGGAGGCAGAGAGGCCTCGGAGCGGTCAGTTTTGGGACTGTTGGGCAGGGCGAAGGGAAAGGAGGGGCTGGGATTTTGAGAAGGGGGGGCAACTTAGAGGGCCCCGCTTTTTCTTGCATGAAAGAGGGAGGAAAATACTCCTCTGCCGGCTGACTTTTCCGCAGCCCTCGCCCTGGTCGCCCATCCAGGTGAGACCCCGATCTTCCCTGCTTAGCACCAGAGACGCTCCGGGAGAATGGGGGTTCTTTGGCCCCTTTAATTGGCTTCTCCTGCAGCTCTTCTGCCGCCTTTCTCGGGCGCTTTGCCCGATCCTCTCTCGCTGCTCCCACTTTCCCTCTTGTTCCCTCCCTGGCTTTAAGCCCCCTCCAACCGCTCTCCTTCACCCACCCACAACACGCCCCCACAAAAACAACACCCCACAACCCACCTTCCACCCACAGCCAACCAACCAAGCACTCTCCCGCCAAGATACACGCACTCACCCCGCCCAAAACACTCTGCCCTTCGCAAACAAAAACGCCATGCCCCCTCCCCACACACACCTTGCCCCCTCCCCAAACACAAAACACTCCCTCTCTACTTCCACCTCCCGGCTCCCTCCTCGCCTCGCCCAAACAAGGATCGACCTCAACACCCCCAAAAGGCGGCTTTCGCCCCACATTGATCTTGGAGGGGTCCACTTTTATTACCTCCCCCCCCAAAGGGAGACCAATCCTCTCCTTCTCCAGATGTTCTTTTGTATAGTTGGGGGAGCGAAGAAGGGCGGGGCTTTCTCCCTCCTCCCTCTGGAACGTTCAACTACACAGAGGATGCGGCTTGGGGGGTCGGGGAGCCCCTCGGCCTCCGCCAAGTTGCCCTCGACAAAGGCTGAGGCAGAAAGAGGGTTTTATTCCTGGTCTTGGGGGAGGTGGCGCCCCTCCCCCCACTGACTTCTTAGGAAGCGCCTGCCAGGTAGAAGGGCCGCCATCCTCGGGGTGCTGCTTGGGACAAAGACGGCGGGGGGGGGACTAACGGAGGGGAAGGAAATCCGGGGCGCCTGTTAGATATTAACATATATCGGGATAAGTCTTCCCTCTGGTCCGCTCCTACAGCGGGAAACAGGTATTCCTCTGATTGGTCAAGGGGCATGCCCAATCCCTATAAAAGGGGAACCCTCCGACCACAGAGTAAGCTGGATCACTACTATTACTAATAAAGAGCTGTTAAGTCACTTCGTGTCCGCAGTCTGTCTCTCGTTGCCCAGATCTAACATTGGCGACGAGGGTGGGATCGAGAGACAGATAGGACGAAGAACGCTACTTCAAGAATCTCCGGATTTGATCCAGCCCAGGAATTCGGCAGTAATTCCGGCAGCCATCTCAGATCACCGCAGCGCGGCAAATTCAAACCGAGAAGATGGCGATGCACGCTCCCCCCGCTCCTTTCGACCCAGCAAACGACGAATGGGAAGCCTTCATGATTCGCTTCGAGTGTTTTCTCGAAGCAAACGAGTACACGGGGATCACCGATGCAAGGAAGAAAAACATCTTCCTCGGCTACTGCGGAAAGGAAGTCTTCAATACGGCCAGAGACCTCACCGCACCTACTCCAATACAAGCAGTTTCATGGGCGACGCTGCAACAGACTTTGCAAACGCATTACGCGCCAAAACCTTCCCGCCATGTCTGCCGAAAGGAATTCAACATGAGGACTCAGAGGGCGGGAGAATCCATTAATCAATATGTTGCAGCCCTACGAAAAGCAGCAGCCCACTGTGAATACAGGGATTTGGAAGAGCACATCTTAGAGCAGCTCATCTGTGGAATAAGAGACATTTCTTTGCAAAAGAAGCTGTTGGCAAACCCGAATTTAACCCTACAATCAGCGTTAAACGAAGCAAGAGCGTCAGAATCAGCGGAGAAATCATCGGTGACCATACAACGAGGGGCCAGCGTAAGCCAGCCAGCACCGAGACAAACCAGAGTTCACTACGAGGACACAAGCCCCGACTACGAAAATCCCGAGTTCGAGGACAGTCACCTGATGCAGAGCAGTCACTTGAGGCCTGGGGGGAGACCCGGATCCCGTTTGCCGCCCTGCGCAAGCTGCGGAGGGAATCACCCCAGGTCTACTTGCAGGTTCAGGAACGTTGTTTGTTCGCACTGCAACAAACTTGGGCACATCGCACGAGTGTGCCGGAGCGGAGTCCCTGCCTCACGGCAGCCACCCATGTACCGCCAACAGAAGCCCAACCCAGGGGCTTGGCGAAATCAAAAAGGGCGCCCAGAGAGAAATCCACAAGTGTTTACCCAGAGAGAAAATTTCCAAAGAGCTGAACGAGCGTATTCCCAGAGAGATTACTCACAAGGAAGTGAGCGAGCGTATCCCCAGAGAGAATACACACAGAGAGCTGAAAGAGCGTTCTATCAAGACGCTCAACAAGAGTATTTTCAGGATGTTGACGATGAGATAGAGTTGACCCAGAGAGAGGAGTTGCGAACGTATCTCACCACGATACATCAGGTCCGCCCTAAGCGGCCCAAAAGGCTGAAAGTCACAGTCCTCTTGGAGGGCTCACCCTGCGAGCTAGAAGTTGACACAGGATCAACCCTGACGATCATTTCATGGGCATCCATGAAACAGGCTATCCCTAGCCTCAGAAAGAGCCAACTACACGCCCCAGACGTCCTGCTACGAGACTACCAGGGGAACCAAGTCCCCATCGTGGGCCAAGGCACATTCCACATCCGTTTCAAGGACATCGAAGCCCAGCTGCCCGTGACCATCGCCAGCGCGCCATTGCAGAACCTTCTGGGGCTTGATTGGTTTGAAGCCCTGGGGTTAGAAGTCACCGGGATCAACACCGTAAGAAACAGCAGTGCTGAACAGATTTTTAAGGAATTCGAGGATGTGTTCAGCCCCGGTCTTGGTAAGTATGTGGGTAAACCAATATCATTCAATTTAGACCCTAAAGTGGCGCCAATCCGACTTAAACCGAGACGAGTGCCTTTTGCACTCCGCCCTAAAATAGACAAAGAGATAGATAAGTTAGTGGAGCAAGGAATCCTTGAGCCGGTAGATCACGCGCGCTGGGAAACGCCCATCGTGACCCCAGTCAAGCCAGACGGATCAGTCCGCATCTGCGCGGACTATAAGTGCACAATTAATGTCGCGCTACAACAGAGCGCATATCCTGTGCCAGTAGTACAGCACTTATTGCACTCGTTGGGACCAGGAAAGGTATTTGCAAAGTTAGACATGGCACAAGCTTACCAGCAACTGCCAGTTGATAGCGCCACAGCGGAGGCCCAAACTATAGTGACGCATAGAGGAGCATTCAAATGCAACCGGCTACAATTTGGCGTAAGCATTGCCCCAGGATTGTTCCAGAGCGTCATGGAACGACTGTTGCAAGGGATACCAGGAGTCGTCCCCTATTTTGACGACATCTTGGTGTCCGCTGCAAATGAGGAGCAATTAAACAAAAGAGTCAGATCTGTTTTGGCCAGAATCAGAGAAAAGGGTCTCCGCCTTAAAAAAGAAAAATGCCAAATTAACGTGCCTAGCGTAGAATTCCTGGGTTATAGAATAGACGGTCAGGGAATACACCCCACTTCAAAGAAAATTAAGGCGATCCAGGACGCCCCCACACTACGAAATCAGACCGAGTTGCAGGCCTTCCTCGGATTACTTAATTTCTACAGCGTTTTTCTGAGACAGAAGGCGACCGTTGCTGAGCCACTACACCGTCTACTCCAGAGGAACGCACCATGGAAATGGGGACGAGCCGAAGCTGCAGCTTTCGCCGGGGTAAAGCGCCTGCTCACCGCTGACTCACTGCTGGTTCAATACAGTCAGACCCTACCGCTGGTATTGACCTGCGACGCATCGCCCTTCGGAGTTGGAGCAGTCCTCAGCCACAGGATGCCCGACGGAAAAGAAGCACCCATTGCTTTCTACTCCAGAACTCTTTCATCGGCCGAAAGGAACTACAGCCAAATGGACAGAGAAGCGCTGGCTGCCGTAGCTGGTGTAAAACGTTTCCATGAATACCTCTACGGCCGCGACTTTGAACTGATCACAGATCACAAACCGCTGTTGGGACTTTTGGTGGGAAACCGCCCCACTCCAGTCTCCCTTTCTCCACGCATGACCAGGTGGACTGTTTTCCTGGCTGCGTACTCCTACAAGTTAATTCATTGACCGGGCTCCACTCTAGGACACGCAGACGCGCTCAGCCGTTGCCCATTACCAGACATTTTGCCAGACCCCACTCCAGAAGTACCGGTATTGCTCATTGACTGTTTGGATTCGGGACCGGTTTCGTCCTACGATGTTGCAAGGTTCTCCTCTAAAGACAATTTAATAAAGCAAGTGCAAACTTGGGTATGGAGGGGGTGGCCGAAGGGAAATGTGGGCCCGGAATTCAAAATGTTTTGGTCAAAACGGGACGAACTCTCAGTATTACAGGGATGTTTGTTGTGGGGGGATCGAGTTGTTATTCCTTATGTTCTACGAAAAAATGTATTAGATGCTTTGCATATGGGTCACCCGGGGATCGTGAGAATGAAAGCGTTAGCAAGAAGTTACGTGTGGTGGCCTAACATGGACAAAGAAATAGAGGAGTGGGTGGCCACTTGCGACCCATGCCAGGAGTCGAGACCAGCACCCCCGGAAGCGCCCGCCACAGAATGGGAGAAACCCAAGGCACCCTGGTCACGTATACACATTGATTTTGCAGGGCCATTCCAGGGTCAAACCTTCCTCATAGTTGTAGATGCTTATTCTAAATGGCTAGATGTGGTCCTAATGACGTCAACCACGGCAGAGGCAGTCATAAAGGTTCTTCGGCGGCTCTTCGCCACCCATGGTCTACCAGATCTTTTAGTATCCGATAACGGGCCCCAATTCACGGCCATGCAGTTTGAAACATTTTTAGCGGGGTTGAGAATCAGGCATGCCCTCATCGCGCCATTCCATCCAGCATCCAACGGTCAGGCAGAGAGAATGGTGCGATTCGCAAAAGAGGCCCTCGCCAGGATGGGTCCAGGTGATTGGCAAACACGCATTGACCATTACCTCCTCATTCAACACATTACCCCGAGCGCAACGACGGGTAGGAGCCCCGCTGAACTACTCATGGGCCGTCGCCTACGGTCTCACCTAGACCGGCTCCACCCGAATTACTCTGCCACGGCTCCCCCAGACTCTACAAGTAAGGTCCGGTCTTTCAGAGTAGGGGATTCAGTATACGCTCACAACTACACGGGGGGAACATTATGGATGCCGGCAAAGGTCATTGGCATCACGGGTCCTCGATCGTACTTGCTGGAGCTAGAAGATGGGCGGAATTGGAAAAGGCACATCGATCAACTTCGGGGTCGCCTTGCACACTCCAACATTAGGGATGAAGACGAAAGTTTCCTGTCTACAGAGAGCCAACCGCAGGAAAACTCCATCGCAGGAAACAACGACACCGGCAAGCGAAGCGCGGAACAGGACAACACGCACGCAGCTGAGAAACCCCCAGTCAACGCAGCCGAACAAGCTCCGGAATGCCCAAGCAACGAAAGCGAAAGACCTCCAGAACAGGAAATAGGAAAAGCACCCGATCCTGCAACTACTTCGAACCAACACGCACCCAGTCCTGCAAACACTTCAACCCAACCTGAACTACGACGTTCCTCCCGAGCAAGACAAACACCAACCTACCTAAAGGACTATGTCACCTACCGTAACGTCCCATCTAGGAGGGGAGGGGTGTTAGATATTAACATATATCGGGATAAGTCTTCCCTCTGGTCCGCTCCTACAGCGGGAAACAGGTATTCCTCTGATTGGTCAAGGGGCATGCCCAATCCCTATAAAAGGGGAACCCTCCGACCACAGAGTAAGCTGGATCACTACTATTACTAATAAAGAGCTGTTAAGTCACTTCGTGTCCGCAGTCTGTCTCTCGTTGCCCAGATCTAACAGCGCCCTTTCAGATCATTGGGGGGGCAGAGAATGGAGAGAGCTGAACTCTGCAGCTGCATTGAAAGCTCCGCAGTGATGCCAGCGCTCTTCTAACCTCACCTGGGCGCAGGTAAAAAGGGGGGGCTGTGGACCCTTCCCAGAGGCCAGGAGTAGATCCGCTTCCCTCCCGCCCTCCTCCCCACTTCCGAGAGCTGCAACCTGGCCCTGACGCCGCCGCTGCTCCAGACCTTCCCCAACCGCCGGCAACCAAGCGCCGAGTCAGGCTCCGTTTAGCCCCAGCCGGAGGCAGCGCAGCCTCGAAGGGAGAGGAACAGGCGAGGCTGCCCGGAGCTGGAGTCCGGCGGGGGTCGATCCACTGCTCCCCAGAAGCACTTTCTTGCTCCCTTTCTCGTCTCCCCCCCCCAATCTCAGCAGCCCCGTCCCGCTGCCTGCCTGCCTGCCTGCCTCCTTGCGGGGAAACGCCGAGTGAGGCTGTAGCCCCGCCGGGGGATCCCGAGTCAGCTCTCCCCCCCCCCGACGCCCTTCTCCTCGCCTGGGGGCTTCTCCCTCGCCTGCTCGTCGGGGGCCTCTTTGCCCGGCTACTCGGCGAGGTTCCCCACAGCCTCTGGAAACAGGGCCCCGATGTGGTCCGGGAGGGAAGAGGCACAGAGCTGCCCGCTATCCCCGCAATTGGGCTGGGAGGAAGGCCGTCCAGGCGCGCCAAACTCCATGCCCCTCCCGCCCCCCACGTTCCCGCCGGGCTTCTTGGAGGGGCTCCGGGGCAGCCCCGAGGGCCGGCGTAGGAAGAGCCAGAAGGGCGGGCGGGGGTGTTTGTGTGTGTAAGCGGAGCTCAGAGAGGCCGCCCAGAGGACCAGGAGCCCGGAGAGCCAAAACAAGGCAAAAAAGATATTAAAGAGAAATATTGATTAGAGAAAAGGGAGGGGAGGGGAGGACCCCAGTTCCACCCCCTTTCTTAACGCCTTTCAAACATCCATAGAGCAAGGCAGGAGAATTGGGGCTTTTGCAATTTGAGGGGTTCCCTCTTGCGTGGAATCCCAGCGAAAATGCCAAAGAAAAACAGCGTTTGGGACACACTTTTATTCAGAGAAAGAAGCAAAGGCCTAAACATGAAGAATGCAAGAGAAAAAGCTCCCTGCCTGTCTTTGCATGGAGTCCATCACAATCCTGCAGAGACCCAGGAATTCCCCCTCTTTACTTCTCTGATGGAAGAAAAAACATGTTTCGTTTGGAATCCAATTGACAGGGAGACAGATCGATTAAAATAAATCACTACTTAGGTGTTTAATGTCATGATAGTATTTATCTTTATTTTTTAGCTTTGCTGGCTTCAGATTTCAGCCTTCTAAGGTAAAAGAATAATAACAGAATTGGTCAAATGACTGTCCCGTCTCTTCTTCAAAGCCTCCAGGGATGGAGCCCCCAGAGCTTCTGGAGGGAGGCCCTTTTATTACCTCCCCCCCCCCCCACGGGTTAATTGTTCTCCCTGTCAGGAAATTTCTCCTTAATTCTAGATTGAATCTCTCCTGGATTAGTTTCCACCTGCTCTGCTTCTCCTGCCTTCGGGTGCTTTGGAGAAGAGCTCAACCCCCTTCTGTTCCTTCCCATCCTTCTCTTCATTAGCCTAGAATATATTCTCAGTTCCTGCCATGATTCATCATGGGATTCAGCCTCCAGATCCCCCCTCCTCTTTCTTGCTCCTCTCTGCACACTTTCTGGACTCTCAACACCTTCTTTGAATCCTGGTAACCAAAGCTGGATGTAGGATTCCAGGCCTGGTCTTATCAATATAAAGCACATACAGCATATAGTACAAAGAGTATATAACTTACATTAACTATATACTACAAAGTGTATAAAGTATATACAGTAACAGCAAATTAGTTCACAAAAAGAGAACTCTGAATTTTTTTTACAATTTCAGTTTCATTTTTAATCTTAAACCAGCTTTGCTTGGAAACTTTTGCAGAGATTTACGGTGGAAAATGCATCCTGATTTTCAAGAGAGCCCTGGTGTTTCTTCCAGGTCTCTTAAGAGGACTAATTTTGCTTCTTGACCAAATTACAAGGAAAAATAAATGTCTCCACTCTTAAAAACCAGCTGGTGAATTGCAGGGACAATTCTCACCCAAAGGTTGTGCCCAACAATGCCAGTAGCCCAGCTCTATTTTACTGTTTGTTCTTCCCTCCCCCAAAAAATCCAAAACTTTTATTTTGCAATGATCAAAAATTCTCCATTTCAGCCAATTTATCCAAATTATCCAAAAATCTGTCAGTTTTTCCCCCTGTGAATAAGCTTATTGTATGATAGTGAAAGAGTCCAGTTGCTTGTGTTGCCACTTTCTGTTGTGCTAATTCTCTCTCTCTCTCTCTTTGTGTGTGTGTGTGTGTGTCTTTGTGTATTTGTGATTTTGTTGTCTGCAGTCTAGTTGATTTTCTCACAAAGTGGGTAACTCACTTGGGCACTTCAGAAACCTGAAAAATAAACAAATACCCCGAGGCTCCCCCTCCTCTCTGCCCCCCTCCCTCTCCAGCCCCTGACCTCCCCCCCCTCAGAGCTCCATGCAGCTTCTTCTCCAATGGGGTCTTTGCCCGTCCTCAGTTTACAGCCAGAAGCCTCTGCATGATTGGGGGTCCCTCACTCCCCCTCCCCCTCTCCTCTGGACACTTCATGCACTGGGTGAAGTAGAGGGAGATTCTGCCCGGAAACCGATGACGCTGCAGAAGGGAGAATTCCCATTGCTCCTACTCCTTTCTGGACCCTCCCAATCCCGAAGTTCGAGGAAGCCCCATTCTGGTCTCTGCAGAGTTTCTGGGATTCCTTCACTTTGCATAGAGAGAGAGAGCCACCGGGGAACTGGACTGCCTGAGCCAAAGAGGTCCATGGGATCTTGAGACAGGTCATTTTCTCAGGGAGGGGAACACCCTCAGGAGGGAGATGGGGGGCAGTCCGAGACTGTTGGCCGAACAGCTCATACAATTAACAACCCATTTTAGGGAACCCATGGGAACTATCTGAATTCCACCCCTACCTGGTTCCATGTACGTCCCTCCTCCCTGCTTGTGGGCAGACCAGAGGCATCTGGGGGTTCAGCGTGGATTTTAGACTGACTTCAGTCTGATCCATCAAACCTTTTCTACCTGCTTAAAATGGAATTTCCAAAGTGACCCAAGTGGCAATCAGAAGCCATTCTGAAACCTCAGGCTGACTCCTGATCCACCCACAATCTCTGTGGTTGTAAAGCAGAAGACTTTCCATGGGTGCCTCTTGCTAGAAACCTGGATGTGCCCCCCCATCCCTGTTACTCCCCCTCCCCTTCTTGACCTGGATGAATAGGCGGCATTGAATGCAGGGAAAGGCTTTATGGACAAATTATGTCGTGGGAAATTAAAGGGCCAGAATAGTGTTAGTTGTTGCTATTTTCATTCTCTGGATGAGGAAGGAAAAATAGAGTGGGGATTTCTAAAAGGTAGATACTTAAATAATAACAAACACCAGAGACGACTTCCGGCAGCCGAAGGAGACGGACGTCCACGTCTGCCTTCTCGCTGCTCTGGTGGGCTCCCCCAAAGTTTAGGGGGAGCACAGGGTGCCTGGGAGGGGCGCCCTGCCTTAGGGGCGGCTTGCTGGGAACCCCTGGAATGGCGGCGGCTGTGGGGGGTCTCCAGCTTTGCTCCAGGAGCCAGGGAGCGTAGGGAGCACGCGGAATGCCACCGCACGCTTCTCCAGACGCAGCCTGAAGGAAATAATCAATTGGAACGAAGCAGCTGAAGAGCGGTGAGCCAAGGGGTCTCCCCAGGTCTTTTACTATTTTTATATCCCTGACGGTTTTGCAGTTCTCCTGCCTTGCTTGTTTCAACTTCTGGAGGAGTTTATATTGGAGGGGGGGAAATTCCACCCCCCTCGGAAAAGCGGCACTTGAAAAATCTCTCCCCTTCATGGGGGAGAGAGAAAGTTTGAAAACCACTTTCACTTCCCTTAAATAATGGGGGGGGGGGTGTCTTTTTTTGGCTACAATTGCGAGAGAAAGGATGGTTGAACTGATTCTTTTTTAAACTACTTATGGAAACTTTGCCTTTGTTGTTTCCTGATCACCTATACTGGCTTAGCTAAGATGGCCAACTTCCTCTTTCTTCTTTGTCTTTATGAATGAGACTCCTCCCCTGGAAAACTTTATAGCTTTCAACTAACTTCCACCCCAGAGACTTCCAGGAGCCTCTTCAAACATGTTATTCCCCTGGTTTTGGAATATTTTGACCCACTATCTGCTTTAATTTTTCTGCTAGAGGACTTGCTCTCCTTTGGACCTGCTGGCTATGCTCTCCCACAGACACCATCTCTCTGTACAGGATAACAATTATCTCTGAGCCTCATGATGGGTCCAAAGAAACTGCCACCGGGTAAGGCCTCGTCGGCCCCAACATCTTTCACGTCCAGCCCTGCACACCAGTCATAAATGGGATCTTTTCTACAACCTAAAGCCTCTGAAGAGAGTGCAAAAGACCTGTCTACTCAGCAGATGCTTCAAAACATCTTAAAGGGACAGGACAAAATTAAAAAACAACTGCAGGACTTAAATGAACAGCTCAGAGAGACGAACCAGCAAACTACACGGAATGAACAGAGGATTGGTGTGCTGGAGGAGGGGGCGGTTGGGATTAGAGACGAGATGAAGACAATCCAGAGGGGGAATGCAGAATTTGGGAATCAGATGTTAAAAATGGAATTTGAAAGGATGTCTTTTTTTGTTAGGTTCCAAAATTTGCCAGAAGTTGAGAATGAAGATCTCAAGGAGATTATGACCACAATACTAGCAGAATATATTAATAGAGATAAACAACAGCTCTGGTGGGACATTGATTTGATTTATAGGGTTAATGTAGCCTATGCAAGTACATACAACGTTCCAAGGGAAGTTCATATCAAATTTCTTAGGAAAACTACAAGAGATGAGGTTCTAGGAGCTCAAAGGGGAGGACCACTAAAATACAAAGATAAAGAAATAGCAATTCTTAAACAGATCCCAAAGAAAGTAAGAGATAATAGAAGGAAATATTCCTTCTTAGCAAAAAAAATATATACAATAATGGGGTCTGGTTTAGATGGCTATTTCCAGAAGGCATGCTGATTTTTGGGAGGGCGGCAGAATTAGAATTTACACACCAGTGGAAGCAGAGGCTTTCGCTAAAAACCACAGTGCTCTTTTAGGTGAAATGGGGGATGTTACACAAGAAACAAAGGAGGGAGGGGCTGAGGCTCTGCCAGTGGATGGGAGAGAGGATGCAACAGCTAGAAGACTCAGATCACAAAAGTGACTTGGAACACTATTGCAATTGTTGCTACAATGTACTTTCATGGAAGTGATACAAAACAAATGATTGTAACATACTGATGATTTTGTGTTAAATCAAAACTGCTAATACTTAGGTAAATGTTGATACTTTTCTATCATTGTTTGTAAAAGTTGCAAGACCTGGGGGGGTCCCCCCCCCCGCACGATGTAGCTGTCAAAATGTTTTATAACCCTATAACCCTTTCTCCTTGGAAAATTATTTAAAACCAATAAAAATTCGAATAACAAAAAATAATAACAAACCCAAAGTGAAACCCCAGACAGCTGTTCCGGTCGATGCTTTCTGTGAAAGGGGTTTTATCAGGAAATCAAGAAAGGAGGACATAATAGTGATGGAGAGCAGGTCAATCCCTGCATTCCAGGTCATTCTGCCATTCCAAGGCTTCTCATGGAGATGATCCAACAACATGGTTAGAGCAGGGATCCTACAGCTCTCATCTGACCTCTTAGGATCTTACTCTCTCTCTCACATACACAAACCTTTAGTTTCTGTCAGTAGGAACAAGTGCCTCAATTATTTTTCATAAGGTGTCTGGTTCATTGGTAGTTGCTGACTATTACATTCCTCTGATTGACTTTCACAGAGTTCTCTTTAGCAAGATTTATTGGGTTGAATAGGGAGATACAAGAAGTACAGCCATTCAATCATTTCCCATTCTGAAACAAGTAGATTTGATTTTCTTTGGCTCCTGCCTACTATCTAAGTGGAAAGAATATCTCCTTTCAAATAAAAGAAACATTAACAATTCTTCCAATATCATAATGGTGTTATATCTCATGCTTTTACATTTATTTACCTTCAAATAAAAGCCAATGGGGCGACTTGGAGCGAATCACCAGGGGACTCGAGTGTTAATCTCTCTTAGGCATGAAAACTTCCTGGGGGACTTTGGGCCAATCACCAGCAGACTCCTGAGTTCCAGTCCCACCTTAGTTCTTATTGAATGGGGCTGTGAAAGTTGGAAATATTTTCTCAGATTAATTTGGGATACCAGAATTGGGGATCCCTAGAGTGTGAGATGTCCCAGTGTCCAATATTGTGGTGTGTGATGGAAGAAAGTGAAATTGTGCAAAAATGTCTGTTCCATGTTGAGCAAAGCCATAAGTCTCTGCCTTCTTCTGCTTGTGGGAGAACCAGAGGCCTCTGTGTGGTCCCTGTGAATCTTAGACTGACCTTCTTCTGATCCATCAGATCTTTTCTTACCTCCTTAAAATGAAATTGCAAAGGGATCCTATTTCCAATTAGGAGCCATTCATAGACCTAAACATAGATTACCAACTGATCAGCAATCTGTGTGATGGGGAGCAGAAGAGCTTCCATGGGTGCCTCGTCCTAGAAAACTCAAAGTCCCCCACCCCCTAATTCAGCCCCTTCTTGGACCTGGATGGATATTATGCAGCATTGAAGGTTTGTGACCTGGTCAATGATGCGGCTGCCTTTAGATAGGATCCCTCCAACCTCCTCCTGGGGAGAGTCTCATGGTCCCCTTTCTCTGGACACCTTCTCCAGCCCTTCACAAACAAGACAAGCTTGGAAGAGGACCAGAGAAAATGCTTTAGGTAGAAATTGTAGAGTGGGAAATTAAAGGGTGTGAAAACCGCTATTTTAATTCTCTGGTTGATCAAAGAAAAGAAAAAGTGGACATTTTACACATTTTTTAATTTACTTTGTTTTTATTATTTTGGTGTGAAGTTCATACCAAAATAAACACAATCCCAAACTGAAAGCCCAGACAGCTGTTCTACTGAATACTTTCTGCAAAGGAGGTTTTATCAGGAAATCAAGAAAGAATTATATATTCGATTTCCCTCCCCAGCTGACAGCCAGTCAAACATGGCATTTCACATCATTCTGGCATTCTCAGGGATCAGGATCAGGCAACTCTCTCTCTCTCACACACACACACAAACACACACACACACACACACTTTTAGCTGTAGGAACAAGTGCCTGAATTATTTTTAAAGGTGTCAAATTCAGTAGCTGTTGCTGAACAGCAAATTCCTCTGAATGACTTTCAGCAAGGTTTATTAAGTTGAAAGGGAAGGGAGCTAGAACAATTCAATAATTTCCTATTTTGAAACATATAAATAGTTTCTTTGACTCATGCATACAATCTAAATGGAAAGAATATCACCTTTCAAATAAAATAAACTTTAACAATTCTTCCAATATCATAATGGTATTATATCTCATTCTTTTACATTTGTTCTGGCTGTGAGATGCTCCTTTGTGTTCAGGTCTGGCCTCAGAAGGATAATGTAGCACTTGGGGATGAAGATGGAGCCCAGCAGACCAGCACTGGAGGCCAGGATGGAGAAGACCTGAACAGCCACCATGTATTTCCCTTTGGTGCTCAGGTAGGTGGGCACAAAAGTCACCCAGACACTGCAGAAGACCAGCATGCTGAAGGTGATCAGCTTGGCTTCGTTGAAGGCCCCAGGCAGATTCCTGGCCAGGAAAGCCACCGTGAAGCAGATGGCAGCCAGGAAGCCCATGTAGCTGAGGGTGACGTAGAACATGACAACGGCCCCTTCGTTGCATTGCAGGATGATCTCTCCAGGCTGGGAGTGGAGATCAGAGTCAGGGAAGGGGGGAGAAACTCCCAGCCAGATGGAGCAGATGATAATTTGGACAGCAGAAGAAGAAAGGATGATGGAGTTGGCCAAGCTCTTCCCCAACCATCTCTTCGCTCGGTTTCCTGGTTTTGTGGCCAGGAAAGCCAGCACCACCGTGATGGTTTTGGCCAAGAGAGAAGAAACAGCAACTGAGAAGATGATGCTGAAAACCGTTTGTCGGAGAAGGCAGGTGGCTTTCCTTGGTTGACCAATGAAGAGAGAAGGAGACAAGAAGCAAAGCAGGAGGGAGACCAGAAGGATGTAGGAGAGATCCCGGTTGTTGGCTTTGACAATGGGAGTTTTCCTGTATTTAATGAAGATGATTAAAACAAGGCCTGTAGTTAGGAACAAGAGGAGGGCAAAAGAAACCAGGATGATGCCAAGATGTTCTTCATAAGACAGGAAGGTTATAACTTTGAGGATACATTGGACTCTGTCCTCATTTGGATATTTATCATCTGGACACTTGGTGCATTTTTCCACATCTGAGAAAACAGAAAGCAATTGTCTTTAACATTCTGTCCTTTTATCTTACAGTAAATACCTTCTTTGTATAATAACTGATACCATGGACATTTTCCAAGAAGTATTTCTTAATACTTAAGGTCACACTCCCTCTTTCTGTCCTTCGGCTTCATCACAGAAGACCATGCAGGCAGAAAACCATATTTTTATTTTTAATGTTGCCTTTTATATTTGTGTTGTATTTGTACTGATAAATATATTTTAAAATATATTTTAAAAATAAAAATATGGTTTTCTGCCTGCATGGTCTTCTGTGATGAAGCTGAAGGACAGAAAGAGGGAGTGTGACCTTCCTCCCATATTTAGGCATACCAGGGGTTGTAACACAAATATATACTTATTTCCCTGGCTCAACTGATAAGGAAGAGAACCCGTGGCTTAGTGGTTAAGACTCCTGCCTAAGATATATACAGCCCGGGTTCTAATCCCAGTAAGGGTATGGCTAGCTGATGAGAGCTAATTAGCTCGAAATAGATCTATCCTAGTCTCCCTTTATTTATTTATCAGTACAAATACAACATATATATATATATATATATATATATATATATATATATATATATATATATATATATATATATATATATATATATATATATATATATATATATATATATATATATATATATATATATATATATATATATATATACACACACACATACGTGTGTGTGTGTGTGTGTGTGTGTGTGTGTGCTCGCCTCCTTATCAGTTGAGCCGGGGAAAGAGGGAGTAGTGACTTTCCTCCCATATTTAGGCATACCAGGGGTTGTAACACAAATACATACCTATTTCCCTGGCTCAACTGAGAAGGAGGCGAGCCTGTGGCTTAGTGGCTAAGACTCCTGCCTAAGATATAATACAGCCCAGGTTCAAATCCCAGTAAGCGTATGGCTAGCTGATGAGAGCTAATTAGCTCGAAATAGATCTATACTAGTCTCCCTTTATTTATTTATCAGTACAAATACAACACAAATATAGAAAGGCAACATTAAAAATAAAAATATGGTTTTCTGCCTGCATGGTCTTCTGTGATGAGCCGAAGGACAGAAAGAGGGAGTAGTGACCTTCCTCCCATATTTAGGCATACGAGGGGTTGTAACACAAATGTATATATGTATATATGTATATGTGTATATATGATGTATATATGTATATATGTATATATGTATATATGTATATATGTATATATGTATATATGTATATATGTATATATGTATATATGTATATATGTATATATGTATATATGTATATATGTATATATGTATATATGTATATATGTATATATGTATATATGTATATATGTATATATGTATATATGTATATATGTATATATGTATATATGTATATATGTATATATGTATATATGTATATATGTATATATGTATATATGTATATATGTATATATGTATATATGTATATATGTATATATGTATATATGTATTTGAAGTTGAGGGAAGTCCTAGGATGTTAATTATTTCCTGTGTAATGTGTAGAATCTTCATAGGGAGCTACATTACTAGAAATTAGTAATGAATCATATAATCTTTTTAGGCAAACATCTTGTGTCCTGCCACATGGCAGTTAATATACTGGACTTGGAGAATACCTACAGTATCTTGAAACACTTAAAAACAATCTTGAATTAAAGAGAAACTTCCTAATAGTAAGAACAATTAACCAGTGGAACAGCTGGCCTCCACAGGTTTTGGGTTCTTCAACACTGAATGTTTTAAAGAAGAGACTGGCAGTCACTTGCCTGAAATGGTATAGGTTCTGCTGCTTGAGCAGGGATAAAAGATCTCCAAGGTCCCTTCCAGCTCTACTCTGATCTACATGACTGGCAGAATATTTGTGTAATGATTTCCATAATTATCCACAGCACCACATTATGGACCAGTGACACCTTCTCAGTGATCCTCAAGGGGAGGATTCAATATACAGTGAATTGCAAGGTCTTTCAGAAGGTGGACCTAAAACAATTCATCAAGTTTCAAAGAACTCAGGTGTTCCTAGAAAGGTGAATTTAGCAGCACAAGTCCAAAATAAAAAGCAGAAGAGATATTTCCTTAAATAGTAGTAAACCTTGCTCAGTCTTCCACCTCTTCCCCCCAACTCTTCCCAGCCCCTCCTTCAAAGTTTTTTTTATTTACTTCCTTTGAAATAATAAATTGTGCAGGTTAAAAAAAACTGGTGAACTTCAATCTGTCTTTTAACTTGCACTTTCATGAAAATGTTCTGGATGGATCCAGTTCCACAAAGCCTCCCATTTTCCTCTGTGTGACCCACCTTCCTGAGTGGAGAAGGTCCCCTCCGGACAAGGAACGCAGTCGTAGCAGCAAACTAGCTCTCCTTCTCGAGCCCTCTTGACAAATCCAGGATGACAACTTTCCACACACTTGGACTGAGGCAGGGACTGAGCCGAAGAACAAGCAATGCCAAAGAAATGGTGCTAGGACTCTCCGTCCATGGAAAATGGAGGGAGAAATGGATGGAGACAAGTAGCCTCTGGTCTTCACTGAGGTAAATATGAAATCTCTGACTACTTCTAAACAGATGCAGGAGGGATAACAACTGGAAGATTCTTCATTTACTTCCTCCCTTTTGATTTTGGTATTTAATATTACAATAAAGTACTTTTCTACTTTAAACTTTATTAATGGATTGAATTGGAAAAAAAATTAAGTATGATGATATATGTAAAAGATTTAGGAAACTTTTATTCCATTAGATTTTTTAATATAGAATAAAACTGATGTGAGAAAGAAACCTCTGACCAGTAAGATCTTGAAAGGTTTCCATAAAACATGGCAAAGCCCCTCCACTTAGGTCCCATCTGTTGAAGAACTTCCATTAGATGATACCAACTGGCATGGAAGGCCAAACACCCTGGAGACAATAGGCTTTGCCCACTTGAAATGGGACCTCAGGGTTTGGGAAACAGAGAAGAGACACCAAAATTTCTCTCACCTTATTGAGCAACCTTAGCTGTGAAAGAGCATCTTCTTTTATAGAAAGTCTCTGTCTTATAAAATATGCCAGAATCTCTTTCCTGGGATGCTCGTTGGGGAGAACCAAGAAGCCGTGAATGCCAACATCTGCTATTATCTCTCCATTTTGGTCCAAGTACAGTTTTTTAACAGAAATATTCCAAAATTCATTCTTCTCCAGAAAGGGATGAAACTAGAATGGGAACATCCAGGAATTTGAAAAACAGAAAACTTTGTTTCTTATCCCACATTGAATCTTTCTTCTACAATTGTCCAATCTACAAATATGGTTAAATAGGGTACAAATACTGCCAATATCTTCATAAGTGAATGAAAAAGTTTGAGAAAAATTTGTCAATCACGTACTGACAAAATATAAAGAAAATATAATCCACACAGTTGGTCAATTATAGGGAACATTCAATAAAATGAACAGAGAAAAAAGATGATCCATAAACTCTTTGAAAACAACAGGTTGATTCCCTGAAAGCATGGGTTGATCAAGAAGAAATATTTCAGGCTAATCTTCTCCCTTGTAATCCTGAGGGAAAACACCTCCAGATGTGCTAATTCTGCTTTATTGTAATGTGACTTTAACAAAAAATTTAAAATATGAAAGAACAAATCTCCCACCAACACTTTTCTCAGCCTGAAAAGTTAGGGAGGATCCTTTCTGAGTTTCTTTCTCTCCCATTATGCAGCTGCAGGATTCTCCCCTCTTATCTGATCCTTCCCTAGGCAGCCTCTCTTCTCACATATCATTACACTTTCTAAATGGATTATGGGAACTCTGGTGATAGAACTGGATTTCAATAAAGAACTCACAAGAATTTTGTGGAAACTTGAGGGGTGGTATGATAACTAAACGGATAAAAACTGTCTTCAAAATGTTACTCAAATAATTTTTAACAATTTTTAATCTTTCTTATGAAACCTGAAGGTGATGGATTATAATTTACCATTGGTCATCAATATTTCTGTTATTAATATGGTAATTAATATGATCTTAGAGTAAGCTAATTTGATGTGACTTAAGGAATATAAAGTCTTTCAACTTAGAAGCTTTATTTGAAACTTTATTTTAAATTTCATTTTAAAAATTTGATAAAATAACAATGGTTTTAAATCACCTTAAAGGCGATAATCAGAAGCAAGCAACAATTGTTGAATCGGATGGATTGGATGGATGAACTAGAACTTAACTTGCTGCTGGCATCCCTGAAGGAGGAGTCTGGTTTGAAGGCAGGCTGCTTGGAGATGGCTGGAGAGGCCATGGACCTTGAAGACTTAAAGTGGACAGGCTGATGAAATGGATTCTTTCAAGAAGATTGAGGGAGATTTTGGAATGAACTTGTCATATTTAACTGGAAAATAAGTCTTAAGAGCTGTTGTTTTTCCATTTACAGGAGGTCCCATGACTTTGGGAAATGGAAAGCAGTTGTTGGGAAAGATCCTAATTAAAATTTTAACTAAATGTATTATTATTAAGAATCAACCAAAGATGTTTAACCCTGGACAGATTCTGGATGGATCAGAGGTAATGATTGTGGTGGTCTGTAGTAGATAAGAAGCCCCTATAAATATTCTGTGAGTTAAATACAATAGCAGATAACACAGAAGTTTGAAGTTTTGAAATTTAACTTTATTGTTGGATTGCCTGTTAACTACATTTTTTATATACAGCAGATAGATGACAAGTCAAGTAGTTGCAAATAGATGCGTAATTTATAATGGTGGGCCTGTTTTGCAAGGGGGAAAAACTATTATAGCTGTATTCTATTTAACTGGGGGGACAATATACATGATTTTGTCTGTTTTTAATGCACATTTTTTAAAAAAAATGTGTTGTCTACTTTTGTTTTGTCATTGTAATAGTTTTATTTTACCTTTTTGAATAAAAAAAATTATAAGAGGAATATCAAGTTTCCAGAAACAATATTTATGATTAGCACGCAGAGAAGGGTTCATAAGTAAAAAGCAGTAGGAGGACTTCCGGTGGCAACGTAGGTGCTGATGGACGTTCCCTTGGGAACACCAGCCCCAAGATTGTGTTAGGCTGCTAGAACAGCATAAATCAGCTGTCTGGCAGTTTGAAAACTTCCCCCTGAGGAAAAGAGTGGGAGGTGAGCAATCGGGTTAGGGTAGAGCTCCCTTAGACCCACAGGAGTAATTCTGGGGGTTGAAAGGTGAGAGCCCCCCTGCAGCCCGATAGTGCTCTGCTCCCGGGGCATCTCTGCATTGGCAGAACAAAGCACCACAACCACTACTGCTATCAACGCATTAATCTACATTTGAAAAAGAAGCAGGCGGAGCGAAGACAGGAGGGACTATAATCGCAAGTATAAAACTTAACAAAGATTTACTACAACTTCTTTCTGTGAAGATTAAGGGGGATAAAAGAGAAGATGGCACCTGAACATCAAAGGGCATGGTGAAAGTGAAACTTAAGAAGCAAGTATCTATTAAGTGCTTGCTAAAGTTGTAAAAAGAATCAAGAGAGCGAGATTAAATAAAACAGTGTTGGTTCGCTAACAAGCTATAAAAATTAACAAGTCTGGGGGTTAGGTGGACTTTTTGGATAAGCAATTTGGCCGCTGAAAAGTTTGATTTGAGTATTTGGAAATGGCTTCAAAGCAAACTAAATTAACTGCCTCTAAAAGCGCTGGAAGCTTTCCAGTCCAGACACAAAAACTGTAATCTTTATTACCCCCAGCAGAAGCATTAATACTTGAAGCCCTTCAAAGTAACCTTCAAAATGCCTTAAAGGAACAAGCTTCTGCTCTGGAAGGCAAAATTACTCAAGCCCTTAAAGAGGTGTCTAACGAAATGTCTGATATTAAGGACCTAATCCAAACTTGTAACCAGCAAATAAGAGAAGATATAGTGGATACATTTAAGGGCTTGCTTGATTATGTAACATCACTGGAGGATAGAGTGGAAGAAATCAATCAGTCCAATGTGAATTTGGAGAATAAGGTTGTAGACATTCAAAGCAAGATTGATAAGTCAGAGGCAGAAGTCACAATGACACAATATAGAGCTATGGAGTTTACTTTGAGAATAAGAGGCTTGAAAGAGAGTAACCAAGAAGAAAATTTAAAAGAGATATTTGCGGAAGCTTTTGTCCAATTATCTGGTGAATCCAAGACCGAATATGACTGGCAGATGGACAAAATTTACCGTGTAAATTCATGGATTGCCAGACGGAGACAACTACCAAGAGATATTGTAATCTATTTTGTTACCAGGAAAATAAGAAATGGGATATTACAAGTGACTTATAAAAACAAATTGCAGGTCGCAGGTCAAGAGGTGACAGTATTAAAGGAAATTCCCCCTAAAATGTTGAGATCTAGAAAGGATTATGCATTCCTAGTGGATGAACTCAGAACTCGCCAGATACAGTACAGATGGGAGGTTCCAAAAGGATTGGTGGTAAATTACTTAGGAGAAAGATATCGTCTTAGTTCAGTCTGAAAGCAAGATATTATTACAGCAATCTACTAAAGGCTGGACTCCCTCCATCTCCAGGATCTAGAGGAAGAAAAGAAGCAAGGGAAGATAAACAGGAAGATATCGAGGCACAAGCGGGTGCTGCTCAAACCCTGGACTTACTTGAGATAGAAGAAATCATGGAACAAAGACAAACCCGAGCGGTTACCAAACATAAAGAGCAAGAATTAAAGATGCAACAAGCCCAGACAACAATCCAAGAAACTATAAGCATAAATACAGAAGCCGTGGGGGGAGCAAGACCAAAGATGAAATTCCAGCAGGATTTACAGGTCTCTCTTAAAAAGCTTCAGCGGGCTGAAGATGACAATTAAATTTCTAATCTGGAACATTAATGGTTTAAACTCACAACAAAAAAGGGGAAAAAAATTCCACTATCTGAAACAATTTAAAAATGATGTGATTTGTCTGCAAGAAACACATATTAGAACACAGGACCAGAAATATCTGATGAATGCAAGATTGGGACTACATTTTGTGGCATCTGCTCCGGAGAAGAAAAATGGTATAGTTATATACTTAAGAAAAGATTTAAAGGCTGAATTAATTGAAGCAGATCCTCAAGGAAGATATATTGCAATTGAACTATTAATAGAAGGAAAGAAAATACTTTTAACAGGAGTATATACCCCCAATCAACAACAAGAAAATTTTTACAAGTTGCTTCATACCAAATTAATAGAATGGGATTATAGATCGTGCATATTACTGGGTGATTGCAACAGAGTATTGGACACTATGAAGGACAAGAAGAGACTCTTGGGAGACGCCCTTTTTAGGTTATAAAAGGGTGGACTTTGCATACTCCCTTCGCAGCAGTCAACAGAAGACTTATGCCAGAAGCTCTAGTCTGGGATCCTGGCAAGCTGGATAGCTGCTTTTGTGTTCTGTTCCTGTGAGTTTTGTCTTGGTGGCTTGCTGCCACGGAACCTCTTGTCTGCTTGTGCAATAAACCTTGTTCCCTTGTACTGTTCCGGAGTGTGTGTTCAGTGTGGGCAACGGAGGAAGGGGGGTCAGAACAGATTGGTATAATTTATCTAAAGTTAGCTTAATAAAAGAAGAGTTAAAGTACAAGAGGAGGAAGATGTTAAAGTTAGTTAGCTTACATTAGCGTATGATTGTTAAATGTTTATACCCTGTATTTTGCTCTGGGAGATTGGGGGGAGGGAGGGTTGGAGGGGGGTGGGATCGGGGTGAAGGGAGGGGAGGGGAAGGGGATATATTTGTAAAATTTACTTTAATTAAAAAAAAGTAAAAAGCAGTAGAAAAATATCTGATTTTTAGCAACTAGGACTTGACTAACAATAGAGCCTCACATAAGAACATGAATGATGGACTGGAAAAAAGATGAGGGATACCAAATTTGATATGCATGTTTGTGAAAATGATCTCAAAATCGTAGTTAACTGGAAACAGAATCTGAGTCAGCCGGGAGATGTTTATGGAAAGAAGGCAAATGCAGCCATAAGAATCTCAGGAAGTGAATGTTCTGGTTTGGGGAGACCCCAACTCAAGGACCAGGTCCCCTTGCAGGCACCAAGCTTGGAGGAGAATTTGTACAAAACCTACGTGAACTTCAGGGAAAGACAATGAAGCCAAGGAAGAGATCAAAGGAGTTGCTCTTAGCCTTGAGGAAATACAACAAGGAGAAGAGCTGAAGACCAGGATGAGTCTGGGAGCCCCTTTTCCAACTGACACAATCTCTTGGTTGGAGAAGGGAGGATACAGCCAATGGTGGGATTCAGCAAGTTCAGGCTCCCCGGTAGTAAAAATTCTGCCTGGCCGTGCCCTGCCCCACCACTACTTGCCTCGCACGCCTTGGCTGCTTCCTTAGAGTCATAGCTGCAGCTGCTCTTTGGCTCCCTTGCCTCGACCACGTGTCCATGCAGACCAGCCTGTTTGCCTGCCTTTGCCGTGGCCTCCTGCTCGTCTTGGTCTGCTCCTGAATGCCCACCTCAGGCTCCCGACCACTGCAGCAGCGGCCATTCTTCACCTTTTCCCTCTTTCCTTTCCTTTCTCTTTTCCTTCCCTTCCCATTCCCTCCGTTTTTCATCCTTTCCTTCTTTCCCATTTCCTTTCCTTTCCCTTTCCTTCCCCCTCCCTCCTCCCCTCCCTCCCTCCCTCCCTCCCTTCCTTCCTTGGGGTCTGAGGGAGAGTCAGGGGACCCCTTTTCTCCTTGACCCCCTCCCCAACATCTGCTCTGATGGCAATTATGGCTGAAAGGCCTTTGGAAGCTGGGGCTACCCCCTCCCCCTCCCCTCTGCAGAAACACCTCTTGCTGCAGAATTGGGAACTTTCAGATCTTCTTCTCCTGCCCCCCTCCTCCACCCTGCACAGTCTCAGCTGCTGCTTGGAGGGGGGGAGATTTCTGGTTTTGCGGGGCTGAGAGGAAAGGGGGAAGGGTGAACAGGTCTTCCAAGGCTGCCCACCCCTTTGCGTTTCTACAGCCAAATTCTACCTCCAAACAGAGGACCCCCCCTCCACCCGAATACTGCAGGGAAGGACAGGCTGGCCCCATAACTGGGCAGTGTGTTGGGGCAGAGGCTGCAGCAGTTCCATGGTGATTTGAATCGTCCCTCCTGGCTCACCTGAGCCACTCCAATTTCCCCCCTGGCCAGAGGCGCCTCTGGCTAAAAGTCTCTCAGTGGACACCCCACGCACATGGACCCCAACACGGAGTTCAGAATGACGCTTCTCCCAAAGAAGTTCTGGGGAACCCAACCCCCCCCCCTGCTGCCCCTTCCAGAGCCCAGAAAACTCCCAAGCAAAGCAGCGCCGCCTCGCTATCAAGAGTGGGGGAGAGAATGGATGGGAGAAAAGAAAAACTTTAGGAAGAGGGAGGGAGATCTAGAGGAAACGGGGAGTGGCCCTTGCCCCGTTTCTGCCTCCTCCCAGGCGGCTCTATAGACAGGGAAATTGCATCTTGTTGATACAAGGAGTGACCAGGCAAGGTACCCCTTGACGTGAGTGCTGTCAAGTTGGCCACACCCACCCAATCACATGACCACCAAGCCATGACCACCCAGTTACATGGCCACCAAGCCACACCAACCCAATCACATGACCACCAAGGCATGCCCACCCAGTCACATGACCACCAAGCCACACCCACCCAGTCATATGACCACCGAGCCATGCCCACAGAACCAGTAGTAAAAAGATTTGAATCCCACCACTGGATACAACCCTCTTCCAATAACTGACTCCTGTTACACATGAGTGTTAGATCCGCTCACTCTTATTCCAGAGTGTCAGGCATGGAAAAAGTGAATTCAGTTACAAGAGGGGAGATTTTAACTGAATGAGAGAAAAAATATGATAAAAGGATGAGCTGTTTTAGAGCTGAGCCAGTAAAGCAGAGAAGTTCAGTCTCCTCTTCATGGATCGTCTGAGAGCAAAGACTGAGCAGCCATCAGTCAGAGAAGCTTGAACTGGGATTCCTGTAGAGAGGAGGGGTTGGGCTAGATGGTCTCAGGGTCTCCTCCTAATTTATAAAGGTTTTGAAGAGGCACTTTTTAAAAAAAGTAGGTAGGTAGGCAGGTAGAGGTAGAGAAAGAGAGAAAAATACAGTAGGTAGGGAGGGAGAGAGAGAGTAGTTAGGTAGGGAGCTAAGGAGGTAGATAAAGAGATAGAGAGAGAGAAATAAAAAGAGAGATAGAGAGAAATACAGTAGGGAGGGAGGGAGGGAGGGAGAGAGAATAGGTAGGTAGGTAGATATTTCCAGGTGTATTTATCCATGTGCTGGAGCAGGAAATCGCTGACAATCTGCAGCACCTAAGAATTTGTTACTGCTGGCACAGCACTTGATCAATGTACTTCTCCTTAACCAGTTAAAGAGCTTTCCAAGAGAGAAAAAAATGTTTTTACACTTTGCAAACCTCCCCAAAACAGCCCGATTTTGTGAAAACACCCCCCCCCACCTTTAAAAAAAGTCATGAATAGCCTTGGAGGGGGGGTTGCAGAGTGCTCCTGAGGGGTGGGCAAATTGGTCCATTTGTTGCTCATTACTGCCCTCTCCAGCCCCCAGGAGCTCTCTGAAAGCCTTCAAACGGATATGCACGGCCATTTTGGTGAAGGGGTGGGGCTTCGGGAGGCAAAAAATGCTGCATTCGATATATAAGGTGCACCCAGATTTTCAGCCTCTTTTTTGAGGGAAAATGGTGCGTCTTATATTCCGAAAAATACGGTAACTGTTCTGCTGTTGTTGCTCTAGCCGCACCTAGTAGCTGGGTGGCAGATAAGCCTCACTATAAGATCTGAAGCCAGACTCCATTTTCTGTCAGCCTTTGGAGGAGACGGAAGCAGCCGTTGTGACTGAAACCCCTGGTCATCCGGAGACACCTCTGTCCCTCACACAGAGCATCGCTGGAGAGGTTCCAGCTGCTTCTTTGCTGGCTGTTAGTTAATGCTGCCTATTTCGTCTTTCTATTTGATTTCCACCATTTGCATTTCCTCAGTTTCACCTGCCCTCTTCTCCCAATAAAGCATCCAGATCCACGCCAGGCTCCCTTTCATTGGAGGAGAATAAGGGGGCTTAGCTGCCTGTCCAGCTGCACACAGACCCACGTGCAATGGGGACGGAAGAAAGGTGGAATTCCACCAGGCTAATCACAAACCCACAAATACAGGAATTTATTTTAAAAATAATACAGCATTTTCCAATTAGCAGTGCTAAATATCAAAATGCCATGGTATCTACTCTTTGAAACCATTAATTCCCTGATTAATTAAATTGGCCAGATCTGTTGAGATGGTTCCCCTCCTTCTCCTCTGGATTCCTTCTCCAAAGGATCTAAGATTAATGGATCCATATCGAGACCCCCACACCTGCCATGGCTGCAGCCTTGGAGACCCCAAGATCTTTTCATCCTCCTTCCTTCTTCTCCTCAATCTGGAGGAATATGCAGCATTCAGGGCCTGGGCCAAAGTCTTCATGACACTGTAATGGTGGTAGGCATTTGGGGCCCTTATTCTGTCCCTTTTCTCCTGGGTCTCCAGTGGGGCTTTCTGGGTGCATCTTCTGCGGCCTTTGACAGAAAAGACATTCTTTGAAAGAGAACAATGAAAATAATGATCTTGAAACTTTACTTCCACAAAGAAATGGGGTTTAAAGGCAGAATCTTTTGGCCTTTCTTTTCCCTGATAACCAAAGTTCCAAATACTATGGATGTATTTGAGAAGTCTGCGCTTCTTTATTTGATATGCTGCAAAATTTGTGAGGATCCAGATTTTCCCCTCAATGGGTCCTGGCAGATGCATAAGTGTTTCATGGAAAGGAAGAATTCTGTCCCAAAGGGAATCATATTCTATGAAGTTAACAAAGACGTTGACTTTTTTCCACTTAGAGAGGAAATCCCCGAGGGTTGCTGTATATCCAGTTGTTGAGAACAGTTGTGATATAACCACACAAATTCCATTCCTGACAAGCACAGGAGTAAAAGTCCTCACGAAATTCTCTCCCTTTTCTGTGTCTGAAGCAAAGAGGCAAATCAGGGTCCATCTGAAGTGTAGGAGCAGCTGGACAATTGCTGGGTACTGGAATCCTTCTTTGGGGAGCATCTGGTAGAAAAAGGGGAATCGGCTTTTATCACTCAGAGCCTCTGAAGCTGTTACATAATTGATCTGGAAAAGGAATTGAAAGGATTAGAGCCGTGATGGGGAACCTGTGGCATGCAGAGCCTTCTCTCCCGGCACGCCAGCCGCCCCAGCCCAGCTCCACTAGCATCCACATGCAGGCACACCTCCTGCTGGCCAGCTGGTTTTTGGGCCTTTGTGGAGGGCCAGGGAGGGGGAGGCGTGAGTATGCAGTGGGGGGGGGCACTCACATTGTGCAGGAAACTCCGTAGGGTTGGAAGTAAGTGTGAATGGCATGCCCCCCCCCCCCCAGTGCTTCCTGGCTCAATTGGAGGCTTCCTTTACCCTTCAAACAGTTGCAGGTTTTGGGGTTATTTTTGCTTTCAGGTTGGTGCAGGAGGTTTTCCAGGGCCAAAATGGAGTGTGGAAAGCGCAGGGTTCCCCCCCCCCCCCCCCCGTTATTCCTGAATTGTGAGCTCTTAGGAAAGTATCCCCTCCTTGTGGGTTGCTAACAATGGTGGGTTTCAAAAAATTTTAGAACCTCTTCTGTAGGTGTGGCCTGCTTTGTGGGAGTGGCTTGCCAGCCATGTGACCAGGTGGAAGTGGCTTGGCAGTCATGTGACCGGGAGGGAATGGCCAAGACGATGTCAGCATTCCCAGTCAAGATAGAGGTATAAATTACACAGAAAAGAAAGAGGCATCCATACATCTGAATTTAACTTCAAAGCAGTGGCAACAACTTAAATTCATTAAATAATAATGTTTGTTAGGGCTATGCACTGTTTTTGAATATATAGGAATGTAAACCCCACAGCATCTACTTGGTTCTTTTTAAAGCAGCAGCACCTTTTTCCTGGATTCATGAAATATCTACTTTAAAGAGTTGTGGGTGGGTACTATATTTACAGTCTTGCATTCTCTCCAGTACTTTGTTTGGAACAGAATCCAAGGTACCATGCAGTCCTAGCATTTGTACTAAAGCTAGGCAAGTGATTTTACAGGGCTCTGAGCACTCCTCCAGATCTGGTCAATGAAGCAGATGTTCCAAAGTCCTCCCACAACTTTCCAATGCTTTGAAATCCCACCAAATGATTTAGACAGGCCTATTTCATACTTTCTTCTATATGGCAATCAGGGTGGTTTTACAGATGGTTCACAGGTGGTCTATTTCCCAAGTACTTAGAGGGCCAAGAACTGCCTTTCCTAGATTGCAGCTTTAGCTTCCTTGAATGTTAACACACCTTCAGGCCATTCAAATATAGACTAGCTCTGATCCGGGAACCATATCACATGCTTTATATGTTAATAAACATATTCAATGTAATCATTATTGCTAAAAAAAACAGGCAGCAGTTAGAGTAGTTTGTATCAAAACATGGGCAATAAACAAGAAGTTGATTCACCTCCACCACCCCTATTTTAGCTTGTTTCTGTCTTATCTAATATTTTCCTGCAATTCTTCCATAATCCAGACTACTAAAAAGAGTTCTACATAATTAGACTTTTAAAATAAGCTTGATGGCCAACAGATTTCCTACTTATTAATATGAACAGGTTCTGTCCTGTTGCCTAAAAAAATAAATTCATCCCACAATCTACAGTAAAATGCAGTCTGTAAGTATAATTTCTTTTGTGCTACTACTAACACCACTACACATAAGCACCACACAAAAGGCTAGTAAGATTATTTGCAGAACAGTATGCTCTCTCACACTTGCCTTTGTTGTTTAAACCACTTTGTAGAGTATAATATACAATATACTGTGTATGTAAAGGGGAAACTACTTGGATTGGCCGCCCTCTTAAGATTTTGGGCTTGGAATTATGTGCACCAGAAAAAATACCTATTTGTTTCAGAGTATTTTCAGATTGACAGGCTGTCATGTGCTGAACTGCCTGTTCTTTGTTTTGTGTACAAAAACATAAAGTACAATTGGTGCAACTGTTAACTCTTTATACTGTGTATAATCTCTGAAAATGTAAAAGAGAGAAAACGTAGGACTCCCCAGTCTGTCCCAAGCGCATTTCAGCTTCTGCAACTTCCCTCCACCCTCAAAATCCAGGGCCAATAAGTTATATTCCAATCTTACACAACAGAAACACCCTCCCCCAAACCCACCACACACACACACATACACACACACTGTTTCCATTTCTTTGAAGGCTTTATCAGCACCTGTCCCTGCATAAAGAGGCTCAAGGAAAGATAATCGATTTCTTATTGGACTTGGAAGTACTTAGAAGTAGCAAAACTTCCCACTGCTTTCCAGTGTCTCAAAAGCCCATCATAAAGACCAGAGTCCATCAAGCAATTTAAGCAGGAATATACCTCTGAGTGAACAGGTATTTTGCTTATGGCATTTGTACTTTACTGCAACAAGCAAGCACTCGCCCTCTAAATAAGTTAGACAGTCACAATATTAAAACTTGATAAGTGTTCTTAACAAGAAATTCACAATGGTAGCATCACACATACATTCCAAAAATACTTATGATACTTTGAAGTTCTTGTCTTCTTAACTGATGGGAGACTGAAACCCAATAAATATATCACCAATAAAAAAGGATAGTATGTCGGAGTACTGAAAAACTCAGCCAAGGGGGAAAATGTAAAGAAAAAATATTGGACTTCCTGCTAAGAAGTAACAATTTATATATAGTATGCACAACTCTTTTAGTTAAATTATTGCTGAACAATTTATAATAGTTGCATCACAATATTATTCTAAGATATTTGCTACTACTACCCTACTTCCTAGATGTTCACTATTGTCTTCCCCCCCGCCCCCAGATTTAAGGGCATGTGAAATAGTTTTGATGAAAGTTGCATGATATGAAACTTCTCTCTTTTGAAATGTTTGGTTTTAATAATTGTGCATGGCTTTGCACTAAATTATCTGTATAGTAAGCCAAAAATAGTTTAAGATTATAATTAGCCCACCTGTTTCCCCCATTAACATGCAAATACATTTCTCTTGTTCAGAGACAGAGAGTTTTCCCAGTCCTTGCAAAATATCACATTAAATCCACATAACTACTCAAGTTTGTTTTCAGTATGCGCAAGGAAGGAGCAGGCACTATCTTTCAACACTTAGAAGTCCAACAATACACTTTTATTCTTACATCAAGTTGAGCTGACTTGCCCTTTCCAGAGCTACGGTGTATTGTTTTACCCAAGCAAGCAGGAATGCTTTGTAAGATGAATTATTATTCAACCAACACAGCACACCACACTCACATTCCTCTCCCCCAAGGGTTGCTAACTTATCTTTGCTTTCAATCAAGTGCAGATTTTCCTCTTCCCCCCAACCTTTAAAGAAATAATAATTACTTCCTCACTGAAGCCTCAAGATTTGGGGGCATTCAGAATAAATCTTCCCAGTTTCCACAACTCACAGAAAACCAAACCTTACTTAGGAATAAACCCAGCTGGTTTCGGGTCTTTGTATCTTGAACTTATCAAGTAAGGTGCAACCACACAACTCTATGCATGTTTATCCATGTTTAACTATTCAGAGACTCTTCTCCCCTAAAAGTTCAGCCAGGCTTGCCATTCCCAGTCAAACCACTGCAAAGGCAAAGAGACTGTTCTCCTCGCCCTCCTGAGGGCAGCTGGTCACCGCCTCCATAAGACTCTTCATCCCCAGAGCTCCCCTAAGTGAAGAACTGTCCTCTTAGCCAGGTAAGTTTGTATTTTTTTAAAGGAAGGGGGCACTAAGAAGTGGAGGAACAGGAGAGCCACTTACTCCCCCCCTGTTGAACTTTGCTAAACGGGGTGCCCCACTCCGCCTTTTCCCCTCGGCAACAAAAAAAAAAGCAGGAAGGAGAGCGGGTGCTTACCTGGAGAGAGCCACATCGCTCGGGACCGTGCAGGTCTGACTGGCCATTTCTCTTTAAGATGGCTGGTAAACTCCAGGTCAAAGTCCGGCAGAGGCAGGAATGCAAAAACGACGCCTACTACTCCCTTGCAAAGGGAGCGAAGGAAACCACCTGGGTCTCTGATCCTGACTCATCTGTCTGGAGTCGTCGAAAGCTTTAGACTCTGGTGGCGGTGCTGATTTCCCGCAGCTTTGGCATCCCTGAAAGGCGACTCCGCATTTTCCCTCTCCCCTCCTCCCTTCAAAAGCTCTGAGGTGCTTTCTTAGCACTGGTTGCCTAGCTGGCATGGCCCCACGCGCTTGCCTCCTCCTCCTCCTCACTCCCCAAAGACTCTTCTCCTCCTTCCCGGAGCTCAGTGGGAGCCGGGCGCAAGGGTTGGGAGGCTGCTTTTGAAACCACATCTTGGAAAACTTCACCGGGAAGGGAGGCGGGGAATCAGTCCGGGGGGAGGGACACATCCTGGAACTTTCCTAGGAGGCTGGCCGCTCTGCAGAACCTACCTCCTGCTGCCCCCCGTGCTTTGCTGGCAGCTAGGCCTCCTATTCATAAGCAAGTTCTGGGAGGTCCTAGGAGGCTGGCCACACTGTGAAAGCTGCCCCCCACAAGCGGCGATATAACGGGCAGGGGGAGCGAGCGAGGGGGACGGGGCAGGCATTCTGGTACTGTCCCACAGGGCGAAGGGGTTATAAAAAGTACTGTAGCTTTCAGGAACCTCTTCTACCGTACCGATTAGAACTGGGAACAACCTACCCCTGGTTGCAAACAGCTATTTCCAGTGGGGTAAACAGGACAAAGCAAGTGGGGAAAATTGTTTCCTTTGCTATATTTTCAGTCTGAATTAGACCATGGCAGGGTCCCTACAGAAGAGCCCTTTTAAGGATCATTATGTATTCATAGTAAAGAAACTAACTTAGCTCTGTTCTTAAATGCAAAAGCTGTTGTACATAAAAAACAGAGGAGCTCTGATCAACTACCAGAGCCATCATTTTGACAGTTTTGCTGTACTGAAGTCTGTCCCCATAAAATGCAAGCATGGAATAAACTGAGCCTGGTTTGTTCTCCGTCTTTTCAGTGGCCACAAACTACTAGCAAAAGTGGCATTTGAACACAAGGCAAGGAGTGTTTCCCCTTTTGTATTGGAGCATCCAAGAAGGGACAGGAAAGACAAAGAAAAAGACAGAAAGAAGGGAAGAGAACAAGGCAGCAAAAAAAGGAAAGAGGGGAAGGAAGAATGAAGAGGGAAGGAAAAAGAAGGGAAGGAAGGAGATGATAATAAGAGAGAGTGGGGGTGTAAAGTAAACCATACCTTAGCACTTGATCACCACCAGCTCTGCTGCCTTTTACCATCCTCTTGTCCCCTCCTCCTGACCTCTCCTGGTGGTCTCCCATCCTATCACTGAGGATGCCTTGGTTACAAAGCTAGGTCTCATAAGGAGAGGGAGTGGGCCTCTCTTTGACCCACATACTTTGCCCTCTTGCACACACCATGGGCAACCAAGGAGAGTGAGCACAGCAGTAGTGGGAGCACGCCGTACCATGTCCTCCAAAGTCAACCACAATGGGGCCCTCATTGAAATTGAGTTTGACACCCCTGGACTAAAGATGACCTGAGTGCTGCATGTGTTGCTCTCAAACTTCCAAAGTATGAGTCAAGGTTAGAAAAATTATCAGTGTGCATTCAACAGCAAAAGTCACATTAATCAAAAGCCTGCCAAGTGCAAACGTTTACCTTTCAATAAAAAGGTGTTTGGAGGTTCCGGTGGCACCTTCAGCATTGGAACACGCTCCCTAGGGAACGCCAGCCCCGTGATTGAGTAATAAACTGCTAGAACAGCACAAATCAGTTCTCTAGCGGTTTGAAAACTCCCCTCTCGGGAAAAGAGGGGGGTGAGCAGAAGGGTGAGGACAGAGCTCCCTGGGACCCCCCAGGAGTAATTCTGGGGTACGAAGGGTGAGAGCTCCCCAGAAGCCTGACATACCTCCTCATCCAGGATGCTTCTGCTTTTGCAGAAACAAAACGTCACAACCACCCTTGCTGTCAATGTTTAAATTTATATTTGAATGATACGCAGGCAGAGCAAAACAGGAGTGAATATAATTGTAAGTACAAACCTTAATTCCGATGTAACATACTTCCCTCTGTGAAGACAAAAGGACTTAAAAGGAAGATGGCGATTGAATAACAAAGGGTGTGTCGAAAGTGAAACTTAAAAGGGACAGCACTTGTTAACTGCCTGTTAACGATATTAAAAGACTCAAGAGTTTAAGATCAAAGAAAACAGTATTGGTTAACAAACCTGGGGAAATAGGTGGACTCTTTGGACTTAATAAACTGGCTGCTGAAAAGTTTGTTTGAATATCTGAAAATGGCTTCAAAACAAGCAAAATTAAGGATTTCCAAGTGCTGGTAGTTCCCCAGCCCAGACGCAAAAATTACAATCTTTATTACCCCAGCAGAAACAAAAACTCTGACACTTGAGGATCTCCAAAATGCATTAAAGGACCATGCCATTGTTTTGGAGGAAAAGATTTCAAATGCTTTTAAAGACGTGTCTGATGAAATATCTGGAATTAAGGACTTAATCCAAACCCGTAATCAACAGATTAGGGAAGATATAGTAGATGCATTTAAGGGCTTACTTGGTTATGTAACATCTCTGGATGAGAAGGTGGAAGAAATTAATCAGTCTAATATCAAGTTGGAGAATAAAATTGAGGAGGCACAAAGCAAAATTGATAAATCAGAGGCAGAAGTTACAATGATACAATACAGAACAATGGAATTTGCTTTGAGAATAAGGGGCTTGAAAGAACATAACCAAGAAGATCTGAGAGATATTTTTGCAGAAGCTTTCGCTCAATTAACTGGTGAACCAAAGGTGGAGTGTGCTTGGCAGATTGATAAAATTTAACGTGTTAATTCATGGCTTGCCAGACAGAGACAACTACCAAGAGATATTGTAATTTATTTTGTCACCAGGAAAACCAGGAATGAAATACTGCAAGCAACTTACAAAAATAAGTTACAAGTGGCAGGACATGATGTGGTAGTATTGAAGGAAATCCCCCCAAAAATGTTGAGATCCAGAAAGGATTATGCATTTTTAGTGGATGAACTTAGAAGTCACCCGATTCAATATAGATGGGAGGCCCCAGCCTGATTGGTGGTGAATTATCAAGGACAAAGATATTGTCTCAACACAGTTTGGAAAGCAAGAGATTTCTATAGCAATGTATTAAAGGCTGGATGCCCCCCATCCCCAGGATCTAGAGGAAGAAAAGAAGCAGGCGAGACCAGGCAGCAAGATATTCAGGTACAATTGGGAGCTGCTCAAGCTCTGGACTTACCTGAGGAGACAGAAGAAATTATGGAAAAAAGGCAAACTCGAGCAGCCACTAAACGCAAGGAGCAAGAATTAAAGATGCAGCAAGCCGAGACAACAATCCAAGAAATTACAAATACAAACACAGAAGCTATGGGGGGAGCAAGACCGAAGGTGTAATCCCAGCAAGATTTCCAGGCAGCTCTTACAAAGCTTCAGGGAGCTGAAGATGACAATTAAATTTCTAACCTGGAACGTTAATGGTTTAAATTCACCACAAAAAAGGGAAAAAAATATTTCACTCTTTGAAACAATTTAAAAACGATATAATTTGTTTGCAAGAAACTCATATTAGAATACAGGATCAGAAATACTTGATGAATGCAAGATTGGGATCATACTTTGTGGCATCTGCTCCAGAGACGAAAAATGGTATAGTTATATACTTAAGAAAAGATTTAAAGGCTGAATCAATCGAAGCAGATCCTCAAGGAAGATATATTGCAATTGAATTACTAATAGAAGGGAAGAAAGTACTCTTAACAGGAGTATACGCTCCCAATCAACAACAAGAAAAATGTTATAAGTTGCTTCACACTAAATTAACACAATGGGATTATAGATCGTGTATACTATTGGGTGACTGGAATGGAGTAATGGACACTATCAAAGACAATAAGAGATTATTGCAAAATACTCAAACACGAACAAGACTACCTAAATCCTTTTTTGAGTTGATGGATGATATGGAATTGAGAGATATTTGGAGAGAACGGAATGTTAAAGAATGGGACTTCACATTTTTTTTCCGATAGGCATCAATCCTTTTCCAGAATTGACTTCATACTAGTCACAAATGATTTACTTTCTAGGGTCAAGAAGGCGAAGATATGCTCGAGAACCCTAACAGATCATAATCCGGTTTGGATGGAATTGGAATATAGAGAGGGATCTAGGAGGTCTTGGAGGTTAAATGAAAATTTATTCAGAAATGTGAGAAATGTTATAGAATGTAAAAAACTATTGAAAGAATATTTTGCTTTTAACATGCATAAAGGGACATCGATGGAAGATGTTTGGGATGCAAGCAAAGCTTACATGAGAGGTGTGTTAATAAATTTGAATAATTTATATAGGCGTAGACAGGGGGGGGGAAACGAAGGGAATTAGAAGAAGAAATAAAAAAGAAAGAGCAGGTGTTAATATCTAATCCAGATGATAAGAAGACAAGAGAAGCAATTATTTTACTGCGAGGACAGTTCAATATGTTGATGTCAGACCAAGTAGCCACAAAGTATGAGCATTTGCGGATGACTTGGTTATAACTTTAACCCAACCCTGGAAATCAGCTAGAGGTTTAATGAACATAATTAATCAATATGGTCAAGTATCTGGGTTCAAAATAAATCTAGGAAAAACAAAGATGATAGTTAAAAATATGACCACAAATCAAAAAGAAGAACTAGAAAGAATAACAGGACGCGAGATAGTAGAAAAGGTTAAATATTTAGGAGCTTACATTACAACTTCAAATGGGAAATTATATAAGTACAATTATGAACCATTATGGCATAAAATACAGCTAGAGATGAATAAATGGGAAAAAACTACAACTGTCATTGTTGGGAAGGATAGGAGCAGTAAAAATGAATGTTTTGCCTAAATTTCTATTTCTTTTTCAAATGATACCAATACTTTAAAAAGATGCAAATTTGGAAGAATGGCAGAAAGGTATTAATAACTTTGTCTGGGCGGGGAAGAAACCAAGAATAAAACTTAAAAATAATGCAAGACATACGGGAAACAGGAGGTTTGAAAATGCCTAACTTAAAATTATATTATGAAGCAGTAGTTTTCTCAACAATTAGTGATTGGATTAATCTAACAGAAGATAGAATACTTAATATTGAGAGATATGATTTGGTATATGGTTGGCACGTTATTTAATATATGATAAGAAGGTGGATAAGAATTTTAAAAGTCATATATTAAGGAATGCCCTATTGTGTGTCTGGAAAAAATACCAATATAGGTTAAATGATAAGAAAGCTATGTGAGTAGTACCCAGACACGCGATAGAGAATATAAGTACAGAACAAAAACAGGATGTGATTACATATAGAGAACTCCTTAATATAGAGAGAGGTGTTCTACAGTTAAAGTCTATGAATGTATTAAGAGAGGAAAGGGTAACTCAAACCTGGTTCCAGTATGGACAATTACAAGCTAGATGGAAAAAAGATCAGACAATTGGTATCATACAAATGAGGATAGTTTGGTAAAACAAATTAGGGACCAGAGTCAAATGCATATAAAAAGGTTGTATAATATAAGGATAGAAATAGATTCTGAAACAGAGTTAGTTAAAGACTGTATGATAAAATGGGCGCAAAATTTCGAAGAGCCAATAATGATGGAAACATGGGAAAAGATTTGGGTAAGAAATGTAAAATTTATGCAAGCTCAGAATCTGAGAGAGAATTTTTATAAGATGTTTTATAGATGGCATTTAGATCCTAAAAAGTTAGCTTGTATTTATCCGAATTTACAATCTAAATGTTGGAGATGTGATTGTGCTGATGCTACGTATTACCATATATGGTGGACTTGCAAAAAAGTTAAAGCATTTTGGATAAAAATATGGTGGGTTGTTCAAACTATACTTAAAAAGAGGATAAAGTTCACTCCCCAGTTGTTTTTGTTAGGTATAATTACAGACTGTACAGTTATAGAGACTAATTTGATTCTGAACTTAACAACGGCAGCAAGATTCTTGGTGGCGCAGTACTGGAAGAGGGAAGAATTGCCTACTATTCAAGAATGGACGCTAAAAGTAGTAAATTTAGCAGAAATGGCTAAAATTACAGCATATTTGAAGGACCACACAGAAGAGAAATATAAGTTGGAATGGAGAAGATGGATTGACTATATTCAAAAGAAATATCGGACTAAAAAATTTCAACTAGCTTATGAGTGAAGGCACAAGAAATGTTACAATTTACCAAAAGTTAGTTTAGCAAAAGGGGAATTAAAGCACAAGAGGAGCTAGGATGTTAAAATCAATTAGCTTATGTTGGTGTATGATTGTTAAATGTTTATACCCTGTATTTTGCTCTGGGAAGTTGGGGGGAGGGAGGGTTGGAGGGGGGGTAGGGGAAGGGGTAATATTTGTAAAATCTACTAAAACTTTTAATAAAATAATAATAATAGAGGTGTTTGTATCATTGAAAGCTCTGCAATTGTAGGTTAGGGTAAGGTTAAGGGTTAGGGTTAGCTCAGGCTAAGTGGCACATAAAGCCATGTTGCTTGGCACACGCAGCCTTTCCCGTTGCTGTTCCGGGTTCCTTATGTGCATGTGTGCATGCTGATCAGCTGATCTTTGTGTACATGGCAGTGCCAGAAACTGGAAGAGCTGGTCTTCTGGTTTGCATGTGTTCATGCATGCCAGCCAGATGATAGTCACATGCGTGCCAGAAACCAGAAGAGGAGCTGCCTGAAGCACATGTGCACACCGACATGCACACTGGGCAACTCCTCTTCCAGATCGCATCCCTGACAAGATCACTCTTGAAAACGTTCGCCATCAATGCACTATTTCAAGGGTGGTTTTACCAAGGCATTAGAAAGCGGTACCAATACTTCACGTGACTTTGATGCTCTCCTTCAGTTCATGCAGCCTAGGATTGCAATGGCTTTTTTTTGGCTGCTGCCACACATTGTTGGCTCACATTTATACAATAATACAATAGTAGAGTTGGAAGGGACCTTGGAGGTCTTCTAGTCCAACCCCCTGCCTAGGCAGGAAACCCTATACCGTTTCAGACAAATAGCTATCCAACATCTTCTTAAAGACTTCCAGTGTTGGGGCATTCACAACTTCTGGAGGCAAGCTGTTCCACTGATTAATTGTTCTCACTGTCAGGAAATTTCTCCTCAGTTCTAAGTTGCTTCTCTCCTTGATTAGTTTCCACCCATTGCTTCTTGTTCTACCCTCAGGTGCTTTGGAGAATAGTTTGACTCCCTCTTCTTTGTGGCAACCTCTGAGATATTGGAACAATGCTATCATGTCTCCCCTAGTCCTTCTTTCTCTTAAGCTAAACATACCCAGTTCCTGCAACCGTTCTTCATATGTTTTAGTCTCCAGTCCCCTAATCATCTTTGTTGCTCTTCTCTGCACTCTTTCTAGAGTCTACACATCTTTTTTACATCGTGGCGACCAGAACTGAATGCAGTATTCCAAGTGTGGCCTTACCAAGGCATTATAAAGTGGTATTAACACTTCACGTGATCTTGATTCTATCCCTCTGTTGATGCAGCCTAGAACTGTGTTGGCTTTTTTGGCAGCTGCTGCACACTGCTGGCTCATATTTAAATGGTTCTCCACTAGGACTCCAAGATCCCTTCCACAGTTACTACTACTGAGCAAGGTATCACCTATACTGTACCTGTGCATTCCATTTTTGTCGCCTAAATGTAGAACCTTACTCTTTTCACCATTGAATTTCATTTTATTAGATAGTGCCCAATGTTCAAGTTTGTCAAGATCCTTCTGTATCTTAAGCCTATCTTCTGGAGTGTTGGCTATTCCTGCCAGCTTGGTATCATCTGCAAATTTGATGAGTTCCCCATTTATTCCCTCATCCAAATCATTGATGAAGATGTTGAAGAGTACTGGGCCTAAAACAGAGCCTTGGGGTACTCCACTGCATACTTCCCTCCATGTAGATGCAGTTCCATTGAGAACTACACGTTGAGTGCGGTTGGTCAGCCAGTTACGAATCCATCTGGTGGTGATGCTGTCTAACCCACATTCTTCTACTTTATTTAGTAGTAGGTTATGGTCTACCTTATCAAAAGCCTTACTGAAGTCCAAGTAAACTATATCAACGGCATTCCTCTGGTCCACTAATTTTGTCACATTATCAAAGAATGCAATAAGATTAGTCTGGCATGATCTGTTTTTGACAAATCCATGTTGGCTTTTGGCTATTACTTTGTTTGCTTCTAGGTGTTCGCAAATTCGTTGCTTGATTATTTTTTCCAGAATCTTTCCTGGTATTGAGGTTAGGCTGATAGGTCTGTAGTTTCCTGGATCTAATTTTTTCCCTTTTTTGAAGATGGGAACCACATCAGCTCTTTTCCAGTCCTCTGGTAGTTCCCCGGTGTTCCAGGATCTCTGAAAGTGGTTCTGAGATCTCGTCTGCTAGTTCCTTCAGAACCCTGGGGTGTAATCCATCCGGTCCTGGTGATTTGAACTCGTCTAGGGTAGACAGGTGCTCACTTACCATTTTCTTCCCTATTTCAATTTGTGTTCCTAATCTGATTTTTGTGGTGCTGCTTTTGATAGGTTGGACTGTTTTATCCCTTTGTGTAAAGACAGATGCAAAACATGAGTTAAATAGTTCTGCTTTCTCCCTGTTGCTTTTCACCTTCTTGCCACTTTCTCCTAGCAATGGACCAATTGTTTCCTTAACTTTTTTCTTGTTTTTAACATGTTGGAAGAAGCTTTTTTTGTTAATTTTTACTTTTGTGGCAAGCCTTTCTTCATTGTGAGCCTTAGCTTTCCACACTTCATCTTTACATGCTCGGGCTATTTGCTGATATTCTGCCTTAGTTATGTCCCCCTCCTTCCACTTTTTATACTTAACTTTTTTGTCTTTCAGTTTGTCAGATAGTTCTTTATGCAGCCATGCTGGTTTCTTTTGGGAGCTGTTATTTTTCTTCTTCATTGGTATTGTGCTAGATTGGGCTTTTGTAATCTCATTTTTCAAAATTTCCCAAGCTTCTTGAGTTGTTTTCCCCTTGAGGATTCTGATCCATGGAATTTTTCCCAAGCTCTCTCTAAGTTTATTGAAATTAGCTTTCTTAAAGTCCAAGACTCTAGTTTGACTTTGTTCTACTACTTGTGTTTGCATAATGTTGAATTCCAATATTACATGGTCACTTGCCCCCAGGGTTCCTATGGCTTCAACACCTTCTATCATTTCCTCTCTGTTAGTGAGAATTAAGTCTAATATGGCTGATCCCCTTGTTCCCTTCTCTACTTTTTGGAAAACAAAGTTGTCTGCTAGGTTTGTTAGGAACCTGTTGGATCTTCCACTTGGTGCAGAGTTTGTTTCCCAGTTGATGTCAGGGTAGTTAAAATCTCCCATTACTATTGTGGTGTGCTTCCTACATAACTTAGTTAGCTGACTAGCAAAAAGTTCATCTACTTCCTCTGCTTGGTTGGGTGGCCTGTAGTATAGACCTATGGCAATGTCATTTCCCCCACAACCTTTAATATTGACCCAAATGCATTCAAGATAGTTCTCATCATTGTTGTGTTCTATTTCTGTAGAGAGGTAATTATTTCTTATATATAGTACAACTCCACCTCCTCTTTTATTTGGTCTATTTCTTTTAAATAATTTAAATCCTTCTAGCTGTATGTTCCATTTGTCAGTTTCATCCCACCAAGTTTCTGTAATGGCAATAATATCATATATGCCCTCTTTTACTTGAATTTCTAATTCTCCCTGTTTATTCCTCATACTCTGTGCATTGGTGTATAGACATTTCAGTCCATTTTGATTGATCTTGTGTTTACTGTCTACATAACCTGTGTTATGCCTGACTGCCCCTATTTTCTTGCCATTTGTGTGATTCATGCACGTGGTATGGCAATCACTATTACATGCTTGGTTTTGCTTGACAGCAGGAGTGATAATCTTACCCACACACACATCTATGTTACATGCATTTATAACCCTATGAATTTTAGTTTGCTGGGGACAGAGATGTTCTGTATCTATTAATTCTCTGTCCCCGCTCTTCAGTTTAAATGTTTATCAAGAAAATCTGTGAATTTAATGCCAAGTAACTCAGTCCCTTTCTTGGATGGGTGCAACCCATCTCTTTTGTAGAGTTTTTCATTGGACCAGCTACAGGCATCATGACTAATAAAACCAAAGCCTTCCCTTTTACACCACTCCTTTAGCCAAACATTAAACTCTGCTACACGCTGGCCCTTCCCTTTTTGTTCCTTATATACAGGTAAAACCTCTGAAAAGATAAGCCTACAATCTATACTATTAAGTTCATACCCGAAGTTCTGGAAATCATTCTGCACAGAAAGTACATCTTTCTGGGATAGATCATTAGTGCCAAGATGTATAATAGCATCAACGTCACAGTCCTTACTTGCATTCTTGACTATCTTAAGAATACGTCTCTTGTCTCTGCTGGCAGTAGCACCTGGCAGACACCTGACCTCTTTCAAAACCTCCATTTCCTCTCCTAAATTTACATCCCTTACGACTGAATCACCAACCAGAAGGAGAGTTCTCTTTTTACATACCTTGATCTTCTTCTGCGACTGATGTGTGATACCTGCTTCCCCTTTTCGCCTTTCTGAAGAAAGGTCTTTGTTTTGGACCACGATCCCCTGCTTATTTGAGTCATAATTATCACAACTGCCTTGACCTATCTCTTCAGTGTCCCCATTAAGGTCAGCAAGGGCACTATATCTGTTTTGCTGGGTCACAGCAAAAGCTTTGTGTTTATGGTTCACAGCTCTCAACCTGCCAGATCCCACGGTTGTCCAGACAGCTCTTCTCCTGCAAGATCTTTGTGGTAGAGGGGGCTGATAGTGTGGCATCGCCATAGAGTGGAATGGCTGACGTAGACACCTAGTTTCTGCTTGGAGAGCACAGATTACAGATTCTAGATAGGTAATCTGCCTATGTAGACTAGTAATTTGTTTACAAAGGGGACAGTATCCAAATTTGAAAGAAGTACTGCGAAAGACAGGTGCAAAACAGCTTTGAGAGATTGTCCTCTAAGATTCCAAGATCCCTTTCACAGTTACTGCTATTGAGCCAGGTTTCACCTAATCTGTACCTGTACATTTGGGTTTTCTAGCCTCAGTGTAAGACTTTACTTTTCTCTACACTGAATTTCATTTTGTTAGATAGGGCCCAGAGTTCAAGTCTATCTAGATCCATCTGGATCTTGAGCCTATCTTCTGGGCTGTTGGCTATTCCTGCCAGTTTAGTGTCATCTGTAAATGTGATGAGTTCCCCGTCTATCCCTCATCCAAATCCTTCATGAAGATGTTGAAGAGTACTGGGCCTAAAATGGAACATTGGGATTCCCCACTGCTTGTTTCCCTCCATGTAGATGTAGTTCAGTTGAGGACCACAGGCTGAGTCCATCTGGGGGTGATGCTGTCTATCCCACATATTTTTAGCTTACCAAGAAGTGGTTTACTTTGTCAAAGCCATTTAAAATCCAAGTATGCTACATGCACTGCATTTCTCTTGTCTGCTAATTTAATAATTTTTGTCAAGAAATGAAATAACATTTATTTATTATCTGTTTTTGGATCCTTCATAAGTCCTGGCAAGTCATTCATATCTATACTGAATAACAAGGGTTCAAATATGCATCTTTCCCCTCCCCCTTGGTAAGCATAGATCCTTCTTCTCATGGCTCCATTGAGCCCAAACCTCTCTCTCAAAGAAGGGCTTGGATCAGGGCTACAGTCTGAGCTCCATTTTGAGGGCAATCCATTGTCTCCTTGTTTCTCTGTTTATTGAGTCAAATGCTGCACTAACATCTAGAAAGCATGCAAACCTTGTTTTTCCTCACTAACATAGATTAGATATTTCAAGACAAATTTGTTGCCAATATTAGATAATAATCTATGCATTATTTCTTATAAAATCTATATAGCAGTGATGGTGAACCATTTGTCAGGGCACGCGAGGCGATGCCTGGCAGATGGCCAGTGCGCATGCATGCGCTGGCCAGCTGAGTTCACCTTTTTAAAAGCTATTTTTCGCCTTCCCCAGGCTCCAGAGGCTTTATAGGAGCCTGGGGAGGGCGAAAAGAGCCTCCCCCGCCCCCTCAGAGGCTTCAGGGACTGTCCCTGAAGCCTTCGGAACACTTAAAACCACCCTCCGAGCAAACCAGAAGTGACTTCCAGGTTGCTCGGAGGGTGGTTTTAAGCGTTCCGAAGGCTTCAGGGACCGTCCGAGGCTTCTCTGATGCCTTTGGAGCACTTAAAACGACCCTCCGAGCAACCCGGAAGCCTCCGGGGAGTCGGGGGAGGCTCTTTTCGCCTTCTCCAGGCTCCTATAAAGCCCCTGGAGCCTGGGGAGGGCGAAAAAGCATGTAAAAATGGGGGGGGGTCGCGCATTGTGCGTGCATGCGCACTGGGGGAGTCGTGCGTTGCATTATGGGTGCGGCACACCCACACTTGACCCCCCTGCGCTCCTTTTTTGGCATGCGAGCCAAAAAAGGTTCGCCATCACTGCTATATAGCATTAGTCAGAGTTTTGGCAGTGTGACTAGTATGTGATAAACCCAGGAACAATAACACAGCACACAGGGCTTAAGACAATTAACAGTGGTTTATCTACAAACTATGTACAGACATATACAAGCAGGAGATAAATTCCCTTTCCATTCACTAGAGACACAAGGAGAGAACTGAATACAGGCTGAGAGAGAGAAACACCCTCTAATGACCACCTATATATAGACTCCTCTTAAAACAGTAAATGACTTGTGTGGACCCCACCAGAGTCTTAAAGAGGCAATACCACAGCTGCAATGAATCAGCCTCATTGCATCAGCCACATTGCATTAGCTTACTGATTACAGCTTACAACTTTACATCAGCTGGTAGCTATTAAATCCTCAGTAACTTGACACATTTAACTCTACCTAAAACCTTCTGGTTCTTCTGCAAGGAATGCATTTTTCTCAAGTTTAACTAAGAGGATCATGGCATAAATTTTTAGCCATAATATCTGCTAGTCTATTTGGTCTATAATTGCTAGAGTCCTTTTTATTCCACATTTTAGATAGATAAAATGCTACTATTGCCAACTTCAATCCGACTGGACATTTATAAGTGAAACTGAAGATGCCAATAGAGGCCCCAACAATCAGGGATATATTTTGATCAGTTAAATAGTTGGTAGAATGTCTTCTCCAGGGAATGTATTGCTTGTATTTCAGGCCTTTTATGATTAATCTCAACATGAACATAATGGGGTAAAATATTGACATTTTTGCTAATATGGAGAAAAGCAGCTCTTGGATTCCATGGAGAAGACATGATTGCATCTATTGCTCACCCCCCCTCATCACGCCCTTTACAAGATGGAGAAAAACACACACAAACCTGTGGGACTTTGTAGGTGCCTCCTAATGTTGACATCTGGATGGAGATGTCCCTGACAGCTCCATCAAGAAGAGCCAGAAGGTTGTCCCTCCTTCCACAGCCGTAGTTGGGGACATTGGCTTTTCCAGTGGAGAGAATGTCCAGCAAGGCATCTGAAGTGCGGAAAGTGCTCAAATGATTGTCATGGATGTTGTAGCCCAGTGTGAGGTTGTGCAGGAGTTGGGAATTCTTGTTGACCATTTGAATGGAGAAAATATACAATAGGCCGTTTAGAAAATTATCAGTACCCCTATTGTAAAAAAAAAAAGTTATTATAATCAACAGCAACAACAAATACTTTTTAAAAAATATATAATCCTCCAAAAGCCTACTGAGCTGTAAGCCAAGATTGATCCAAAACCAATGATCCGTTACACAAATATGGAATTTGGCTGCCGTATGGCAACTACAACTGGTTCAACCACTTCTTTAAATAAAATTCATTATTCAAGTGATAAAATAAGGATTGAACAGAGAGAGGAAAATAATCTGCAGGCCTTTCAGCTTTTTTTTCAGACCCATTTTTGGATTTGAGTCTCTTTCACAAAATCCGACAAAAGAGAAGCCATGGAAATCAAAATCATTCAGGAAATTAGACATATCCCCCAATATAGGAACAAATTAAAAATTAAAAACAGAAAAGGAGAGTGTTAGAATGAATGGACTGCAATTCCATTACTCTGAATGACTTACGGATCACGGAAAATCAATTGAACAGAAGGAGCCACGTTGAAAAGCAACTTTGTATGCAATATTTCATATCTGGTGATGACTATACCGATGAGATAGTCTCCTGGGCTGTAAAAGCTCTGTGGCTGTTTTCCATCCTGGTGCTCCAAACTCTGTGGGCATTTCATCCTCAGCTTCCCAGAGACTGGATGGGACAAAAGCAGCATCAGAAGCAGAAGCAGGAGGTCCATAGTTCATGGGGCGAATCAATGAATCCCTCTTCTTTTTCTAAAGAAGAATTAGAAGAATCAAAGGATTCTCACAAGGTGGAATATGATCCAGTTGCTTTTTTTCAACCCAGAGAAACACTCAGTTTCATCTGGAAAGGAGAGAGACGGACATTCAAGAGCACAGACCTTGCTTGTCCCTAAACTCCATATTTCTCTGCCCAAAGCTGAAACTTTTATCATAACTCTCCCTCTCAGGAGGGATCCCTGGATAATTCAACCAGTTCTTGGACTCAAAGGTTGTTGGGGAATTCTCTGGAGGGAAATGAAAGGGAAATAATCCTCATGTGACTCATAATAACAGGGGAAGGGATTAGATTAAATCCGTCATCTAGAATTGAGAGGTTTGGGAGCTCCATGCTTGAAACTGGCCCCAGAGGGAATACGCGGTGCCTGTGGCTGAAGCTAACTAGAAATGTGACATTTGTTGGCATCATGGTTAGAGAGAAAACCCCTGGAGACAGTTAATGTCCCAGCATGCCACAGATCTGAAGTAGCTGCCTGCTGAGTCTATGCCAACATTTGCTGTATTTTGAAAGTCAATGCCCAATGGCGCCCCTACAAAAGGGCTGATACAATAGTGTGGCCAGAGTGCAAGAATAAAATCAACTTTAATGAAAAAGTAGTTAGCAGAACTTTGCCCAGTTGAAAAAAATCACACCCACAAATAAACACACAGAGAGGGAGAAGTCAGAAGAAACCAAGTGAAAAGTGATGGAGAAATTAAAGCTGCCCCTCACCCCAAGGGAGGTATGAAGGGGGGGAAGGGGAGCTCAGGAGCCTCATGTTGCAGATGGAAAGCCCCCTCCAAGTTCCGTCTTCTGAGTCCTGGGAAGTGGGGAGCCCAAGTCCCATGTTCCACTGCCACCTCTTTCCATGCATAAGGCACTTGGGAATGCAAAGACCAGACCCATAGAAAAGGCCCAATATGGCCAGGAAGGAGGAGGGGATCTGGGGCACCTCCCCCCACCCTGATTCCTTGGGAGAGACTATCCTGGTTTATGGGTCCCAGGGCTGAATGTTGGGGGGGGGCGCAGCCCCCAGGATTTCTCCAGCTTCGCTTTGGCTTCGTGTCTTTCCAGGAGAGGCTCCTGTGGAGGAGAAGCCATGCAGGGCTGGTTCTTCCAAGGGGGGAGACAAAGATAAAAACCAGAGATATAAAACAAAAGCTTAAAAAGGAGGAAGCCTAATCAGGGATTAGCCAAACAACCCAGGATTCATCTGCAAAATTGTCTCCTGCTTATTCAGAAGTTTGTGGATTAGCAAAGTCTTGGTGCAGAGTTTAACTCCTGACAGAAGGGGAGAATATAGACCAGCATTTTTCAGACTTGGAACTTGAAGATGAACTGACTTTGATTCCCAGAATTCCCTGGACAGCTTGATGGCCAATGAATCCTGGGAGATGCATTGTTGGGTGGGGAATTCTGGGGGTGGAAGTCCATTCATCTTAAAGTTTGAAAAACACAGATGCAGACCAACAACTCTCCACACGTGACCTCCAATTTGGAAAACAAGAAACACACCTGAAGAGATCATCAGTCATTGGCCAGGTTGCATAAGGCAGAAACCGTGAATTTTTATGGCCATCAGATGTGAATCATGCCACAATTAATTGGACTCACATATAACCTCAAGACCCTGATTGTGGTTTGGAAGCTATCCTGCTTGGTTCTTAGAAGCCTCTGAGCCAGGGATTGCGAACCTTTTCTGCAACAAGTGCCAAAAAACTGTGGAAATGTTGCGTGCTTTCGGATTGCATATGGACGTGCTTGTCGTGGCTGCGCTCCAGAAAAACCGAACTTCCAGATTCTGGGGCACATGCATGTGCAAAGATTGGCTGGCTGGCTCACATGTACACACTGGTTTTTGGCACTGCCACACAGGAAGGGAGTGCGCTCTGGAAAAATTGAACCTCTGGGTCCTGGTGCACATAAACACCTGACAATCAGCTGGCTGGCCCAAATGTGCACGCTGGTTTTCAGCACTGCCAAGTACAGCTGATTGTCACACGTGTGTGCATGCCAGAGACCTGGAAAACGAACAAGCAAGGCCGCACGTGTTGGGCGACATGGTTATACCATAGGCTCACTATCATGGCCCTGTACTCATCCTAAACTGGACATTATTTTAAAACTCCTTGTGCCTGATAGTCAAATCTGCCTTGGTTTACCTTCCCAATAAGCAATTGAGTTGAAAGATCACTTTGAAGCCGTTTATGAGGATGCCCTGATAAAGTGGGATCTCCCTATGAAAAGGGAGAACACAGAGACAGCTCTTACATTCCTTTTCATAGTTGGCAGAACAAAGAAAAATGAAAGAGGAAAGTTGATTGGACAGGATAAAAGCAACCTTTGCATAGGAAATCAGTTACATGTACTCAAATGTGTTACATATTTGCATCCCATAATACCACACGTTCATTAAATTGAGGGGCATAAATTGTAAGGAACACAGTTGCTTATAGTTCAAGAAAGAGGTAAACCAGATCCCGATTTATGCCCCTTCTGTGTGTTTCTCTCCCTGGGGGATCTAACTGGGGTCTCATCCCAGGTGAGGAAGGGGCTCCGTCTGAAGGCATCAAAGTCCCAGGAGTTCCCACCTGCCTCCATTCATCCCCTTCTGCCACAGTCACACTCTGTCCCTTTGTGTGCGATTGTGGGTCTTTGTGTTGAATATCGGTTCACCATTTGGGAAGGAGGCTTCCAAATAAGACTACAGACAATCCTCATCTTACGACCACAGTGGAGCCCAGAATTTCTGTTGCTAAATAAGACAGTCATTAAGTGAATTTTGCCCCCATTTTACGACCTTTCTTGCCACAGTTGTTAAGTGAATTTGGCTTCCCCACTGACTTTGCTCGCCAGAAGGTCCCAAAAGGCCATCCCATGAATCCGGGACACTACGACCGTCATAAATATGAGACAGTTGCCAAACGTCTGACTTTTGATCACGTGACCATGGGGATACTGCAGTAATTGTAAGAGTGAAAAATGGTCATAAGCCCCTTTTTTCAGTGCTTTTGTTAACTTTTAACTAAAAGAACCGTTGTGGGTGGAGGCCCGTCTGTTCTTTGTCCAGTGTTGTTTAGACAGAGACACAACTGTCCCCACAGCTGCCTTCTTCCTCAGCCGGAGTCCCCGGATGCTCTCCAAGAGCAGCCCCACGGAGAGAGCTTTGCAGTAGTCCATCCTGGGGCCTGAGTGGCCGTGAAGGGAGCCACGTGGCCCAGGAAAGGGAGCAACTGGGGCAAAACCCCAAACTCTGCCATGGCCTCTCCTAACCACGGCTGCCCCCCTGATCCTCAGGCAGGAGTTGTGGATCTAGAAGGACCCCCAGATCAGGCACGGGGGGGGGGCTGCTGCCCCCCCATCTATTCATACTCAGAGGAGATAAAGTCCCAGAACCAAAAGGGAAAAACAACTCAGCCCCCCCCCATTCGCTCCTGCCAGGTTCAACTGAAGGTTTTGTCCCCCATCCAATGCGCTGCGACCTTTAGGCGCCTGGAGAAGGAGCCTGGTCTCCCTTCCTGGGACGTCTTTGTCTCCCCAAAGAGAGAGAAGCCAAGTTGTGGGGGCTCCGAGAAGCCAAGTCTCCCCTTGTGGAGGGGCAGAAAGAAGGGAGGAGGGGGCTTTCCAGGAGCAGGAGGGGCTCCTGGAGGGAAGGAGCATTTCACTCCCCTCTGCAGGAGACGGAAAAAAGGAGGATGGTTTCTTAGACTTTCCCCTCTTCAGTCCGGCCTTTCCTGCCCCTCCCTCCTCTCCTGAGTCCAAGGGAAGTGGGGCCCACTTAGGAGTAGAAAGAAACCGGTTCCTCTGGTGACCTCCAGGAAAGGCCCAGCAAGGAGGCCTTCAGTTCTCTGGGACGGAGTCAGAAGGAAAACAGCCTCCAAACAGTCATCCAATTATAAGCAGAGGGAAAAAATATTGGGGAGGGTCAAAGACACACGAATTAAGATCTCTCCTTCTTGTCTTTGAATGGGAGATTCTTTATTTGTGTCTAGGAGTGAATGAGGATTAATCAGAGTCCAATCTTGGAAGGAACTGGACGTAACCCGGGAAGAGATTCCCCTCCATCTCAATGGGGACATCAAAGGTATTGGAGAAAAAGCAGCTGGAGAGCCAAGAGGAGAAGCCATTTCAACCCTCGATGGGTGGAAAGAGTCCCAGGAACAGGAGATCCCTCCCTTCCCCTACAGGATCCCCTCAGGGGGAAACCAGATCCATGCAGGGAGGGTGGGGAGGCCTTCAGAAGGAGCCCTTCTCTTCTCTCCCAGGAAAGAGGCCGCAGGAGGGAGGAACCGTCGGAATGTGAGGACTGGGGAGGAGAGGCTTCCCAGAGGGAGAAGCCCTGAAGAGGAGACCCAGGGAGGGTGGAAAGAGCTTCAGAGACGGGATCTCTGGATCACCATATAACGGGCAGTTGAATTTATTTATTTATTTATTATTAGCGTTTATATACCGCCCCCTCTCCCGAAAGGGACTCGGGGCGGTGTACAGTCCGTATCAAAATACAACAAATTAAAACATAGTAATAACTACATAAATACGTATATGAGAGGAGGATAAAATATGCCAAACTGTACAGCTAAATAAATAAATTGAAATGTACAAAATTTAAAATGCCAATGTCATATCAGATTAAATTTAAAAAACTATCCCTCTAAAAACCATTAAAAATGTGTATGCCAGGAGGTAGACATTATAAATTATGCCAGACCAGCCAGTCGGAACAGGTGTGTCTTCAATTTCTGTCGGAAGGAGCGGAGGTCAGTAGTGGTTCTAATGTCGGGGGGGAGGTCATTCCAGAGGGTTGGGCCCATCACAGAGAAGGCCCTACTCCTCGGTGTTGCCCGTTGGCATTGCCTCGTGGACGGCACCAGGAGAAGGCCCTCCCTGTGAGAGCGAATTGGCCGCAGGGATGTATGTGGGAGGATGCGATCCCGCAGGTAACTAGGCCCTATGCCATGGAGCGCTTTAAAGATGGTAATCAGAACCTTGAAACGCACCCGAAAGACTACAGGCAGCCAGTGCAGCTCGCGCAGGAGAGGTGTTACGTGGGAGTACCTAGTACTCCCCATGACTACCCGCGCGGCTGCGTTCTGGACTAGCTGCAGTCTTCGGGCGCGTCCCAAGGGAAGCCCCATGTAGAGAGCGTTACAGTAGTCCAGGCAAGACGTCACCAGTGCATGAGTGACTGTGCGTAGGGCATCACGGTCCAGAAGGGGGCGCAATTGGCGCACCAGGCGAACCTGGTGGAACGCCCCCCTTGCCATGGCTGCCACATGATCATCCATTGACAGCCGGGCATCTAGGAGGACGCCCAAATTGCGCGCCCGTTCCACAGAGGGCAATTGTTCGCCCCCTATGGCCAGTGATGGAATCAGCTGGCTGAACCGAGGTGCCGGTAGCCACAGCCACTCGGTCTTGGAGGGGTTGAGTTTGAGTCTGTTGTCCCCCATCCAGACCCTGACGGCTTCCAAACATTGGTACATCACTTCGACAGCCTCGTTGGGGTGGCTTGGGGTTGAGATGTACAACTGAGTATCATCAGCGTACAGATGGTACTCAACCCCAAAACCATGGATGATCTCACCCAGCGGCTTCACATATGCGTTGAACAAAAGGGGCGAGAGGACCGACAAGAGAGTGGCCTCGGGGTCGACCTCTGCCCCCCAGTCAACACACATGGCATCCGGCCGGAGAGGTAGGAGCCGAACCACCGTAAAACGGTGCCTCCGACTCCCATCCCCTCCAGCCGGCGCAATAGGATACCATGGTCGATGGTATCAAAAGCCGCTGAGAGGTCTAATAGGACCAGGATAGAGGAGCAACCTCTATCTTTGGCCCTCCAGAGATCATCAACCAACGCGACCAAGGCTGTCTCGGTGCTGTGCCCGGGTCGGAAGCCGGACTGGCGTGGGTCTAGATATACGGATTCGTCGAGGCGACGTGGAAATTGCTGCGCCACCACATTCTCAACAACCTTCGCTAAAAAGGGGAGGTTGGAGACTGGACGGTAATTAGCTAGCTCCGTTGGGTCAAGTGAAGGCCTCTTGAGCAGGGGCCTCACCACCGCCTCTTTCAAGGCAGTCGGTAAGGAACCCTCACTCAATGAGGCATTCACCAGGCCCAGAAGCCAGCCTCGCGTCACCTTCCAGGATGCCAGTACGAACCAGGAGGGGCACGGGTCCATTGAACATGTGGTGGGTCGCAGCCGTCCACGCAGCCCGTCTAAATCCTCGGGGGCAACAGAGTCAAACTCCTCCCAGAGTGGGCTCACAAGACTCACTGAAGACGGCTCGTCCGGTCCACGGGGGGGGGGGGGGCATCCGCTCCGGATCTGAGCGACTTTGTCCTGCAGATATTCCCCAAACTCCTCTGCTCTTCCCTGCAAGGGTGCCTCCCGCGTCTCCTGCGACAGGAGAGAGCGGGTCACCCTAAACAGGGCGGCAGGGCGGTTATCCGCAGACGCAATGAGAGCGGCACAATGTCTATGTTTGGTCGCTCTCAATGCCACAAGGTAGGTCCGTAAATAGGCTTTTACCTGTGTTTGGTCAGACTCGGAGCGTGAGGACCTCCACCTGCTCTCTAGACGTCTCCTATGGCGCTTCATCACCCTTAGCTCCTCGGTGTACCAGGGAGCCCAGGTGGGTCGCTGCCGTAGGAGAGGTCGCAGAGGCGCAACCCGGTCCAAGGCCCCCGCCGTCGCCCTATTCCAGGTGTCGACTAGGTCCTCCGACCGAGTGCGGGTCAGGGCTACAGGTAAAGGCCCAAGCTCCGTCTGGAACCTATCCGGTTCCATCAAGTGCTTGGGGCGGTACCAGCTTGAACAAACTGGCTCTGCCTCCTCGCGGTGGAGGGTAGCGCCAGGGAAGTCCAGCCGGAGACATGAGTGATCTGACCATGACAGGGGCGTAGTCTCTAAATCTCCTATTCCCAGATCACTCGTCCACTGCTCAGATACAAAGACAAGGTCCAGTGTGTGGCCGCCTTCGTGTGTGGGGCCCTGAATTAGTTGGGTCAGGCCCATGGCTGTCATGGAAGCCATGAACTCCCGAGCCACCTCGGACGCTGCTCCCGTCGACGGCAGGTTGAAATCCCCCATAACCAGAAGTTTGGGTATCTCAACCGCCGTCTCCGAGACCAGCTCGAGGAGCTCGGGCAGGGCCGCTGACGTATAGCGAGGAGCCAAGTATACAATCAGCAGACCCCACTGCCTCCCTGGGCCCCATTTCATACCCAGCGACTCACACCCGGGTATCTGAGGAACAGTGAACTCCCTCAGCTCTAGACAATCCCGTATAACTACCGCCACCCCACCACCCTTACCCAGGGCCCGAGGCTGATGGAATGCACGGAAACCCGGTGGGCACATTTCCACGAGGGGTAAACCACCCTCGTGACCCAACCAGGTCTCTGTTATCCCTGCAAGGTCCAGCTCCCCCTCCGAGATCAACTCGTTAATGAGGGGGGCCTTGTTGGTCACGGACCTTGCATTGCAGAGCATCAGCCTCAGGCCCTGGCTCTGTAGTTCCTGACCACCTAGGCTGCGGGGGTTGGTACAAACGACCGGGCGTAGCCAGCAGCCACGGTCTCCCAACCGACCTTGCGATCTTTTCTTGTCCTCGCATCCCCCCGTCCCCGCGACCGTTGTAATAAAACAACCCTCTGCTGGAATAACTTGTTCCCTCTCCCCCCTCACCCCGCTCACTTCCTTCGTGGACTCACCTGTTCGTCTGGCGCTGGCTTCCCTCCTGGCCTGGTTATCCCCCCCCTTCCTAGAACCCCCTAAAAACAGAATAAAACATTTTGATAAAAATGCAGATTTCCATTCCTCCCTTTCTTTCTGACCCCCAATGACCATCAAGGTCTTGGCTGATCATCGCAGACCTCTGCCTCTCCTAGCCACTCGGGAGGGTCTCCTTCACTTTGAGCTCTTGCGTATCTCCCTAGGCTTCCAGCTCCTCCCGGCCACTCTCATGAAGGAGACATCCCATGCACGGTCCCCACCTGTCATGGATCCCCCACCCAGGCCCCTCTGTAGACATGACTTCAGAGGAGGAGGGGACATTTCAGTCAGCAGAGAAAAAGCACCGAGTCGAGTGTTGGTCAGGATCGGGGCTCAGAGAGTGCTGGCCTGATGGAGCAGCCTCAGCTGGGTCTCCGGATGAGGGAAGGCGGAGGCTGAACAAGGGAAGCCACAGCTGCAGCAAGTTAGCCAGGAGGCCCCAGGTGAGGATCGGGAGCAACTGCTGCCCGTTAGCAATGAGGAGGATGTGGAGTCCACACCTCCTCCTGATCCAAGGACACGTAGAGCAGAGGGAAGGCAGGCACAATGCCAGTCAGCTGGGCTACTTGTGAGGATGCCACCTTCCCTCTCGTAAAGGGCTGCACCGGCATTGCCTGCTTCATCCTGCTCTGAAGACTTGAGCATTGCTACAGCAAAGTGCCCAGTTCTAGACCCCTACCATTTATCCTGGCCTGTTAGACTCATGGACGGTTTTCCTGGACTTTGTGGGTGCCCATTGGACTCACTTACCCAGGGAATCTTGCCGTGCTGAGCCTGGAATCCAGATCTGTGCAACAGGGGTGCTTTCTTTTTTTATATATATATAATTTTTATTATGTTTCAATTACAAAAATAAACATTCCATCTTTCCTTATGCTGTGTGTCGTCTGGGTACAAACATCTCTGTGCAACATTGTTCCTCATTTGCCACATCTTTCACATTCATATTAACATTAACATCCCTAAGCTTAGTATTATAATATTTTGAACATTTAAACATTATAAAACTCTCAATTTTCCTTAATATCTTCAAGTGATGATACCACATTAACATTAAACATCATTATTCTCATCATACACTTACTAACAGTTTTCATCTTCTTTATGTCTCTAAATATATTTTCTACTTGTTTTTTAGCCTTCTTCATTTCCAAACTCCTTTTTTATTCTCCAACCATTGGTAAAATACTTCCCAAATCATGTAATATCCACTTTGCTCTTTCTCCTTCATTGCTAATGTTAATCGGTTCATTTCTGCACATTCAGATATTTTCCTTATCACCTTCTCATCAGCAGGAATCTCTACATTTTCCCAATGTTGTGCAAATACAATTCTAGCTGCGGTTAATACATGAATGATTAAATATACATTCTCTTTATTATCAACAGGGGAGCTTTCTGTGGGTCTCTTTGGGGAGTTTGAGTAAACACCTGTAGACTCTTGGCCTCTGTTTGTGTGTGTGTGTGTGTGTGTGTGTGTGTGTGTGTAAGAGGGCAGCATAGATTGCTCCAGCCTCTACATTCCCCTCCCCCCATCACTGCTTGCCCTGTGGGAGCATGGAACAACTTCTAGCGGTCAACGTGCAGTTAGCCCAGCCAATGGCCCAGCTCTCCTCCCAGTTGGCCCAAATGCAGCAGCTGCTTCAGCAGACCCTCGAAGGAAATGCCCAGCATCGCTGCCTGATACATTTGATGGAACTTTGGAGCAGTTCCCGGTGTTTGTGGGACAATGCCAGCTCTTCACGTGTTTGAGGCCGGTTGATTTCCAGACAGACTGTGAAAAGGAGGGATTCATCATCCGTCTTTTGACCAGCCCAGCAGCCCATTGGGCGACTCCACCATTCATGCAGGCCATCCCACCCCTGGATGGTTAGCTTCTGCACCCAGGTGTGGGTGATGTGCACTGTGCTGGATGAAAAGAGGGGAGGCAGGGAAGACTTGGGGGTCACAGAAACCCCCAAACTGAAAGCAAGCTACGGAAATCCCTCAGGTAAACCAGGAAGAGGCGGAGAGGATCCTCAGGGATCTAATCCTGCTAGATCCTCTCCCCACCATTTCCTTCCTTCAAACACGCGTCTCTCCTGCTCAGAACGTCTGGACGAAGCAGCCGCTTCCAATTTCCCGCCGCTCAACCCCGATTGTGCCTGGAGACTGATGACGCTACAGAAGGGAGAATTCGAATTGGTCTGCTTGGGCTTCATCGGATCCTGGGAAAACATGATTCGCTGGTTGTAGCCTGCATTTCTCTGCACATCCCGCGTTTTTCAGGCATTGTGTCATCTGAAGGCCCGTTCTGGGCTCGGCAGCATGTGCGTGTATCTCCCTGGCCTGATGCTTCCAACCCCAGAGAAGGAATCTGGAAGGGGTGTGGAGCGTTTGTCTCGGATTTTGGAGGTGGGAGGGCCACGCCAGAACTAGCGGCAGCACCAATGAGAATTCTCCCTTCTTGAGTGTCACCGGGCAGAGTTCACCGGGCAGAGTTCCTTGGGGCTTCAGCTGAAGGACGAAAGCCAATTCTGCGGAGAGAGAGAGAGAGGCAGGAAAAGTGGGAGGGGGGATCTTGGCCTGAAGAACCTACTGGGGCTTCTTCTCTGCTTGGAACGCTCTGCTGCACTGGCTGAAGTAGAGGGAGACTCTGCCTGGAGACCGATGACACTGGAGAAGGGAGAATTCCCATTGGTCCTCCTCCTTTCTGGACCCTCCAAATCCCGACTTTCGAGGAAGCCCCATTCTGGGCTCTGCAGAGTTTCTGCAATTCCTTCGCTTTGCGTAGAGAGAGAGCCACCGGGGAACTGCACTCCCTGAGCCAAAGAGGTCAGTGGCATCTTGAGACAGGTCGTTTTCTCATGGGGGGGGGGAACAAACACACCCTCAGGAGGGGGTTGGGGGGCAGGCCGAGACAATGCAGCCAGTTGGCCGAGCAGCTCATACAATTAACAACCCATTTTAGGGAACCCGTGGGAATTGTCTGAATTCCACCCCTACCTGGTTCCATGTTGGGCCAAGTGATACGTCCCTCCCCCCTGCTTGTGGGCAGACCAGAGACATCTGGAGGGTCAGCGTGGATTATAGACTGACCTCTGTCTGATCCATCAAACCTTTTCTACCTGCTTAAAATGGAATTTGCAAAGTGACCCGAGTGGCAATCAGAAGCCATTCTGAAACCTCAGGCTGACTCCTGATCCACCAACAATCTCTGTGGTTGGAAAGCAGAAGACTTTCCATGGGTGCCTCTTCCTAGAAACCTGGATGTGCCCCCCCCATCCCCATTACTCCCCCTCCCCTTCTTGACCTGGATGAATAGGCGGCATTGAATGCAGGGAAAGGCTTTATGGACAAATGATAGAGTGGCAAAATAAAGGGCCGGAATAGTGTTAGTTGTTGCTATTTTCATTCTCTGGATGAGGAAGGAAAAAATAGAGTGGGGATTTCTCAAAGGTAGATACTTAAATAATAACAACCCCCAAGTGAAACCTCAGACAGCTGTTCCAGTCGATGCTTTCTGTGAAAGGGGTTTTATCAGGAAATCAAGAAAGAAGGACATAATAGTGATGGAGAGCAGGTCAATCCCTGCATTCCAGGTCATGCTGCCATTCCAAGGCTTCTCATGGAGATGATCCAACAACACGGTTAGAGCAGGGCTCCTACAGCTCTCATCTTACCTTGGGATCTTACTCTCTCTCTCACATATACAAACTTTTAGTTTCTGTCAGTAGGAACAAGTGCCTCAATTATTTTTCATAAGGTGTCTGGTTCATTGGTAGTTGCTGAATATTACATTCCTCTGAATGACTTTCACAAAGTTCTCTTTAGCAAGATTTATTGGGTTGAATAGGGAGATACAAGAAGTACAGCCATTCAATCATTTCCTATTCTGAAACAAGTAGATTTGATTTTCTTTGGCTCCTGCCTACTATCTAAGTGGAAAGAATATCTCCTTTCAAATAAAAGAAACATTAACAATTCTTCCAATATCATAATGGTGTTATATCTCATGTTTTTACATTTATTTACCTTCAAATAAAAGCCAAAGGGGCGACTTGGAGCCAATCACCAGGGGACTCGAGTTCTAATCCTCCCTTAGGCATGAAAACTTCCTGGGGGACTTTGGGCCAATCACCAGGAGTCTCCTAAATTCCAATCCCACCTTAGTTCTTATTGAACGGGGCTGTGAAATTTGGAAATATTTTCTCAGATTAATTTGGGATACCAGAATTGGGGATTCCTAGAGTGTGAGATGTCCGAGTGTCCAATATTGTGGTGTGTGATGGAAGAAAGTGAAATTGTGCAAAAATGTCTGTTCCGTGTTGAGCAAAGCCATAAGTCTCTGCCTTCTTCTGCTTGTGGGAGAACCAGAGGCCTCTGTGTGGTGAATCTTAGACTGACCTTCTTCTGGTCCATCAGATCTTTTCTTAACTCCTTAAAATGAAATTGCAAAGGGATCCTATCCCCAATTGGGAGCCATTCATAGACCTAAACATTGATTACCAACTGATCAGCAATCTGTGTGATGGGGAGCAGAAGAGCTTCCATGGGTGCTTCGTCCTAGAAACCTCAAAGTCCCCCACCCCCTAATTCAGCCCCTTCTTGGACCTGGATGGATATTATGCAGCATTGAAGGTTTGTGACCTGGTCAATGATGCGGCTGCCTTTAGACAGGATCCCTCCAACCTCCTTCTGGGGAGAGTCTCAAGGTCCCCTTTCTCTGGGCATCTTCTCCAGCCCTTCACAAACAGGACAAGCTTGGAAGAGGAACAGAGAAAATGCTTTAGGTAGAAATTGTAGAGTGGGAAATTAAAGGGTGTGAAAACCGCTATTTTAATTCTCTGGTTGATCAAAGAAAAAAATACAGTGGAAATTTTACACATTTTTAAATTTACTTTGTTTCTATTATTTTGCTGTGAAGTTCCTACCAAAATAAAAACAATCCCAAACTGAAATCCCAGACAGCTGTTCTGCTGAACACTTTCTGCAAAGGAGGTTTTGTCAGAAAATCAAGAAAGAATTATATATTCGATTTCCCTCCCCAGCTGACAGCCAGTCAAACATGGCATTTCACATCATTCTGGCATTCTCAGGGAGAGGATCAGGCAACTATGCTGGTTCTTGGTTCCCACAGCTTCCTCCTGAACTCTTTTCCTGCTCTTTCTCTCTCTCACATACACACATACATTTAGCTGTAGGAACAAGTGCCTGAATTATTTTTAAAGGTGTCAAATTCAATAGCTGTTGCTGAACAGCAAATTCCTCTGAATGACTTTCAGCAAGGTTTATTAAGTTGAAAGGGAAAGGAGCTAGAACAATTCAATAATTTCCTATTTTGAAACCTATAAATATTTTCTTTGTCTCCTGCATACAATCTAAATGGAAAGAATATCTCCTTTCAAATAAAATAAACGTTAACAATTCTTCCAATCTCATAATGGTATTATATCTCATGTTTTTACATTTGTTCTGGCTGTGAGATGCTCCTTTGTGTTCAGGTCTGGCCTCAGAAGGATAATGTAGCACTTGGGGATGAAGATGCAGCCTAGCAGACCAGCACTGGAGGCCAGGATGGAGAAGACCTGAACAGCCACCATGTATTTCCCTTTGGTGCTCAGGTAGGTGGGCACAAAAGTCACCCAGACGCTGCAGAAGACCAGCATGCTGAAGGTGATCAGCTTGGCTTCGTTGAAGGCCCCAGGCAGATTCCTGGCCAGGAAAGCCACCGTGAAGCAGATGGCAGCCAGGAAGCCCATGTAGCTGAGGGTGACGTAGAACATGACAACGGCTCCTTCGTTGCATTGCAGGGTGATCTCTCCATGCTGGGAGTGGAGGTCAGAGTCAGGGAAGGGGGGAGAAACTCCCAGCCAGATGGAGCAGATGATAATTTGGACAGCAGAAGAAGAAAGGATGATGGAGTTGGCCAAGCTCTTCCCCAACCATCTCTTCACTCGGTTTCCTGGTTTTGTGGCCAGGAAAGCCAGCACCACCGTGATGGTTTTGGCCAAGAGAGAAGAAACAGCAACTGAGAAGATGATGCTGAAAACCGTTTGTCGGAGAAGGCAGGTGGCTTTCCTTGGTTGACCAATGAAGAGAGAAGGAGACAGGAAGCAAAGCAGGAGGGAGACGAGGAGGATGTAAGAGAGGTCCCGATTGTTGGCTTTGACAATGGGAGTTTCCCTGTATTTAATGAAGATGATTAAAACAAGGTCTGAGTTTAAGAACAAGAGTAGGGCAAAAGAAACCAGGATGATGCCAAGATGTTCTTCATAAGACAGAAAAGTTACAACTTTGGGGATACATTGGACTCTGTCCTCATTTGGATATTTATCATCTGGACACTTGATGCATTTTTCCACATCTGAGAAACCAAAAAACAATTTTCTTTAACATTCTGTCCTTCTATCTTACAGGAAATACCTTCTTTGGATAACAACTGATACCATGGACATTTTCCAAGAAGTATTTCTTAATGATTTCATTAAAAAGAGCATAAGAAGGATATTTTATATAACTATATATATAACTAGGTATTTGAAGTTGAGGGAAGTCCTAGGATGTTAATTATTTCCTGTGTAATGTGTAGAATCTTCATAGGGAGCTACATTACTAGAAATTACTAATGAATCATATAATCTTTTTTATGCAAACATCCTGAGTCCTGCCACATGGCAGTTAATATACTGGACTTGGAGGATACCTACAGTATCTTTTAACACTTAAAAACAATCTTGAATTAAGGGGAAACTTCCTAATAGTAAGAACAATTAACCAGTGGAACAGCTGGCCTCCAGAGGTTTTGGGTTCTTCAACACTGAATGTTTTAAAGAAGAGACTGGACAGTCACTTGTCTGAAATGGTATAGGTTCTCCTGCTTGAGCAGGGGTAGAAGATCTCCAAGGTCCCTTCCAGCTCTTCTCTGATTTATTGATCTACATGACTGGCAGAATATTTGTGTAATGAGTTCCCCCCATAACTATCCACAGCACCACATTATGGACCAGTGACACCTTCTCAGTCATCCTCAAGGGGAGGATTCAATATACAGTGAATTGCAGGGTCTTTCAGAAGGTGGACCTAAAACAATTCATCAAGTTTCAAAGAACTCAGGTGTTCCTAGAAAGGTGAATTTAGCAGCACAAGTCCAAACTAAAAAGCAGAAGAGATATTTCCTAAAATAGTAGTAAAGCTTGCTCAGTCTTCCACCTCCTCTTCCCAACTCTTCCCAGCCCCTCCTTTAAAGTTTTTTTGATTTACTTCCTTTTACATTATTAATTGTGTAGGTTAAAAAAAAAAACAACCAGGTGAACTTCAATCTCTCTTTTAACTTGCGCTTTCATGAAAATGTTCTGGAAGGATCCAGTTCCACAAAGCCTCCCATTTTCCTCAGTGTGACCCACCTTCCTGAGTGGAGAAGGTCCCCTCCGGACAAGGAATGCAGTCATAGCAGCAAACTGGCTCTCCTTCTCGAGCCCTCTTGACAAATCCAGGATGACAACTTTCCGCACAGTTGGACTGAGGCAGGGACTGAGCAGAAAAACAAGGAATGCCAATGAAATGGTGCTAGGACTCTCCGTCCATGGAAAATGGAGGGAGAAATGGATGGAGACAAGTAGCCTCTGGTCTTCACTGAGGTAAATATGAAATCTCTGATTACTTCTAAACAGATGCAGGAGGGATAACAACTGGAAGATTCTTCATTTACTTCCTCCCTTTTGATTTTGGTATTTAATATTACAATAAAGTAATTTTCTACTTTAAACTTTCTTAACGGATTGAATTGAAAAAAAATTAAGTATGATGATATATGTAAAAGATTTAGGAAACTTTTATTCCATTAGATTTTTTTAATATAGAATAAAACTGATGAAGAAAGAAACCTCTGACCAGTAAGATCTTGAAAGGTTTCCATAAGACATGGCAAAGCCCCTCCACTTAGGTCCCATCTGTTAAAGAACTTCCATTAGATGACACCAACTGGCATGGAAGGCCAACCACCCTGGAGACTATAAACTTTGCCCACTTGAAATGGGACCTTAGGATTTGGGAAACAGAGAAAAGACACGAAAATTTCTCTCACCTTATTGAGCAACTTTAGCTGTGAAAGAGCATCTTGATTGATAGAAAGTCTTTCTCTTTCAAAATACGCCAGAACCTCTTTCCTGGGTTGTTCGTTGGGAAGAACCAAGCAGCCGTGAATGACAACATCTGCTGTTATCTCCCCATTTTGGTCCAAGTACAGTTTTCTATCAGTATTATTCCAAAATTCATTCTTCTCCAGAAAGGGATGAAACTAGAATGGGAACATCCAGGAATTTGAAAAACAGAAAACCTTGTTTCTTATCCCACATTGAATCTTCTACAATTGTCTCATCTCCAAATATGGTTAAATAGGGTACAAATACTGCCAATATCTTCATAAGTGAATGAAAAATTTTGAGAAAAATTTGTCAATCACATACTGACAAAATATAAAGAAAATGTAATCCATACAGTTGGTCAATTATAGGGAACATTCAATAAAATGAACAGAGAAAAAAACATGATCCATAAACTCTTTGAAAACAACAGGTTGATTCCCTGAAAGCATGGGTTGATCAAGAAGAAATCTTCCAGGCTAATCTTCTCCCTTGTAATCCTGATGGAAAACACCTCCAGATATGCTAATTCTGCTTTATTGTAATGTGACTTTAACAAAAATTGTAAAATCTTAAAGAAAAAAATCTCCCACCAACACTTTTCTCAGCCTGAAAAGTTAGGGAGGATCCTTTCTGAGTTTCTTTCTCTCCCATTATGCAGCTGCAGGATTCTCCCCTCTTATCAGGTCCTTCCCTAGGAAGCCTCTCTTCTCCTCATCCCAAAAGTCATTCTCACATATCATTACACTTTCTAAATGGATTATGGGAACTCTGGTGATAGAACTGGATTTCAATAAAGGACTCACAAAGAATTTTGTGAATTTTGTGGAAACTTGAGGGGTGGTATGATAACTAAATGGATAAAAACTGTCTTCAAATTTTTTTTAACAATTTTTAATCTTTCCTATGAAACCTGAAGATGATGGATTATAATTTGCCATTGGTCATCAATTTTTCTGTTATTAATTCAGTAATTAATACAATCTTAAGTAAGTAAGCTAATTTGATGTGATTTAAAGAATATAAAGTCTTTCAACTTAGAAGCTTTATTTGAAACTTTATTTTAAATTTCATTTTAAAAGTTTGATAAAATAACAATGGTTTTATATCAACTTAAAGGCAATAATCAGAAGCAATCAACAATTGTTGAATCGGATGGATTGGATGGATGGACTGGAACTTAATTTGCTGCTGGCATCCCTGAAGGAGGAGTCTGGTTTGAAGGCAGGCTGCTTGGATATGGCTGGAGAGGCCATGGACCCTGAAGACTCAAAGTGGACAGAACGGATGACTGATGAAATGGATTCTTTCAAGAAGATTGAGGGAGATTGGGGAATGAACTTGTCATATTTAACTGGAAAACAAGTCTTATTTATTTATTTATTTTTCAAAATTTATAGACCGCCCCCTCTCCCCGAAGGGACTCGGGGCGGTGTACAGGCATCTCATTAAAAACAGGTACAAAAGATAAATACCCTTAAATATATTCCCTTAAAAGCGAATGAAACCTAAATTCAACTGTACAGAATAATAAAAGTTAAAATCAACTAAAATGCATACCCCTAAAAATTTAAAAATACAGACTTGAGGGACTAAAATTGGTATTAGGCCAGGCCAGCTAAATTGAACAGGTGGGTTTTAAGCTTCTTACGGAAGGAGCGGAGGTCGGTGGTAGTTCTGATATCCGGGGGGAGGTCATTCCAGAGGGTCGGGCCCATCACAGAGAAGGCCCTACTCCTGGGCACCGCCCGCTGGCATTGCCTAGTGGACGGCACCCGGAGGAGTCCCTCCCTGTGAGAGCGAATCGGCCGAAGGGATGTGTGGGGCAGGATACGATCCCGCAAATAGCTAGGTCCTGTGCCATGGAGCGCTTTAAAGATGATAACCAACACCTTGAAACGCACCCGGAAAGCCACAGGTAGCCAGTGCAGCCCGTGCAGCAGAGGTGTTACGTGGGAGTATCTAGTAGCTCCCACAATTGTCCGCGCGGCCGCATTCTGAACCAGCTGCAGCCTTCGGGTGCATCTCAAGGGGAGCCCCATGTAGAGAGCATTACAGTAGTCCAGTCGGGACGTCACAAGCGCATGGGTGACTGTGCAGAGGGCGTTCCGGTCCAATAGGGGACGCAATTGGCGCACCAGGCAAACCTGGTGAAATGCCCCCCTTGCCACGGCTGTCACATGGTCATCCATTGACAGCCGGGCATCCAGGAGGACACCCAAATTGCGTGCCCGATCCACGGGGGCCAGCTGTTCGCCCCCAATGGCCAGTGATGGGCGCAACTGGTTGAACCGGGGGGGGCGGTAGCCACAGCCACTCCGTCTTCGACGGGTTGAGCTTGAGTCTGTTATTTCCCATCCAGATCCGTACGACTTCCAGACATCGGGCCATCACTTCGACGGCATCGCTGGGGTGGTCTGGGGTAGAGATGTACAGCTGAGTGTCATCAGCGTACAGGTGGTAATCTACCCCGAACCCATGAATGACTTCGCCCAGCGGCTTCATGTATGTGTTGAACAGGAGAGGCGAGAGGACCGACCCCTGCGGCACCCCGCAGGTGAGCGGCCTCAGGCTCGACCTCTGCCCTCCTGTCAACACACATTGCGCCCGACGAGAGAGGTAGGAGGAGAACCACCGCAGAACGGTGCCCCTCACCCCCAACCCCTGCAGGCGACGCAGTAGGATACCATGGTCGATGGTATCGAAAGCCGCCGAGAGATCTAATAGGACCAAGATGGAGGAACAACCCCCATCTCTGGCCCTCCAGAGATCATCCACCAGCGCAACCAAAGCCGTCTCCGTGCTGTGACCGGGCCGGAAGCCGGACTGGCGCGGGTCCAGATAATCAATTTCCTCCAAGTGCCGTGGGAACTGTTGCGCCACCACACTCTCTACAACCTTCGCCAAAAAGGGAAGGTTGGAGACGGGGCGGTAATTTGCTAACTCAGCTGGGTCCAGAGAAGGCTTCTTGAGTAGGGGCCTCACCACCGCCTCTTTCAAGACGGCCGGCAAGAACCCCTCTCTCAGTGAAGCGTTCACTAGGTCCTGGAGCCAGCCTCGTGTGGCCTCCCAGGATGCCAGTACAAGCCAGGAGGGACACGGGTCCAGTAAACATGTGGTGGCTCGCAGTCGTCCACGTAACTTGTCCATATCGTCGGAAGCAACAGAGTCAAACTCCTCCCAGGATGGCACCTCAAGACCCACTTCCGACGTCTCTTCTAGACCGCTAACGGAGACCCACTCGCTGCGAATCTGAGCGATTTTGTCCCGCAGATATTCCCCAAATTCCTCTGCTCTACCCTGTAAAGGTTCCATCAAGCGCCTGGGGCGGAACCATCTAGGACATTCCAGTTCCGCCTCCCCGCGATGGGGAGTAGCGGTTGGAAAGTCGAGCTGGAGAAGTGAGTGATCTGACCATGACAGGAGCATGATAACTAAATCCCCTACTCCCAGATCACTCCTCCACTGGCCAGAGACAAAAATAAGGTCCAGTGTGTGACCTCCCTCGTGTGTGGGGCCCTGAATTACCTGGGTCAGGTCCATGGCTGTCATGGAAGCCATGAATTCCCGAGCCGCCTTGGACGTTTCCCCTACCGATGGCAGGTTAAAGTCCCCCATGACTAGCAGCCTGGGGGTCTCAACCGCCATCTCGGCAATCACCTCGAGGAGCTCGGGCAGGGCCGCTGATGCATAGCGAGGAGCCAGGTATACAATCAGCAAGCCCAACTGTCTTCCTGGGCCCCATTTCACACATAGGGACTCACAACCGGTTATCTGTGGCACAGTGGACTCTCCTGGCTCAAGGCCTTCCCTTACAATAACCACTACCCCACCACCCCTACCCTGGGCCCGCTGATGAAATGCACGGTAGCCTGGCGGGCACATTTCCACGAGGGGGAGACCTCCGTCGTGGCCCAGCCAGGTCTCCGTTATCCCTGCCAGGTCCGGCTCCCCCTCCGAGATCAAGTCGTTAATGAGGGGGGCTTTGTTGGTAACGGACCTGGCGTTGCATAGCATCAGTCTCAGGCCCCGGCTCTGTAGGTCCTGACCACCTAGATTGCGGGGGTTGGGACAAATGACCGGCCGTATCCAACGGCCACGGTCTCCCAACCGGTTAAAAGATCTCGGCCTACCCTCACACCTACCCCTCCCCACGACCGTTAGAATGGGAATACCTTCTTCTGGAACACCACCACTCCCCCTTCTCTTAGTCGCTCCGCTCACTCCCTTAAGAGCCATTGTTTTAAGAGCCATTGTTTTTCCATTTACAGGAGGTCCTATTGTAGGAAGTTATCACCCAGCCCTCTCCCAGAAAAATGAAATATCCTAGGAAATATTGATAAGGCAGAATATTATATTTTCCTGGATGTGAAAAAGGGAGAAACACATTTTAAACACAAAGTAAATTCCTGCAGCTTCCTGCCCATCCCCACTTTGTCAATGGGCCATTAAGAAGGCCAAGGTAGTCCACTTTACATAATAAAGAGTTCTCCTCTTCAACTCCAGAGTGATGGGATTAAGGCAGGATAATAAGCCTTTACTCAACTGACCACATGGCATCTGAACTCAATCAAACCTGGATTCAAAACTCAGCCTAGAGGGTTGCCCTTGCACGGGCCCATGGGAGTCTGGCAACCAATCAGAATACATTTCTTACACAGGAACAGGAAACAGATAGGTGGGCAGAACAGATTATAAAAAGCTCTGCAAGGCTCTCCTCTCTTCTGCTCTTCCTCTTCCCTTCTCTTCTTCTCCACCAACATTGAAGCATGCGATCACCTTTTCTGTTCAGGACTCAAGCCTGTCCACCATTAAAACCATCTTTCCAAGCAGCCTCCATGTCTCCAGTGTCTTTTTCCCCACTTGGAGCCGAACCCAGAAGGACATTTCTTCCAACACTATGACTTTGGGGAATGGAACGCAGTTGTTGGGAAAGATCGTAATTAAAATTTTAAGGAAATGTATTATTATTAAGAATCAACCAAAGATGTTTAACCCTGGACAGATTCTGGATGGATCAGAGGTAATGATTGTGGTGGTCTGTGGTAGATAAGAAGCCCCTATAAATATTCTGTGAGTTAAATACAACAGCAGATAACACAGAAGTTTGAAGTTTTGAAATTTAACTTTAGTGTTGGATTGTCTGTTAACTACATTTTTTATATACAGCAGATAGATGACAAGTCAAGTAGTTGCAAATAGATGCGTAATTTATAATGGTGGGCCTGTTTTGCAAGAGGGAGAAACTATTATAGCTGTATTGTATTCAAATGGGGGGACAATATGCATGTTTTTGTCTGCTTTTAATGCACATTTTCTTTAAAAAATGTGTTGTCTACTTTTGTTTTGTCATTGTAATAGTTTTATTTTACCTTTTTGAATAAAAAAGGTTATTATAAGAGGGATATCAAGTTTCCAGAAACAATATTTATGATTAGCACACAGAGAAGGGTGCATAAGTAAAAAGCAGTAGAAAAATATCTGATTTTTAGCAACTAGGACTTGACTAACAATAGAATCTCATATAAGAACATAAATGCTTGATTGGAAAAAAGATGAGGGATACCAAATTTTATATGTATGCTTGTGGAAATGATCTCAAAATCGTAGTTAACTGGAAACAGAATCTGAGTCAGCAGGGAGATGTCCATGGAAAAAAGGCAAATGCAGCCATAAGAATCTGAGGAAGTGAACGTTCTGGTTCAGGGAGACCCAATTCAAGGACCAGGTCCCCTTGCAGGCACCAAGCTTGGAGGAGAATTTGTACAAAATCTACGTGAACTTCAGGGAAGGACAATGAAGCCAAGGAAGAGGAGCTGCTGTTGAAAGGAGCTGCTCTTAGCCTTGAGGAAAGACAACAAGAAGAAGAGCTGAAGATGAAGAGGAGTCTGGGAGCCCCCTTTTCCAATTGAAAAAATCTCTCGGTTGGGGAAGGGAGGATACAGCCAGTGCTGGGATTCAGATGGTCCGGCCCTGTTTGAGTGAACTGATAGTAAAAATTCTGCCTGGCCACGTCTCTCCCCACCACTACTTGCCTCGCAGGCCTTGGTGGGGCCTTAGAGTCATTGCTGCAGCTGCTGTTTGGCTCCCTTGCCTCGACCACATGGCCACGCAGCCCAGCCTGTTTGCCTGTCTTTGCCGTGGCCTCCTGCTCATCTTGGCCTGATCCCGAATGCCCACCTCAGGCTGCTCCTGACCACTCCAGCAGCGGCCATTCTTCACCTTTTCCCTCTTTCCTTTCCTTTCTCTTTTCCTTTTTCCTTCCCTTCCCATTCCCTCCATTTTTCATCCTTTCCTTCTTTCCTATTTCCTTTCCTTTCCCTCCCCCTCCCCTCCCCTCCCCTCCCTTCTCTTCCCTTCCCCTTCCTTCCTTCCTTCCTTCCTTCCTTCCTTCCTTCCTTCCTTCCTTCCTTCCTTCCTTCCTTCCTTCCTTCCTTCCTTCCTTCCTTCCTTGGGGTCTGAGGGAGAGTCAGGGGACCCCTTTCCTCTTTGACCCCCTCCCCAACATCTGCTCTGATGGCAATTATGGCTAAAAGGCCTTTGGAAGCTGGGGCTACCTCTCCCCCTCCCCATTGCAGAGTACTCCTGGTGTGGGGGGAATGAGCAAAAAATGGCCTGTTTTTTGCAAAAACAAGCCCTTTTTTTTGTAAAAGAAAATGCACGCATAACCTTATGGAGCCTTATAGAGTGCTGCTGGGGGTTGGGGTGGGGCAAAAATGGCCCATTTTTTTGCTCATTACTGCCCTCCCCAACCCCCAGGAGCTCTCTGAAAGCCTCCATAAGGGTATGCATGGCCATTTTGGTGAAGGGGGCGGGGCTTCGGGAGGCAAAAAATGCTGTATTCGATGTACAAGACGCACCCAGATTTTCAGCCTCTTTTTTGAGGGAAAAATGTGGGTCTTATATTCCGAAAAATACGGAAACTGTTGTGCTGTTGTTGCTCTAGCCCCACCTAGTGGCCGGGGGCAGATAATCCTAAATATAAGGTCTGAAGCCAGACTCCATTTTCTGTCAGCCTTTGGAGAAGACGGAAGCAGCCGTTGTGACCGAGACCCCTGGTCATCCGGAGACGCCTCCCTCCCTCACACGGAGCATCGCTGGGGAGGTTCCAGCTGCTTCTTTGCTGGCTGTTAGTTAATGCTGCCTATCTCGTCTTTCTTTTTCATTTCCACCATTTGCATCTCCTCAGTTTCACCTGCCCTCTTCTCCCAATAAAGCATCCAGATCCACGCCAGGCTCCCTTTCATTGGAGGAGAATATGGGGGCTTAGCTGCCTGTCCAGCTGCACACAGACCCACGTGCAATGGGGACGGAAGAAAGGTGGAATTCCACCAGACTAACCACAAACCCACAAATACGGGAATTTATTTTGAAAAGAATTCAGCATTTTCCAATTAGCAGTGCTAAATATATAAATGCCATGGTATCTACTCTTTGGAACCATTAATTCCCTGAATAATTAAATTGGCCAGATGTGTTGAGATGGTTCCCCTCCTTCTCCTCTGGATTCCTCCTCCAAAGGATCTGAGATTAATGGATCCATATCGGGACCCCCATACCTGCCATGGCTGTAGCCTTGGAGACCCCAAGATCTTTTCATCCTCCTTCCATCCCCTCCTCGATCTGGAAGAACATGCAGCATTCAGGGCCTGGGCCAGAGTCTTCATGAAACTGTAATAGTGGTAGTCATTTGGGATCCCTCTTCTGTCCCTTTTCCATTGGGCCTCCAGTGGGGCTTTCTGGGTGCATCTTCTGCGGCCTTTGACAGAAAAGACATTCTTTGAAAGAGAACAATGAAAATAAAGATCTTGAAACTTTTCTTCCACAAAGAAATAGGTTTTAAAGGCAGAATCTTTTGGCCTTTCTTTAGTCAGATAAGCAAAGTTCCAAATACTATGGATGTATTTGAAAAGTCTGCGCTTGTCCATTGGATACCCTGAAAAACTTGTGAGGATCCAGACTTTCCCCTCAATGGGTCCTGGCAGACGCATAAGTGTTAAATGGAAAGGAAGAATTCTGTCCGTAATGAAATCAAATTCCATGAAGTGAACAAAGATGTTGACTTGTCTCCACTTAGAGAGGGAATCCCTGAGGTATGCAGTATATCCAGTCTTTGAGAACAGTTGTGATATAACCACACAAATTCCATTCCCGACAAGCAGAGGAGTAAAAGTCCTCATGAAATTCTCTCCATTTCCTGTGTCTGAAGCAAAGAGGCCAATCAGGGTCCATCTGAAGTGGAGGAGCAGCTGGACAATTGCTGGGTACTGGAATCCTTCTTTGAGGTCCATCTGGTGGAAAAAGGGGAATTTGCTTTTATCACTCAGAGCCTCTGAAGCTGTTAAATGATTGATCTGAAAAAGGAATTGAAAGGATTAGAGCCGTGATGGGGAACCTGTGTCATGCAGAGCGTCCTCTCCCGGCACACCAGCCCCCCCATCCCAGCTCCACTAGGATCCACATGCAGGCGCACCTCCTGCCGGCCAGGCTGGTTTTCGGGCCTTTGTGGAGGGCCAGGGTGGGGGACGCGTGAGTATGCAGTGGGGGGGGGACACTCACATTGCGCAGGAAACTCCAGCGGGCTGGAAGTGAGTGTGAATGGCCTCCCCCCCCCCCCGGTGCTTCCTGGCTCAGTTGGAGGCTTCCTTCAGCCTTCAAACATTTGCAGGGTTTGGGGTTTTTTTTTTGCTTCCAGGTTGGTGCAGGAGTCTTTCCAGGGCCAAAATGGGGCATGGAAAGCGCAGGGTTTCCCCCCCCCCCCGTTATTCCCGAATTGTGAGCTCTTAGGAAAGTATCCCCCCCTTGTGGGTTGCTAACAGTTTGTGGGTTTCAAAAACTCTTAGAACCTCTTCTGTAGGTGTGGCCTGCTTTGTGGGAGTGGCTTGGAAGTTCATATGACTGGGTGGGAGTGGCTTGGCAGTCATGTGACCGGGAGGGAGTGGCCAAGACGATGTCAGCATTCCCAGTCAAGATAGAGGTATAAATTACACAGAAAAGAAAGAGGCATCCATACATGTGAATTTAACTTCAAAGCAGTGGCAACAACTTTAATTCATTAAATAATAATGTTTGTTAGGGCTATGCACTGTTTTTGAATATATAGGAATGTAAAGCCCACAGCATCTACTTGCTACTTTTTAAAGCAGCGGCACCTTTTTCCTGGATTCATGAAATATCTACTTTAAAGAGTTGTGGGTGGGTACTATATTTACAGTCTTGCATTCTCTCCAGTATTTTGTTTGGAACAGAATCCAAAGTACCATGCAGTCCTAGCATTTGTACTAAAGCTAGGCAAGTTATTTTACAGGGCTCTGAGCTCTCCTCCAGATCTGGTCAATGAAGCAGATGTTCCAAAGTCCTCCCACAACTTTCCAACGCTTTGAAATCCCACCAAATGATTTAGACAGGCCTATTTCATACTTTCTTCTATATGGCAATCAGGGTGGTTTTACAGATGGTTCACAGGTGGTCTATTTCCCAAGTACTTAAAGGGCCAAGAACTGCCTTTCCTAGATTGCAGCTTTAGCTTCCATGAATGTTAACACACCTTCAGGCCATTCAAATATAGACTAGCTCTGATCCGGGAACCATATCACATTCTTTATATGTTAATATCATGTTCAATGTAATCATTATTGCTAAAAAAAACAGGCAGCAGTTAGAGTAGTTTGTATCAAAACATGGGCAATAAACAAGAAGTTGATTCACCACCACCGCCCCTATTTTAGCTTCTTTCTGTCTTATCTAATATTTTTCTGCAATTCTTCCATAATCCAGACTACTAAAAAGAGTTCCACATAATTAGCCTTTTAAAATAAGCTTGATGTCCAACAGATTTCCTACTTATTAATATGAACAGGTTCTGGCCTGTTGTTTAAAAAAATAAATTCATGCCACAATCTACAGGAAAATGCAGTCTGTAAGTATAATTTCTTTTGTGCTACTACTAACACCACTACACATACGCACCATACAAAAGGCTAGTAAGATTATTTGCAGAACAGTGTGCTCTCTCACACTTGCCTTTGTTGTTTAAACCACTTTGTAGAGTATAATATACAATATACTGTGTATGTAGAGGGGAAACTACTTGGATTGGCCACCCTCTTAAGATCTTGGGCTTGGAATTATGCGCACCAGAAAAAATACCTATTTGTTTCAGAGTACTTTCAGATTGACAGGCTGTCATGTGCTGAACTACCTGTTCTTTGTTTTGTGTACACAAACATAAAGTACAATCGGTTCAACTGTTAACTCTTTATACTGTATATAATCTCTGAAAATGTAAAAGAGAGGAAACGTAGGACTCCCCAGTCTGTCCCAACCGCATTTCAGTTTCTGCAACTTCCCTCCACCCTCAAAATCCAGGGCCAAGAAGTTATATTCCAATCTTACACAACAGAAACAACCCCCCCCCCAAACACACACACACACACACACACACACACTCACTGTTTCCATTTCTTTGAAGGATTTATCAGCACCTGTCCCTGCATAAAGAGGCTCAAGGAAAGATAATCAATTTCTTATTGGACTTGGAAGTACTTAGAAGTAGCAAAAGTTCCCACTGCTTTCCAGTGTCTCAAAAGCCCATCATAAAGGCGAGAGTCCATCCTTCTGCTTCTCAGTGCAGAAATCCCTAATATGTTCCAGTAGATTTCAAAAGCATCACTTGGAAGCAGAAACAGCCAATGTGGACCCTCAAGAGTAGTCACTGCTACATAAGGTTTCTTTAGTGCTTGAGTTTTACAATTTAAACTTTCTGCACACTGCTATCAAGCAATTTAAGCAGGAATATACCTCTGAGTGAACAGATATTTTGCTTATGGCATTTGTACTTCACTGCAACAAGCAAGCACTCGCCCTCTAAATAAGTTAGACAGTCATAATATTAAAACTTGATAAGTGTTCTTAACAAGAAATTCACAATGGTAGAATCACATACATTCCAAAAATACTTATGATATTTGCACAACCATCTGCTTTGCAATTCTTGTCTTCTTAACTGATGGGAGACTGAAACCCAATAAATATATCACCAATAAAAAAGAATAGTATGTCGGAGTATTGAAAATGCAAAGAAAAAAAATTGGACTTCCTGCCAAATAGTAACATTTTAAATATAGTATGTACAATCCTTCAGTTAAATTATTGCTGAACAATTTATAATAGTTGCATTACAATATTATTCTAAGATATTGGCCACTACTACCCTACTTCCTAGCTGTTCACTATTGTCTCTCCCCCCCCCCCCCGATTTAAGGGCATTGAAATAGTTTTGATGAAAGTTGCATGATATGAAACTTCTCTCCTTTGAAATGTTTGGTTTTAATTCTCCAATGAATCAAAAGGAATGTTTCACGCTTCCTTGTTACACAGCATTTGTTTTAGCTTTCCATAGCTCTCCCCAAAACCAACCAAGGAAGATAAAACCACAGAAATCTAATACTGTTGTGCACAGCTTTGCACTAAATTATCTGTATAGTAAGCCAAAAATAGTTTAAGATTATAATTAGCCCACCTGTTTCCCCCATTAACATGCAAATACATTTTTCTTGTTCAGAGACTGCATGAGAGATTTCCCAGTCCTTGCAAAATATCACATTAAATCCACATAACTACTCAAGTTTGTTTTCAGTATGCGCAAGGAAGGAGCAGGCACAATTTATATATAGTATGCACAATTCTTTTAGTTGAATTATTGCTGAACAATTTATAATGGTTGCATCACAATATTATTCTAAGATATTTGCTACTACTACCCTACTTCCTAGATGTTCACTATTGTCTCTCCCCCCCCCTCCAATTTAAGGGCATGTGAAATAGTTTTGTGAAAGTTGCATGATATGAAACTTCTCTCCAAGTGAAACACTGACCTCTTAGCCAGGTAAGTTTGTTTTTTTAAAGGAAGGGGGCACTATGAGTTGGAGGAACAGGAGAGCCACTTACCTCCCCCCCGTTGAACTTTGCTAAACGGGGTGCCCCACTCCGTCTTTTGCCCAAAAAATAAAAGCAGGAAGGAGAGCGGGTGCTTACCTGGAGAGAGCCACATCACTCGGGGCCATGCAGGTCTGACCATCCATTTCTCTTTAAGATGGCTGGTAAACTCCAAGTCAAAGTCTGGCGGAGGCAGGAATGGAAAAACGACACCAACTACTCCCTTGCAAGAGGAGCGAAGGAAACCGCCTGGGTCTCTGATCCCGACTCACCTGTCTGGAGCCGCCGAAACTTTAGACTCTGGTGGCAGTGCTGGTTACCCGCAGCTTCGGCATCCCTGAAAGGCGACTCCACATTCTCCCTTTCCTTCTCCCCTCCTCCCTTCAAAAGCTGTGAGGTGCTTTCTCAGCACCGGTTGCCCAGCTGGCATGGCCCCACGCCCTTGTCTCCTCCCTCTTCCTCCTCCTCACTCCCCAAAGACTCTTCTTCTCCTTCCCGGAGCTCAGTGGGAGCCGGGCACAAGGGTTGGGAGGCTGCTTTTGGAAAACTTCACCGGGAAGGGAGGCGGGAAACCAGTCAGGGGGGGACGACATCCTGGAACTTGCCTAGCAGGCTGGCCGCTCTGCGCAACCTACCTCCTGCTGCCTCCATGCTTTGCTGGCGGCCAGGCCTCCTACTCCTAAACAAGTTCGTGGAGGTCCTAGGAGGCCGGCCACACCGTGCAAGCTACCCCTCACGAGTGGCAACGTAAAGGGCAGGGGGAGTGAGTGAGGGGGGCCAGGGCAGGCATTCTGGTACTGTCCCACAGGACGAAGGGGTTATAACATGTACAGTAGATTTCAGGAACCTCTTCTACCATACCGATTAGAACTGGGAACAACCCATCCCTGGTTGCAAACAGCTATTTCCAGTAAATAGGACAAAGCAAGTGGGGAAAATAGTTTCCTTTGCTATATTTCCAGTCTGAATTAGACCATGGCAGGGTCCCTATGGAAGAGCTCTTTTAAGGATCATTATGTATTCATAATAAAGCAACTAACTTAGCTCTGTTCTTAAATGCTAAAGCTGTTGCACATAAAAAACAGAGGAGCTCTGATCAACTACCAGAGCCATCATTTTGACAGTTTTGCTGTATTGTAGTCTGTCCCCATGAAATGCAAGCATGGAATAAACTGAGCCTGGTTTGTTCTCAGTCTTTTCAGTGGCCACAAACTACTAGTAAAAGTGCCATTTGATCACAAGGCAAGGAATGTTTCCCCTTTTGAATTGGAGCATCCAAGAAGGGACAGGAAAGACCAAGAAAAATAACGAAAGAGGGGAAGAGAGCAAGGAAGCAAAAAGAAGGAAAGAGGGGAAGGAAGAATGAAGAGGAAAGGAAAAAGAAGGGAAGGAAGGAGATTATAAGGAGAGAGAGTGAAGATGTGAGGGAAATTCTGCCTTAGCACTTGATCACCAGCAGCCCGGCTGCATTTTACCATCCCCTTGTCCTCTCCTCCTGACCTCTCCTGGTGGTCTCCCATCCTATCATTGAGTATGCTTTGGTTACAAAGCTAGGTCTCGTAAGGAGAGAGAATGCGCCTCCCTCTGACCCACATACTTTGCCCTCCTGCACTCACCATGGGCAACCAAGGAGAGTGAGCACAGCAGCAGTGGGAGCTGGCCATGCCCACCATGGCCTCCAAAGTCAACCACAATGGGGCCCTCATTGAAATTGAGGTTGACACCCCTGGACTAACAGATGACCTGAGTGCTGCATGTGTTGATCTCAAATTTACAAAGTATGAGTCAAGGTTAGAAAAATTATCAGCTTGCATTCAACAGCAAAAGTCACATTAATCAAAAGCATGCCAAAGGCAAATGTTAACCTTTCAATAAAAAGGTGTTTGTATCATTGAAAGCGCTCTTATTGTGGGGTTTTTTTTTAAGAGAAAAGACGTTAATCATGTATGAGTTGTTTTTCTAAACTAAAACCTCATTATTCAGGTTAGATTGCCATGTTGGCACTCCGAGATAAATAAGTGGGTTTTGGGTTGTGGTTTGGACATTCGGTCTCTAAAAGGTTTGCCATCACTGCATTAGAGCATACACAGACTGTAACCTAATTCAGCTTTTGTTAAATTGCTGTTGAGAGAAGCTCCATTGTACCATAACGTGCCAACTACATAGATAAAACTTCTAGGCGAATTGCCAAGCTTAGCCTAGCAAAGTAACTTCTTGTGAAAAGTAAAATGTGGATTCTGCCAAGTAGCCTTGCTTGTAACTTGAAATGTGTGTTCAGCATTCCTTAACAAAGCACTGAGTTATATGCCAGAAAATGTATTTCTTTTCCCTTCTAAAGTCTGGTTTTTTTGAGAGCACTAAATTCATGAAATCTGTGTGATATCAAATTATGTTTCTATAGCAATGATATTCTGTGCAAGCTGTGTGAGCTGTAAGGTGTTTGGAAAGGTTTTTGGCGTGCGCCTGTTTTTCTCTCTCTGCCTGCTTCCGCTTTCAGCAGAAATAAAAGCTGATAATCCATAGCTTCGTCTTCAGAGTTTCACTGGACTTATCAGATTCTGAGCTGCATTCAAAAACCTTACACAATGAAGAATGCTGTGTTATATTTGGGGTCAGATCAAGTCCACAATATTAGATTTTAATAAACCCAACCTTGTTCTCATGAAAGCATCAGAATCATTTGTTAATTAGACATTGTTTAAAATTTTAAAGACAGAATATTAGCAAGATTGTATTATAAAAGTGGAAAATAATTAATAAATTAAAAAACTATAAACATACTCCTCGGAGGCTGTGATTGGGTTGGTTCTGCTGGTGGTTTCTCTCTGAAGCCCCAAACATCAGATTGATGTAAGAACATGGGGGAAACCTTGGCCTCATATACTTCAATAATTGGGGCTGAGGAAGCTGGAGAGCTCTGAGGTTTTCATTTAAGCACCACTTTCACTCATGTCTTTGATCTAACTGAGCTCCTTTGATGATGAGGGAGACAAGATTCAGTCTCAGAGAAAACAACCCCATGTAAGGAAAAGTGTCACTTGCTCTATTGGCTGACCATCTATAGCTACGATGTCATTTCCCAAAGACCATAACTTTTGACCTTGATTTATCAATTATCAGATAATTATTATGACAAAAGAACCCAAGCCTTCCTCACAGGGTATACAATCCAATGGGTAAGTATGATAATATCACAGTGTAAATCAACATGTTCCAATAGGTATTTACCATGCTAAACATATGTACCCATAACAGAACTTATAACAAAATAAAAGGGTTGGAAAGGACCTTTGAGGTCCTCAAACTATGGCCCACAGGCCAGATATAGCCCAATGAAGGCATTAATCTGGCCCACGTGGGACCACGAGGCTGCCCTGCCTGAATCACCCCACCCACCCTCCAGTCCCCACCCACCAGCTGAGCGCAGGCCTTATCTTTGCAAGCCCCAAGGACTGAAGCTGCAAAGCAAGACCAAAGTTTTTGACCGGCACAGTACTTCTAGGGACTGGGGAAGCCAAAAACGGGATGCACAGAGGCCCCAGGAGGGGAAAATCGTGCCCTCTGCCTCAGCTTCTTAGCTCGGGCTGAGTGGAACACAGAGCCATGTCACCTTGAACGCGCACCTTTCACAATGCTCTTCCGGGTTTCTGGTGCGCATGTGCGTGTAACAATCAGCTGGTCTCTGGGTGTACAGTAGTGCCAGGAACTGGAAGAGCTGGTCTCCCGGTTTCTGCGAGTGCATGCGCACCAGCCAGCTGATTGTCATGTGGGTGTGTGCCAGAAACTGGAAGCGGAGCTGCCTGGTACACATGTATGCACTGGCATGTACACTGCGCTTCTCCTCTTCCAGATTGCGTCCCTGACAAGAGCACTTGGTGCTGAAAAGGGTCTCCATCCATGCACTATTCCAAGGGTGGTTTTTCCATGACATTATAAAGCGGCACCAATACTTCACGTGATTTGGATTCTCTCTTTCTGTTGATGCAGCCTAGGATTGCAATGGCTATTTTTGGCTGCTGTCACATATTGTTGGCTCACATTTGAGAGATTGTCCACTAAGAATTCAAGATCCCTCTCACAGTTCCTGCTATTAAATAAATAAATAAATAAAATTTATTTCTTAGCCGCACCCTCTCCCGAAGGACTCGGGGCGGCGTACAATAAAACACATAAAAACAATATGGACAATACACACACAAAATAAACGAATACGTGTACATGGAGGAGGTGGGAAGATGAATAAAGACAGTTAAAACACAATTTTAAATCCCCTAATAAAATTCCAAAAGTCACAAAATTAAAAAAACCGTCAGGAGCAGTGTGAACAAACTATGGTTGAGCCAGGCCAGCTACTTGAAATAGGTGGGTCTTGAGCTTTATCCGGAAGGCGCGGAGGTCAGAGGTAGTCCTAATATCCGGGGGAAGGTCATTCCACAGGGCTGGGCCCGCAACAGAGAAGGCTCTACTCCTAGACGCCGCCCCCCGACATTCTCTGGTGGACGGCACCTGGAGGAGTCCCTCTCTGTGCGAGCGAATTGGTCACAGGGATGTATGGGGCAGGATACGATCCCGCAAGTAGCTAGGTCCTGAGCCATGGAGCGCTTTAAAGATCGTAATCAAGACCTTGAAACGCACCCGGTAGACCACAGGGAGCCAGTGCAGCTCGCGCAGGAGAGGTGTCACATGGGAGTACCTTGTACTCCCCATAATTACCCGCGCGGCCGCGTTCTGGACCAACTGTAGTCTACGAGTGCATTTCAAGGGAAGCCCCATGTAGGGAGTGTTACAGTAGTCCAGGCGAGACGTCACCAGCACATGAGTGACTGTGCGCAAGGCATCCCGGTCCAATAGGGGGCGCAATTGGCGCACCAGGCGAACCTGGTGGAACGCCCCCCTTGCCACGGCCGTCACATGGTCATCCATGGACAGCCGAGCATCCAGGAGGACGCCCAAATTGCGTGCCCGCTCCACCGGGGCAAGTTGTACGCCCCCGATGGCCAGAGATGGAATTAACTGGTTGAACCGGGGGGCCGGAACCCACAGCCACTCCGTCTTGGAGGGGTTGAGCTTGAGTCGGTTGTCATCCATCCAGACCCGTACGGCTTCCACACACCGGGACATCACTTCGACGGCCTCGTTGGGGTGGTTCGGGGTGGAGATGTACAGCTGAGTATCATCAGCGTACAGATGGTATCCCACCCCGAAACCACGGATGATCTCACCCAGCGGCTTCATATATGTGTTGAACAGGAGCGGCGAGAGGACCGACTCCTGTGGCACCCCACAGGTAAGGGGGCTCAGAGTCGACCTCTGCTCCCCTGTCAACACACGTTGCGTCCGGCCGGAAAGGTAGGAGCCGAACCACCGTAAAACGGTGCCCCCGACCCCCAACCCCTCCAGTCGGCGCAACGAGATACCATGGTCGATGGTATCAAAAGCCGCCGAGAGGTCTAATAGGACCAGGATAGAGGAACAACCCCTATCTCTGGCCCTCCAGAGATCATCCACCAACGCGACCAAGGCCGTCTCCATGCTGTGCCCAGGGCGGAAGCCGGACTGGCGCGGGTCTAGATAATCATTTTCCTCCAGATGCCGTGGAAACTGATAAGCCACCACACTCTCTACAACCTTCACCAGAAAGGGAAGGTTGGAGACAGGAGATTAATTGGCCAACTCCGTGGGGTCCAGGGAAGGCTTCTTGAGCAAGGGTCTCACCACCGCCTCTTTCAAGGCGGCTGGAAGGGACCCCTCACCCAGCGAAGCGTTCACTAGGCCCAGGAGCCAGTCGCGTGTAACCTCCCAGGATGCCAGTACAAGCCAGGAGGGACACGGGTCCAGTAAACATGTGGTAGGTCGCAGTCGTCCACGCACACTGTCCAAATCCTCGATGGCAACCAAGTCAAACTCCTCCCAGATAGGCCTCTCAAGACTCGCCACGGACGCCTCTACAGGACCACTGGAAGGGACCCAATCCTTCCGGATTTGAGCGATTTTATCCTGCAGATATTTCCCAAATTCCTCTGCCCTACCCTGTAAAGGGGCCTCCCGCGGCCTCTGAAATAGGAGGGAGCGGGACACCCGAAACAGGGCGGCAGGACGGTTCTCTGCGGATGCAATGAGAGTGGCACAATATTGACGTTTGGCCACTCTCAATGCCACAAGGTACGTCCTTAAATGGGCTCGTACCTGTGTTCGGTCAAATTCGGAATGGGAGGATCTCCAACGACTCTCTAGGCATCTCTTGCGGCGCTTCATCACCCTTAGCTCCTCAGTAAACCAAGGGGCCAGGGTGGAGCGTTGCCGCCAGAGAGGCCGCAAAGGCGCCACCCGGTTCAAGGCCCCGGTAGTTGCATTGTTCCATGCGACCACCAGGTCCTCTACCCGAGGGCGGGTCAGGGCCGCAGAAGGTGGCCCAAGCTCCATCTGGAACCTCTCTGGTTCCATCAGGCGCCTGGGGCGGAACCATCTAGTATTTTCAGGTTCCGCCTCCCCGCAGCGGGGGGTAGGACCAGGGAAGTCAAGTCGGAGGAGTGAGTGGTCTGACCATGACAGGGGAGTGATGGTTAAGTCCCCTCCTCCCAGATCACTCAACCACTGGCCAGAGACAAAAACAAGGTCCAAGGTGTGACCTCCCTCGTGTGTCGGGCCCTGAATCAATTGAGTCAGGTCCATGGCTGTCATGGAGGCCATGAACTCCCGAACCCCCTCAGATGCTTCTCCCACCGATGGCAGGTTAAAGTCCCCCATCACTAAAAGTTTGGGGGTCTCAACCGCCACCGATGCGATCAGCTCGAGGAGTTCGGGCAGGGCCGCTGATGTATAGCGAGGAGCCAGGTATACTATCAGCAGGCCCAACTGTCTCCTAGGGCCCCATTTCACAACAAGGGATTCACAACCGGACGTCTGTGGCACAGTGGACTCCCTCGGCTCTAAGTCCTCCCGGATAATCACTGCTACCCCACCGCCCCTTCCCTGGGCCCGAGGCTGGTGAAATGCTCGATAACCTGGCGGGCACATTTCCACGAGGGGTAAACCTCCCTCATGGCCCAACCAGGTCTCCGTTATTCCTGCGAGGTCCGGCTCCCCCTCCGAGATTAGATCGTAAATGAGGGGGGTCTTGTTAACAACGGACCTCGCATTGCATAGCACCAGCCTCAGGCCCTGGGTCTGGAGCTCCTGACCACCTAGCATGCGGGGGTTGGTGCAAGAGACCGGGTGTAACCAGCACCCACGGTCTCCCAACCGACTGCGAGTTTTCAATCTGTCCTCGTATCTGCCCCTCCCTACGACCGTTGGAATCAAAAGGCCCTGCACAGGAACGACATCCTCCCCCTCCTCCTCCCTACCTCTCCCTCTGCTCGTGACCACACCTAGTGACCTGGCTCTGTCCTCGCTCCTGACCTGACCCACCCAACCCCCAACCCCCAACCCCGGAACCCCTATACAATTTTAAAAAAAATTTACTAAAAAACCCCTAACTCTCCGCTTCCTCCACCTCTCGAGATTAATAAATCCGTCATCAAGGTGGGCCCTTGAAAGGGCGGAGGGCCACACCTGCGAGAGGGGGGACTCCCGCAGTAGGATGCGGTCTGCTCTTGAGTACATATAATGATGAAAAGAAAAATTCGCCAGGGCTTAGGAACTGTGCTGTGGATGTTCCAGCCAGAGTACCATGCTCCAGTCTAGTTTGAAGAAGTTAAAAAAGCCGTGCTCCAGTGAAAAAAGAATTGTCCAGTCCTAAATGAGGGGGGTGATGGTAGTAGGCTGGTCAGATGACAGACAATAGGTGGGGATAGTATAGTTAATGATGGTCAATGGTGGGGGTTGGTAGATGGTCAATGATGGTCAATGATGGATGGCGAGGGGTAGTCGAACTGTTGTTGATAATGGGTAGGGGAAGATGGTCAGTCAGGCAATGGGGTCACAGAGGATGGGGGGTAATCCTCCAGGGCGCACACAGATGGAAACAGATGGAAACAAGGGCAAGTTGAAATGAATAGTCAGCAGTCAGCAGGGGGGGTAGATGGTAACAGACCAGGAGGCAGCTGGCAGCAGTGAATAACTCCTCTGCCCAGCCTGATGTTGGAGCCTCCTGCCCGTCTTCAGCAAGCCCCCCCCCCCCCTGTCTCTGAGTAGCCTCCTGAATCATAGCCCTCCTCCTACCAGGCCATTGGTATTTAGTTCTTACCATGGCCTGCATCTTGGTCCTTAGCACCCAAAACCACCATTTCAAACCCCAGCGCCATTCCTACCGGCCTCCAGCCTTCCTTTTCAGTTTCTGCGCCTCCCACAGTTTGCACGGTTAACAGCAGGCCGAGGAATTCGGCGTTCGGCGTTCCCAGCCGTTGCCGCCGGCGCTCGGGTCCTCGTCGCTCCAAAGTTGGCCTCTCCGCCCACCGCCGGCCCTGGCCCCAGTCCCAAGTCAGTTGCAGATTAAAAACTTCCAATTCCGGCACTGCCAGCACCAGCGCGTTCCCACACACTCCAGCAGCCATTTCCAGCCATTTCCAGCCATTTCCAGCCGTTCTGAGCCTTGCGCAGCCCTTACACCACTCCTCTGCTCTCCTCTGCTCTCCTCCGATTTCAAACGGCGCGCTCCGCCGATTTCAAATGGCGTCTCGGACGGCTTCTCCCCTCAGCTGTTTACCGGCTCACTTCCCAGGCTTTTTTGTTGTCAAGCTACCCTGGGGACCCCCCACTTGGGTCGTAAAAAGATCCAGGGTAGCTGATTGATGGATACCCGGTCCCCCATGATGGAAAGGGGGGCCGGCAGCACCCCCTGTTCCCTTGAAGAGCTGCAGATCTACGGAGCTCTGTAGCAGACCACCATTTCCTCAGGAAGCTCCTCCTCGCTGGGCGGGGCTTCGAAGGGAGGCCGCATTGTTGCTGGAGCGCGGCGGGAACGGCGATGTCAACCCACCCCAATTTTCCAGGTATTGAGCCAGGTTTCACCTAATCTGTACCTGTTCATTTGGTTTTTCCAGCCTAAGTGTAAGATTTTACTTTTCTCTACATTGAGTTTCATTTTGTTAGATAGGCCCAGGGTTCAGGTCTATCTAGATCCATCTGGATCTTCAGCCTGTCTTCTGGGGTGTTAGCTATTCCTGCCAGTTTAGTGTCACCTGTAAATTTGATGATTTCCCCATTTCTCCCCTCACCCAAACCATTGATGAAGATGTTGAAGAGTACTGGGCCAAAAATGGAACCTTGGGGTCCCCCACTGCTTGTTTCCCTCCATGCAGATGTAGTTCCATTGAGGACCACAGGCTGAGTCCATCTGGGGGTGATGCTGTCTATCCCACATATATTTAGCTTACAAAGAAGTAGATGGTGGTTTACTTTGTCAAAGCCTTTCTAAAATCCAAGTACTCTATACTATGTGCACTGCATTTCGCTGGTCCACTAATTTAGTACTTTTTGTCAAAGAATTAAATCACATTTATTTATGATCTGTGTTTGGATCCTTCATTTGTTGAAGTAAGTTGTCAATATCTAGACTGATTAACAAGGATTCAAATATGCATCCTTCCCTTCCTCCTTAGTAAATATCAATCCTTCTTCTCATTGCTCCATTGAGCCCAAACCTCCCTCTCAAACAAGGGCTTGGATCAGTTGCAATAGTCTGAGCTCGATTTTGAGGGCAATCAATTTCCTATATAAAATATTTCTCTGTTAATTATGACAAATGAACTAACATCTAGAAAGCCAGCTAAATGTGTTTTACTTTGCTGATATAGATGAGAAATTTCAAGACAAATCTGTTAGCAATATTAGATTATTGACATGCAATATTTATTATAAAATCTATATAGCTGTTCACTACCTAAAACCTTTTGATTCTTCTGCAAGGAATGCATTTTTCTCAAGTTTAACTAAGAGGATCATGGCATAAATTTTAGCCACAATATATGCTAGTCTATTTGGCCTATAATTGCTAGAGTCCTTTTTATTCCACTTTTTGGACAGATAAAATGCTACTACTGCCAACTTCAATCTGACTGGATAGGGTAGACATTTTTATATGTGAAAATGAAGATGCTAATAGAGGCCCCAAACCATCTGGGATATTTTTTTTATCAGTTAGTTGGTAGAATGTCTTATACAGGGAATGTATTGCTTGTATTTCAGGCCTTTTATGATTAATCTCAACATGAACATAATGGGGTGAAATATAGACATTTTTGCTAATATGGAGAAGACATGATTGCATCTATTGCTCACCCACCACCACCCACCCCTTACTTTACCAGAGGGGGAAAAACAAAGACAAACCTGTGGGACTTTGTAGGTGCCTCCTAATGTTGACATCTGGATGGAGATGTCCCTTCTAGCTCCATCAATAAGAGCCCGAAGGTTCTCCTTCCTTCCACAGCTGTAGTTGGGGACATTGGCTTCTCCAGTGGACAGAATGTCCAGCAAGACATCTGAAGTGTGGAAAGTGCTCAAATGGTTGTCATGGAGGTTGTAACCAAGTGTGAGATTGTGCAGGAACTGAGAATTCTTGTTGACCGTTTGAATGTTGAAAATGAATCCTAAGCTATATAAAAAATTATCATAACTCCTATTGTAAAAAAAATGTTATAATTAATAGCAACAACAAATACTTTTGTCATATATAATATATATAATCCTCCACAAGCCTACTAAGCCTTAAGCCAACATTGATCCAAAACCAATGATCAGTTACACAAATATGGAATTTGGCTGAGGTATGGCAACTACAACTGATTCCACCCGTACTTTAAATAAAATGCATTATTCAAGTGACAAATTAAGGATTGAACTGAGAGAGGAAAATAATCTGCAGCCCTTTCATCTTTTTTTCAGACCCCTTTTTGAGTCTCTTTCACAAAATCCGACAAAAGAGAGAAGCCATGGAAATCAAAATCATTCAGGAAATTAGATATATCCCCCAATATAGGAATAAATTAAAAATAAAGAACAGAAAAAAAGGAGAGTGTTAGAATGGAGAGAGTGCAACTCCATTACTCTGAATGACTTACCAATCATGGAAAACAAACTGAAGAGAAGGAGCCACATTGAAAAGCAACTTTATATGCAGTTTTTCCTCTCCAGTGGTGACTATACCGATGAGATGGTCTCCTGGGCTGTAAAAGCTCTGTGGTCGTTTTCCATCCTGGTGCTCCAAACTCTGCAGGCATTTCATTCTCAGCTTCCCAGAGACTGGATGGGATAAAAGCAGCATCAGAAGCAAAAGCAGGAGGTCCATCATTCATGGGGTGAATCAATCAATCCCTTTTCTGTTTCCAAATAAGTATTAGAAGAATTCAAAGGATTCTCACAAGGTGGAATATGATCCAGTTGCTTTCCTGATTGAAACACAGAAACACTCAGCTTCATCTGGAAAGGAGAGAGACAGACATTCAAGAGCACAGACCCTGCCTGTCCCAAAACTCCATATTTCTCTGCCCAAAGTCTCCCCTGGAAGATTCGGCCAAAGAGCAGAGCTGAAACTTTTATCATTATTCTCCCTCTCAGGAGGGATCCCTGGATAATTCAACCAATTCTTGGACTCAAAGGTTGTTGGGAAATTCTCTGGAGGGAAATGAAAGGGAAATAATCCCCATGTGGCTCATAATAACAGCGGAAGAGATTGAATTAAATCGGTCATTTAGAATTCAGAGGTTTGGGGTCTCCATGCTTGGCCCCAGAGGGAATACCTGGCGCCTGTGGCTGAAGAAAAAATAAATCTGAGATTTGTTTGCATAAGGACAAAACCAGGGGGTGGGGCAGTTAATGCCATAGTATGACACAGATCTGAAATAGTTGAGTTGGAACTAAAAACTATTTTATTTTGAAAGCTAATCCCCAAGGGCATCATCACAAAAGGACTGATGCATCCAATAGTGCATCCAATCTCTAAGAACAAAATCAACTTTAGTGAAAAAGTACTTACCAGAAGTTTGCAAAGTTAAAAACAACAACATAGCGAGAGAAACACAGAGAGAAGTTAGGAAAAAAACCAAGTGAAAAGAGATGATGAAATCAGGGCTGCCTCTCACCCCATGGAAGGAAGGGAGGGAGGGAGGGGAGGGACAGAGAGAGAGAGAGAGAAAGAAAGAGAGAGAGAAAGAGAGAGAGAGGGAGGGAGAAACGTATGAAAAGAAATGGAGAAATCAAGGCTTCCTCTCACCCCATTAAAGGAAGGGAGGGAAGGAGGGAAGGGGAGCTCAGGACCTTCCTGTTACAGATGGAAAAGCTGATCTGCAAAATCCAATTTCCATCTTCAGAGAGCCAGAAATGCAGAAACCCATATCCCATGTTCCCCTACCATCCTTTCCCATGCAGAGGCCAGGCAAGGGGGCTCTTGCAGGGATGCCAGAGAGGAGTCTGCCCAGCTGAGAGGGGAGACCCTCTTGGGAGAAGGAAGCGGGAAGCCTTGTGTTGGGGAAGGGAAGCAGATCTGCAAAATCCCCCTCCAGGTTCCATCGTCTGAGTCCTGGGAAGCGGGGAGACCATATCCCATGTTGCTCACCCACCTCTTTCCATGCATGGGGCACCCAGGGGAAAGCAAAGCCCAGACACGCAGAGAAGGCCCAGGGTGGCCAGGAAGGAGGAGGAGATCTGGGGCATTCCTGGGAAGAGACTAACCTGGTTTATGGGTCCCAGGGTTGAAGGTTGGGGGGACGCAGCCCCCGGGGTTTCTCCAGCCTCGCTTGGGCTCTGTGTCTTTCCAGGAGAGGCTCCTGTGGGGGAGAAGCCATGCAGGGCTGGGTCTTCCAAGGGGGATCCGGGTGGAAAAGGTGGGTGGCCTCACCCAGTAGGGGACCCTCCATGACTCTGAGGAAGATGGGGGTCTCTGTGGCCCCTCCAGAGTGGTCTGAAGATGTTACTTCCATTCTGAAAACAATGAACACGATTTTGTGTAATGCACAAACCATGGTTTTTTAGGCCAGATAACCTTAAAACCCTGATCCTGGTTTGGGAGCCACCCTGGTTGCTTCTGAGGCTGCCCTAAGCCAACCCTGAGCAAAGCCTGGGAGGCCCTGTGAATTCAGCCCCTTCCTGGCCCTTCAGACTCGGGCAGAGTCACAAAACCTTCCCAGATTCTGAGGCTCTCAGGCCCAAAACCTCCCTGGACCAGGAATGGCTGGCAGGACCTTCCAGGAGAGCCTCCTTGGCTGCTTCTCTCCAGCTGTAACCACTGAGCCCACTGGCTCCTCCTCCGAACCTCCGTTTTTGGCCTCTGCTAACGGCGTAGCTGTGGCTGAAGGACTTGGAAAAAGCCTCTTGAAAGTAGCAGCCTCCATTGTTCCTCCCAACGCCTGGCAGGAGAGAGAGAGGGAGGGAGGGGGGGAGGGAGCCAACAGGTACAGAAATGCCTGGAACCCCTGGAGGCCCTTCAGGTGAGCTGTGAAGTTGGCCCATTCTAATGACTCCACAGGGCCCAGGAAAGAGGCTTCCTTCCCATTGCAGGTTAAGGAGACGAGACGCTTCCATGAGGGTTAATGGAGTTTGGCTCCCTCGGCTGAATTCTGCAGGGCACCCAGAAGCCTCCACCCCCTGGGGGGGACCTTCACATGTCCCCCCCGAAAGGGCTCTGCTGTGGGGTCCTGCAAAGGGGGCTGAGGGGCCCCTCCAGGGCTGGGCTTGGCTGAGGAGGGCTGGATCCCATCCGGATCCCCCCAAAGGCACTGAAAGGCCCGTTAGCCCCCCTATAAGGAGCCCCAGAAACTCTGTTCCGGCCTCAGCCTCTTCCTCTGGCCAGGACCAGCCTCTGGGTCAGCTTCACACAACCCCTGACACACCCGGAGGAACAACGCCCACCCTCTGGGTCCCCAGCAACCCAGGCACAGATGGGGGATCCTGGCAACAGACACAGCTCCCCCTCCCCATTTCTTTTACCTCTCCCCTGGGCTCCCTGGGGCAGAGCCCCTCCCCTCCCCTGCAAGGCCAGAGGGACCCTCTCCATGGGGTGCCCCACTTCCCACATCAGGAGGAAGAAGCCCCCGGCTGCCCCAGGGGGAAATTGGCAGCAGAGGCCCAGGCTGACCTCATTTCCCACACTGGACCCCACCAGCCCCGCCTGGCCTGCAGGTGCCCAGGGTTCACCTGGGAGCCCCACCTGTCCCCACCTCTGACGTCAGAGCCCCTCTTCCTCCCAGCCAATCCCAAGGAGGGCCCCTCCCTCAGTGGTGAGCTTTCCGACAGCCCCTGAGCTGCCCAGAGCAGACGGGGTGGGTGGGGGGCTCCCCCTGCCTCCCTCTCCCCCAGCCCCCCTCCCTCCCTGCCCTCACTAGGGAGGGGGAGGATCTCCTGCAGACCCCTCTGGCCCTGAAGGACCCCTGCGTGCCCCCTCCTCACAGCACAGCCACCTGCAAAACCCTCTCCAAATTCAGCCCATTGGAGGCCACTTGACTGGCAAGGAGGAAGCCAGGCACAGGGAGGCCATCTGGGTGTGAAGGTGGTCAGGAAGCCCCCAGGTGAAGCTGACCCAGAGATCTCGGCAAGGCTGTTCAGAAGAGGTTGCCATTGCCTCTTTCCCAGGGCTCTGAGAGAGTGGCTGGCCCAGAGTCGCCTACCTGACTTAGTGCCCAGGGCAGGATTAGAACTCAGGGTCCCCTGGGATTTCACAACCACCACACCCGACTGACTCTGCTGAGATCCACACAACCCACTGAACCCAGTCACTTCACCAATGGCCGCATTCCCATGTGCCACTTTTAACCGTGGTTTGTTTCCTGAGGTTGAACCTGTTGGCCGAGGAGTCAGTGGATTATGGGAACTCCGAAGTGGATCAATTCATTGGAGAGAAGCTGAACAATAGGATACACAGGCAGTACTCGACTTATGACAGTTTGTTTAGTGACCGTTCAAAATTACAACAGCACTGAAAAATGTGACTTACGACCGTTTTTCACAGTTATGACCTCTTCAGCCTCCCCAGGGTCACGTGGTCAGAATTCAGATGTTTAGCCACTGATTCATGTTTATGGCCGTTCTGGCTGTGTCCCAAGGTCACATGATCCACTTTTGCGACCTTCTGACAAGCAAAGTCAATGGGGAAGCCAGATTCACTTAACAACAGTGTTATTAATTTAAGAACTGCAGTGATTCACTTAATGACTGTGGCAAGAAAGGTCATAAAATGGGGCAAAACTCACTTGATGGATGTCTCACTTAACAACAGAAATATTGGGCTTAATTGTGGTCGTAAGTCAAGGACTACCTGTATTGGGGACACTTTTCTGCTTGCAAGGACCACGTTCACACAACATACTTGACCGGGCCGGGGTCCTTGCAGCCCCCCCGAAACAAACCAGAGGTCCACGTGGAGCCTCCTCAAAGCCTGTAAGAAACTCTGGATGACCACATCCCCCCCCCTCCTCCTCTCCTCTGGGGTCTCCCCTGGGACAAACTCAGACATTGGGGTGAGCTCATTCCTGGCCAAGAAGGGGCTTCCTCCTCTCTGGGCAGAACCCGGCTTTGGTAAGACACGGCTGTGAACCCCCTGGAAGAGAACAGAGTCTAATCCCACATCAACCTGGCATTGAGAAGCCACAGCTTGAACCCAGAGCCACCCAGGATCTGGTCTCCAGGCCCTGAGAGCAGAATCTGAGGGACGTTGAATGGAAGAACTTCCAAGCGGTGGACCTGGGATATGGACCATCCTCTTTTCCTCACTATCAGGATGGACCTTCCTGTCCCTTCGGTTCCCCCCTTTCACTCAGCCCCCCAGTTCCCCCTTCTAGGCCAAGAAGTCCATATCAATGTCTCTCACCCCCAGTGAAGAGACACAATCCCTGAACAATGGATCCAAATAAACCAGGAACCAAGGAGTTTTCAATAGGACTTTCAAACCCCTTGGAGGTTTTTGGATATAGAAAGTCTCTGCCTCAGAGATGGGAAGGTCAAAGGGAAGGTCCTCCCCCCCCCCACAAGTACATCCCCACAACAGAGGAAGCCCCACCAGATCTCCAAAAATCATTAGAAATCAGGTTGCACCAACCACCACACTGTGGGCATCTCGACCATCTTTGTAGAGCTACCCTATGATAAGATGGGTGGCCAATAAATGCAACGATTGGATGGATGGATGGGTGGGTGGGTGGGTGGATGGATGGATGATGGATGGGTGGATGATGGATGGATGGATGGATGGATGGATGGATGATGGATGGATGGCATATAGATGGATCTCAGTTGTAGACCTTATAGTCCATTCTTTATTTTAAAAAAACTAAAAAAAGGTCAAAATAGAAAGAATTTTAGCGTATTATATGAACATGGAAAGACAACACAGAAATGACAAGGAAGAAAAAAAAATAAAAGCTTCCATCCAGTCTATAATGTTCTCCCTATTTACCCAACAATATAGTCCACAAGTTGTCCCTTTCTGGCTTCTTAATGAGCTCTTATCCAAAAATGAATTTTGCTAGAAAACAAATGAAATTTCACTTCAGGCACAAGCAATTTTAAAATGAGCTGCAATTTAAGATTAATATATGGAGTTCTGATATAAAACAAAATTCCAAACAGGGCCGAATCTTAACATTGGGCAGAATTCAAGGGTATTGATGGCCTCTTTGTCATTAGAAGACGGGCAACACTAGAGTTCAATGGCATTAACTTAGAGTGGCACCAAACTCCATAGCTCTGGGTGACCTTCCCCAGCCATCTCTGGAGACCAGAGACCATGTTGAAGGACAGCAGAAGTCAATTCCCTGAACTGTCTTCTCCAGCATCACTTTCTGGATGTGTCCTGACAGGAAGGGCACAACCACAACGGAGCAGTGTCCCCAGGGCTGTATCTGTAATTTTTCACTATAACTTGCTTTTCTCCTGCCTCTCCCATGCACCCTGGAAAAGGTTTAGGATCCCAAGAGGAGAAGTTTCTTCTCACTGTAATTATCACCCTCTGGGCCTTTGAGACCCATGATTCTCCTGTTTTTGAGTTTGATGTAGACATCAGATTGAAGCCATAAGCAAAGGATCTTGTATCAGCAAAGGATAAATTCCTTGGGTCAAGGCAGAGGCTTCACTCTTGATTGCACCTGTCTCTCCTTTCCAGATGAAACAGAGAAGTTCTCTGTCTATATCAGGAAGCCACGGGCACTTCTGAGAGTCTTCGAGGTTTTCCAACTGCTCCTGTTGTTGTGTTGGAAACAGGAAGAGGATTAATAAAACACCATTAATGATGGACCTCCGGCTTCTGCTTCTGATGCTGCTGGTGTCCCAGCCACTCTATGGGAAGCTTAGAAGGAAATGCCCGCTGAGTTTGGAGCCCCAGGATGGAAATAGAGCATGGAGCTATTACAGATCAGGAGACCATCTCATTAGTATGGTCATCACTATAACAGAAATATTACACAAAAGGTTCCCTTTCACCAGTGCTCCTTCTATTCAGTCTCATTCGTAAGTCATTCAGGGTGATGGAGCTGCCATTTGCAGTCCTAACACCCTCCTTTCCTTCTTATTTCATTTACTTCTATATTACAGGATGTGTTTAATTTCCTGAAAGATTTTGATTTCTGTTGCCTGCCTCTTTTAAATTTAAATCAGAAAATGGGGCTGGAGAAAACCTGAAGGCTGTTGAGACTATTTTCCTTTTCCTGTGCAAACTGACCTAACTGTTCTTTGGTCTTGGATCAGTGTTGGCTTAAGACTCAGTAGGCTTGTGGAAACAAAGAGGATTATTTTTTTAAAAAAAGAATTTGTTGTTGCTGTTAATGATAACATGAACATATTTTTTTGCAGTAAGCTTTCTTTTGGTTATGCAGAAACCTTACGCTTCATTTTTGCCATGCAACTTATCAACAACAATTCCCAGCTCCTGCACAATCTCACACTTGGCTACAACATCCATGACAACTATTTGAGCACTTTCTGCACTTCAGATGCCTTGCTGAACATTCTCTCCACTGGAGAAGCCAATGTCCCCAATTATAGCTGTGGAAGGAAGGACAATCTATTGGTTCTTATTGATGCAGCTGCCAAGGACATCTCTATCCAAATGTCAACATTAGGAGGCATCTACAAAGTCCCACAGGTTTGTTTGTTTCTTTATCTGATTGGGGTGATGATGGGTGAGTGATAGATCTAATCATATCATCTCTGTGGAATTCAAGAGCTGCTCTTCTTTATATTAGAAAATATGTCCACTTTGTCTTAGTCTACTTTGCTCATGTTCAAATTCATCCTAAATGACCTGAAGATCAATTAGGTTCCCAGAAAGGACTTTCCAGTGGATATTCAGATATTCAGAAAAATATTCCTAGTTATGGGGGTCTTTATTGGCATATCCGTTTGACATATACCTTTCATATCCATTTGGACAGAAGTTGGAAGAAAGAGGAGTCTAGCAATTACAGGTCACTTAGTCAAATATTGTGGCTAAAATATATGCCATGTTCCTCTTAGATAAACTGGACAGCGGAAAGAAGAGAAGTGCATTCTTTAGAGGAACAAGAAGGTTTTAGATAGACTTAAAGTTCATATACATTTGACTAAGAAGCAATGCACCACTTATAATCTGATATTGACAACAGATTTACCTTGAAAATCTAATCACAAAATATGTCAATTGGATAAGCCAGGGTTTGCTGGCTTTACAGATATTAGTGCAGCATTTAACACACGAAACAGAGAAACATTATGGAGGAAATTGCCTTAGTGATAGTTATATGTAACTAATAAGCAATCAAATAATACTAAGAAATGAAATAAAACGATATAAATCATAAAGATACAAGCAGCATGGTTATAATCATAAGTAGTAAGAGATAGGTAATAGGAAGGATGAGAAGAATAGTAGTAATACAGTCTTGGTAAATAGTTTGACAGGGTTGTGGGGATTTGTTGTATAGCAGAGTGATGGCATTTGGGGGAAAACTGTCCTTGTGCCTACTTGTTCTGCTGTGCAATGCTTTATAAAGTCATTTTGAGGGTAGAAGTTATTCTTTCTTTCTTAGTTTATTCCTGCATTCTGTTTTTATACACAACTTACTAATGTTCTACATTATGCATTTTGTTATCACTTAATGGCTAGTCAACACTAAACTATTTGTCAGCCTTGGAAGCCATTTTTTATTGGAGCTTCAAGGCAGCCACATTTAGTGCCTGGGAAATTGGGAGGGGGGGTTGCACGGAGCGTTGGAAGCTTAGCCATAAGAACATTCCTTTCTCTGGGAGTCAAGGACACTCAGCTGCACCTGGATGGGAGTGACTGGGGGTTGTCTCCAGTGGGATGAAGAAATGATTGGGCCATGTGATGCACTTGTGGGTGCAGGGGATGTACTGTATCTTCAACTTTCTTTTGGGTGAGGAAAACCCGGAAATGTCAGATTTGGGTTTTCCCAGATGTGCCAATATGACTCCTCTAATCAAAAGGAACTTTGAGGAATTGCTATCATCGGAGTCTTCTTTTATGGAGGTTGTTACTTGGAACGCTGACACTATTCTAATGTGGAATTATTAATAAGGAGTTATTAAGAACTAATATTTGGGGCTTGATCTGATCCCAAATATAACACAGTCTCCTCTGTTGCTTTTTCAGATCAGTGTTGAACCTGTTTCAGAAACTCTGACTGATAAAAGTCAGTTCCCCTTTTTTCACCTGATGCTCCCCAAAGAAGGGAACCAGTACCCAGGAATTGTCCAACTGCTCCTCCACTTCAGATGGACCCTGATTGGCCTCTTTGCTTCGGACACAGAGGTGGGAGACAAGTTCATGAAGACTTTAACTCCTATACTTGTCAGGAATGGAATTTGTGCTGTTATATCACAGCAATTCTCAACAACTGCACACATAGCCCCCCTCAGGGATGCCCTCTCTAAGAGGAGACAAGTCAATGTCTTTATTCACTTCATAGAATATAATTCCATTTGGGAGAGAATTCTCGCTTTCCATTTAGCACTCAGGCATTTACCAGGACCCATTGAAGGGAAAGTCTGGATCTTGACAATCTTGGGCCACTTCGCAATTAGAAGGCACAAACTTCTCAAACACATCCATAGTATTTGGGCTTTTGCTTTTCAGGGGAAATATAGGCAAAAATATTATCCCTTTGAACCCAAATTATTTTTGGAACCCCAGGTTGAAGATCATTATTTTCGCTGTTCTCTTTCAAAGCATGTCTTTTCTGTCAAAGGCCGCAGAAGATGCACCCAGAAAGACCCACTGGAGACCCAGTGGAAACAGAACAGGAAACAGTTCCCAAATTACCCCTATATGTATAGTTTCATTAACACTCTGGCCCATGTCTTGAATGCTGCATATTCCTCCAGATCAAGGAGGAGAAGCAAGGAGGTCAAAGAGAGATTGGAGGCTCCGAGGCTGCAGCCATGGCAGGTAAGAGGTACTGACAGGATGGAGAGGACTTAATTCTCCAACCGAGAGATTGTGTTACTTGGAAAAGATGCTCTTGGACTCCTTCGGGTAAATGAACAAGTCAATCTTACAGAGTAACTGATTGGAAAGGACCTTGGAGGTCTTCTTTTATCCTCTTCTGTCTCATGCCGCCTCTTCCCCTCTCATCTTTCAGCCTCTTCTCCTTCTTGGTGGCCATCCCCAAATGCCCCACCTGGCTGCTGGCTGGGTGTTGGCCATATCTGGCAGCGCAGATCATCCATCCACCTCTGATGCTTGGTCTCTCTACCCCTCCCTCCCAAGCAACTTTTTTTTATTTTTAAGGCGTTTGTGAATAATCTCTTTCTTGGTTTGTTCCATTGTGTTGTGACTGCTCTAAAGGTAAATGTAAAGGTTCCCCTCGCACATATGTGCTAGTCATTCCCAACTCTAGGGGGTGGTGCTCATCTCCATTTCAAAGCCGAAGAGCCAGCGCTGCCCGAAGACGTCCCCGTGGTCATGTGGCCGGCATGACTAAACCCCAAAGGGGCATGGAGCGCTATTACCTTCCCACCAAATTTTAACTTTTGGGATGTGTGTTTTTTTAATGTTGTACGCCACCCTGAGTCCTTTTGGAGAAGGGTGGCATATAAATCCAAATAAACAAACAAATGTGGTCCCTATTTTTCTACTTGCATTTTTACATGCTTTCAAACTGCTAGGTTGGCAGAAGCTGGGACAAGTCATGGGAGCTCACTCCATTACGTGGCACTAGGGATTCATACCATCGAACTGCTGATCTTTCTGATCGACAGCATCCCTTGGGACTGCTCTGGACTGTTCTATATTTGAGAAATGTTGTTAATTTTCTTTTATCAATATATGATTGACAAATGTTGCTGAATCTTTGTGTTTCACTTTTGAAGATAGTGGTAACTCTGGTTCCCCCAACGAAAAATACTTGCAAGTCAGATAATTAAAGAAGAAAGATTCAAGTGTGAAAAGAAGACTCATTAGATAAAAAATCAAAATTTCTGTTTTTAACTTTTCTGGATTTTCCATTTTAGTTTCATTCCTTTCTGGCAAAGAATGACTTTTGTAATCTTTCCACCTTGGAACTGTACTTGGATCAAAATGGAGATGTAGCAGCAGATCTGAAGATCAGGACCTGGGTGGTTCTCCCCAAGTTGGATCTCATGCAGGATCAGCCCACAGGGAGTTTTGAAAGAGGGGGAGTTATTATCAACCAAGATGCTCTTTCATGGCTAAAGGTGGGTGAAATATTGGTTTCTTTCTTCTGTTTTTCAAAACCTTAGGAACCATTTCAAATGGGCTAAATCTAACCACCATGGTGGAAGACCTTCACTGAGAATGGAAGTTTTCTTAGACTGCTTGGGAAGGTTCAATATTAATGGAAAAAGCTAACTTCAGATGCTATAATATGAAACAATGTCTAAGCTGATTCAGACAACCTGGAATCTGGGGTGATAATTCTTTACAACATAGATGATGACCCTTTTGTGCCCCTTCTGTTATTTATCATCTCCATAAACCTGGTTACAGACGCGCGTCAAGTGCCGGGAATTGTGGTGCTGATATCCTCAGGCTCACTTCTTCCTTGTCCTCCAACAGAAGGGAAGAAGGCAGCAATTCTGTTGAGCAACACTGGAGTTCAGGAATGGACTGGATCCAGTGGAGTTGATTCAAGACTGGCTGGAGGCCCTATGAGTCCCAGTGGGAAATAAGCTTTGGAATTAGAATTCACTCCTCTAAATTTATATGCTGCTTGTCTCCCTGTCCAGAATGACTCCAGTCTGCTTCCAATAGTGTACTGTTTGTATAATATCTCATATTGTATAATCCTCTGACACAGAAAACTGAAGCCCTGAAATATTTCTTTGATCCAAAGAAAAGCCCATCCTGATACCAAATGCACTGAGGGGCAATATGAAAGAAATGCTGCTTAGATTTTGATTTTTGGCTATTAAGAAAATCTCTTGAATGTCATTGTTTTTCTTAATTGTTAGCTCCCTTTAATCTCTCTGGGTGAAAAGGAGGCTTCAAATTTAATTAATAATACATTTGGATACATTTCTTTTCATGCCATTTGGGGTCACCTAAGTGTAGGTGCTTGAATAGAAAGGACCTTTTCTTGGAAAACTAGATGGGCTTTAGAAATATGATCCCTTACTGATCCAGGGCTCATCCTCCATGTCTATGTGCTACCGCAAAAGATGCCTCACTGTTTGAGAGAGCCCTTCTCACGACCTCACCTCCGTCTCATCTCACCGGAATTCTAGAAACTGAAGAGTCCGTTTTATTCTTTTTTTTTTTAGCAGCATGGCAAAATTCACCAAATGAACATACAAACACTGAACATCTCCTTCAAAGCTGATGGTCACAATTTGAAAGAAATTTCTCCTTTCCATCTCAGAAGGGAGACTCTTCTGGATTACTTTACTAGGCAGGTTTTCACTGTTTTATGTACTCCAAAAAAAAAAAAAATGCAGATCCTACAAGTCAGAGGTTTCTTTTTTCCGCACAGTTTATATTGATAAATCTGATACAGTAAAAATTTAATAAATATAAAAATTAGCATGATTTTTATAACCATGCATTCCTCCATTCTTCATATACCCTTGATATTAAAGTATGATCATCTATTGATATTAAATATATAATTTAATATATGTTAATAAGGCCATGAGGAGGAACTGACTGGTTGTCATTTAATTCTTAAATCTTTTTTCAGTTCCAGACTTTATTAAGTAGAAAAGTTCTTTTTTGCAATGTGGTTTGCTAGAAGCAAAAGGCAGGAACTAAATGAAGACTCAGCTGGTAGTTGTATCTCCTACAACCATTTGGGACTAGTCAGAGATTTCATATTTATCTAAGTGAAACCTAAAATTTAATGTCCATTTTTTGCTCCATTTTCCATGGACGGAGAGTCCTAACACATTTTCTTTGGCATTTCTTCTTTTTCTGCTCAGTCCCTGCCTCAGTCCAGATGTGTGGAAAATTGTCGTCCTGGATTTGTCAAGAGGGCCCGAGAAGGAGAGCCAGTTTGCTGCTATGACTGCGTTCCTTGTCCAGAGGGGACCTTCTCCTCTCAGGAAGGTGGGTGACTCTGGAGGAGAGGAAGGCCTTGTGGAAATAGATTTATCCAGAGCATTTTGATAGACAGTACATGATGAGAGACAATTTGATGTTTATCTGTTTTCTTGTTTATTTTCAAATGTCACAATTTTAACCGGAAGAATAACCGAAAGATCTTGAAAAGAGATCCTTGCAAGGCTGCAAAATGTCACCGGACTCACTTATAGTGCAGGGCCACGGCAGCCCTCCTCCCCACCCCATGCTTAGTTGCAGCTTACTTACCTCCTCGGAGTCGGCAGGCAGCAATAGCGAGCCAAACAGGAAAAAAGGTAAGTGGGTTTAGATAGGGTTCTTAGAGGCGGGCGAGGCGATTGGTGAAGTAACCAATCAGTGAGTGGTGGGCGGGGCTAGGATAGTGCAGACGGGCGGGGGGAGCGAGCAATGGAGCGGCTTCTGGATGGGTGGGGGCGAGCGAGCGAGCAAGCGAGTGACAGGGGCGGGGCAGGAACTTACTTCCGGGTTCATGACCAACCGGTTCGCCCGATTCGGTGTGAACCAGCAGAAACCCACCACTGGTGTAAGAGGACCTCCATTCCCCCATGGCTTCCACCTACATGGGGGGGGAGGAGGCTTCCAGAAGCCACGAAAGGCCAGGCTGCCCCTCCAGGCTCTGGAGCAGAGGGAGGCTGAGCCCCTGCTGGAGGGGGTCCTGTGGGGCTATGGGTGGCTTTGGGGACCCTTTAGGATCCTATTTGTCTCCTGGAATGTTTTACTTTTTAAAATAATAAGTAATCTAGAGACGCTGGGAGTCAGGCAACCTATAATTTGTATAAAGAAACAAACAGATTCTTATTAGTTTGTCAGTGTAAAGTTATCTAACTGGGATTAACAGAGCAATCCCTGGAATTCTTAAGGATTTCAGAAAATATCCCTTTTATCAGCTGTTGTCCCAGGAAAGTGTTGGGAGAAATGTCTTTCTGGGTTCAGCTCCAAGTGGGGAAAAAGACACTGGAGACATGGAGGCTGCTTGGAAAGATGGTTTAATGGTGGACAGGACCGCATGATGTGAGGTCCTGGGGGAAAAGGTGATCACGTGCTTCAAGATATTGGGTGAAGAAGAGAAAAGAGAGAAAAAAGGGGCTTGCTGAGAGTTCCTGGGTTTTTTATACTCTCTGTTCGGCCTCACCTCTCTGTTTCCTGGTCCTGTGTAAGAAAAGTATTCTGATTGGCTGTCAGACTCCCAGGGGTGGGGGTGGGGTCTTAGCTAACTTTGTAGGATGTGTGTCTTTTGAGTCCCAAGCTTGGTTCAGTTCCCAGATGCCATGTGGTGAGTTTCTGCAGAAGGCTAATCCTACCTTTCTTATGTATAGTAAACTACCTCAGGATTTTTTAATGGTCCATTGACGAAGGTGGGGCTATTAAGAGTGAGTCCAGGGAAAATATAATATTCTACCTTTTCAATATTTCCCAGGATATTTCATTTTTCTAGGAGAGGGGTGGAGGCTCACTTCCTACAATGTATTTGTAGAACTGTAAAAATACAGAAGGTTAAAGAAATATGGTGGGGTTTTTTGCTTTCTTAGATACACAAAAATGCACTGAGTGTCCAGATGATAAATATCCAAATGAGGACAGAGTCCAATGTATCCCCAAAGTTGTAACCTTCCTGTGTTATGAAGAACATCTGGGCATCATTCTGGTCTCTTTTGCGCTACTTTTCTTCCTAACAACAGGCCTTGTTTTAATCATCTTCATTAAATACCGAAAAACTCCCCTTGTCAAAGCCAATAACAGGGACCTCTCCTACATCCTCCTGGTCTCCCTCCTGCTTTGCTTCTTGTCTCCTTGTCTCTTCATTGGTCAACCAAGGAAAGCCACCTGCCTTCTCCGACAAACAGTTTTCAGCATCATCTTCTCAGTTGCCATTTCTTCTCTCTTGGCCAAAACCATCACGGTGGTGCTGGCTTTCCTGGCCACAAAACCAGGAAATCGGGTGAAGAGATGGTTGGGGAAGAGCTTGGCCAACTCCATCATCCTTTCTTCTTCTGCTGTCCAAATTATCATCTGCTCCATCTGGCTGGAAGTTTCTCCCCCCTTCCCTGACTCTGACCTCCACTCCCAGCCTGGAGAGATCATCCTGCAATGCAACGAAGGGGCCGTTGTCATGTTCTACGTCACCCTCAGCTACATGGGCTTCCTGGCTGCCATCTGCTTCATGGTGGCTTTCCTGGCCAGGAATCTGCCTGGGGCCTTCAACGAAGCCAAGCTGATCACCTTCAGCATGCTGGTCTTCTGCAGTGTCTGGGTGACTTTTGTGCCCACCTACCTGAGCACCAAAGGGAAATACATGGTGGCTGTTCAGGTCTTCTCCATCCTGGCCTCCAGTGCTGGTCTGCTGGTCTGCATCTTCATCCCCAAGTGCTACATTATCCTTCTGAGGCCAGACCTGAACACAAAGGAGCATCTTACAGTTAGAGCAACTATAAAAACCTGATATGCAACTCCATTCGATATTGGAAGAATTGTTAAAAGTTTCTTTTATTTGAAAGAAGATATTGTTTTTTTCTACTTAGAGAATATGCAGGAATTAAAGAAATTATATGTATGTTTCTTGTAACTCCCTTCCCTTTTAGCTCAATAAAATTTTCTCAATTAAACTCTGTGAAAGTCATTCAAAGGAATTTGCTGTTCGGGAACTGCCAATGAACAGACACATTGTAAGTAATCATTTGAGCAATTATTCCCATTGAAATTCTAGATTCCTTACCTAAAGAGGTAAGGTGGAAGCTGTGGGAACAAAATTTTAATCCTGTCATATGATAATATCCATGAAAACCTTTGGAATGTCAGAAGGATGTGAAATTCATTCTTTGATTGATCTTGGCTGGGGAGGTAATTCTTTATCACTATTCCGTGGTTCTTTCTTGATTTCCTGATAAGATCATTTTACAGAAAGTGTTGGCCACAACAGCTATCTGGGATATTTCTTTGGAGTTCTTCTTACTTAGGGGTCTACTTCTAAGAACTTTCCAGTCCATGTTTTTCTTTCTTTATTCAGAGAATTAAAATTGCAATTTCTAACATGATTCAGGCCCTTTAATCTCCCACTCTACCTAAAGCATTTCCCTGCTCCTCTTCTAAGCATGGCTTGGCTGTGAAAGGTTGGGTGATGCCCAGAGAAAGGGGACTTTGAGACTCTCCCCAGGAGGAGGTTGGAGGGATCCTGTTTAAAAGCAGCCATATCATTTGTCTGGAGTGTCCAATGCTTATTCACCCAGGTGTTCATCCAAGTCCAAGAAGGAGGTGAGTAAGCGTGGGAACTTCTTGGGACATGAAGCCATAGAAGGTCTTCTGCTTTCCAACCATACAGTACATATTGCTGATCAATTGGTCATCCTTTTTTTTCATATTTCAGAATGGCTTCTAATTATGAATTGATCTCTTTTGCAAATTCCATTTTAAGCCGGTTAAAAAAAGCTCTGATCGATCAGACCAAGGTCAGTCTAAGATTAAAGGGACCACACAGAGGCCTCTGGTTGCCCACAAGCAGAAAGCAGAGACTTCTGGCTTTGCCCAACATGGAACAGGTGGGTTTTCCCACAATTTCACTTTCCTTCATCACATCACACAGTAATGGAAACTCAGCCATCTCATAATCTAGCAATGCCTAATTCTGGTATCCCACATTAATCTGAATTTTTCGAGGTTTTACATCCCCAGTCAATCAGTGCAGAGGTGGGACTGGAGCTCAGAGCCTCCTGGACGGTCCACAGTCCCCCAGGAATTTGTGGTGCCTGGGGAGGATTAGAACTCAGAACTTCCTGGACAGTGGCTGAATTGGCTTTCATGCCTTAGGCAGGACTAGAACTCACAGTCTCCTGGCGATTGGCTCAAAGGCGCCCATTTGGCTTTTATTTTGAAGGTGGGATTAAAACTCTCCAGATTGGCACAAAGCCCCTCCCCTGACTTTGATTCCTGCCTCCTCCCCAGGCGCCCCTGCCCCCTCCCCACACAAATGGCTCCTTCGGCAGCTGCGCCTCCCCTGCAGCCCCCTCGCCTTGCCCGAATATACAGCCTCCCTACTGCACCCCTCGCCTCCCCTGCTCCCTTGCACCCAGGTCGGGAGCCCCGCTCCTGCCTTCCCTCCCTTCGTCCCTGGGGCTGGTCGAGCGCAGAGGGCGAGAGAGAATCCTGCGGGGATGGAGGGCGGGACTTCCGAGCCTCTTCCCTCCCGGGCTCCGTCTGCAGAGGTTGCGGGAGCCCTCGCCCAGGAGAGCGGGGGAAGGACCCGCGGCGGGCGAGCTTGGTCCCGTGGATCTGAGAGTGGCAGAAGCTCCCACTGGGTATGCGGGAGGCTCTGGAGCCTAGGCGGGATTTCTGGGTAGCTGCCGGGGGAGGAGAGGCAAAGGGACGGAGCTCTCTCGGTTAATAATAATAATAATAAATTTGAATTTATTAGCCGCTCCCTTTCCAGGCAGGACTCGGGGCGGCGTACAATGGGCATATAGAACATAGAAACATGTGTACAAACACATAAACATACAGAAATACAGAGACACACATGCACGGAGGAGGTAACCAATTACAACATTTAGACAGTTAAAATCCCCATTAAAATACCCCAATTGTAAAAGACCCAATGTACAATTAAAATTTAAAATTTAAAAAGACAGTCAGGAGGAGTGAGAAAAATTACGGTTGAGCCAGGCCAGATAATTGAAAGAGGTGGGTCTTCAGCTGTACACGGAAGGAGCGGAGATCGGAAGTAATCCTGATGTCACGGGGGAGGTCATTCCACAGGGCTGGGCCCATCACAGAGAAGGCTCTGCTCCTGGGTGTCGCCCCCCGACACTGTTTGGCGGACGGCACCCGGAGAAGTCCCTCTCTGTGTGAGCGAATTGGTCGTAGGGATGTGTGGGGCAGGATGCGATCCTGCATGTAACTAGGCCCTGTGCCATGAAGCGCTTTAAAGATCATAATCAAAACCTTGAAACGCACTCGGTAGACCACAGGAAGCCAGTGCAGCTCGCGCAGGAGAGGTGTTACAGGGGAGTATCTAGTCCTCCCCATAATCACCCACGCGGCCGCGTTCTGGACCAACTGCAGTCTCCGAGTGCATCTCAAGGGAAGCCCCATGTAGAGAGCATTGCAGTAGTCCAGGCGAGACGTCACTAGCGCATGGGTGACTGTGCGTAGGGCATCCCGGTCCAATAAGGGGCGCAATTGGCGCATCAGGCGGACCTGATGGAACGCCCCCCTTGCCACGGCTGTTACATGGTCATCCATGGACAGCCGGGCATCTAGGAGGACGCCCAAATTGCGCACCTGTTCCATGGGGGCTAGTTGCACGCCCCCAATGGCCAGAGATGGAAGCACCTGGTTGAACCGGGAGGCCGGAAGCCACAGCCACTCCGTCTTGGAAGGGTTGAGTTTTAGTCGGTTGCCCTCCATCCAGACCCGTACGGCCTCCAAACACCGGGACATCATTTCGACGGCCTCATTGGGGTGGTTCGGGGTGGAAATGTATAGCTGAATATCATCAGCATACAGATGATATCCCACCCCAAAACCACGGATGATCTCGCCCAGCGGTTTCATGTATGTGTTGAACAGGAGAGGCGAGAGCACCGATCCCTGTGGCACTCCACATGTGAGTGGCCTCCGGGTCGATCTCTGTTCCCCTGCCAACACACGTTGCGTCCGGTCAGAGAGGTAGGAGCCAAACCACCGTAAAACGGTGCCCCTGACTCCCAACCCCTCTAGCCGGTGCAACAGGATACCATGGTCGATGGTATCGAACGCCGCCGAGAGATCTAATAGGACCAGGATAGAGGAACAACCCCTATCTCTGGCCCTCCAGAGATCATCAACCAATGCGACCAAGGCCGTCTCGGTGCTGTGCCCGGGACGGAAGCCGGACTGGCGCGGGTCTAGATAATCATTTTCCTCCAGGTGACGTGGGAACTGCTGTACCACCACACTCTCTACAACCTTCGCTAAGAAAGGAAGGTTGGAGACTGGACGATAATTGACTAGGTCCGTTGGGTCCAGGGAAGGCTTCTTGAGCAGGGGCCTCACCACCGCCTCTTTCAAGGCGGCCGGTAGAGACCCCTCACCCAACGAGGCGTTCACTAGGCCCAGGAGCCAGTCGCGCGTAACCTCCCAGGATGCCAGTACAAGCCAGGAGGGACACGGGTCCAATAAACATGTGGTGGGTCGCAGACGTCCACGCAACCTGTCCAAATCCTCGATGGCAACCGAGTCAAACTCCTCCCAAAGCGGTCCCTCAAGACTCGCCACGGGCGTCTCTACTGAACTACTGAAAGGGGCCCATCCCATCCGGATTTGAGCGACTTTGTCCTGTAGATATTTCCCAAACTCCTCTGCTCTGCCCTGTAAAGGGGCTTCCCGCGGTCTCTCAAACAAGAGGGAGCGAGTCACCCGAAACAGGGCGGCAGGGCGGTTATCTGCGGACGCAATAAGAGCGGCGCAATGTTGACGTTTGGACGCTCTTAATGCCACGAGGTACGTCCTCAAATAGGCTCGTGCCTGTGCTCGGTCGAATTCGGAACGGGAGGATCTCCAACGACTCTCTAGGCGTCTCTTGTGGCGTTTCATCACCCTTAGCTCCTCAGTAAACCAAGGGGCCAGGGTGGTTCGTCGCCGCGGGAGAGGCCGCAAAGGTTCGCCCCCCCTCTCCCAATCTTAAAGGACGTCCTGGCTTGTTTGACTCCCCCGCCGCTTGCTTGGTCTTTGTCCCACCCGGCAGCCCTATGGAGGCCATGCTTCTGCCTGGCAGCTGCTTGATGAGAAGGAGGACGCTATGTTCCCCCCAGGACTGAAAAGCCCCTTTCTGCCTCTGCCTTTGTCGACGGCTGCGCTGAAGCCCCTTAACTCCTGGACCCCCCTCCCCAATATCTGGAACTTCTGTGTCCTGGGAAGTTGCAGGAGGAGGATGGAGAAAGCTCAGCCCGTCTTCGCTCCCCAAACTACAGAGAACACCCGGAGGAGGCCAAGTTTCCTCTGCCTTGGGGGAGATTTAAAAGAGGGCAGCAGTCCAGGTGCAGGAGGGGCAAAGCCTCCCTTTTGTTCGGGATGAGGGGGAGCCGGTTCTCCCCATCCAGACCTTCCCGGCATCCACACATTCTGTCTACACATAAATAGAATTGCCTGGCCCCGCAGGGTCCCTCTCTTTCTTGCTTCTTTTCATTCATACCGGCACTTGAGGGAACCGTCGGGCGAGGGCATTTGGCAGGACAGAGGACAGGACTGGTCGGTCAGGCGAGGCCATCCAAGCGATTCCCCCAGTGCCCGGAGGCTACGAGGGTCCCGGGGGAGAGGAAGCAACTCCCCATCCCTTCGAAGTCCAGGAACAGGACGGAGCCAGGCGACTCCCCCCCCGCTCTCTCTGAGGCTCCCCGCCCGTTTCCCCAAGGCCAGGGAGGGTGGGGTTACTGAGAGATCTGGGCCTTGTTCGGAGGCGATTGGGGCTTGAGGAGGTTATTAAAAGAATGCGCATTATTCTAGAGATGCTAATTGTGGGAAAGCGAGAAAATGCGAGGGGGGGGGAGAGCAACTGATTGACGGCTGAGTGCGGCGTGTCCTCTGTGGGTGGGAGGTCGAAAGGGCGATGCAGGCGAAGGCTTCGTGCTCAAGTCCCGTCCCCAATGAGCAGCGGAGGTCTGGGGCAGCGCGGGGCAAAGACTTCGAGGGAGGAGGAGGAGGAGGCGTGTGTTGCTGGCCTTGGCTGCCCTGGGTGCGAGAGAGCGGGGGGGAGGGGGTGCCACGGCTGTCTGTTTGGGCAAGGCGAGGAGGGGGGGAGCAGGGAGGCGCAGCTGTAGGATGGGTGTTTGGGGCTTTGGGAGCTGCAAGGTGTGTGTGGTGGGAGCGCGCGGTGTTTATTGCTAGGGGAGAGTGTTTTGGGTGCGAGTGTGGGGGTCTCGACTTCTGAGTGGAAGGTTGGTTGTAGGGTGTTGTTTTTGTGGGGGCGTGTTGTGTATGGGCGAAGGAGAGTGGTTAGAGGAGGGAGCTTAAAGCCAGGGAGGGAACGAGAGGGAAAGTGAGAGCAGCGGGAGAGGAGCGGGCAAAGTGCCCGAGGGAAGCTGCGAGAGAAGCGAGTTTAAGGGGCCAAAGATCCGCGATTCTCCCAGAGCGGCTTCAAGGGCTCTGCTGGCAGCGCGCCTGGAGCGTCTCCGGGGCTCAGCAGAGATGCGCCCTAGTCGCCCATCTCACTTAGATGGGCGACTAGGGCGAGCGCTGCGGAAAAGCCAGCCGGCCATCAGTAGGGGAGTCTTTTCCTGCCTTCTCAAAATCCCAGCTCCTCCTTTCCCTTCGCTCTGACAGCTCCCAGGCCTCTTTGCCTCCTCCTGCTATTCTAGCCCTTCCCACAGGAGGCGCTCTTCTTCCCCATTAGCAGAAGCTCCACCATCACAGGAGACTTTTCCTTCCCCGCAACAAACTTCTCAGAGTAGCTGGTATACCGCTAGAATCCCTTTCTCTCCAACTGTGGCTGGAATCTCCGTCTTCCCGAGGCTGATCGAGGCTCCCGGGGATTTTGGGTTGGTTATCCAGGCAAGACTGGCTGGCTGGGTTTTGCTCTGCTGTGTAAGAGCTGCGTAATAAGAGAAGTCACAAATAGGCTCCTCCAGGCACTTTGTGGCAGCTGATCAGGGAGGAAAACTCCGTGGAAGGGAAAGACGGGTGGAAGGGGGGAGGGGAGACCAAGGAGTGCCCAGAAGACTTGGGGTCCCTTCTGAAGAAGCAGCGTCCTCACTGGTTTGATCTCTGAAGTTTTGAGTAGGTCAGGCTGACGCTTATTCGGTTATTTGTCTTATTCCGTTATTTGTCGTTATAAAAGAAGTAAAACTGAAGGCATTATTCGCATCCCTTTTTCCCTTTCCTTTCTTTTTCCTGACCCACTCCTGCTTCCTCCCTCCCTCCCTGCCTCCGTTTCCATTTCTCTCTTTCCAGTCAAAGGACGCAGAGTCAGTGCAAATCCCCCATTCATTGGGATCAGCCTGATTGTGTCGTTGGATGAGATCGCACACAAACACCACCTCCTCCTGCCCCTCCCTGCTTCCCTCTCGCCTTGCCCCTATATCCAGCCGTCCTGCCCGCACCGCTCCCTTGAGCCGGGAGGGGCAGCGTAAAGAAGCCGGACCAAGCCCCCTCCACCCGACCCCGACCCCGACCCCGAAGTCCTTGTCCCGCACTGCCAAACCCCCTCGGAGCCTTCTCTCGCAGTCGCCCCTCCAGCCTCCCACCCGCGAAGGACGCGCCCTGCTCCGACGCTAATCAAGAGAAACTCCCCCTCCGCGTTTTCTCCCCTCTCTCTGTGCTGCATCTAGAGAAACAGGCTTCCAAGGTGACTTCATCAAAGTACAAACCCCTCAGAAGAGAGGATGGACTTTGTGCCAATCACTGGAGTTTTAATCCCACCTTCAAGCAAAAACCAAATGGGGACTTGAAGCCAATCATCAGGGGATTTGAGTTCTAGTCTTATTTTAGACGTGAAAGCCAGCTGGCTCTGAATTCTAATTCTTCCTTAGGCATGAAAGCTTCCTGGGGGACTTTGGGCCAATCGCCAGGAGACTCTTGAGTTCCGGTCCTGCTTTAGGACTTTATGATTGGGGGAATGAAACTTAGAAACATTTTCTCACATGAATGTTCTCATATTAATGATTTATTGCTTTGCCCAACACACAAGGAGTGTTTCCCCAGAACTAGACTTTCCTCCATCACATCAGACAGTGTTGGACACTCAGCCATCCCTCCATCTGGGAATCCCCAATTCTGCTATCAGAACATCTGGGGTATCAGAATTGGGGATTCCCAAATGGAGGGATGGCTGAGTATCCAACACTGTCTGATGTGATGGAGGAAAGTTCAGTTGTGGGGAAACACCCCTTGCGTGTTGGGCAAAGTCTCTTCCTTCTGCTTGTGGGAGAACCAGAGGCCTCTCTGTGCTCACTGAGAATCTTAGGCTGACCTCCATTTGATCTATCAGAGCTTTTCTTCTCTCCTTAAAATGGAATTTGCAAAGGGATTTGATTCACATTACAGTAAAAGCAATTCTGAAACATAAAAATTGGTTTCTAATTAATCACCAAACTCTGTGATTAGAGAGCAGAACAGCTTCCATGGGTGCCTCTTGTTAGAAACCTCAAAGTCCCCCCCCCCCTTTTCTTAACCCCCTTCTTGGGCCTGGATGAATATTATGCAGACTTGAAGGTTTGTGACCTGGTCAATGATGTGGCTGCCTTTAGACAGGATCCCTCCAACCTCCTCCTGGGGAGAGTCTCAAGGTCCCCTTTCTCTGGACATCTTTTCCAGCCCTTCACGGACAAGACAAGCTTGGAAGAGGAGCAGAGAAAATGCTTTAGGTACAAGTGGTATAGTGGACAATTGAAGGACCTGAACATATTCAGATAGTGCTCTTTTATTTCTTGAATAAGGAAAGAAAAAAAATACAGAGCTACACAATGACCCCAGAGTGAAATCCCAGACAGCTGTTATGATCCACACTTTTTCGAGAGTCGGTTTCATCAGGACACCAAGGAGGAACCATTGAATAGTTGTGCAGATTTCCCTCCCCAGCAGAGAGCAGGTGAAACCCTGCATTTCACATCATTTGGGGATTTCATGGGTTCCCACAGAGATTATCTCACAGCATGACTGGAGCTTCTTTCCCACAGCTTCCATCTTGCCATTCTTCCGACTCAGGCTTTTCTCTCACACAGAGAGACTTTTCGGCTCCATTGGTAGGAAAACTTACTCAAATTTATTTTTATAAGGCATCAGGTTCATTGGCTGTTGCTGAACATCAAATTCTTCTGAATGAACTTCACAGAGTTCCCTTTATTAAGATTTATTGATCTGAAAGGGAAGGGGATTAAAGAAACATAGACATATATTCCTCTTGGATTCCTGCATATTATCTAAGTAGAAAAAAATAATATTTTATTTCAAATAAAAGAAAACTTCACAATTCTTCCAATATCATAATAGTATATATTTCATGCTTTTACATTTATTCTGGCTGTGAGATGCTACTTTGTGTTCAGGTCTGGCCTCAGAAGGATAATGTAGCACTTGGGGATGAAGATGCAGCCCAGCAGACCAGCGCTGGAGGCCAGGATGGAGAAGACCTGAACAGCCACCATGTGTTTCCCTTTGGTGCTCAGGTAGGTGGGCACAAAAGTCACCCAGACGCTGCAGAAGACCAGCATGCTGAAGGTGATCAGCTTGGCTTCGTTGAAGGCCCCAGGCAGATTCCTGGCCAGGAAAGCCACCGTGAAGCAGATGGCAGCCAGGAAGCCCATGTAGCTGAGGGTGACGTAGAACATGACAACAGCCCCTTCGTTGCATTGCAGGATGATCTCTCCAGGCTGGGAGTGGAGGTCAGAGTCAGGGAAGGGGGGAGAAAGTCCCAGCCAGGCGGAACAGATGATCACTTGGACAGCAGAAGAAGAAAGGATGATGGAGTTGGCCAAGCTCTTCCCCAACCATCTCTTCACTCGGTTTCCTGGTTTTGTGGCCAGGAAAGCCAGCACCACCGTGATGGTTTTGGCCAAGAGAGAAGAAATGGCAACTGAGAAGATGATGCTGAATACTGTCTGTCGGAGAAGGCAGGTGGCTTTCCGTGGTTGACCAATGAAGAGAGAAGAAGACAAGAAGCAAAGCAGGAGGGAGATCAGGAGGATGTAGGAGAGGTCCCGATTGTTGGCTTTGACAATAGCCGTTTCTCGATATTTAATGAAGATGATTAAGACAAGGCCTGTGGTTAGGAGGAAGAGTAGGGCAAAAGAGACCAGGATGATGCCCAGATGTTCTTCATAAGACAGGAAGGTTATAACTTTGGGGATACATTGGACTCTGGCCTCATTTGGATATTTATCATCTGGACACTTGGTGCATTTTTCGATATCTGAGAAACCCCAAAAGCAATATTTCTTTAACGTTCTGTCTTTTGACATTTCACGAAATGCCTTTTTGGGAACAACAGGTGTTAATAGGACTATTTTCCAAGATGTATTTCTGAACAATTTCACAGATAAAAAGATAAGATTTCTCATAAATTTCCTGGCCTCTGACAGAGGGCACTTCTTATTAAAGACAGTTTGGTCTAGGGGTTAAGTCATCAGGCTATAAAGTGGGAGACCATGAGTTCAAGTCCTGCCTTAGCTATCAAATCTTGCTGGGTGACTCGACCTATCACTCTCTCTCCCTCTCAGCCCAACCCACCTCACAGGGCTGTTGTTGTGGGAATGATGGGAGGAGGAAGATGTGTTTGAGTTATTTGTACAAATAATAATAGTGTGATATAAATAAGAAATATTGGACCCAGGTGATGCCCATCTTTTGAAATTAGTTGACTGGAAGAGAAAACTAGTCCTGAACATTATCTAGGGAGGCTACTGGGAGCAGTGGCAATATATCAGTAGTGAGGTGCACTCATAATTAACCACACCACCTCTCTCTGGACCAGCAACACCTTCTCAGTCATCCTAAAGGGCCCATGTGCAATGCATTGCAGTAGTCCTTCCAGGAGGTGCACCTAAAACAATTCCTCAGTTTTGATGAACTCCAGTGTTCCTTGAAAGAAAAATGCGGCAGGAACATCCAAGCTAATAAGGAGAAAATACATTTTCTCTGGCAGTAGTAAAGCTTACCTACTTGCCAGGGTCTCCTATCACTTCTCTACCAATCCCCCTTCAAGATCCTTTTGCTACTTGTCCCGTTAGGTAAGAAATTAGGCATTTGATAATAAATAAAAAAAGAGTTGAGTTTCAATCTGTCTTTTCACTTGCCCTTTCTATCTAAATGTTTTGGATGGATCCAGTTCCACAAAGCCTCCCATTTTCCTCAGTGTGACCCACCTTCCTGAGTGGAGAAGGTCCCCTCCGGACAAGGAATGCAGTCGTAGCAGCAAACTGGCTCTCCTTCTCGAGCCCTCTTGACAAATCCAGGATGACAACTTTCCACACATCTGGACTGAGGCAGGGGCTATGCAGAGAAAGAAGCAAGAACACAAGAAAATATGTTAGGACTCTTCATTCATGGAAAATGGAGATAGAAATAAATATTAGACAAGTAGTACCTGGTCTTCAGTAAGATAAATATGAAAGCTCTAACTAGTAGTCCCAAAAGATTACAAGAGGTACAACTAGGAGCACTTTTCTACTTAATAAAGTCTGGAGGAATGGAATTGAGAAAAGATTGAAGCATTAAGTGACAATTGGTGGTTCCTCCTCATGGCCGTGTTAATATCCATTCCTCTATTCTTCATATATCCATGTTTTTCAGATTGATAAACTATTCATGTTAAATTTTAGAATAAAATTGAATCTAAAGATTCAGTAAATTTTTATTATATTGCATTTATTAAAATAGTATAAAACGGTGATGAACAAAAATATTTTTGACCAGTAGGATCTGCAAAGATTTCTTCTGGACTACAAAAAGGCAACTTACTACCTCAAGGTAACTTGCCCAGAGTAAGATAGGTGGCCTATAAACTTTATAAATAAATAAAGAAAACATTGGAAAGCTGCTCCCCTTTGAAAGAAATCCAAAACTGTCTCAATTAAGTTACAAAGGGGAAAAATAGTTGACAGACCTCTATTTGTATATATATATATATTCTTCATATGGTTTCCATGCTCCTGAAATGAGACTAAATTTGACTGACTACTTTCTAGAAGTGAGGCAAGTTGGAAGTGAGCTGATGAGAATGTGTCCCTCAAACAGGGTTAGTCAGGCAACTTTTGCAGCATGTAAAAGAACTACAATTAGATGACATCAACTGGCCTGGAAAGACAGTCCCACTTTCCTTATTAGTTACATTTAGAGTCTCCTTTCTGGCCAGAGAGAGACTCATGGCAGATAACAATCTAGGTACAGGTTTAATATGTCCTGTGCACTCAACGTCCTCAATAAAACCATCCAAAACTAAAATAGTTGTTTTTGGGAAGAGGCAGGCTCACTATAACTGGAGCCTGGCTAGGGAATGTAGATCAAGGGACATCCTATTTATACTTAGGATGTGCAGAGAAATTGTTCATTAATGGCTACAATCTGGGGGAATGCCATAAGGCAGCTCTCCAACCTTGCTCCCCATGTTCTCTGATTCCTATCATGAAGGGATATGACAGCAGAACAATCCCAAAGATTGTGTTAGGCAAGGAACAAGCCAGGTTGAGGCTATCAGCGCCACAATGCCAAGCACTTGAAAGTCTCTTTCACCAGTTTTAGGAAGACCCCAGAAGGCAGAGGGGACTGAAAATGCCCTGATCTGTTTCTTAAAGGCTTCTCACTTTCCATCCCATATTGCTTTCTACAGTGAAAAGGGCAGCACATAAATTAAACAAACTAATGGTGGCAGAGGAGCTGAATCATTTCTTTGCTCGCTTTGAAGAGGCAGACAAAATACAACCACCAGCCCATTGCAGCCCCCACCTCATTGTGGAGGAAGGGGAGGTGAGGAGCGCTTTGAGAGCTGTGGACCCTAGAAAGGCTGATGGTTCTGAAGGTATCTCTGGCCGAGTGCTTAGAGAGTGTGCTGATCAGTTGGCTGGAGTCCTTACCAGGATCTTCAATTGGTCTTCAATTGGTTGGAGTCCACTACTCCAACTTGTTTGAAGGCTTCCACCATTGTTCCACTGCCAAAGAAGTTCCCTATCAATAACCTCAACGATTACAGACTCCGATCCTCATGAAGCGCTTTGAGAAATTGGTCTGCCGGGACCTCATTCCTGCTCTTCCGCATACATTGGATAAACACCAGTTTGCATACAGAAGAAATAGATCTACAGAGGATGCTATAGGCATCACTACTCTTCACACTGCTCTGACTCATTTGGAACAGCCGAGGGGGAGGGGCTATGTGAGGATGCTTTTTGTAGATTTTAGCTCTGCATTTAACACAATTCTTCCACATAGACTAATGCCTAAACTTATGGATTTTGGGCTTTCTTATTCAATCTGCCTTTGGATTCTGCATTTCCTGTTTGGCCCCTCTCAGAGGGTCAGATTAGGTCATCATATCTCTTCAGCCCTTATTCTTAACCCTGTTACACCACAGGGTTGTGTGTTGAGTCCCTTACTCTATACTCTTTATGTGCATGAATGCATTTCAACTCATGCCAGTAATACTATTAATACATTTGCAGATGATACAACGGTGGTGGGACTCATCTCCGGGGGGCAGGGGAGGCGGGAATGAGTCTGCCTATCGAGATGAGGTGGAACGGTTGCTTTCATGGTATGGAGACAATAACTTGGTCCTTAACACCAATAAGACCAAGGAGCTTATAATGGACTATAGAAAGAATAGATCTGACATTCAGCCCTTGCTTATCAATGGAGAGCGAGTGGAGCAAGTGGCCAGTTTTAGGTTTCTGAGTCTTGTCATAAAAGAGGATCTGACCTGGGGCACTCACATTGCAGCCCTGGTCAAAAGGACCCAGCAAAGATTATACTACCTGAGACTTCTCAGGAAAGAACAACTGAATGAAAAACTGCTGTTGACCTTCTACTGCTGCACCATAGAGAGTATTTTAACTTACTGCACCTGTGTTTGGTTTGCCAATTGCACATGGCAGATAGGACAGTGCTCCAGAGGGTTAACGCCATTACCCAGAGGATCATTAGTTGCCCTCTTTCCTCCTTGGAAGAGCTTTATAGCTCCGGTTGCCTTAAGAAAGGTCAAAACATTCTTAAAGATCCATCTCATCCTGGCACTATTTTTTTGAACTATTACCCTCTCACAGACGGTACAGGGTAATAAAAACAAGGACAAATAAGCTGAAAAACAGCTTCTATCCCAGGGCCGTAACTATATTGAATTCTACTGCACAGTGCAATATTAATGCAATATCATGGGGTTTTCAATTCAATTGTATGAAGGATGGGTATTTGTGTTTTTATTTGTATAGTTATAATGTTCATTTAATTTTGTTGTATGAGGTGCAATGACGATAAATTAAACTACTACTATAAATACGTTGGACATTGCTGAATCAGCTGAAAACAGGGTCCCATATCTCAGTCTCTGAAGAACAGCCTGGTCAATAGTACTGAGGCCTCCCAAACAATCAAAGAAACTTTCAAGGTCTGATCCCCACTTTTAATCTCAGTGAAAATCATCCACCTTGGAGACTAGGCTTAGCCCACTTGAAATGCCTCCTAAAGCTTTGGAAAACATTGAGAAAAACCACCCACCTTGTTGACCAACTTTAGCCGTGAAAGGGCATCTTGATTGATAAGTCTCTGTTTTTCAAAACTGCCCAGTTTTTCCTTGATGAAATACTCATCAGGGAAAACCAAACAGCTCCAGATGCTCAAATCTGCTGTTATGTCTCCATTTTGGTCCAAATAGAGCTTAAAGCGGGAAATATTGCAAAATTCCTTCTTTTCCAGAAAGGGATGGAACTAGAATAGAAACAGGCAGGAATTTTAACAGCAGAAACCTTGGTTTTTTTAATGCCATGTAGTCTTTCTTTTACAGTTGTTTGACTTGCAAATAGTTGGGAGAAGGATTACCACTATTTTCAAAACTGAAACAGGCTCAGCAAAATTTATCAAGCATGTATTGAAAAATATGTATTGACAAACCATAATTGATCAAATTTCTCTACTAAAGGGAACATGTTAGAACAGATAGAATGGAACAGAAAAATTGAACAAGGAAAAAACATAGAGATAATTCAGATAGGCAATGACCAGATGAGCTAATTCTACATCATTAGAAAACTACATCAAGAGAATCTTTATTATTATTTTATTTACAAAGTTTATTGGCCATCCATCATACCACAGGGTAACTCTGGGAGGCTTTCAGTCATAAAAAAAACCCTTACATTTCTCTATAATTAAAACATAAATAAGGTTAAAAAAACCCCATTAAAATCTAAAATCTAATTATATGTGGGGAGGGCAGGGGTAGAGTGGGGGGAGCTGGGATCTGTTGTTATTCAATCACCCACCTCCACTCAGCTGTTGCCCCATTGGGGCCCTAAGCTAACTGGCAGAGCCAGTCTTTAGGCCCTTACGAAAGAATAGGAGGGTTGGGACCAATCTCACATTGAGAGGGAGGAGGATGTTCCAGAGGGCAGGTGTAACAGCAGAAAAGGCCCTTTTCTTCTTCAGGACCCCCCAGCTGGAATAATTGGGCTGACGGGATCTGCAGCATGCCTCCTGTACTGGCATGAGAGGGACACAGGCCAATGCTAGTGAGATGAGACAGTCCCTCTAATCACCATGCCATGAAGGGATTTAAGGGTAATCACCAACACTGTTAGATATTAACATATATCGGGATAAGGTTTCCTTCTGGTCCGCTCCTACAGCGGGAAACAGGTATTCCTCTGATTGGTCAAGGGGCATGCCCAATCCCTATAAAAGGGGAACCCTCCGACCACAGAGCAAGCTGGATCACTACTATTACTAATAAAGAGCTGTTAAGTCACTTCGTGTCCGCAGTCTGTCTCTCGTTGCCCAGATCCAACATTGGCGACGAAGGTGGGATTGAGTGACAGATAGGACGAAGAACGCTACTTCAAGAATCTCCGGATTTGATCCAGCCCAGGAATTCGGCAGTAATTCCGGCAGCCATCTCAGATCACCGCAGCGCGGCAAATTCAAACCGAGAAGATGGCGATGCACGCTCCCCCCGCTCCTTTCGACCCAGCAAACGACGAATGGGAAGCCTTCATGATTCGCTTCGAGTGTTTTCTCGAAGCAAACGAGTACACGGGGATCACCGATGCAAGGAAGAAAAACATCTTCCTCGGCTACTGCGGAAAAGAAGTCTTCAATACGGCCAGAGACCTCACCGCACCTACTCCAATACAAGCAGTTTCATGGGCGACGCTGCAACAGGCTCTGCAAACGCATTACGCGCCAAAACCTTCCCGCCATGTCTGCCGAAAGGAATTCAACATGAGGACTCAGAGGGCGGGAGAATCCATTAATCAATATGTTGCAGCCCTACGAAAAGCAGCAGCCCACTGTGAATACAGGGATTTGGAAGAGCACATCTTAGACCAGCTCATCTGTGGAATAAGAGACATTTCTGTGCAAAAGAAGCTGTTGGCAAACCCGAATTTAACCCTACAATCAGCGTTAAACGAAGCAAGAGCGTCAGAATCAGCGGAGAAATCATCGGTGACCATACAACGAGGGGCCAGCGTAAGCCAGCCAGCACCGAGACAAACCAGAGTTCACTACGAGGACACAAGCCCCGACTACGAAAATCCCGAGTTCGAGGACAGTCACCTGATGCAGAGCAGTCACTTGAGGCCTGGGGGGAGACCCGGATCCCGTTTGCCGCCCTGCGCAAGCTGCGGAGGGAATCACCCCAGGTCTACTTGCAGGTTCAGGAACGTTGTTTGTTCGCACTGCAACAAACTTGGGCACATCGCACGAGTGTGCCGGAGCAGAGTCCCTGCCTCACGGCAGCCACCCATGTACCGCCAACAGAAGCCCAACCCAGGGGCTTGGCGAAATCAAAAAGGGCGCCCAGAGAGAAATCCACAAGTGTTTACCCAGAGAGAAAATTTCCAAAGAGCTGAACGAGCGTATCCCCAGAGAGAATACACACAGAGAGCTGAAAGAGCGTTCTATCAAGACGCTCAACAAGAGTATTTTCAGGATGTTGACGATGAGATAGAGTTGACCCAGAGAGAGGAGTTGCGAACGTATCTCACCACGATACATCAGGTCCGCCCTAAGCGGCCCAAAAGGCTGAAAGTCACAGTCCTCTTGGAGGGCTCACCCTGCGAGCTAGAAGTTGACACAGGATCAACCCTGACGATCATTTCATGGGCTTCCATGAAACAGGCTATCCCTAGCCTCAGAAAGAGCCAACTACACGCCCCAGACGTCCTGCTACGAGACTACCAGGGGAACCAAGTCCCCATCGTGGGCCAAGGCACATTCCACATCCGTTTCAAGGACATCGAAGCCCAGCTGCCCGTGACCATCGCCAGCGCGCCATTGCAGAACCTTCTGGGGCTTGATTGGTTTGAAGCCCTGGGGTTAGAAGTCACCGGGATCAACGCCGTAAGAAACAGCAGCGCTGAACAGATTTTTAAGGAATTCGAGGATGTGTTCAGCCCCGGTCTTGGTAAGTATGTGGGTAAACCAATATCATTCAATTTAGACCCTAAAGTGGCGCCAATCCGACTTAAACCGAGACGAGTGCCTTTTGCACTCCGCCCTAAAATAGACAAAGAGATAGATAAGTTAGTGGAGCAAGGAATCCTTGAGCCGGTAGATCACGCGCGCTGGGAAACGCCCATCGTGACCCCAGTCAAGCCAGACGGATCAGTCCGCATCTGCGCGGACTATAAGTGCACAATTAATGTCGCGCTACAACAGAGCGCATATCCTGTGCCAGTAGTACAGCACTTATTGCACTCGTTGGGACCAGGAAAGGTATTTGCAAAGTTAGACATGGCACAAGCTTACCAGCAACTGCCAGTTGATAGCGCCACAGCGGAGGCCCAAACTATAGTGACGCATAGAGGAGCATTCAAATGCAACCGGCTACAATTTGGCGTAAGCATTGCCCCAGGATTGTTCCAGAGCGTCATGGAACGACTGTTGCAAGGGATACCAGGAGTCGTCCCCTATTTTGACGACATCTTGGTGTCCGCTGCAAATGAGGAGCAATTAAACAAAAGAGTCAGAACTGTTTTGGCCAGAATCAGAGAAAAGGGTCTCCGCCTTAAAAAAGAAAAATGCCAAATTAACGCTCCTAGCGTAGAATTCCTGGGTTATAGAATAGATGGTCAGGGAATACACCCCACTTCAAAGAAAATTAAGGCGATCCAGGACGCCCCCACACCACGAAATCAGACCGAGTTGCAGGCCTTCCTCGGATTACTTAATTTCTACAGCGTTTTTCTGAGACAGAAGGCGACCGTTGCTGAGCCACTACACCGTCTACTCCAGAGGAACGCACCATGGAGATGGGGACGAGCCGAAGCTGCAGCTTTCGCCGGGGTAAAGCGCCTGCTCACCGCTGACTCACTGCTGGTTCAATATAGTCAGACCCTACCGCTGGTATTGACCTGCGACGCATCGCCCTTCGGAGTTGGAGCAGTCCTCAGCCACAGGATGCCCGACGGAAAAGAAGCACCCATTGCTTTCTACTCCAGAACTCTTTCATCGGCCGAAAGGAACTACAGCCAAATGGACAGAGAAGCGCTGGCTGCCGTAGCTGGTGTAAAACGTTTCCATGAATACCTCTACGGCCGCGACTTTGAACTGATCACAGATCACAAACCGCTGTTGGGAATTTTGGCGGGAAACCACCCCACTCCAGTCTCCCTTTCTCCACGCATGACCAGGTGGACTGTTTTCCTGGCTGCGTACTCCTACAAGTTAATTCATCGACCGGGCTCCACTCTAGGACACGCAGAGGCGCTCAGCCGTTGCCCATTACCAGACATTTTGCCAGACCCCACTCCAGAAGTACCGGTATTGCTCATTGACTGTTTGGATTCGGGACCGGTTTCGTCCTACGATGTTGCAAGGTTCTCCTCTAAAGACAATTTAATAAAGCAAGTGCAAACTTGGGTATGGAGGGGGTGGCCGAAGGGAAATGTGGGCCCGGAATTCAAAGGAGGAGGAGGAGCTTCCAATGATGATGGCGGGCGTCCCTTGAGCTCCAAGAACACCATGGAGCTCCCGCCCGGTTAAGGGTTGCTGCCGGCTCCCGTATCATCTGAGGGAGCCGAGAGTTTGATAGCCCGACCACCCAGGCATGTTTTGGGCTTGTTTTGGCCCGCCAGGGTGGTCGGTGAAGACCGGAGGGAGGAGAGGACTGGAGGGCTGGAGGAGGAGAGGACTGGAGGGCTGTAAACGGCTGTAAACGCCGAGAAACGCTGAGAAATACCAGGAATAAAGGGAATAGAGGAGAAACACCGAAAAACCTCAAAAGAGCTGGAAAAGAGCCGGAAAAGCTGAAGGAGAGTGAGAGGAAGGGGGTGAGAGGCTCCGGAGGCATTGGAAGCATTGGAGGCACCGGAGAGATCCTTGAAACATCGAAGAACTTGAGGGAGAGAAACAGGAAACATCTGATAGGTGAGAAGGACTGGGAGGTGGACGGAGACTGCTGGAAGAGACAAGGGGAGATGGCTGCGACGATGGCTGAATGGAGGAAGTTGCAGCCAGAGAACCCCCTGGGATATTTTGTCATCTTGTTATTCCTGGCTGTTTGTCTCTGGCTACTCCCTCTCCCCCCCCCCCCCCGGGCCCCTGCTGGCTCGAGCAGACTAACATTGAGAGCCAAGCAGCTGGGCCAAGAATCCCCCCCCCTTCCATCGGGGGGGCTACATCCACCATGGAACAGATGAATGGAACTATCATCTATCCTTTACCACCATTTACCATTTACCATCTTCGCCTTTCCCCCTACCATCTGGGACATCTAATCATGGCTTGCTCTCCCCCCCCTTTCTCTCCAAGTTCTGAGTACCACCTGGACATTGAAAAAAATCTTCTGCCCTCCATTGAGACTCTAGCCCACTGGTTTTCAACTATTAACTTTTATATCATCTGCACCCCTACCTTATCGGGATGGTCAACAACCTACCAATTTACTCGAGGACAGACCTGTTTCGCCTGCGGGAGGCCCCTCTCTCGCAGGTATGGCCCTTGGCTCTCTCAAGGGCCAGCCTTGATGACGGGTTCGTGAACCCCGAGAGGTGGAAGAAGAGGAAGCTGAGGGGCTTTTTAGTAAAATGTTTTATACTGTTTTTAGGGGGTCCCAGGGTGGGGGGGAGGGTTAATCAGACCGGGAGGACGGCCAGAGCCGGACAGACGGGTGAGTCCAGGAAGGACGGGGATGCGGTGGAGGGGGGGAATATAAAGGTCACGATAGCAGAGGGTTGTCCTATTACAACGGTCGCGGGGAGGAGGGGATGCGAGGACAGGATAAGATCCCAAGGTCGGTTGGGAGACCGTGGCTGCTGGTTACGCCCGGTCGCTTGTACCAACCCCTGCAGCCTAGGTGGACAGGTGCTACAGAGCCAGGGCCTGCGGCTGATGCTTTGCAACGCAAGGTCTGTCATCAACAAGGCCCCCCTCATTAATGAGTTGATCTCAGAGGGGGAGCTAGACCTTGCAGGGATAACGGAGACCTGGTTGGGCCACGAAGGTGGTTTACCCCTCGTGGAAATGTGCCCACCGGGTTTTCGAGCATTCCATCAGCCTCGGGCCCTGGGTAAGGGTGGTGGGGTGGCGGTGGTTATGCGGGAATGTTTAGAGCCGAGGGAGTTCACTGTTCCTCAGATACCCGGGTGTGAGTCCCTTGGTGTGAGTTGGGGCGCAGGGAGGCAGTGGGGCTTGCTGATTGTATACTTGGCTCCTCGCTATGCATCAGCAGCCCTGCCCGAGCTCCTCGAGCTAATCTCAGCGACGGCAGTTGAGACTCCCAGACTTCTGGTCATGGGGGACTTCAACTTGCCGTCAACGGGAGCGGCTTCCGAGGTGGCTCGGGAGTTCATGGCTTCCATGACGGCCATGGACCTGACCCAATTAGTGCAGGGCCCCACTCACGAAGGGGGCCACACACTGGACCTCATTTTTGTATCTGAACAGTGGACGAGTGATCTGGGAATAGGGGATTTAGTTATCACGCCCCTGTCATGGTCAGACCACTCATCCCTCCGGCTGGACTTCCCTGGCGCTATCCCCCACCGCGAGGAGGCGGAACCAGACTCTATAAACTGGTACCGCCCCAGGCACCTGATGGAATCTGATAGATTCCTGACGGAGCTTGGGCCAATACCTGTAGCCTTGTCCCGCTCCCGTTCCGAGGACCTAGTGACTGCCTGGAATAGGGCGACGACTGGGGCCTTGGACCGGGTTGCGCCGTTGCGACCTCTCCTGCGGCATCGACCCACCCGGGCTCCTTGGTTCACTGAGGAGCTCAGGGTGATGAAGCGCCACAGGAGACGTCTAGAGAGCAGGTGGAGATCCTCGCGCTCCGAATCTGACCGAACACAGGTAAGAGCCTATTTGCGGACTTACCTTGTGGCAATAAGAGCGGCCAAACGTAGACATTGTGCTGCTCTTATTGCGTCCGCGGATAACCGCCCTGCCGCCCTGTTTAGGGTGACTCGCTCCCTCTTATCGCAGGGGGCGCGGGAGACACCCTTACAGGGTAGAGCAGAGGAGTTTGGGGAATATCTTCAGGACAAAATCGATCAGATCCGGAGCGGGTGGACCTCCGTCAGTGGACCAGACGAGCCGCCAACAGCGAGTCTTGAGGGACCATTCTGGGAGGAGTTTGACTCTGTTGCCCCCGAGGATTTGGACAGGCTGCGTGGACGGCTGCGACCCACCACTTGTTTAACGGACCCGTGCCCCTCCTGGCTGGTACTGGCAGCCTGGGAGGTGACACGAGGCTGGCTCCTGGGCCTGGTGAGCGCCTCACTGAGTGAGGGATACTTACCAACCGCCTTGAAAGAGGCGGTGGTGAGACCCTTGCTCAAGAGGCCTGCGCTCGACCCAATGGAGCTAGCTAACTATCGTCCAGTCTCCAACCTCCCCTTTCTGGCGAAGGTTGTCGAGAATGTGGTGGCGCAGCAGCTCCCGCGACACCTAGACGAATCCGACTATCTAGACCCACGCCAGTCCGGCTTCCGACCCGGGCACAGCACTGAGACAGCCTTGGTCGCGTTGGTCGATGATCTCTGGAGGGCCAGAGATAGGGGTTGCTCCTCTATCCTGGTCCTATTAGACCTCTCGGCGGCTTTTGATACCATCGACCATGGTATCCTATTGCGCCGGTTGGAGGGGATGGGAGTCGGAGGCACCGTTTTGCGGTGGTTCGGCTCCTACCTCTCCGACCGGAAGCAATGTGTGTTGACAGGGGGGCAGAGATCGTCCCTGAGGCCACTCACTTGTGGGGTGCCACAGGGGTCGGTCCTCTCGCCTCTCCTGTTCAACGCATATGTGAAGCCGCTGGGTGAGATCATCCGTGGTTTTGGGGTTGAGTACCATCTTTACGCTGATGATACTCAGCTGTATATTTCAACCCCAAACCACCCCAACGAGGCTGTCGAAGTGATGTCCCGGTGTTTGGAAGCCGTCGGGGTCTGGATGGGGGACAACAGACTTAAACTCAACCCCTCCAAGACCGAGTGGCTGTGGTTACCGGCGCCTCGGTTCAGCCAGCTGACTCCATCGCTGGCCATAGGGGGCGAACAATTGTCCCCTGTGGAGCGGGCGCGCAATTTGGGCGTCCTCCTTGATGCCCGGCTGTCAATGGAGGACCATGTGGCAGCCGTGGCAAGGGGGGCGTTCCACCAGGTTCGCCTGGTGCGCCAATTGCGCCCCCTACTGGACCGGAGTGCCCTGCGCACGGTCACTCATGCGCTGGTGACGTCTCGCCTGGACTACTGCAATGCTCTCTACATGGGGCTTCCCTTGGGACGCGTCCGGAGACTGCAGCTAGTTCAGAACGCAGCCGCGCGGGTTATTATGGGAAGTACACGTTACTCCCACGTAACACCTCTCCTGCGCGAGCTGCACTGGCTACCTGTGGCCTTTCGGGTGCGTTTCAAGGTATTGATCACCATCTTTAAAGCGCTCCATGGCAGTGGACCTAGTTACCTGCAGGATCGCATCCTACCACACACGTCCCTGCGACCTATCCGCTCACACAGAGAGGGGCTCCTCCTGGTGCCGTCTGCTAGTCAATGCCAGCGGGCGACACCTAGGAGTAGATCCTTCTCTGTGATGGGCCCAACCCTCTGGAATGACCTCCCCCCTGACATTCGAACTACCACCAACCTCCGTTCCTTCCGGCAAAAGTTAAAGACTCACCTATTTCAATCAGCTGGCCTGGCACTTTCTTAGCTCTACCTCCCGGGGATTTATTCATTTTAATTGGGTTTGGGGTTTTAAAAAGTTTTTAATACACTATATACTATATTTAATATTTATTATTCTATGTACAGTCTTGCAACCTCCTCCACCTACGTATTTAATTATTTAACTGTTTTGTATGTATTTTATAACGTATTTTAGTGACTGTACACCGCCCCGAGTCCCTTTCGGGAGAGGGGGCGGTCTATAAATATGAATAATAAAAAATAAATAAATAAATAAAATGTTTTGGTCAAAACGGGACGAACTCTCAGTATTACAGGGATGTTTGTTGTGGGGGGATCGAGTTGTTATTCCTTATGTTCTACAAAAAAAAGTATTAGATGCTTTGCATATGGGTCACCCGGGGATCGTGAGAATGAAAGCGTTAGCAAGAAGTTACGTGTGGTGGCCTAACATGGACAAAGAAATAGAGGAGTGGGTGGCCACTTGCGACCCATGCCAGGAGTCGAGACCAGCACCCCCAGAAGCGCCCGCCACAGAATGGGAGAAACCCAAGGCACCCTGGTCACGTATACACATTGATTTTGCAGGGCCATTCCATGGTCAAACATTCCTCATAGTTGTAGATGCTTATTCTAAATGGCTAGATGTGGTCCTAATGACGTCAACCACGGCAGAGGCAGTCATAAAGGTTCTTCGGCGGCTCTTCGCCACCCATGGTCTACCAGATCTTGTAGTATCCGATAACGGGCCCCAATTCACGGCCATGCAGTTTGAAACATTTTTAGCGGGGTTGGGAATCAGGCATGCCCTCATCGCGCCATTCCATCCAGCATCCAACGGTCAGGCAGAGAGAATGGTGCGATTCGCAAAAGAGGCCCTCGCCAGGATGGGTCCAGGTGATTGGCAAACACGCATTGACCATTACCTCCTCATTCAACACATTACCCCGAGCGCAACGACGGGTAGGAGCCCCGCTGAACTACTCATGGGCCGTCGCCTACGGTCTCACCTAGACCGGCTCCACCCGAATTACTCTGCCACGGCTCCCCCAGACTCTACAAGTAAGGTCCGGTCTTTCAGAGTAGGGGATTCAGTATACGCTCACAACTACACGGGGGGAACATTATGGATGCCGGCAAAGGTCATTGGCATCACGGGTCCTCGATCATACTTGCTGGAGCTAGAAGATGGGCGGAATTGGAAAAGGCACATCGATCAACTTCGGGGTCGCCTTGCACACTCCAACATTAGGGATGAAGACGAAAGTTTCCTGTCTACAGAGAGCCAACCGCAGGAAAACTCCATCGCAGGAAACAACGACACCGGCAAGCGAAGCACGGAACAGGACAACACGCACGCAGCTGAGAAACCCCCAGTCAACGCAGCCGAACAAGCTCCGGAATGCCCAAGCAACGAAAGCGAAAGACCTCCAGAACAGGAAATAGGAAAAGCACCCGATCCTGCAACTACTTCGAACCAACACACACCCAGTCCTGCAAACACTTCAACCCAACCTGAACTACGACGCTCCTCCCGAGCAAGACAAACACCAACCTACCTAAAGGACTATGTCACCTACCATAACGTCCCATCTAGGAGGGGAGGGGTGTTAGATATTAACATATATCGGGATAAGGTTTCCTTCTGGTCCGCTCCTACAGCGGGAAACAGGTATTCCTCTGATTGGTCAAGGGGCATGCCCAATCCCTATAAAAGGGGAACCCTCCGACCACAGAGCAAGCTGGATCACTACTATTACTAATAAAGAGCTGTTAAGTCACTTCGTGTCCGCAGTCTGTCTCTCGTTGCCCAGATCCAACAAACACCTTGAATTACACCCGGAAGCAGATCAACAACAATGCAGCTCATGGTGCAGTGGTGTTACAGGGACCATTCTTGGCTCTCCCAAAACTGACCATGCCACCCCTCTCCTCACCAGCCGTAGTTTCCGAATGCTCTACATGTGCAGGACCATAGGCCAAACATGAGAAGATAGCAATGTTCTAGTTCTTGAGGGGCTGCCACAAAGAGAAGAGGGTCAATTTATTCTCCAATGCAGCAGAGGGCAGGACAAGGAACAACGGATGGAAACTAATCAAGGAGAGAAGCAACCTGGCATTAAGGAGAAACTTCCTAACACCGAGGACAATTGACCAGTGGAACAGCTTGCCTCCAGATCACGGGCGGGCTTCAGATCCTTTAGTAATGGGCTTGCTGCCCTGTTGCTGGGGGGCGTGGCCATGGTGGGTGTGGCCTAGTCGGCTGCCTGCACCATGGAGGGGGGCATTTTTTGCCCTCCCCAGGCTCTGGAGGGTTTTTATTGAGCCTCCGGGAGGGTGAAAACTGCTTCTCCCAGGCTCTGGAGGCCCTGTGGAGGCCAGAAATGAGCCCCTTTCCAGCCTTCTGGACCTTCCAGGAGAGTCATTTTTTGCCCTCCCAGAGGCTCAGGGAAAAAAGGCCCGTTTCTGGACTTCCGGAACCTCCGGTAAGCCTGTTTTTTGCCCTCCCAGACCCTCTGCGTGGTCCCTGCACTTACCTGGAATGATGAATGGGCCACGTGGAGACTCCTGGGAGGGTCGGGGTGGGGTGGGCGTGGCCAGCCAGGGGTGGCATTTGTGGGTTTGCCAAACCCCGGCGATCCTTGCCTAGAGGATTGGCTGAACCTTGCCAAACCTCCAGGAGCCCACCCCTGCTCCAGATGTTGTGGGTGCTTCATCAATGGAGGTTTTTAAGAAGAGGCAGGACAGACACTTGTCTGAAATGGCACAGCGTCTTCTGCTCCAAGTCCCTTCCAGCTCTATTCCGATTGAAGATGACTATGGCCTGAATGACTGAGTGCAGGGAATTTTTATCCAGGCCAGAACTGGGGCACAACACGAAGTTGTACAAGGGCTCTTCAAGGTGTGACTACTGCCTGCTTCTTGAGCAGGAGTCCAGGAGTGCAGGAGAACTTTGTGAGACCAGAGAATCTTGCACGTCTGAGATGCAGATCCCCCATCAACTCTTCTTAAAACCTGAAAACTTAGGGAAGATCCTTTCTGAGTTTCTTTCTCTGCCCTTCAATGTTTGTCTTTGTCAGGAGCAAATTGCCAAGAATGGGACTTCAAAGCACAAATATTTTCTTGCATGCTACCTACCCTATAACCTATGCCATTAGCTTGATCTACTAACAGTAGGTACTTACTAAGAGTCAATGGGATTTACTGTAGGGCTGGACTTGGGTCTCTTGTGGCAATGTAATGACTCCAAACTGATGGCTTGCTTAACCCCACCCTCAGACTCAGCCTGCTCATCTCCTATAGCGTTAATGCAAAGACCAAACAGTCATCAATCAGAAAAGATAATTGAGATTCCTGCAGAGAGGAGAAGTTGAGCTAGATGGTCTCCTTCCAAGGTATAAATATAAAATTCTATGATGTTAATTCTGAATCCCTATTTCCAGCAATTTATTTAAAAATGTATACATAAGTTTAAATTTTGCCATGCTGTAATTAAGATTGGCCAAACCAGTTCACGTTTTATATCACAAAGATACACAGTTCAAATGGTTTCCCTCCTTCTCCTTTAGATTCCTTCTCCAAAGTAGCAAAAATTAATGGATCCATATCAGGACCCCATACCTGCCACGTTTGCAGCCTTGTTGCTCCCAGCCTCTTGTCGCCCTTCCATTTCCTCCTGGATTGGGAGGAATAGGCGGCATTCTAGGCTTGAGCCAGAGTCTTCATGACATTATAGAAAGGTTCTTCACTTATGATCTGAAGGCCTAAATATGCCCCTCCAAAATCCAGATGCGCTTTCTGGGTGCATCTTCTGCGACCTTTAACAGAACAGTTGTGCTTGGAAAAAGAACAGGGAAAAGACTTAGCTTGATTTTTGGGATTCATACGCAATATGGGTTCAAAGTCATCATTATTTTTTGACTGAGGAGGAAAGCTCCAAATACTATGGACATATTCGTAAAGTCTGTGCGTTCTTGGTATCAAAAGACCCAAGACTGACAAGATCCAGACTTTCCCTTCAATGGGCCCTGGCAAATTTTCAAGTGTTTCATGGAATGGAAGAATTCTGCCCACAAGGGACACATTTTCTATGAAGTGAACAAAAACATTGACTTGTCTCCACTTAGAGAGGACCTCCCTGAGGGGGGCTATATGACCAGTTGTTGAGAATCGTTGTGATATAACCACACAAATTCCATTCCTGACAAGCATAGGAGGAAAAATCCTCATGAAATTCTCTCCATTCTCTGTGTCTGAAGCAAAGAGGCCAATCAGGGTCCATCTGAAATGGAGGAGTAGTTGGACAATTGCTGGGTACTGGACATCTTCATTGGGAGCAATCTGGTACAAAAAGGGGAATTTTCTTTTATCACTCAGAACCTTTGAAGCAATCCCATGTATGATCTGAAAAAGCAATGAAGAATGCTGTGTTATATTGGGGGGTCAGATCAAGTTCAATGTATTAGTTTTCAATCAGTCCAACCTGGTTGTCATGAATATAATACTGTAATTTATTGTTAATTGGCCATTAAGCCATATCCATATGCTTAATACAAAACACAGAACATTAATAAGTTCATGTATAAAAACAGAATACAAGAAAAGTTAAATATGAAAGAATAAGATTAAAGAATGTAAATCATTTCTGTACCAACTCTACTATTTATCAAAAGCTGGCCCACATACCCAGGTCTTAACTGAACTGTTTGGCTCAAATAAGGGTCCATATGGTATATAATTTTTGAATTGTATCCAAAAGTTATATACATATAATATGAAACATTTTAATCTATGAATCCCAACACGTCATTTGTCTAACCTGCAGTCCAAGATAATGTCCCCTCTTTCTTAGACAATTGACATTCAATATACTGTAGATGTGTTACTTCTATATTGTTACATCTTTCATATTTAATCATTATGTCCAGGTTCTCAAACCTTGCTTAAGAAAATACTGACATAAGATATTTAGGCATTTTGGCATTTAAATACTTGTCAATTTGGAAGGTCCATTTGTAGCAGAACATCCATTTCAATGTGGCAACCTTACTAAGGATGGTTAAGTCTTTCTCTGCTTCAATATCCCAGATTCTTTGTACAGCAATATTCTTTCTTTCTTTCTTTCTTTCTTTCTTTCTTTCTTTCTTTCTTTCTTTCTTTCTTTTTATTTCTATCCTGCCTTGATTATTTTTTAACTCATTCTCCAATTGTACAAAAGAGAGGAAGACTACAAGCCCTAATTGTTACTTGTCCAATCCAAGATATCTTTAATTGAAATTTTGTCAGTACTAACATGGAGAATTTTGGGAATCTGTCACACTCCATAGCTTTAATTGTACACGAACAACTATACACCCTGATTTTAGATCATTGTATAAATTCCCAATTCAGTTCTCATGGCAGCTGCTGAAGTCCTTTTATTCTCACTCAAGATATTCTTCAGGTGCTGCTATTGTATTCATTCTATCACTGATATAATTTAGGTTCCAAACTTTAGCTTTGGCATGATATACTTTAATAAATGGAAGAAAGCTACATAGCTAAGTAAGATTTTAAAAAATCAGTAAATTCACTCATGACCTTTCTAAATGAGCTCCTCTGATGATGAGGGATCCGACATGCAATCTTAGAAAAACTATCCCTAAGTGTTACTTGCTCTATTAGCTTACCATCAAATAGGAATCTATGGCAGTGATGTTATTTTTTAAAAAAAACATTTTTAAATTAGATGCATTAATCAGTTATTATAACAGTGGGATCAAAATCTTCTTAATACTTTACATAATCCAATGTATGAGAATGATAATTGTTTTATCAGTGTAAATCAGGACATCCAATTACGTATTTAGCACCTTAGACATGTGTATTTCAGGATTACACACACACACACACACACACACACACACACACACACTATTGTCAATTTGAATCCAATTAGATATGGCAGGTATTATTTATGTGTGAAATTGAACATGCCAATAGAGGCCCTACAACTAGGGATAGTTTGAGTGGCTGAATAGGAAGTCCTCTCCAGGGAATTTGAACACCAGCATAATAAGATAAAACTTGGCTGATGTGTTTGCTAATATGGAGAAAAGCAGTTTGTCGCTTTGGAAGCCATATTAACACCGGAGGCTTCCACGCTGCCACATTCTTGTTCTTGGGAAATTAGGAGGGGGGATTTAGTAAAGGGAATGTAGTTAGACATAATAGCATTCTTCTTTTCGGTCGAGGTCATAGTATTCGTGCATCTGGAGGAGGAGTGGTTGAAGGGATGGTTCCAGTTGGGAAGGATTGGGATTGGACCATGTGATGGACTGATGGGTGCTGGATTTGGAGTTTTGATTTACTGAGAGAAAACCCTGAACCCTCAGATTCCGGTTTTCCCAGATATGCCAGTATACCTACTCTAATAAATAGGAACTTTGAGAAAATGCCTTTCTCAGAATTTTATCTGCAGTTTGGTTCTTCTGGAATGCTGAAATAGCTTTTGAATTTTATAGAAAGATGGTTGGATCATTCACCAAAACTTCACTCACTTTACCAGATAGAGAAAAACACACACAAACCTGTGGGACTTTGTAGGTACCTGCTAATGTAGATATCTGGATGGAGATGTCCCCTTTAGTTCCATCAAAAAGAGCCAGGAGGTTCTCCTTCCTTCCACAGCCGTAGTTGGGGACGTTGGCTTCTCCAGTGGAGAGAATGTCCAGCAAGGCATCGGAAGTGCCAAGTGCATTATAATAGTTGTCATGGATGTTGTAGCCAAGTGTGAGATTGTGCAGGAGGTCATGATTTTTCTCGATTAATTGAATATGAAAAATATATTCTAGTATTCCAAAAGTACTGTAATATAAACTAATATAAAAAAATGCTCGTGTTAATATCAGCATCATCAACAACCAAAATAAATTATTTTTCCTACAGTATTTAATACTCTTTTTCTCCACAAGCCTACTGAATCCTATATTGACCCAAAGCAGAGGCAAAATATAGTCACACATCAGTGTTTTATATTCATGGGGGTTGAGAAAATGGGATAGACCAAAGGTCCCCAACCCCTGGGACAAGGCCCACTATTGGCCCATGGCCTATTCGGAATCGGGCAGTGTGAGTGGCTGGCAGGAGTGTGCACATGCGAGCAGCTCAACTTGCACGAGCAGGGGGCTGATGGGCACTTGCACATGTGGATGTTGGCCCATCACTTGTGCAAATTGAGCTGCACATGTGTGCACCAGCCTACTACTCTTGTGGCCCAATTCCCCTCTTCTGCCCTCCCCCCAGCTGGGCCACTAAACCACAAAACTGCTAGGATACACACATGCAGTATGTCTTCCAATAGAGTTAAACATCACACATGCATCATGATATGTAGCAGTGTTAATTTTCATCAGCCCAGTAACCAGGTTTTAAAATAATCCAAACATTAAAGCAAAACTATCCTAAAAGGCAGAGGAAATAGAATAGAATATGAAATAAGAATAGAATAGAATAGAATAGAATAGAATAGAATAGAATAGAATAGAATAGAATAGAATAGAATAGAATAGAATAGAATAGAATAGAATAGAATAATTTATTAACCAAGTATGATTGGGCACACAAGGAGTTTGTCTCCAGTGAATTAGCGCTCAGTGTACAGTACATGCAAGCAACAAATGATAAATCATGATCATAATCATAAAATACAGTCATCATAAATCATAAGATACAACACTCAGTGATAGTCATAGGATACTAAATAAAAGCAATCAACATAAATCATAATAGGATGCTAAATAGGAAAGATGAGGAGGATAATAGTAATACAGCCCTACTAGGCAGTTTGACATCCTATTCCTAAAGCATAGACAATGTTGTGGGAATTATGGGGGAAACTGTGTAGTTGCTTTGGTGTGCAGTGTCCTATAGCTTTCCTATTGAGGGTAGAAGTTGAAACAATTTATGTCCAGGATGCGAGTGGTCTGTAGATGTTTTCACAGCCCTCTGTCTGGCTCACGCACTATACAGGTCCTCAAAGGAAGGAAGGCTGGTTGGAATTGTTTCTTCTGCAGTTTATTTTATTTTACGAATTTTCTGGGCCATTCTAGCCATTCTAAAGACAAGTTATCCTCTATCCTATAAGAATCAGGCATTGAAGATCAATAAGAAAACATGAAACGGGCTGGGCAAGGGAAGCTACAACAATCACAATTTGTTTAAATCAGTATTCAAGTAATGAACTCAGAATTGGATGGGAGAGGAAAATAATGTGGACTTCTTTCAGATTTTTTTCTGCCCCATCTTTGGAGCTGAGTCCCTTCCAGACACCAAGACAAAAGAGAGAAGCCATGGAAATCCAAATGATTCAGGAAATTAGACAGATAGAAATAAGTGAAATAAGAAAAGAGAAAGAGTTAGAAGTGGAAGCAGAACGCAACTCCATCACCCTGAATCACTTACACATCCAACTGATTAGGAGTCATGTTGAAACTCAACATTGTATGCGATATTGTCGATGCACTGCTGACTATACTGATGTGATGGTCCCCTGGCCTTTAAAAGCTCCATGGATTGTTTCCATCCTTATTCTCCAAAATGAGTGGACACTTCATTCTAAACTTCCCAGAGACTGGCTCGGACAGCAGCAACATCAGAATAAGAAGCAGGAAGTCCATAATTCATAGAGCTGAATGAATCCTCTTCCAATTTCTAATATGAACAACAAGAAGAGTTGGAAGGATTCCAAGCACTCCCACAAGATGGAAAGGCCAGTGGCTTTCCTGATTCAGACAGCGACCAACTGGACTTCACCTAAAAAAGAAAGAAAGGTACATTCAAGAGTACAGTCCATGCTGGTTCCAAAATTTGTTCCCACAGAGCATGGCCTATGGAATTTATCTCCTTTTCTGTTACAAGAACCTTTGCATGTGGCTTCATGCGGAGGTCTACATCAGAGGCAGTTACTGGAGAAGCAGCATAAGATCCCAAAGTTCAGGTGGTTATAATTTCAGTGAGAAGCAATTTCTCCCCTTGGGATCCTGACCTTCTGTGCTCCATGGGCAGAGGACAGGCTGAAGGAAAGCTGGTTAATGAAAAATCACAGAGACACCCCTTGGGACCCTGCTCTGTAGTGGTTGTGATCCTTCCTGTCAGGACATGCCCAGAAAGTGATGATGGATGAAGATAGTTCAATAACAAGGAAATGGACTTCTGCTCTCTTGTCTCCAGAGACTGCAGGGGAAGGTCTCCCAGAGTTATGGAGGTTGATGTCACTTAACTCTACTGCTGCCTGCCTTGAAACACCAAGGAAGCAATCAGTCCCCTTGAACCCTGCCTAATGTTAAGAGAAGGGCCTGTTGGTGATTTTCTTTTATATCAGAACTCCATATATGAATCCTAAATCGGAGGTTATTTTAAAATTGCTTGTGCCTGAAGTGACATTTTTCCAACTGTTTCAGAAATACCAATTTTGATATGAGAGCTCTCTAATATGCAGGAAAGTGACAGTCTAGGGACTAATTAGTCTAGGGACTAATTTTATTATTATTATTATTATTATTATTATTATTATTATTATTATTATTATTATTATTATTATTATTATTATTATTATATTGTTGGGTAAATAGGAAGATAACAATCATTATAAAGTGGAAATATTTTTTTTTCCTTAACATTCTCTCTGTTTTCCGTCCATATTCATGTAAGACACCGAGATCCTTTACAGTTCGATGTTTAGAAAAGTTTGAGATCTGCAACTGAGATAATGGCAGTGTCCATGGTGGATCTGTGACCTGATTTCTTTTTTTTAAAATATTTTTATTTTTAGACAAAGACAAACAAAAACATAAAACACATACAACCTTCTTCCATTTCATATAGCATGTTGTTTGGTTACAAGATTTTGTGCATCCTTTCCATGGTCACCACTTACAATTCTATATTGAATCACAAATTGTTCATTAGATAAACATAAGTACATTATCATCATTATATATCGATTATTCAACTGTAATTATTTTTCCTTAATTTTAAAATATTGAATTCATACATACAACATCATTTTGCATCAATAGTTCAACTCCAATTATTATTCCTACATTTTAAGCAGACTATTCTATATATTGAAATCACACATACAACATCATTCCATTATATTGTTCTAATCTGTTTAACAATGCTAAACCATTTTAATATTGCATATATCATTCTATTATTCTTAAAATATAAAGAGTTCTCCAACATTTTCCATTACCATGATTTTTTTATCTAACCATTGATAAAACAAATCCCAAACCTTGTAAAATTGTTCATCTTCTTGTTCTCTAATTTCAAATGTCAATTTACTCACTTCCGTACATTCCATTATTTTTTGAATAATTTCCTCCTGTGTTTTCTCGTTTTTCCAGTTTTTTGCAAATACAATTCTAGCTGCTGTTAAAACATTTACAATCAAATATTTCAAATCTCTATTATATATTTCTGGTATAATTCCCAATACAAAAATCTCTGGTTTAAAGTCTATGTGTTTTTGTGTCATTCTCTCCAACTATGTGTGGATCTTAGTCCAATATCTTTTAGCTTCTGCACAAGTCCACCAGATGTGGTAGTATGAACCTGGTATCTGATGACATTTCTAACACTTTTCCGATTTATTCTTCAACATCCTTGCTATTCTCGTCGGGGGTAGATGCCACCTGTAAAACATCTTATACAAATTTTCTTTATACTCTGTTGACATTGTCATTTTATAATTTTGAGACCACAATTTCTGCCACTTCTCTAATTCAATCCCATGCTCAAAATTCCGCCCCCCCCCCAGGCTATCATAGATCCTTTAACTTGTTCTTCTTCTAATTTAACATCTAATAAGTGTCCATAAAGTTTTTAAATTACTTTTTCATCAGTACCCGTCAGTGTGATCAGATTTCTTAAAACACCCACCAAGAAACCTGTTTGGGATGACCCAGTTCTTCTGCTTGTGTGGATGTACTTGGTGAGGTGGCACCTCCTTGACAATCCCATCACTAAGGCTGTATATGAAGCCTCACAAAAGGTGGCTCAGTGGCTAAGACACTGAGCTTGTCAATCAGAAAGGTTGGCAGTTCAGTGGTTCGAATCTCTAGTAAAGGTCTCCTGCGTGAGCAGAGGGTTGGACTAGATGACCTCCAAGGTCCCTTTCAACTCTGTTACCCTTTCCTCCAAGTCCTTTGAAGATGCAGTTGGGTTCCTGGTTTATGTGGTAGGATTTTGTTCTTATCTGGAGGAGAGACACTAATATGTCCACCTTGGCCTAGGAGACAGAATTATCTGCATGGATAATCTGCAATATGGACAGGTCATAGCACAGAGCTCTGACAAAACGTGATCCACTGGAGAAGGAAATGGCAACCCACTCCAGGAACTTTCCCATGAACACCGCATGGACAGTACCAAAAGCCAAAAAGAGATGATGCTGGAAGATGAGCCTCTCAGGTCGGAAGGTGTCCAATATGCTACCGTGGAAGAGCAGAGGGCTAGTGCTAGTAGCACCAGAAAGAGTGAAGCGACTGGGCCAAAGCCAAAAGGACTCTCAGCTGTGGATGAATCTGGTGGTGAAAGGAAAGTCCGATGCTGTAAAGATCTATTCTCCATAGGAACCTGGAATGTACGATCCATGAATCAAGGCAAGCTGGACGTGGTCAAACAAGAGATGACAAGACTGAACATCGACATCTTAGGAATCAGCGAACTAAAATGGACAGAAATGGGTGAAATTAATTCAGATGACCATCAGGTATACCACTGCGAGCAAGTGTCCCTCAGAAGAACTGGAGTAGCCTTTAGAGTTAATAAAAGAGAAGGAAAAGCAATAATGGGATACAATCCCCAAAATCACAGAATGTTCTCAGTTCGAGTCGAAGGCAAACCATTCAACATCACAGTAGTCCAGGTCTATGCTTCAGCCACTGGTGCTAAAGATGATGAAATTGACCGGTTCTATGAAGCCCTACAGCACCTTATAGAATCAACACCAAAAAATGATGTCCTTATCATCATGGGGGATTGGAATGCTAAAGTAGGAAGCCAAAAGATAACCGTAATAATAGGCAAGTTTGGCCTCAGGGTACAAAATGAAGCAGGGCACAGACTGGTAGAATTTTGTGAAGAGAATACAATGGTCATAGCAAACACTCTTTTCAATCAACTCAAGAGATGACTCTACACATGGACATCACCAGACAATCAACACAGATATCAGATTGACTAGGTGCTCTGCAGCCAAAGATGGAGAAGCTCTATACAGTCAGTAAAAACAAGACCAGGAGCTGACTGTGGCTCAGATCATAAGCTTCTCGTTGCAAAATTTAGGCTTAAATTGAAGAAAGTAGGGAAAAGCACTAGGCCACTCAGGTATGAACTAAACCATATCCCTGATTAAAATACAGTAGAGGTGACAAATAGATTTAAGGAATTAGATCTGATAGACAGAGTGCCTGAAGAACTATAGGATGCAGGTTCGCAACGTTGTACAAGAGGTAGCAACTAAAACCATCCCAAAGAAAAAGAAATACAAGAAAACAAAATGGCTGTCTGAGGAAGCTTTGCAAATAGCTGAGGAAAAAAGGGAAGCAAAAGGCAAGGGAGAAAATGGAAGATACACCCAATTGAATGCAAAATTCCAGAGAATAGCTAGAAGAGATAAGAATGCCTTCTTGAATGAACAGTGCAAAGAAATAGAAGAAAACAAGAGAATAGGGAGGACCAGGGATCTCTTCACGAAAATTGGAGATATGAAGGGAATGTTTCATGCAAAGATGGGCATGATAAAGGACCAAAATGGCAGGGGCCTAACAGAGGCAGAAGAAATTAAGAAGTGGTGGCAAAATTACACAGAATAACTATACAAGAATGAGCTTAACCTCCCTGATAACCAGGATGGGGTGGTCACTGACCTAGAGCCAGACATCCTAGAATGTAAAGTCAGTTGGACCTTAGGAAATCTGAGGAACAACTAAGTTGGTGGCGGTAACAGTATTCCAGCTGAGCTATTTAAAATCTTGAAAGACGATGCAGTAAATGTGCAACACTCAATTTGCCAGCAAATTTGGAAAACTCAACAGTGGCCACAGAATTGGGAAAGGTCAGTTTACATTCCAATTCCAAAGAAAGGCAATGCCAAAGAATGTTCAAACTACCACACCATTGCACTCATTTCACATGCTAGTAAAGTTATGCTTAAAATCCTACAAGTAGGCTCCAGCAGTATGTGGATCATGAACTACCAGAAGTAAAGGCAGGATTTTGAAGAGGCAGAGGAACGAGAGATCAAATTGCCAACATACGCTGGATCATGGAGAAAGCTAGGGAGTTCCAGAAAAACATCTACTTCTCCTTCATTGACTATGCTAAAGCCTTTGATTGTGTGGATCACAACAAATTGTGGCCAGTTCTTAAAGAGATGGGAGTACCAGACCATCTTATTTGTCTCCTGAGAAACCTATTCAAGAAGCAACAGTGAGAACTGGACACGGAGCCACTGCTTGGTTCAAAATTAGGAAAGGAGTCCGGCAAGCCTGAATACTGTCACCCTGCCTATTTAACTTATATGCAGAGCACATCACGAGAAAGGCGGGACTACATGAATAAAAAGTTGGAATTAAGATTGCCGGGAGAATATCAACAACTTCAGATATGCAGATGTTACCAATCTAATGGCAGAAAGTGAAGAGGAACTAAGGAGCCTTTTGATGCAGGTGATGAAGGAGAGTGCAAAAGTTGGCTTTAAACTCAACACTAAGAAAACTAAGATCATGGGATCCAGTCCTCTCAATTCCTGGCAAATAGATGGGGAAGAAATGGAGGTAGTAAACAATTTTATTTTCCTGGGCTCCAAGATTACCGCAGACGGGGACTGCAGCCAAGAAATGAAAAGAGGCTTGCTCCTGGGGAGGCATGCTATGGCAAATCTAGACAGCACACTAAAAAGCAGAGACATCACCCTGCCAACAAAAGTGTGTATAGTCAAGGCTGTGGCTTTCCCAGTTGCAATGGACGACTGTGAAGGTTGGACCATAAGGAAGGCTGAGCGCCAAAGAATGGAGGCCTTTGAGGTCTGGTGCTGGAGAAGACTCCTGCGAGTCCCTTGGACTGCAAGGCGATCCAACCGGTCAGTCCTAGAGGAGATCAACCCTGACTGCTCTTTGGAAGGCCAGATCCTGAAGATGAAAGTCATGCACTTTGGCCACCTAATGAGAAGGAAGGACTCACTGGAGAAGATGCTGGGAAGAATTGAGGGCAAAAGAAGAAAGGGAGGACAGAGAATGAGGTGGCTGCATGGAGTCACTGAAGCAGTCAGGGTGAGCTTAAAGGGACTCCAGAGGATGGTAGAGGACAGGAAGGCCTGGAGGAACATTGTCTGTGGGGTTGTGATGGGTCGGACAAGACTATGCAACTAACAACAACAACTCTTCAAAGATTGTGGCGATGCCCACAATGTGGTGGTTGGTGGAACCTGATCTAGCGACATGATTTTTGGAGATCTGGTGGGGCTTCCTCTGTTGTGGGGATGTACTTGGGGGGGAGGGACCCTTTTGACCTTCCCATGTCTGAGGCTGAGACTTTTTAGTTTTTTAAAATAAAGAATGGACTATAAGGTCTACAGCTGAGATCTATCTATCTGCCGTCCATCCATCATCCATCCATCCATCCATCCATCCATCCATCCATCCATCCATCCATCCATCATCCATCCATCCAATCATTGCATTTACGTATTGGCCACCCATCTTATCACAGGGAAGCTCTGCAAAGATGGTGGAGATGCCCACAGTGTGGTGGTTGGTGCAACCTGATTTCTAATGATTTTTGGAGATCTGGTGGGGCTTCCTCTGTTGTGGGGATGTACTTGGGGGGGAGGGACCCTTTTGACCTTCCCATGTCTGAGGCTGAGACTTTTTAGTTTTTTAAAATAAAGAATGGACTATAAGGTCTACAGCTGAGATCTATCTATCTGCCGTCCATCCATCATCCATCCATCCATCCATCCATCCATCCATCCATCCATCCATCCATCCATCATCCATCCATCCAATCATTGCATTTACGTATTGGCCACCCATCTTATCACAGGGAAGCTCTGCAAAGATGGTGGAGATGCCCACAGTGTGGTGGTTGGTGCAACCTGATTTCTAATGATTTATGGAGATCTGGTGGGGCTTCCTCTGTTGTGGGGATGTACTTGGGGGGGGGGAGGACCTTCCCTTTGACCTTCCCATCTCTGAGGCTGAGACATTCTATATCCCAAAACCTCCAAGGGTTTTGAAGAAAGTCCTATTGAAAACTCCTTGGTTCCTGGTTTATTTGGATCCATTGTTCAGGGATTGTGTCTCTTCACTGGGGGTGAGAGACATTGATATGGACTTCTTGGCCTAGAAGGGGGAACGGGGGGGGGGCTGAGTGAGGGGGGGGGAGAACTGAGGGGACAGGAAGGTCCATCCTGACAGTGAGGAACAGAGGATAGTCCATATCCCAGGTCCACCGCTTGGAATTTCTCCCACTCAACGTCCCTCAGATTCTGCTCTCAGGGCCTGGAGACCAGATCCTGGGTGGCTCTGGGTTCAAGCTGTGGCTTCTCAATGGCAGGTTGATGTGGGATTAGACTCTGTTCTCCTCCAGGGGATTCACAGCCGTGTCTTACCAAAGCAGGGTTCTGCCCAGAGAGGAGGAAGCCCCTTCTCAGCCAGGAATGAGCCCACCCCAATGTCTGAGTTTGTCCCAGGGGAGACCCCAGAGGAGAGGAGGAGGGGGGGCTGTGATCATCCATAGTTTCTTACGGGCATTGAGGAGGCTCCACGTGGACCTCTGGTTTGTCTCGGGGGGGCTGCAAGGACCCCGGCCTGGTCAAGTATGTTGTGTGAACGTGGTCCTTGCAAGCAGAAAAGTGTCCCCAATACAGGTAGTCCTTGACGTATGGCCACAATTGAGCCCAATATTTCTGTTGTTAAGTGAGACATCCATCAAGTGAGTTTTGCCCCATTTTATGACCTTTCTTGCCACAGTCGTTAAGTGAATCACTGCAGTTCTTAAATTAATAATATGTTTGTTAAGTGAATCTGGCTTCCCCATTGACTTTGCTTGTCAGAAGGTCGTAAAAGGGGATCACATGACCTTGGGACACGCCATAATGGCCATAAACATGAATCAGTGGCCAAACATCTGAATTCTGACCAAATGACCCTGGGGAGGCTGCAAAGGTCGTAACTCTGAAAAACAGTCATAAATCACATTTTTCAGTGCTGTTGTAACTTTGAACAGTCACTAAACGAACTGTCGTTAAGTCGAGGACTGCCTGTGTATCCTATTGTTCAGCTTCTCTGCAATGAATTGATCCACTTTGGAGTTCCCATAATCCACTGACTCCTCGGCCAACAGGTTCAACCTCAGGAAACAAACCTTGGTTAGAAGTGGCACATGTGGATGCGGCCATTGGTGAAGTGACCGGGTTAAGTGGGTTGTGTGGATCTCAGCAGATTCAGTCGGGTGTGGTGGTTGTGAAATCCCAGGGGACCCTGAGTTCTAGTCCTGCCTTGGGCACTAAGCCAGCTAGGAGACTCTGGGCCAGCCACTCTCTCTGAGCCCTGGGAAAGAGGCAATGGCAACCTCTTCTGAACAGCCTTGCCGAGATCTCTGGGTCAGCTTCACCTGGGGGCTTCCTGACCACCTTCCCACCCAGATGGCCTCCCTGCGCCTGGCTTCCTCCTTGCCCGTCAAGCGGCCTCCAATGGGCTGAATTTGGAGAGAGTTTTGCAGGTGGCTGTGCTGTGAGGAGGGGGCACTCAGGGGTCCTTCAGGGCCAGAGGGGTCTGCAGGAGATCCTCCCCCTCCCTAGTGAGGACAGGGAGGGAGGGGGAATGGGGGAGAGGGAGGCAGGGGGAGGCAGGGGCAGCCCCCCACCCACCCCGTCTGCTCTGGGCAGCTCAGGGGCTGTCGGAAAACTCACCTCTGAGGGAGGGGCCCTCCTTGGGATTGTCTGGGAGGGAGAGGGGCTCTGACGTCACAGGTGGGGACAGGTGGGGCTCCCAGGTGAGCCCTGGGCACCTGCAGGCCAGGTGGGGCTGGTGGGGTCCAGTGAGGGAAATGAGGTCAGCCTGGGCCTCTGCTGCCAATTTCCCCCAGGGGCAGCCGGGGGCTTCTTCCTCCTGATCTGGGAAGTGGGGCACCCCATGGAGAGGGTCCCTCTGGCCTTGCAGGGCAGGGGAGGGGTCTGTCCCAGGGAGCCCAGGGGAGAGGCAAAGGAAATGGGGAGGGGGAGCAGCATCTGTTGCCAGGATCCCCCGTCTGTGGGTAGATTGCTGGAGACCCAGAGGGTGGGCGTTGTTCCCCCGGGTGTGTCAGGGGTTGTGTGAAGCTGACCCAGAGGCTGGTCCTGGCCAGAGGAAGAGGCCGAGGCCAGAGCAGAGTTTCTGGGGCGCCTTATAGGAGGGCTAACTGAGCTTTCAGTGCCTTTGGGGGATCCGGATGGGATCCGGCCCTCCTCAACCAAGCCCAGCCCTGGAGGGGCTTCTCAGCCCCCTTTGCAGGACCCCACGGCAGAGCCCTTTCAGGGGGGACAGGTGGAGGTCCCCCCAGGGGGTGGAGGCTTCTGGGTGCCCTGCAGAATTCAGCCGAGGGAGCCAAACTCCATTAGCCCTCATGGAAGCCTCTCGTCTCCTTAACCTGCATTGGGAAGGAAGCCTCTTTCCTGGGCCCTGTGGAGTCATTAGAATGGGCCAACTTCACGGCTCACCTGAAGGGCCTCCAGGGGTTTCCAGGCATTTCTGTACCTGTTGGCTCCCCCCTCTCCCTCCCTCCCTCTCTCTCCTGCCAGGCGTTGGGAGGAACAATGGAGGCTGCTACTTTCAAGAGGCCTTTTCCAAGTCCTTCAGCCACAGCTATGCCATTAGCAGAGGCCAAAAACGGAGGTTCAGAGGAGGAGCCAGTGGGCTCAGTGGTTACAGCCGGAGAGAAGCAGCCAAGGAGGCTCTCCTGGAAGGTCCTGCCAGCCATTCCTGGTCCAGGGAGGTTTTGGGCCTGAGAGCCTCAGAATCTGGGAAGGTTTTGCAACTCTGTCCAAGTCTGAAGGGCCAGGAAGGGGCTGAATTCGCAGGGCCTCCCAGGCTTTGCTCAGGGCTGGCTTAGGGCAGCCTCAGAAGCAACCAGGGTGGCTCCCAAACCAGGATCAGGGTTTTAAGGTTATCTGGCGTAAAAAAAAACCATGGTTTGTGCATTACACAAAATCGTGTTCATTGTTTTCAGAATGGAAGTAACATCTTCAGACCACTCTGGAGGGGCCACAGAGACCCCCATCTTCCTCAGAGTCATGGAGGGTCCCCCCCCCCAGGGTGAGGCCACCCACCTTTTCCACCCGGGCAACCCCGGATCCCCCTTGGAAGACCCAGTCCTGCATGGCTTCTCCCCGACAGCAGCTTCTCATGGAAAGACACAGAGCCCAAGCGAGGCTGGAGAAACCCCCAACATTCAACCCTGGGATCCATAAACCAGGTTGGTCTCATCCCAGGAATGCCCCACATCCCCTCCTCCTTCCTGGCCACCCTGGGCTTTCTCCGTGGGTCTGGACTTTGCTTTCCCCTAACCCCAAACCTCTGAATTCTAAATGACCGATTTAATTCAATCTCTTCCCCTGTTATTATGAGCCACATGGGGATTATTTCCCTTCCATTTCCCTCAAGAGAATTTCCCAACAACCTTTCAGTCCAAGAACTGGTTGAATTATTCAGGGATCCCTCCTGAGAGGGAGAATTATGATAAAAGTTTCTGCTCTGCTCTTTGACCGAATCCTCCAGGGGAGACTTTCGGCAGAGAAATATGGAGTTTTGGGACAGGCAGGGTCTGTGCTCTTGAATGTCCGTCTCTCTCCTTTCCAGATGAAGCTGAGTGTTTCTCTGCGTTTCAATCAGGAAAGTCACTGGATCATATTCCACCTTGTGAGACTCCTTTGAATTCTTCTAATTCTTCTTGAGAAACAGAAAAGGGATTGATTGATTCACCCCATGAATTATGGACCTCCTGCTTCTGCTTCTGATGCTGCTTTTATCCCATCTAGTCTCTGGGAAGCTGAGAATGAAATGCCCACAGAGTTTAGAGCACCAGGATGGAAAACGACCACAGAGCCTTTACAGCCCAGGAGACCATCTCATCGGTATAGTCAACAGTGGAGAGGAAAAATTGCATATAAAGTTGCTTTTCAACGTGGCTCCTTCTCTTCAGTTTCTTTTTCGTGATCTGTAAGTCATTCAGAGTGATAGAGTTGCACTCCCTCCATTCTAACACTCTCCTTCTTTTCTGTTTTTTATGTTTCATTTATTCCTATATTGGGGGATATGTCTAATTTCCTGAATGATTTTGATTTCCATGGGTTCTCTCTGTTGTCTGATTTTGTGAAAGAGACTCAAAAAGGGGTCTGAAAAAAAGCTGAAAGGGCTGCAGATTATTTTCCTCTCTCAGTTCAATCCTTAATTTATCACTTGGATAATGAATTTTATTTAAAGTAGTGGTGGAATCAGTTGTAGTTTCCGTACCTCAGCCCATTTCCATATTTGTGTAACTGATCGTTGGTTTTGGATCTATGTTGGCTTAAGGCTTAGTATGCTTGTGGAGGATTATATATATTATATATGACAAAAGTATTTGTTGTTGCTGTTAATTATAACTTTTTTTTACAATAGGACTTATGATGATTTTTTATATAGCTTAGGATTCATTTTCAACATTCAAATGGTCAACAAGAATTCCCAGCTCCTGCACAATCTCACACTTGGCTACAACATCCATGCCAACTATTGGAGCACTTTCCTCACTTCAGATGTCTTGCTGGACATTCTCTCCACTGGAGAAGCCAATGTCCCCAACTACAGCTGTGGAAGGAAGGACAACCTTCTGGTTCTTCTTGATGAAGCTCAGAGGGACATCTCCATCCAGATGTCAACATTAGGAGGCACCTACAAAGTCCCACAGGTTTGTGTGTGTTTTTCTCTCTCTGGTAAAGTGAGGGGTGGGTGGTGGTGGGTGAGCAATAGATGCAATCATGTCTTCTCCATGGAATTCAAGAGCTACTTTTCTCCATATTAACAAAAATGACAATATTTTACCCCATTATGTTCATGTTGAGATTAATCATAAAAGGCCTGAAATGCAAGCAATACATTCCCCGGAGAAGACATTCTACCAACTATTTAACTGATCAAAAAATATCCCTGGTTGTTGGGGCCTCTATTGGCATCTTCATTTCCACATATAAATAATATCCAGTCCGATTGAAGTTGACAATAGTAGCATTTTATCTATTTATAAAGTGGAATAAAAAGGATTCTAGCAATTATAGGCGAAATAGACTAGCAGATATTGTGGCTGAAATGTATGCCTGGATCCTCTTAGTTAAACTTGAGAAAAATGCATTCTTTGCAGAAGAATCAGAAGGTTTTAGGTAGTGAATAGCTTTATAGATTTTATAAGAAATATTGCATGTCAATAATCTAATATTGGTAACAAATTTGTCTTCAAATATCTAATCTATATCAGCGAAGTAAAACACGGTTTTGCTGGCTTTCTAGATGTTAGTGCATTTGTCATAATTAACAGAGAAATATTATATAGGAAATTGATTGTCCTCAAAATGGAGCTCAGCCTGTTGGCCCTGATCCAAGCTCTTTCTCCAAGTCCTTGTTTGAGAGGGAGGTTGGGGCTCAATGGAGGCAATGAGAAGAAGGATTGATACTTACCAAGGAGGAAGGGAAGGATGCATATTTGAACCCTTGTTATTCTCTCTTCATATTGACAATTTACTTCAACTAATGAAGGATCCAAAAACACATCATAAATAAACGTTATTTCATTCTTTGATAAAAATGGCTAAATTAGTGGACCAGTGAAATGCAGTGCACATAGTATACAGTACTTGGATTTTAGAAAGGCTTTGACAAAGTAAACCACCATCTACTTCTTGGAAAGCTAAAAATAGGTGGGATAGACAGCATCACCCCCAGATGGACTCAGCCTGTGGTCCTCAATGGAACTACATCTGCATGGAGGGAAACAAGCAGTGGGGGACCCCAAGGCTCCATTTTAGGGCCAGTACTCTTCAACATCTTCATGAATGGTTTGGATGAGGGATAGATGGGAAACTCATCAAATTTACACATGACACTAAACTAGCAGGAATAGCCAACAGCCCAGAAGATAGGCTCAAGATCCAGATGGATTTAGATGGACTTGAACCCTGGGCCTATCTAACAAAAGGAAATTCAGTGTAGAGAAAAGTAAAGTCTTACACCGAGGCTAGAAAAACCAAATGTACAGGTACAGATTAGGAGAAACCTGGCTCAATAGCAGGAACTGTGAAAGGGATCTTGGAATCTTAGTGGACAATCTCTCAAATGTGAGACAAAAATGTTTGGCAGCAGCCAAAAAAAGCCACTGCAATCCTAGGCTGCATCAACAGAAGGATAGAATCCAAATCACATGAAGTATTGGTGCCGCTTTATAAAGCCTTGGTAAAACCACCCTTGGAATAGGGCATTGATGGCGAACCTTTTCAGCACCAAGTGCTCTTGTCAGGGACGCAATCTGGAAGAGGAGTTGCACAGTGTACATACCAGTGCGTACATGTGCACCAGGCAGCTCCTCTTCCGGTTTCTGGCACGCACCCACATGACAATTAGCTGGCTGGTGCGCATGCGCTCGGAGAAACCAGGAGACCAGGTCTTCCAGTTCCTGGCACTATTGTACACACAGAGGCCAGCTGATTGTTGCACACACATGCGCACCAGAAACCCGGAAGAGCAACGGGCAAGGCCGCGCGTGCCAGGTGATATGGCTCTGCATTCCTCTCAGTCCAAGTTAAGAAGCTGAGGCAGAGGGCACCATTTTCCCCTCCTGGGGCCTCCGTACATCCCAGTTTTGGCCTCCCTGGCCCCCAGAAGTACTCTGCCGGCCAAAAACTTTAGTCTTACTTTGCCTATTCAGTCCATGGGGCTTGCGAAGGTAAAGCCTGCACTCAGCTGGTGGGTGGGGGCCAGCAGGTGGCCGGGGTGATTTGGGAGGGGCAGCCTCGTGGTCCCACCTAGGTCAGAAATGGGGCACGGAAAGCGCAGTGTTTCCCCCCTCCCCATTTTGGCCCTGGAAAGCCTCCTGCACCAACCTGGAAGCCAAAAAAAGCCCCTGCAACCGTTTGAAGGCTGAAGGAAGCCTCCAACTGAGCCAAGAGGCACTGGGGGGGGGGAGGCCATTCACACTCACTTCCAGCCCACCGGAGTTTCCTGTGCAATGCAAGTGCCCTCCCACGCCCCACACTGCATATTCACACATCCCTGGCCCTCGGCATAGGCCTGACAATCAGCTGGCCAGCAGGAGGTGCGTCTGCATGTGGATGCTAGTGGAGCTGGGCTGGGGTGGCTGGTGTGCCAGGAAAGAGGGCTCTGCGTGCCATAGGTACCTCATCATGGCTCTAATCCTTTCAATTCCTTTTTCAGATCAACCATTTAAGTGCTTCAGAGGCTGTGAGTGATAAAAGCAAATTCCCCTTTTTCCACCAGATGATCCCCAAAGAAGGAATCCAGTACCCAGCAATTGTCCAGCTGCTTCTCCACTTCAGATGGACCCTGATTGGCCTCTTTGCTTCAGACACAGAGAATGGAGAGACTTTCATGAGGATTTTTCCTCCTATGCTTGTCAAGAATGGAATTTGTGTGGTTATATCACAAGTGTTCTCAAAGACTGGACATACAGCAGCCCTCAGGGATTCCCTCTCTAAGTGGAGACAAGTCAACGTCTTTGTTCACTTCATGGAATTTGATTCCATTTGGGAGAGAATTCTTACTTTCCATGAAACACTTTTGCGTTTGCCAGGAGCCATTGAGGGGAAAGTCTGGATCCTCACAAATTTTGCATGGTATGAAATAAACAAGCGCAGACTTCTCAAATACATCCACAGTATTTGGAACTTTAGTTTTATGGCAAATGAAAGGCCAAAAGATTCTGCCTTTAAACACCATTTCTTTGTGGAAGAAAAGATTAAAGATCATTATTTCCACTGTTCTCTTTCAAAGAATGTATTTTCTGTCAAAGGCCGCAGAAGATGCACCCAGAAAGCCCCACTGGAGACCCAGAGGAAAAGGGACAGAAGGTGGATCCAAAATGGCTATCAACATTACAGTGTCACGAAGACTCTGGCCCAGGCCTTGAATGCCGCCTATTCCTCCAGATCGAGGAGGGGAAGGAAGGAGGGAGAAAAGATGTTGGGGTCTCCAAGGCTGCAGCCATGGCAGGTATGGGGGTCCCGATATGGATCCACTAATCTTAGGTCCTTTGGAGGAGGAATCCAGAGGAGAAGGAGGGGAACCATCTCAACAGATCTGGCCAATTTAATTATTCAGGGAATTAATGGTTCCAAAGAGTAGATACCATGGCATTTTTATATTTAGCACTGCTGACTGGAAAATGCTGTATTCGTTTTAAAATAAATTCCCGTATTTGTGGGTTTGTGATTAGCCTGGTGGAATTCCACCTTTCTTCCGTCCCCATTTCAGGTGGTTCTGTGTGCAGCTGGACAGGCAGCTAAGCCCCCCTATTCTCCTCCAATGAAAGGGAGCCTGGCGTGGATCTGGGTGCTTTATTGGGAGAAGAGGGCAGGTGAAACTGAGGAGATGCAAATGGTGGAAATCAAATAGAAAGACGAGATAGGCAGCATTAACTAACAGCCAGCTAAGAAGCAGCTGGAACCTCCCCAGCGATGCTCCGTGTGAGGGACGGAGGGCCGTCTCCGGATGACCAGGGGTCTCGGTCACAACGGCTGCTTCCGTCTTCTCCAAAGGCTGACAGAAGATGGCTTCAGACCTTATAGTTAGGCTTATCTGCCCCCCGGCCACTAGATGTGGCTAGAGCAACAACAGCACAACAGTTACATGTTGTGGCATGACAACCTTTATAGAGTAGGAGGAGACCCTGAGACCATCTAGCCCAACCCCCTCCTCTCTGCAGGAATCCCAGTTCAAGCTTCTCTGACTGATGGCTGCTCAGTCTTTGCATTCAGACGATCCATGAAGAGGAGACTAAACTTCTCTGCTTTACTGGCTCAGCTCGAAAACAGCTCATCCTTTTATCATATTTTTCCCTCATTCAGCTAAAATCTCCTCTCTTGCAACTGAATTCATTTTTCCATGTTTGACACTCTGGAATAATAGTGAGCACATCTTACACTCATGTGTAACAGGAGTCAGTTATTGGAAGAGGGTTGTATCCAGTGGTGGGATTCAATTTTTTTCACTACCGGTTCTGTGGGCGTGGCTTGATGGTCTTGTGACTGGGTGGGTGTGGCTTGGTGGTCATGTGAGTTGGTGGGCGTGGCCAACTTGACATCACTCACATTAAGGGGTACCTTGCCTGGCCTCTCCTTGCGTCAACAAGATACAGTTTCTCTGTCTATTTATTTATTACTTCTGAATATCCAAAATACACAATTGAATCTTATGTATATATGCCATATGTGTACATACATATTACATAATATAGTGTGCATATAGGCACACAAAATGATACATTATCTATTATACATACCGTATGTGCATATACACACACACACACACAGTTCTTCTAAAACTATAGACATTCAACCTCACTTTGGAAAAACACACCCAGAGTCCACTTTCTGCCACACATTTAACTATCACGTCTGCCCATTAGAACATTACACAGGCCTTCAGATGTTCTTCCCTAGCCTGCACATGACTGTTAGAGCCAGGAGACATCATGGATTGAGTAAAATGTGCCAAAACTCATTTAACAACACTCTTGCTTAGCAACCAAAATGTTGGGCTCAATTGTCATAAGTCAGAGACTATCTCTGCCTTTGTCTTCATGGCAGCCTTGTCCTAGTAAACTCCTTCCCTTTTCTGGCAATTCTACTCTCTCTGTTAGAGGCACCAAAATAATCCAGATGATCTGCTGGAGTAGGGGGTTGGACTAGATGGCCCCCAAGGTCCCTTCTAACCCTGCTAGAGCAGGGCTTGGACTTGAACAGTGATGGCGAACCTTTTTTGGCTTGCATGCCACAAGTGGGGGGAGCGCAGGGGGGTCGAGTGCAGGCACGCCGCACCCACATAATGCAACGTGCGGCACCCCCCCTTTTTTACATTTTTTTGCCCTCCCCAGGCTCTAGGGGCTTTATCGGAGCCTGGGGAGGGCGAAAAGAGCCTCCCCCGACCCCCCGGAGGCCCTCCGGAGGCTTCAGGGACTGTCCGGAGGCTTCCCTGAAGCCTTCGGAGCGCTTAAAACCACTCTCCGAGCAAACCGGAATTGACTTCCGGTTTGCTTGGAGGGTCGTTTTAAGCGCTCCGAAGGCATCAGGGAAGCCTCGGATGGTCCCTGAAGCTTTCGGAGCGCTTAAAACGACCCTCCAAGCAAACCGGAAGTCACTTCCAGTGACTTCTGGGTTGCTCGGGACGGTCCCTGAAGTCTCGGGGGGGCGGGGGGGGGCTCTTTTCACCCTCCCCAGGCTCCTATAAAGCCTCTGGAGCCTGGGGAAGGCGAAAAATAGCTTTTAAAAAGGTGAACTCAGCGGCTCGCGTGCCCTGACAAATGGCTCTGCGTGCCACTTGTGGCACGCGTGCCATAGGTTCACCATCACGGGACTAGAAGATGACTTCCGCTATCCCAAGTTCCAGCCCTAGATTGCTGTGCTGGTTCAAAGAGTCTTCTGAAGCCATGGTTTGTGTCCTTCTTCCTTCCTCTCATTTTTTTTCTCTCTCCCTCCCTTCATGTATCTGTCCATCCATCAATCCATCAGTCCAACTATATCACCTTCACTTTCTCCTCCCTCCCTCTCTTTCTTTCCCTTCTTTCCCTTTCCCTTCCTCCTTCTTTCTTTCCTCTCCCCTTTTCTTTTTTTTCCTTTTCTTTCTTTTTTCTTTTCTTTCTTGCCTGTCCCTTCTCTCTCTCTCTCTTTCTCACCTTCTCTCTCTCTTTCTACCCTTTCCTTTCCTCCTTCCAAATCTAGGAGACCCACCTGAAACAAAAACTCCTTTGGATGAAACCGGCAATTACACACGCACACATGCGTGCATACATGCACACACACACATACAAGCACACACACTCTTCCAACCAGCTCTGTGCTTCGCCCCATTGTTTGCTTTTAGTGGTGGACCAGTCGTTGAAGTCCTTTCCAAGCGCCTGGCAGCCTTGCTTGCAGCCCAGGAAAACCCAGCTAATTAACTTCCTGGGGTGCAGGCACCATGCTGGCGGTGCACTTGGATCGGTGCCTCTTCCGCGCAAGCAATCTTCTCTCTCTGGAGCAGCCAGAGGAGGGGGACTTGTGGGCAGATGGAAGGGCGAGCGGCTTGTTTACACTGCACGTTGGAATGGGTGGAAAGAGGGAGAGAGAGAAGAGAGAAAGAACGAGAGAGAGAGAGAGAGAGAGAGAGAGAATGAGAAAGAATGAGAGAATGAGAGAGAGAAAGAAAGGGAAAGAATGAGAGAGAGAGAGAGAGAGAGAGAGAGAGAGAGAGAGAGAGAGAGAATGAGAGAGAAAGAGAAAGAATGAGACAGAGAAAGAAAGATAAAAATGAGAGAAAGAGAGAGAGAGAGAAAGAAAGAAAGAAAGAGAAAGAATGGGAGAGAGAGTGGGGGGAATCAGAAGCTGTTCAACATTGTGGGCCACCTGGGAGGAGGCGATAGAAACCCTCTCCCCATTTCCTCTGGATTTCCGTTCCTCTTCCCCCCAGTTTTCCTTTTGTCCCATTTATTCTTTCTCTCCTCCCCCCACCGCCCCACCATACTCCTGACAGCGAGGCGCCACTGCTCTGCCTGGGAGTTTTCTGGGCTCTTGAAGGGGCAGCGAGGGATGGGGTTGGACTCCCCAGAACTTCTTTGGGAGAAGCATTGCTCTGAAGCCCGCATGGCTTTTCCGATGGTCGCCCCGGCAGACTGCGTTGGGGGGGGGCGTGTGCATGGGGTGTCTGCTGAGGGGTGTTTAGCCGGAGGTGCCTCTGGCCAGGGAACAAATTGGAGCATCTCGGACTAGCCAGGAGGGATGACTGAAATCTGTTGGCTCAGCCGGTCAAACCCCCTCCACCCCCATTGGACCTGGCCGAACTTTCCTCCCTCCCTCTGCAGCGAAGGGAAGGATCTGGGAGCCTGATTGGAAGGGAGCTGCGGCCGCCTGCCTGTTCCTTCCAGGTGCTTCAACCCCCTGAAGGGAGGGTGCTGGGAGGGGCATAAAGGGAGCAGCAGCTCTGCTGTGAATGGAAGGGGAAAGGAATGGAGGGGACTGCCATTCAAGCATTCAAGGTTAAGTGCTGCAGCAGAGAGAATCCCCACTTTTTTCTCTCCCTCCGTTCACAGCAGATCTGCTGCAGCCTCTCCACCCACACACTGCCCAGTTATGGGCCTACCTGGATCTGCCCTGCAGGATTTGGGCAAGGGAGGGGTCCTCTGTTTGGGGGGAAACTTTGGTTGCAAAAACGCCAAGGGGTGGATAGCCTTGGAGAGCCTGTTCATCATTCCCCTTTGCCTCTCAGCCCTGCAAAACCAAAATGTTCACTTCCTGAGATTCATTAATGGTCTTATATGAGACTATATTGTCAGTCAAGTCCTAGTACCATAGTTAAAAATCAGATATTTTTCTACTGCTTTTTACTTATGCACCCTTTTCTGTGTGCTAATCATAATTATTGTTTCTGGAAACTTGATATTCCTCTCATTATATTTTATTTTATTTGAAATGGTAAAATACAAGTTTTGGGAAATAAAACTATTTATTAAAATAGTTTTTAATATTAAAAGACAAAACAAAATGAGACAGAATTTTTTTTAAAAAAGTGTGCATTAAAAACAGACAAAGACATGCATATTGTCCCCCCAGTTGAATATAATACAGCATTAATAGTTTCTCCCCTTTGCAAAATAGGCCCACAATTATAAACTACACATGTATTTGAAATTACTTGACTTGCCATCTATCTGCTGTATATAAAAATATAGTTAACAGGCAATCCAACAATAAAGTTAAATTTCAAAACTTCAAAACTGTTATCTGCTATTGTATTTAACTCACAGAAAATTTACAGGAGCTTCTTATCTACTACAGACCACCACAATCATGACCTCTGATCCATTCAGAATCTGTCCAGGGTTAAATATCTTTGTTTGATTCTTAATAATAATACCTTTCCTTAAAATTGTAATTAGGATCTTTCCCAACAACTGCTTTCCATTCCCCAAATCATAGGACCTCCTGTAAATGGAAAAACAATGGCTCTTAAGACTTGTTTTCCAGTTAAATATGGCAAGTCCATTCCCCAATCTCCCACAATCTTCTTGAAAGAATCCATTTCATCAGTCATCCGTTCTGTCCACTTTGAGTCTTCTGTCCACTTTGGGTCCATGGCCTCTCCAGCCATCTCCAAGCAGCCTGCCTTCAAACGAGACTCCTCCTTCAGGGATCCCAGCAGCAAATTAAATTCCAGTCCATCCATCCAATCCATCCTATTCAACAATTGTTGCTTGCTTCTGATTATTGCCTTTAAGTTGATTTAAAACCATTGTTATTTTATCAAACTTTTTAAACGAATTTTAAAATAAAGTTTCAAAAAAAGCTTCTAAGTTGAAAGACTTTATATTCTTTAAATCACATCAAATCAGCTTACTCTAAGATCCTATTAATGACCATGTTAATGACAACATAGAAAAATTGATGACCAATGGTAAATTGTTATCTATCACCTTCAGGTTTCATAGGAAAGATTTTAAAAGGTTAAAAATTATTTGAGTATCAATTTGAAGACGGTTTTTATCCACTTAGTTATCATACCACCCACCCCTCAAATTTATAATCCTGTCACACAATTGTATGTGGGTCCTATATTGAAATCCAGTTCTATCACCAGAGTTCCCATCATCAATTTAGGAAGTGTAATGATATGTGAGAGTGATCCTCGCTAACTTTTCAGGCTGAGAAAAGTGTTGGTGGGAGATTTGTTCTTTCAGATTTTCCAAATTTTGTTAATGTCGCATTACAATCAAGTAGAATTAACACATCTGGAGGTATTTTCCATCAGAATAACCAGGGAGAAGATTAGCTTGACAACTTTCTTCTTGATCAACCCATGCTTTCTGGGAATCAACCTGTTGTTTTCAAAGAGTTTATGGATCATCTTTTTTTTTCTCTGTTCATTTTATTTGTCCTCTACTCTAGAATGTTCTCCTATAATTGACCAACTGCATCAATTATATTTTCTCTATATTTTGTCAGTATATGATTGGCAAATTTTTCTCAAACTTTTTCCTTCACTTATAAAGATAATGGCAGTATTTGTACCCTATTTAACCATATTTGGAGATTGGATAATTGTAGAAGAAAGATTCAATGTGGGATAAGAAACAAAGTTTTCTGTTTTTCAAATTCCTGGATGTTCCCATTCTAGTTTCATCCCTTTCTGGAGAAGAATGAATTTTGGAATATTTCTCAGAGAAAACTGTACTTGGACCAAAATGGAGAGATAACAGCAGATCTGTTCATTTTGGGCTTCTTGATTCTCCCTAAGGAGGGTGCCAGGTTTGAGACTCTGGCGTATTTTAAAAGACAGAGACTTACTATCAAACAAGGTGCTCTTTCACAGCTGAAGTTGCTCAATAAGGTGAGAGAAATTTTGGCGTCTCTTCTCTGTTTCCCAAAGCCTGAGGTCCCATTTCAAGTGGGCAAAGCCTATAGTCTCCAGGGTGGTTGGCCTTCCATGCCAGTTGGAATCATCTAATGGAAGTTCTTTAACAGACGGGACCTAAGTGGAGGGGCTTTGCCATGTTTTATGGAAATCTTTCAAGATCTTATTGGTCAGAGGTTTGTTTCTTCATCACAATTTTATTCTATATCAAAAAATCTAATGGAGTAAATGTTTCCTAAATCTTTTACAGTAAACTTTATTCTTAATTTTAATATGAATATATCATCATATGTAAATCTTTTTTTTCAATTACATCCCTCCAGACTTTATAAAGTCCTTTATTATAATGTTAAATGCCAAAAGGAAAAGGAAGGAACTAAATGAAGAACCTGCCAGTTGTTATCCCTCCTGCATCTGTTTAGAAGTAGTCAGAGAGTTCATATTTACCTCAGTGAAGACCAGAGGCTACTTGTCTCCATCCATTTCTCCCTCCATTTGCCATGGACGGGGAGTCCTAACATCTTTTCTTTGGCATTCCTTGTTTTTCTGCTCAGTCCCTCCCTGAGTCCAAATGTGTGGAAAATTGTCATCCTGGATTTGTCAAGAGGGCTCGAGAAGGAGAGCCAGTTTGCTGCTACGACTGCATTCCTTGTCCGAAGGGGACCTTCTCCACTCAGGAAGGTGGGTCACACTTAGGAAAATGAGAGGCTTTGTGAAACTGGATCCACCCAGATGATTTCCATGAAAGTGCAAGTTAAAAGACACATTGAAGTTCACCAGTTTTTTTTTTACTTTTAACCTATACAATTTCTTATCTAAAAAGAAATAAATCAAAAAGACTTTGAAGGAGGGGCTGGGAAGAGATGAGAGGAAGTGATGGCAGATTGGGCAAGCTTTACTAACAGCATAGGAAATATCTTTCCTGATTTTTAGTTTGGATATGTGCTGCTAAGTTCACCTTTCTAGGAAGATCTGAGTTCTTTGAAACTTGATGAATTGTTTTAGGTCCACCTTCTGAAAGACCTTGCAATTCACTGTATATTGAATCCTCCCCTTGAGGATCACTGAGAAGGTGTCACTGGTCCATAATGTGGTGCTGTGGATAGTTATGGGGGCAACTCATTGCACAAATATTCTGCCACTCATGTAGATCAATCATCAATCAATCAATCAATCAATCAGAGTAGAGCTGGAAAGGACCTTGAAGGTCTTCTAGTGCTACTCCCTGCTCAAGTAGGAGACCTGGTACCATTTCAGACAAGTGACTGTCCAGTCTCTTCTTAAAAACATCCAAGGTTGAAGCACCCACTACTTCTGGAGGCCAGCTGTTCCACTGGTTAATTGTTGTCACTATTAGGAAATTTCTCCTGAATTCCATATAGCTTCCAGATGTTACAAGATACTGTAGGTATCCTCTAACTCCAGTATATTAATTGCCATGTGGCAGGACTCTAATTATTTGTATAAAAAGATTATATGATTCATTATTAACCTGTAATAATGTAGCTTCCTATGAATTACATCACACCAGAAATAATTAATACCCTAGGACTTTCCTCAACTTCACATACCTAGCTATTTTTTAAAAAATTACATCCTTCTTATGCCATTTTTAATGAAAAATAAAAGGAACGAAATATTGAAGAAAATTTATCTTTGGTTTCTCAGATGCAGAAAAATGCACCAAGTGTCCAGATGATAAATATCCAAATGAGGCCAGAGTCCAATGTATCCCCAAAGTTATAGCCTTCCTGTCTTATGAAGAACATCTGGGCATCATCCTGGTCTCTTTTGCCCTACTCTTCTTCCTAACTACAGGCCTTGTTTTAATCATCTTCATTAAACACCGAGAAACTCCCCTTGTCAAAGCCAACAACCGGGACCTCTCCTACATCCTCCTGGTCTCCCTCCTGCTTTGTTTCTTGTCTTCTTCTCTCTTCATTGGTCAACCAAGGAAAGCCACCTGCCTTCTACGACAAACGGTTTTCAGCATCATCTTCTCAGTTGCCATTTCTTCTCTCTTGGCCAAAACCATCACAGTGGTGCTTGCTTTCCTGGCCACAAAACCAGGAAACCGAGTGAAGAGATGGTTGGGGAAGAGCTTGGCCAACTCCATCATCCTTTCTTCTTCTGCAGTCCAAATTATCATCTGCTCCATCTGGCTGGGAGTTTCTCCCCCCTTCCCTGACTCTGACCTCCACTCCCAGCTTGGAGAGATCATCCTGCAATGCAACGAAGGGGCCGTTGTCATGTTCTACGTCACCCTCAGCTACATGGGCTTCCTGGCTGCCATCTGCTTCACGGTGGCTTTCCTGGCCAGGAATCTGCCTGGGTCCTTCAACGAAACCAAGCTGATCACCTTCAGCATGCTGGTCTTCTGCAGTGTCTGGGTGACTTTTGTGCCCACTTACCTGAGCACCAAGGGGAAATACATGGTGGCTGTTCAGGTCTTCTCCATCCTGGCTTCCAGTGCTGGTCTGCTGGGCTGCATCTTCATCCCCAAGTGCTACATTATCCTTCTGAGGCCAGACATGAACAGAAAGGAGCATCTCACAGCCAGAATAAATGTAAAAACATGAGACATAACACCATAATATTGAAATAATTGTAAAATTTCCTTTTCTTTGAAAGAAGACATTAATTATTTCCACTTAAATAGTATGCAGGAGTCAAAGAAAATCATATCAACATGTTTTGGAAATGGGAAATGGTTGAATGAGTGTAATTCTTGTAACTCCCTTCCCTTTCAACTCAATAAATCTTGAAAGTCATTCAGAGGCATCTTCCTTCCCCACTGACTTCGCTTGTCACAAGGTCAGAAAAGGGGATCACATGACCCAGGGACTCTGCAACCATCATAAGTACATGCCAGTTGCCAAGCATCAAAACTTTTGATCATGTGACCATGGGGATGCTGCAATGGTCATAAGAGTGGAAAATGGTCATAAATCAATTTTCTCAGTGCCATTATAACTTCCAGTGGTCAATAGAGAAACGGTTGTAAGTTAAAGACTCCTTTTACCATTGCTAGGAGTTGGTCCTGGATGATTTGGGCCCAGGGCTGCTTTGGGGGCCTAAACTCCTGAGCTGCCTCTGACCTCCCACCTGGGGATGGCTGTCTGGAGCCCCCCAGCACCATAAGCCCAGGGGACTCCACCGCCCGCCCAGCCCCAGAGCCCTGGAGGTCAGGCAGGGAGTCTGGTGCAAGAACAGCAGCCCTCACTGACCCCTCCTGGTGCCCAATGAAGAAACAGCCTCTCTCTTCTGGCCATCTGTGGGACAAAGGCCCTGCATGCCCCCCAAGCATCCCCCCTCCCCTCCCCTCCCCTGGAATCTCAGCTGGTTCCAAACCCAGAAACCATCCAGGAAGAGCTCCGTGAGCAGAATCGCCCCCTCCAGTCCCAGCCAGGTCTCAGGGATGCAGCCAGAGCAGCCGTTTCCTCCCCCATTAAGTCCTGGATGAAGGGAACTTTATTGCAGACTGGCCTGGCCTTCACCAACCTGCAGGGCCTTCAGAACCTGCCATTCAGGACTTGGGTTTGAGTCCGAGAGGCTGGATGGTGCCACAGGAACGAGTTCCCTCTGACTCAGTCCCCGTGAGTGACCCATTTCTCAACTCTCTCCGTGTTTTTCTCTCTCCCCATCACTATTGGGATCTTCTGACCTGCTCAGACTCCTTTGGAGCCCTCTCCACTTCCCAGTTCATGGTCATGGGGGTCCCGGTCTGTGGCTCTCAATTCCATCACTTAGTCAGGGGGGGGGGGAGGAATGTAAGGGGAGGAAGCCCTGCGGTTCTTCCACGTTAGCCTCAGCACCAGAAGGAGCTCCCACCCACCCCCATCTCTCCCATTCCAGAGGGGGTCTCTCCCACTGGCCAGTTGGGGGGAAATGGGGAAGGCAGCCATCATTCACACACACACATAAATACACACACACACACATATACTATCTCTGTCTCTGTCTCTGACCAGTGAGAGTTGTGTATTCTGGGGGATGGTGCAGAGCTCTGGGGCCATGAGACGTGCCTGAATTGCACGTGGGGTTCAGCCTGATCCCTGCAGGAAGAAACGGGCCCTCCTTGAGGTTGGAGTCTGCAGGTATCCAGAAAATCTTTTCCTGAATTAAAAACTCTGCTGTCCCCTTTAAAGGCTCTCTACCTCCCAGCCTTTGTCACACAAGCAAAGATCAAAGTTGTGTTCAAGAATCACAGTGGTGACATCCTCACATACATTTCCTCAAACAACTTTCTGCCAAAGGAAGGGGGGGTGTAAGGGTCGTAATCTTAATACTGAGGACTAGAAACATGGGAGAGCACTCATTCCCATGCCCTCTTTGCTATCACAATAGCAGAAGGCTGCATTTCTGAGACTACAGGCAATTTAAATAAAAACACTCAGAGGTAGCAACCACAAACAAGGTGTTTTGGGCATAAATAAATCCCGTGTTCTTTTCTTGACAGCCTGGTTGAGAAGGAGCCAAAACCTGAGATGTTGCTTCATTCTCAACCCAGATTGCAGAAGGTTCAGCTCTTGTCTTGTGAATGTCACCATGGACCCCAAACTCAAAAGCAGATCCTATAAAAAGTTTCCCTTCCTGTGTGCAGACAGGCTGCCTTGGCCAGCACATCACTGATTGGGGGTAAATCTAGGTGAGTTCACAGAACATGCTTAACCCAGGTTAATGGGAGGGAACTGCTGTGCCCAATGGGGCATGCCGTGCTTAGCGTGATGCTTCCCACGTTTACATAGTAAAGAGGAAAGTTCCACCAGACGGACAGAATGTGTCAAATGGGGTAAAAAGATATGAAAATCTCAGTCAATATTTTCAGAGGCTCTCTGGGTGACCTAGGATGAGACCCCTGCTTGTAGAGGTTCCTTTTGGAATAGAAGGGAGAAAGATTGGTTCCTTCTAAAGCCCTTGCCCACCCACCCACCCACCCCACAGACACTCAGGACCAATCATGGGCAGTGGCAGGCCGAGATGAGCCCAACTTGCTAAAACAGCCAACGAAATGCCTGAAAAAAGCTAGATGCCCTTAACATCAGCTGTGAACTTGGCTCATTCAGTCTGTTGATGAAGCCATATAACCCGGGAAGAAGGGTTTCTTCCCAGAATAACAGTAATTCCAAGCTCGATTTCACACATAAGTGGAGGACTACCTGTATGTACTTTTCACAAGTTAATGAAAAGTAGCAGACTTTGCAAATTCAGACGAGGAGCCGAGGGATGGATCTGATTGTCTGAAAGGTCCGTTTCTCTTTTCCAGCCGATCAGCTTCTGAGTGTCAGAATCTCTTTTGAAAATATCAAATATGAAGATGCCCTTAAGATCCTACAGTGTTCTGAGCCACACAGAGGACGGCTTGTTCTTAAAAGAACTCTGGTTGGGAAAGATGAGCTGGAAGGAAGATATTTGGCAACACAGTCTAAAAAGGGGGAATTAAGTCAGGTAATGTATTGTTCTTGAATTATACTATGGATTCAGGTGGGCATCAGGAAAATTTACCTGTAAGTGAAGTAATTTTAGGACTTTTAAAAAAAGGTTCCCCATCCTACCCAAAGGGAAATAAAATTATGAGGACAGGTGGCTTGCTTAGGTCCTGTTTCTTCCCTAGGAAACGTACATTGAAAATACAGCGTCTTCCAAAGTCAGGCTGCATGGAAAATTTCCTATATAAATTGTTTGAATTGAATAAAAACAGTATAGAAAAGTAAGAACATTTGGAAAAAGAGAAGGATGATAAAGCATTTTAAAAATTAATTAAAAGGTGAAAAAAAAAACATTTCCCATGCTGATACTGATATCGCCGTACCGATTGCCTGTTGGCTTTCAGATGCAATTCAAGTTTCTGGTTGTCACCTTTCTTGGTTCAGGGCCTGGATGATGTCACCTTTCATGGTTCAGGGCCTGGATGATGTCACCTTCCATGGTTCAGCGCCTGGATGATGTCACCTTTCATGGTTCAGGGCCTGGGTGATGTCACCTTTCATGGTTCAGGGCCTGGGTGATGTCACCTTTCATGGTTCAGGGCCTGGATGAGGTCACCTTCCATGGTTCAGGGCCTGGGTGATGTCACCTTTCATGGTTCAGGGCCTGGATGAGGTCACCTTCCATGGTTCAGGGCCTGGGTGATGTCACCTTCCATGGTTCAGGGCCTGGGTGACGTCACCTTCCATGGTTCAGGGCCTGGGTGACGTCACCTTCCATGGTTCAGGGCCTGGATGAGGTCACCTTCCATGGTTCAGGGCCTGGGTGAGGTCACCTTCCATGGTTCAGGGCCTGGGTGAGGTCACCTTCCATGGTTCAGGGCCTGGGTGAGGTCACCTTCCATGGTTCAGGGCCTGGGTGACGTCACCTTCCATGGTTCAGGGCCTGGGTGATGTTACCTGCCCACCTGGGAACGTCTATCAGAGAGGTCTGGTATCCTCTTGAACAGACATCACCACCTACGGAGGCCACAGAAGCCTCCCTTAGCCGTCAGTCAGGGGCCCTTCTCTGGAACAGTATCCTATCAGGCATATGGATGGGCCTTTCCATTGGGATCTTCAGAAAGACAGGTGTTGGGAGTATCTCACCAACCTCAGATGAAAGATCTCTCTGGATAAGCAAATTTTTACATTGTTTCTTTTAAATATTTTATTCCTGATAATGCTTTGCACAAATGGTATTTATTTTAATGCAAATTATATATTTGCAGAGTTGATTATAATTATCCTATAATCCTTGTAATTTAAAAAATGATTATAAATGGTACTCCATATACATTATTTTTCATAAGCAAACATTTTCCTTTTTTGAATTTTTCTCCCCAGGGAATGGATCCAATGGAAAGACCTGAAAAGAGAATCTCAGAGGAAGATAAAACAAACTTAATTGTAAAATAGAGAGTGGGAAGACAAAAGAAGAACCGGAATAGATACAGGAGCATGTAGCGATCACTGGCCTGGATTGAAGCTAGGCCCAAGTACAAGATAAGTTTCGTTTTTCCATAAGTTTCTATTCCTGAATATTTACAAGATTTCCTGTAAATCAGGTGACCATGAAGAAGCTATGTGCAGTATCATGTTTCTGTATATGTGGCAGTAGTTATCTATGCATATGCTTGGCTCTTTGACCAATAGAATGTTATTTCTTCGTGTAAGCTTCCTAATAAAAGGGGTCGGACGGAGCAATCTGTGTGCACCCCACCTCGAGGACTTCATGGTGTCGAGTGGTTTTTGAGTCAGGTGCCCCCGTGCTGATGGCACGCACCCTCGCGAGGGTCCCCGGAGAAGCAAGCCTCCCCCTGGTCCTTGCAGGTGGCAAGGGCCCCCTCACCAGTGCAGCTACGCAACTGGTGACCACGACGTGATTCCTGTCTAGGTCTGCGTCGCCTTCACCCCCCGTCTTACGCACCTGGCAAAGGATTGATCATCGTAAGTATGGGCCCCTCACTTTTCAAAGTTTCGTCAGTACAGGGACGAACTTTTTACCTTGGTGGAGAAGAAAATTGCTTGCAAAAGGTTAACGGCACCACTATCTAAGTAAATTTTTCCAGTACTTAGAAAAACAATGTCCGGCTTATCTGGAAAAGGCTCCATAAAAATGTCTATGTGGGAGATTGGGAATTTATTTCCACAAGACACAGAGCCCCTGCAAAAGTGTTAAGTAAAAATTCTTTTTCCAAAATTATCTTCAATTGGCCTCTCAACTCCTCATGGAGATGTTAATTTTTCAGCTCCTCCATGGTTAGAGGAACAATTAGCAAAAGAGGAGGGGAATAAACATATGTTTTCTGTCTCTCCACCTAAATTTATTCCACAAGATCATGAAGTAATTAGTTTAAAGGATTGCTTTTTTTCTACCCTTCTTTGTCCTGCTTCGCAAGAAAAGTTTGACTTTGTGTGTCTGCCTCTTACCCCCCCCCCCTTCTTTTCTTTTGAAAGCTGGTTTCTGTTTCCTCTCCCACCTCCCCCTCTCCGGGATGTCCGTTGTTTCCCCCCCCACACACACACACACTTTTCCCTCTTTAGAAAGACTCTGTGTCGGCTTCTGCTTGTTGCTCCCCCCCCCCATATTCTTTTTTTTTTAAATGTTCCCTCCCCCCCCACCTCCTCCCTTTTTTAGAAGAGCCTACAGGAAAACAACAAACAGATAATTTTGAGGCTCAAATGAACTGGGTAGGTCTAGCTTATCTGAGGATGGAACAAAAGGCTGGTCAAGGAGAGAGATGGCTTGGAGCTAGGAAAAAATTTCCTAACAGTTAGAGCAGTTGGTCAGTGGAACGGCTTGTTTCCAGGGGTTGTGAATGCCCCAACATTGAAGGTCTTTGAGAGGATGTTGGATGGTTATTTGTTTAAAATGGTATAGGGTTTCCTGCCTAGGCAGGGTGGTTGGACTGGAGAACCTCTAGGGTCCCTTCCAACTCTGTTATTGTATTGTATTGTATGAATTGCAGATTGTTCCAGTAAAGCATAACTGCATGAAATGTTACAATCTTTTTTGTTTTAAGTTTTTTTGTTTGTTTGTTTAAATGAACACGGAGTTATTTTGTTAATTAATTTATGGCAGCTATTGGGGAATCTTTATTTGGGTTCGTCCCTCTGTGTCTGCTGCTATTTAAAGTTTTTTATTTGATTTTTTTTTCTTTTTCGTGCCCTTGCCACAGTTGAAAAGATTAATGAGATTTTGAGCATTCCATTTGTGGTTTGCGTAACTTGTCAGCTAATTCTTTTGATGTTTTTTTTAAAGATAAAAAGGCTCCGTTTTAAAATGTTTTGCCATTCTTATTTTTTTAGGCAGTTGTGGACTTAATAACTTTGGGTTTGTTGTAGAAATTGGACTGATTTAATTAATATTATTTTTCCTATTCCAAAATTTGATTTTTAATTTTGTTTTTAGAATAACTTCTTTTTTCAGTGTGCTTTAACTAACTATGTGGTCTATATGACTTTCCTGCTTGCCTATTATTTTTGATTTTTTGCTTTTATAAGACTGTTGTTTTTTTTTTGGGATAACGACTCTTATGAAAGTTTCCTACCTTGCAATACTGTTGTTTTTGCAACACTAAAAATTGTTTGTTGCTATTTTAACTTTTCACATCTTTTTTTAACAAGCTTTTTAACTATATTTCTGACTTTTATTATGTGTGTCAATTTATTTTTAATTTTTTAGGTATTTTTTTTAAACTATGTTTTTTTTTTCAGATTTATTTTTGATCATTTTTTTATCAAAATGCCTGGGGACTGGCACAGTTTTGTCATATGCCACTCAACCAGGCCAAACAAATTGTTTCATCTGTGTTTTGGGGCATCCCCCTCTGGGGACATGGGAGTTAATTCTTATGATTTGGCTTCTAATCACTATGGCAAATGGATGTCACCTATGTTTCCTTTTTTTTTTTTTGGCTTTTAGAAGTAAATTCATTTATTTAGTTAGGGGGTTGGACTAGAAGACCTCCAAGGTCCCTTCCAACTTTACTATTGTATTATTATTGTATTATCTATTTTTTAATTTTTGGCCATATTTTCTCATCTTTTTTTAGCCTTTACTGCCTTGGGCAAACTTTTCCTTTTAAAGACTGACAATGGCCTGGCCTATTTTTCATTGGCCTTTTTGTAATTTTGTACTAATTGGAACATTGTTTAAATTTTTGGGTTTTTTTTTCTCTTACAATTCCACAGGTTAAGCCATTGTGGAACGTGTTAATTGGTCCTTTAAGGACTGTTTTTTCAAACAAATAAAAAAGGAGTGATTTGGGGTACCTAACAATTTGGTGTACCCCAATTTGGCTAATTTGGCATAGGTAACATAATAGATTTAAAAAGTTTGTTTGCCTCCCCCGCAAGGGGGACGAGGATATGCTGTGCTTGTTTTTACAGATTTTTATGGATTCTAGTACGTGATGTTTGTCTAGACAAGAATATTGTCGTACCAGTTCCCAAATCCAGTTCCAGAGATGACCAAGATGACTTTACAGACAGCACAGTGGCCAATACGATCTTGCCAAAACAGCTGTCCAGTGATATGAAAAACCAAAAACCACCAAAGCAGTGCTGAAACAACGACACGACAACTTATGTGCTGCCATTTTTGCCAAGTTCTTAGTCATCATTAGTCATCATTTGTTTATGTTTATTTGTTTTGTCATCTCACAAAAAAACTCATTTGAACAGTGACTGCAATAAAAATCTATGGGTGCAACTAACATTATACACACTGACTTGAACTGTACATGAAACATTTGCTTTCTACATGTTTGGATCCTGTTTGAATCTTGTCTGCAGTAATTCAACATTTCATTGGTTCGAATTATAAGACTATCTTTCATTGAGGATTAATTGTTTATGAGCCTCCCCCTGATGCAATTGTTTTGTATATACTGATAGTAGCAGTTCCTGAAAATGTAACATGTGTTAAAGTAGTTAACTGTATATTTTTAAGTAATAAGCTTTATTGACTTTTATTTTTTCCTCCTATTCTGTCCTTAATAATAGTCATGCCTTTCCTAATGCTGATGTGTCTTTCTTCCCAACCACCATTTTATGAAGCCATTGGCTCACCCTTCCCCTTTATGAATGCTACTTCAGATACCACCTGTCGCTGGAGTAGTTCTTCTATTACTGTTTCTTCTATTATTGGTCAGGGTTGTTGCATAGGCTATGTTCCCTCTAATTATTTACAATATTGTATTAATGCCTCTACAGATTTATATCATCAATGTATGATTTATTTGCCTAAATCTCGGATGTCTTCTTCTGTCCAGTCATCTGGTATTCATGGGGGTTGGGTGACTTTGTTTTCTTCCAACCCCACTGTTGATTTTTCAAATTATTTTACAGGATACTTTTTTATTCCCACCAATGGCTCCATTTGGGCTTGCTCTACAGGAGCCACTGCCTGCGTCCAAGGAGACATTCTTCAACAACAACGCTCCTTTTGTATCCAGGTCCACTTGTTGCCTAAGATATCTGTTTTTTCTAACTCTCAATTCACTATTTTTTGAAAGCCAAACGAGAGATCGTTACAGCACTCACTCTATCGGTCCTTTTGGGCCTGGGGGCAGCAGGAGCTGCCACTGGAATTGCTGGTCTCGTGGTTAACGATCAGCAAATTCACCGCCTTAGCACTGATGTTGATGCTGACCTCCAGCGCATAGAAACATCCATTGTGGCCCTCCAAGACTCTTTGACCTCTCTTTCTGAAGTTGTCTTGCAAAACAGACGTGGGTTAGATCTTTTGTTTTTGAAAAGCGGGGGATTATGTGTTGCCCTAAAAGAAGAGTGTTGCTTTTATACAGACAGCTCAGGTATTGTACTTGATTCCATGGCAGAATTGAGCAAACGCCTTAAAGAACGAGAAAGGGAAAGGCAAGCAACACATAGTTGGTATCAAGGTCTGTTTACTCTTTCCCCTTGGTTGACTACTTTGCTTTCTGCCATCATAGGCCCCGTAATATTCCTCCTTTTTGTTTGTACAATAGGACCATGTGTGCTGGGAAGATTGCTTAAATTCTTAAAGAATCGCTTACAAACTTTGGATGACAATGTTGCTGAAACACGTAAGACGGTTCAATTTCTTAGTCATGTGGTTAAACATTCAGGTGATGATGTCAAACAACCGCTTTTAAATTTCCTTGATAATGAGAGCGACTTAGAGGGGGAACTAGATGCCAAAGAGGTGTTTGGTGAGAGCGGTAGGTTGGAACCAAAGGGTCTCAGCCTGCTACCTCAGACCTGCACTCTGGAGGCATCGAAAGCCCCTGGTTTTGAATTGCTTTAAGAAAATAAAAACAGAGGATATGTAGCGATCACTGGCCTGGATTGAAGCTAGGCCCAAGTACAAGATAAGTTTCGTTTTTCCATAAATTTCTATTCCTGAATATTTACAAGATTTCCTGTAAATCAGGTGACCATGAAGAAGCTATGTGCAGTATCATGTTTCTGTATATGTGGCAGTAGTTATCTATGCATATGCTTGGCTCTTTGACCAATAGAATGTTATTTCTTTGTGTAAGCTTCCTAATAAAAGGGGTCGGATGGAGCAATCTGTGTGCACCCCACCTCGAGGACTTCATGGTGTCGAGTGGTTTTTGAGTCAGGTGCCCCCGTGCTGATGGCACGCACCCTCGCGAGGGTCCCCGGAGAAGCAAGCCTCCCCCCCGGTCCTTGCAGGTGGCAAGGACCCCCTCACCAGTGCAGCTACGCAGGAGCAGCCTCTGAAGTCTTCCCTTGCTGGGACTGTTCCTTGCGAAGGGGAAAAGGGCCACACGCTCAGTCTTCACGCCTTTAAAAGGAGACAGAAGTGTTTCCAAACAGCTGTTGATTGCAATGCTGATTTCATGTTATTAATCTCATAGTATCTATATAAATCTTCAGGCTGGATTCTAACATAGAAAATAATTCTAGATCATTAGAGAAATTGTAAGAAATGTAATAAACTTTTCAATCCTGAGTCTATTATTTATTCTTTTGGAACATTTTCTTCCTACAAAACGGAAAGCAAATTACATGAGTGTGTGTATGTGAGAGAGAGAGACCTTTATCTGTCTCACTCAGATGAAGGTCTCTCGTGCAGCCACACCAGCCTTCCTCTCAGCCTGGCATGCGTTGTTGTCAGGGGCAGAAATGTGGGCAAAAGTGTGGAAATTTGTCAGAAACCTGTTTTTTCACTACCATTTATTAGGATACCATAAATCATTGTATTTGCAAACAGTTTTTAAGTGGGGCCATTGCTAAATGAGGCCAGTATTTAGTATTTGTTTAGAATTCCAGTCTCACTTAGTAATACAGGAGCAATTACTCCTGTATTATTAGATTTCTCTTTGAAGAATCTGTTTTGTAGTAAGTCCCATGCCTGCACTGAGGGTGAAGGATTCCTCAGACCAGACTTTGAAGTGCCTAGAAATTATATAAAATAAAAGAGTACAACGTTGTACTATGCATTTACATACCCCCACAAAGGCAAAGTCCACAGCTTCTTTATATTAAAAATTGTCCTTTAAAAAAAGTCTTTTCACAACTTTCTTTTTTTAAAAAATATTTTTTTATTTTTGAATAAACACAAACAGACAAAACACAACAAACACCACAAAAATATCTTTAATTACAAATTATAAAGTGTGTCAATTAGTTACAAAGAGCTTTCGTGCATCCCTTCCACAGTCATCACCTACAATTCATATCAAGTTATATGTTTTAAATCAAATATATTTATATATATTACTATCATCATACCTCAATCTTCATATGACTATGATTGTTTTTCCATACCTTTATATAAAATATTCCAAAATTTAAAGCAAAACCACATGATGGCATTCTGTTATCTATTCTCAATATCATCCAGCAACATTACATCTTTATGACACTTTCTAAATAAAAATAATAATTATGTTTAATAACAAAGATTCTAGACCTCCTTTATTAATCACTGTTTACAATTTATATCCAATTTCCCTTTTATCATGTCAATACAAATATTACATTATTATCATTATCAATCATTTATTTAATAACATCCGTCATAATTTCATTTTTATTTTTATTTATTTTTTGGTCTTAGTTTAACTAAATTTGACTTACTCTTTTTTTAAAATATTATAAGCTTTTATACATAACAGTGTTTCTAAACTTCCTTTCATGATCACCATTTAGAATTTATACCAAATTTTCTCTTATCAAACCAATACATATGTGTACATTGTTATCATTATCAATTATTTATCTAACTATATCCATTATCACTTTAACATAATGCTCTAATTTTAACTAAATTTGACTAATATTTTGTTATTAGTTTTCATATCTCAACCTGTGTCTTTCCAGTAATAGTGCAGTCTTATGTCTTTTGCCATTTGTGGAATTAGTCTTCTGGTTATTTCCTGAATCAAACTTGTGTGGACTTCTCTTCGCAACTTGTTGCTTTTTGCATATCTTGTAAAATCGCCAGATCCTTCGTCCGCTTCTTTAATCAGCTTATCTTTGGTTATCAGTAGTGCTTTTGTCAAAGTTTCTCTCCTTGGATCCATCAATTCTTCTCTTTTTTCTTCTTCTAAACCTTGAAATCTGGGGTAGAGCTCCTTTCCATCTATCTTCCCTTTCCATGTTCCACTCTTTCCATCTGCAACCACACTCAGTTCACTGTCAGTATCCACAATTATCTTGCCTCTTTGTTCATTTTTCCCTTGGGCTTTTAGGACTGTAACCTCCATTTTTTCCATTTGCTGGATATTTTCAATTTTTCCATCAAATTTTACTGCATTACAATCTATATTTTGCAATCTCTTCTCAATTCTCTCTAATAATTTTCTAATAATTTTCTAATAAATTTCTAATAATTTTTGAAATTCAAACATAATCTGTTGTAATGTTACGGTTTCTTTTTGTTGTGCCATACTTCCAACTAGTAAACACTGCCACTCTAGTTTCAAAATAAGATTTTGTTTTCACTTCACTGCAGCATCCAAAGAAGCATCCAAAGAGCACCTATGTAAACAACCCGTGCTCTTCTTATCTCTTCTGTAAACAAGCTGAAGCCTTTGAAGTGCAAAGACAAAATGATCAAAGAGAAAAAAGGGAAATATTACCAGGACTCAGCCTCCAACCTCCAAGTGGCAGTGTAACTTCTTTTCCCTCTGATGTTACTGCCCTCTTTATATTCCTTTTATATCTTCTTTTTAATCCAGGCTTAAAAGAAACAAAATTCTTAAAAGGAGCAAAATAAAAAGAAAAACACCCTCCAAACCAATATTATAAAAATAAAGAAAAAGATTTAATCCATAGGTAAAAAAAGAAATAGAAGAAGAAAAACCAATACTTTCACTTTAAAAAGTAGGAAATACTTGCAAAACTTCTGTCGATAAATAATGATAATAAAAAGGATAACACACTATCCAATAGAGCTTAATTTTGCTGCTTATTTTTCTTTTCTTTGTAAGTTTAATTTAGCTTTGATTTTTTGGGGGGGCAGTCTCTTTTATAACAATAAAATTTCCTCACCAGATGGACACACTTTCTCTTTCCTCCCATTGCAGAGCTGTGCCAACTTCAGCAGCTTTTGGCTGCATTTCTGTCGCCGGCAAGAAGAGAGTCTCTTGGATCAATCAGGGACTTTGCGATGTCCCTGAGATTAGCAAGATGTACTCTTCCCTGTCACCGTCTCTTCGGGACGGTTTAGGTCCAAAAGGACCATCCAGCAGCAAAGGTATCGACTGCGATCTCGGAGCTCCAAGATCGCATGTGGTATCGTTGCGACGTCAGCTCTGTTCCCTTTTCACAACTTTATGTTGGGAACTCAAAGAATATACAGGAATCTCCCACGTGTGTCTTCCATAATTTTATGGCCTCTGAGGGCTGTTGTGCTGAAAGAGAGGAACTGACCATAACGGTAGTTCCTTATTTTCCTCTATTTACTATGCAGAAGGGAAAGCTATAATGGAACATTATTTTAGAAGCAATATTTCATATTCCACAATCTCGGGAACCAATCTCAAAGCAGCTTCTTTCTCCCTCCCATCCCCAAAGGAGCCTCTAAGGACCAGGGGTCTCATCCTTGGTCAGCCACGAAGTCTCTGAAAATATTGACTGAGATTTTGAAATATGTTTACTCCGTTTCACACATTTGGGTGCCTGGGAACCTTCCCCCACCCTGTGTTAATGTGTGAAGCAGGACATCAGGCTAACCTAGCATCTGATTCATGCATTTTGGCATGGTACATTATGTCAACATAGCCGTTCTCTTTCATGAACCCGGATTAAGGGTGTTGTATGAACTCCCCTAGATTTACCACCAACCAGCTATGCGATTATGGTCAAAGCAATCTGTTTGCACACAGGATAGGAAACCTTTTATAGGATCTGCTTTTGGCTTCAGAGTTTTCCACAACCCACTGTAATACATTGTTTAGCACATTGTGTGAACCGATTCCAGGTTTGGCATTCAGGCAATAGAGCTGGGATAATGGGAGAGAGACAGAAATGAAGCTTTGTGGATGGAGGAAGTCAGAGATTTCCCGCAATGTCTGGACAAAGCTTGATAGAGACTTGCAGAGATCTGTCCATGTGAATTCAGAGGATCAACTGGGGACTTTGAGGCTCTTTCTCCTGCTTGGAGCCTCACGGATGTTTTTGGATGCTGGTTTCCAGAATTCCCAGTTAGGCCAGGCCTCAGGATACTGGGGTTGCTCACCACAGCAAAAAAGCTGGGTGTTTATGGAGCCAAATTTCAAAGGGGAATGTGGTTATTACCCTCACTGGGTTGGCTTCAGCTCTCTCTCCTGCCAAGCGTTGGGAGAAATAATGGATGCTGCTGCTTTCAAGAGTCTTTTTCCAAGTCCTGTATATGGATTTCTGTCGTGCCTGAGCAGCCACAAGCTGCCTTCCCATGTGCACCTTCCAAATGTGTGGACTTCAACTCCCATCATCCTCAGCCACAGCTTTGCAGTTAGCAGAGACAATTAGAAAATGGCAAAGATGGAGCGTTAGAGAAGGTTGTTCTCGCCCATCCACCCTGATGTCATTTTTTTACCCTATGCGCATACGTGAAATGCTCTTCATATGTGTGGCGGTGCGCACTCACATTTGTGAACTGGTAGCGAAGGTAAGTGAATACCACCCCTGCAGGGGAACATGGGATATGGGCAGTGGTGGGATTCAAATTTTTTTGCTACCGATTATGTGGGTGTGGCTTGGTGGGCGTGGTGTGACTTGCTGGGTGTGGCAGGGAAAGGCTACTATAAAATCTCCATTCCCACCCCACTCCAGGGGAAGGATACTGCAAAATCCCCATTCCCTCCCGATCAGCTGGGACTCGGGAGGAAGAGAATACATGGGGGCGGGGCCAGTCAGAGGTGGTATTTATCGGTTCTCCAAACTTCTCAAAATTTCCGCTACCAGTTCTCCAGAAATGATCAGAACCTGCTGAATCCCACCTCTGGATATGGGCTTCTGCATTCCCAGGTCTCTGAAGATGGAAGTTGGATTTTGCAGATCAGCTTTCCATCTGCAGCAAGAGGATCCTGAGCTCCCCTTCCCTCCTTCCCTCCCTCCCTTCCTCACATGGGGTGAGAGGCAGCCTTGGTTTCTCCATCTCTTTTCACTTGGTTTTTTTCTAACTTCTCTCTGTGTTTCTGTCTGTGTTGTTTTTTTAAAACTTTGCAAAGTTCTGGTAACTAGTTTTTCAGTAAAGTTGATTTCATTCTTAGAAACTGGCTGCACTATTGCATCAGCCCTTTTGTGTGGTACCTTGAGCATTAACTTTCAAAATAAAGTAAATTTTGTTTCCTATTGGTAATAGCTGGCAGCTATTTCAGATCTGTGGCATGCTCAGGCATTAACTGCCCCCTGGAGTTTTGTCTTTAACCACAATGCCAATAAATGTCACATTTCTTTTTGTCTTCAGCCACAGGTGCCGTGTATTCTCTCTGGGGCCAGTTTCAAGCCTGGAGACCCCAAACGTCTCAATTCTAGATGATGGATTTAATTCCATCTCTGCCCCTCTTATTATGAACATGGGGATTATTTCGCTTTCATTTCCCTCCAGAGAATTTCTCAACAACCTTTGAGTCCAAGAACTGGTTGAATTATCCAGGGATCCTTCCTGAGAGGGAGAATTATGATAAATGTTTCAGCTCTGCTCTTTGGCCAAATCCTCCAGGGGAGACTTTGGGCAGAGAAATATGGAGTTTGGGGACAGGCAGGGTCTGTGCTCTTGAATGTCTGTCTCTCTCCTTTCCAGATGAAGTTGAGTGTTTCTCTGTGTTTCAATCAGGAAAGACACTGGATCATATTCCACCTTGTGAGAGTCCTTTGAATTCTTCTAATTCTTTAGAAACAGGAAAGGGATTGATTGATTCACCCCATGAATGATGGACCTCCTGCTTCTGCTTCTGATGCTGCTGGTGTCCCATCCAGTCTCTGGGAAGCTGAGAATGAAATGTCCGCAGAGTTTAGAGAACCAGGATGGAAAACGACCACAGACCTTTTACAGCTCAGGAGACCATCTCATTGGTATAGTAGCCACTGGAATGGAAACATTGCATACAAAGTTTCTTTTCAATGTGGCTCCTTCTCTTCATTTTCTTCCCCATGATCAGTAAGTCATTCAGGGTGATGGAGTTACACTCCCTCCATTCTAACACTCTCCTTCTTTTCTGACCTTTTTCTCCATTTGTTCCTATATTGGGAAATATGTCTAATTTCCTGAATAATTTTGATTTCCATGGCTTCTCTCTTTTGTCTGGTTTTGTGAAAGAAACTCAAATCGAAAAATAGGCCTGAAAAAAAAGCTGGAAGGGCTGCAGATTATTTCCTCTCTCAGTTCAATCCTTAATTTATCACTTATTATTATTTATTTATTTCTTAGTGCTTATAGACCGCCCCCTCTCCCAAAAGGGACTCGGGGCGGTGTACAGTCCATATCAAAAACATCATAAATAACTATAAAATTTAAACAATTAAAATTATTAAGTGGATAAATACATAAATAAATGAATTTTATTTAAAGTAGTGGTGGAACCAGTTGTACTTGCCGTACCTCAGCCCATTTCCATATTTGTATAACTGATCATTGCTTTTGGATCAATGTTGGCTTAAGGCTCAGTAGGCTTCTGGAGGCTTATATATTTTTTAAAAACTATTTGTTGGTGCTGTTGATTATAATAACTTTTTTAAACAATAGGGGTGTTTATGGTCTTGCACATGGCCTAATATTCATTTTCAACATTCAAGTGGTCAACAAGAATTCCCAGCTGCTGCACAATCTCACACTGGGCTACAACATCCATGACAACTATGTGAGCACTTTCCGCACTTCCGATGCCTTGCTGGACATTCTCTCCACTGGAGAAGTCAATGTCCCTAACTACGGCTGTGGAAGGAAGGAGAACCTCATGGCTCTTATTGCTGCAGCTAACAGGGACATCTCCATCCAGTTGTCAACATTAGGAGGCACCTACAAAGTCCCACAGGTTTGTGTGTGTTTTTTTCCATCTGGAGAAGTGAGTGGTGGGTGGTGGTGGGTGGGCAATAGATGCAATCGTGTCTTCTCCATGGAATTCAAGAGCTGCTTTTCTCCATATTAGCAAAAATGACAATATTTTACCCCATTATGTTCATGTTGAGATTAATCATAAAAGGCCTGAAATGCAAGCAATACATTCCCTGGAGAAGACAGTCTACCAACTATTTAACTGATCAAAAAATCTCCCAGGTGGTTTGGGGCCTCTATTGGCATCTTCATTTTCACACATAAATAATGTCTACAGGATCCAGTCGGATTGAAGTTGGCAGTAGTAGCATTTTATCTATCTAAAAAGTGGAATAAAAAGGACTTTAGAAATTAATGGCCAAATAAACTAGCATATATTGTGGCTAAACCTTATGCCATGATCCTCTTAGTTAAACTTGAGAAAAATGCATTCCTTGCAGAAGAACCAGAAGGTTTTAGATAGTGAACAGCTATATAGATTTTGTAAGAAATATTGCATGTCAATAATCTAATATTGCTAATAAAGTTGTCTTGAAATCTCTCATCTATATCAGCAAACTAAAACATGGTTTGCTGGCTTTCTAGATGTTAGTGCATTTGTCATAATTAACAGAGAAATATTATATAGGAAATTGATTGCCCTCAAAATGGAGCTCTACCTGTTGGCCCTGATCCAGGCTCTTTCTCCAGGTCCTTGTTTGAGAGGGAGGTTGGGGCTCAATGGAGCAATGAGAAGAAGGATTGATACTTACCAAGGAGGAAGGGAAGGATGCAACACACTTGTTATTCTCTCTTCATATTGACAATTTACTTCAACTAATGAAGGATCCAAAAACACATCATAAATAAATGTTATTTCTTTCTTTGACAATAATTACTAAATTAGTGGACCAGTGAAATGCAGTGCAAATAGTATACAGTACTTGGATTTTAGAAAAGCTTTGACAAAGTAAACCACCATCTACTTCTTGGTAAGCTAAAAATATATGGGATAGACAGGATCACCCCCAGATGGACTCAGCCTGTGGTCCTCAATGGAACTACATCTACATGAGGGAAACAAGCAGTGGGGGACCCCAAGGTTCCATTTTAGGCCCAGTCCTCTTCAACATCTTCATGAAAGATTTGGATGAGGGATAGATGGGGATCTCATCAAATTTACAGATGACACTAAACTGGCAGGAATAGCCAACACCCCAGAAGATAGGCTGAAGATCCAGATGGATCTAGATAGACTTGAACCCTGGGCCTATCTAACAAAATGAAATTCAATGTAGAGAAAAGTAAAGTCTTACACTGAGGCTAGAAATACCAAATGTACAGGTACAGATTAGGTGAAACTGGCTCAATAGCAGGAACTAGTTGAAGTCCTGGAGTATGGCGGTCAGCCTCTGAGCTCCGTATGTCTACTTTTTGACGGGCTGGGTTGCTGCTGGTCCTCTTTACGATCTGGAGGACCGGGAACCTACTCAATGACCACCCTGGCTCATTCTAGGACCCTAGTGGTCCCCCAGGGTGGTCGGACAGCAAAGGAGAAGGAGAAGAATGGGCCGACCGTTCAGCCGAAGGGGAAGGCCCCCGTTTGAAATCTGCGGAGAGCCGAGAAATGGTAGCTGGTGTGCTGGCGCGCCAGTGCGCTGGCGCACTGGCATGTTCCGGGAGGTTGCAGACGTCGGCGGCGTTAGAGTTGGCGTTTTGCGAGCCGTTTTGTTGGCGTTTGTTGGCGTTTTGTTGGCGTTGTGTGAGCCGCGACAACCCGAGGTGAGAGCAGTGACGCCCTGAGCAGCTAGCGGCGAGGGAAGCGATGGCGACCCGAGCGAGGGACGGCGGAGGGAGGCGGCGGCGGCGGTGACCCGCACGACGACCGGGGATGCCAAACATCAAATCCCCGACCCGTTGCGAGCCCCGAACCTACCAGAGGCCTAGCGGAGGCCATGTAAAGACCGAGCTAGGCTCGAGACATCGGAGGCGCCGGAAGACGCCGGAGGATGCCGGAGGACGCCGGAGGACGCCGGAGGACGCCGGAGGACGCCGGAGGACGGCGGAAGGCCGGAGGAAAGAACAGATGCTGGCTGGAGCGGCGCTGGGGTTTGGAAGGACCGCGGGGACCCACTGACCCTCCCCTCGCCCACCACGGACCATCTGCTAGCCCCTTACTTCGAGTTTATGATCAGCTTAACCTCCCCCCACCGAGGACTGCGGACTACTGGCTCTTATTCATCTCTCTCGTCTTGGAACCCTGGCTGTCAATCTGTTTTGGTTCCTAATGGCATATATGCCTAACATCACCAGCACCCAGAATCGACCTCAGGCCCTGTTGAAAACTATAAGCCATCATGTATCTGAGGTCTGACCTGATTCTACTGCGGGAGTCCCCCCTCTCGCAGGCATGGCCCTCCGCCCTTTCGAGGGCCCAGCTTGATGACGGATTCATTAATCCAGAGAGGTGGAGGAAGAGGAGGCTCAGGGGGTTTTTATGTAAATGTTTTTTAACTGTTTTAGGGGGATCCAGGGTAGGGGGAAGGATTAGCCAAGCCAGGAATGGGGGCAGGGCCAGGCGAACAGGTGGGGTCGGGAGGGAAGTGAGCGGAGTGGGGGAGGGGAAGGAGAACGACGTTCCTTTAGAGGGTTCCTTTATTCCAACGGTCGTAGGAAGGGGGGGATGTGAGGACAGACGGAGATTCTGCAGTCGGTTGGGAGACCGTGGTCACTGGACACGCCCGGTCATTTGTACCAACCCCCGCATTCTAGGTGGCCAGGGCCTACAGAGCCAGGGCCTGAGGCTGATGTTGTGCAACGCAAGGTCCGTTGTCCATAAGGCCCCCCTCATCTACGATTTGATCTCTGAGGGGGAGCCGGACCTTGCAGGGATTACGGAAACCTGGTTGGGTCACAAGGGGGGCTTACCTCTCGTGGAAATGTGCCCACCAGGATACCGTGCATTCCATCAGCCTCGTGCCCGGGGTAGGGGTGGCGGGGTAGCGGTAATTATACAGGAAGGTTTGGAACCGAGAGAATTCACTGTACCACAGATATCCGGATGTGAGTCTCTTGGTGTGAGATGGGGCCCAGGGAGTCAGTTGGGCCTGCTGATTGTATACTTGGCTCCTCGCTATGCATCAGCGGCCCTGCCAGAGCTCCTCGAGATGATTGCAGGGATGGCGGTTGAAACCCCCAAACTATTAGTTATGGGGGACTTCAACCTGTCGTTGACAGGCGAGTCATCCGAGACGGCTCGGGAGTTCATGGCTTCCATGACAGCCATGGATCTGACCCAAATAATTCAGGGCCCCACACACGAGGGAGGCCACACACTGGACCTTATTTTTATCTCTGGTCAGTGGAAGAATGATCTGGGAATAGGGGATTTGGTTATTGCACCCCTGTCATGGTCAGATCACTCGCTTCTCCGGCTCGACTTCCCTGGCGCTACTCCCCATCGTGGGGAGGCGGAACCAGAAGGTCCTAGATGATTCCGCCCCAGGCGACTGATGGAACCTGATAGGTTCCAGACGGAGCTTGGGCCACTTCCTGTAGCCCTGACCCGCTCCCGGATGGAGGACCTGGTGGCCGCATGGAACAATGCGGCGGCCGGGGCCTTGGACCGGGTTGCGCCTTTGCGGCCTCTCCAGTGGCAGCGAACCACCCTGGCCCCTTGGTTTACCGAGGAGCTAAGGGTGATGAAGCGCCACAAGAGACGCCTAGAGAGCAGATGGAGATCCTCTCGCTCCGAATCTGACCGAACTCAGGTAAGAGCCTACTTACGGACCTACCTTGTGGCACTAAGGGTGGCTAAGCGTCGATACTACGCCACTCTTATTGCGTCCGCAGAAAACCGCCCTGCCGCCCTGTTTCGGGTGACCCGCTCCCTCCTTTCACAGAGGCCGCGGGAAGCCCCTCTGCAGGGTAGAGCAGAGGAATTTGGGGAATATCTGCAGGACAAAATCTCTCAGATCTGGAATGAATGGGTCTCCCTTAGTGATCCAGGGGAGACGTCGGAGGCGAGTCTTGAGGGACCATTCTGGGAGGAGTTTGACTCTGTTGCCGCCGAGGATATGGACAGGTTACGTGGGTGACTGTGGGCCACCACATGTTTATTGGACCCGTGTCCCTCCTGGCTTATACTGGCAGCCTGGGAGGTCACACGAGGCTGACTCCAGGGACTAGTGAATGCTTCGCTGAGCGAGGGGTCCTTGCCGGCCGTCTTGAAAGAGGCGGTGGTGAGGCACCTGCTTAAGAAGCCTTCTCTGGACCCAGTAGAGTTAGCCAATTATCGTCCTGTCTCCAACCTTCCCTTCCTAGCGAAGGTTGTTGAGAGTGTGGTGGCGCAACAGTTCCCTCGACACTTGGAGGAAATTAATTATCTAGACCTGTGCCAGTCCGGTTTCCGGCCCGGTCACAGCACGGAGACGGCTTTGGTCGCGTTGGTGGATGATCTCTGGAGGGCGAAGGATGGGGGTTGCTCCTCCATCCTAGTCCTATTAGATCTCTCAGCGGCTTTCGATACCATCGACAATGGTATCCTATTGTGTCGGCTAGAGGGGATGGGGGTGAGGGGCACCATACTGCGGTGGTTCTCCTCCTACCTCTCCGGTCGGATGCAATTTGTGTTGGCAGGGGAGCAGAGGTCGACCCTGAGGCCACTCAGGTGCGGGGTGCCGCAGGGGTCGGTCCTCTCACCTCTCCTGTTCAACACATACATGAAACCGCTGGGCGACATCATTCGAGGGTTCGGGGTTGAGTATCATCTGTATGCCGATGATACTCAGTTATACATCTCTACCCCGAATCAACCCAACGAAGCCGTCGAGGTGATGTCCCGGTGTCTGGAAGCCGTCCGGGTCTGGATGGGAGACAACAGACTCAAGCTCAACCCTTCCAAGACGGAGTGGCTGTGGTTACCGGCGCCCCGCTTCAGCCAGTGGGTTCCATCTCTGGCCATTTGGGGTGAACAACTGCCCTCCGTGGATAGGGCGCGCAATTTGGGCGTCCTCCTAGATACCCGGCTGTCGCTGGATGACCATGTGACGGCCGTGGCTAGGGGGGCGTTCCACCAGGTTCGCCTGGTGCGCCAATTGCGCCCCCTACTGGAGCGGGATGCCCTTCGCACAGTCACTCATGCCCTGGTGACGTCCCGCCTTGATTACTGCAATGCTCTCTACATGGGGCTCCCCTTGAGATGCACCCGAAGGCTGCAGCTTGTCTAGAATGCAGCCGCGCAGACAATTATGGGGAGTACTAGGTACTCCCATATAACACCGCTCCTGCGCGAGCTGCACTGGCTACCTGTGGCTTTTCGGGTGCGTTTCAAGGTGTTGATTATCACCTTTAAAGCGCTCCATGGCTCAGGACCTAGTTATTTGCGGGATCGCATCCTATCCCACACATCCCTGCGACCAATTTGCTCTCACAGAGAGGGACTCCTCCGGGTACCATCCGCTAATCAAGGCCGGCGGGCGGTGCCCAGGAGTAGGGCCTTCTCTGTGATGGGCCCAACCCTCTGGAACGACCTCCCCCCCGATATTAGAATTACTGCTGATCTCCGCTCCTTCCGTAAGAAACTCAAGACCCACCTGTTCCAATTAGCTGGCCTGGCCCAATCGCAATTATAATCATAATCTAATCCCGACCTTCCTGGCCGGTATTTTAAATTTTTAAATTCTGGGGTATTTTAATTGGTTTTAATCATTAGTTAATTTATGACTATTGTACAGACTTTGTGCTTAATTTGTTTGTCTGGGGTTTTGTATTTTTGTTGTTTATTGTATATTTTATTTCTGTCTGTACACCGCCCCGAGTCCCCTCAGGGAGAGGGGGCGGTTTATAAATTTAATAAACTGAAACTGAAACTGAACTGTGAAAGGGAATCTTAGTGGACAATCTCTCAAATGTGAGCCAACAAATTGTGGCAGCAGCCAAAAAAGCCATTGCAATCCTAGGCATCAACAGGAGGAGAGAATCCAAATCACGTGAAGTATTGGTACCGCTTTATAAAGCCTTGAAAAAACCACCCTTGGAATAGTGCATGCATGGAGAACCTTTTCAGCACGAAGTGCTCTTGTCAGGGATGCAATCTGGAAGAGGAGTTGCCCAGTGTACATGCCAGTGCGTACATGTGCACCAGGCAGCTCCTCTTCCAGTTCCTGGTACTACTGTACACACAGAGGCCAGCTGATTGTTGCACACACATGCACACCAAAAACCCAGAAGAGCAACGGGCAAGGCCGTGCGTGCCAGGCACAATGGGTCTGTGTGCCACTTACCCCGAGCTTAGAAGCTGAGGCAGAGGGAGCCATTTTCCCCTCCTGGGGCTTCTGTGCATCCATTTTTAGCCTCCCAAGCCCCCAGAAGCACTCTGCCGGCCAAAATCTTTGGTCTTACTTTGCAGCTTCAGTCTGTGGGGCTTGCGAAGGTAAACCCTGCGCTCAGCTGGTGGGTGGAGACTGGCAAGTGGGTGGAGTGATTCTGGAGGGGCAGCCTCGTGGTCCCACGTGGGCCGGATTAATGGTTTAGGTTTAGGTTTAGTACTGTGCCAGCCAAAAAATTTGGTCTTACTTTGCAGCTTCAGTCCATGGGGCTTGCGAAGGTAAGGCTTGTACACAGCAGGTGGGTGGGGGCTGGAGGGTGGGCGGGGTGATTCGGGCGGGGCAGCCTCATGGTCCCATGACGGCTGGATTAATGGCTTCAGTGGGCTATATCCGGCCTGTGGCCCGTAGTTTGAGGACCCCTGGTATAGGGTCTCCTTCTTGAGCAGAGGGTTGGACTAGAAGACCTCAAAGGTCCTTTCCAAACCTTTTATTTTGTGATAAGTTCTGTTATAGGTACATATGTTTAGCATGCTAAATATCTATTGGAACATGCTGATTTACACTGTGATATTATCATACTTACACATTGGATTATATACCCTGTGAGGAAGACTTGGGTTCTTTTCTCATAATAATTATCTCATAATTAATACCGGTAAATCAAGTTCAAAAGTTATGGTCTTTGGGAAATGACATCCTAGCCATAGATGGTCAGCCAATAGAGCAAGTAAGACCTTTCCTTCCCTGGGGTTGTTTTCTCTGAGACTAAATCTTGGCTCCCTCATCATCAAAGGAGCTCAGTTAGATCAAAGACATGAGTGAAAGTGGTGCTTAAAAGAAAACCTCATAGCTCTCCAGCTTCCTCAGCCCCAATTATTGAAGTATATGAGGCCAAGGTTTCCCCCATGTTCTTACATCAATCTGATGTTTGGGGCTTCAGAGAGAAACCACCAGCAGAACCAACCCAATCACAGCCTCTGAGGAGTATCTTGGGGTGGACAAAAGGACTCCAGCTGCTGCCCCTCAGAGCTGATTTGGGAATTTACAAAATTTCTGCTTTGCCTAAAATCAGAAAATATGGATATTGGCATTTAATCTATGGAAACTGACAGACTCTGAAGATTGTGGCTGTTAGAACAGACAAAATTTCAATTAAAGACCAATTTTGGATTGCATTACTGACAAATTGTATGAGGAACTGAGGTCTCCCTGTTTCTTGTACAACTGGAGAAGCTAAAAAGATTCCTCCACAAAGAATCTGGGCCTTAGAAGCATTAAAATATGCAGCAATCCTCAAAATTATAGTAGGCCATTTATTGGAATAGAATACTTCAGTTGGCATTTGCACATGTTAATCTAATTGCAATAAATTGTAGGGGTGAGTTACAGTAATATGATTTAAATTTTTTGTAGTTTTTCAATTTATTTATTATTTCCCACTTTTATTATACAATCTTGCTAATATTCTGTCTTTAATATTTATAATTAACATGTCTAATTAACAAATTATTCTAATGCCTTCATGAGAACAAGATTGGATTTATTAAAATATAATAGTTTGGACTTGATTTGACCCCAAATATAACACAGCATTCTTCATTGTGTAAGGTTTTTGAATGCAGCTCAGAATCTGATAAGTCCAGTGAAACTCTGAAGACGAAGCTATGGATTATCAGCTTTTATTTCTGCAGAAAGCAAAAGATTGGATGACCTTTTGGTCTCCCACCTTAACAGAGCAGGCAGAGAGAGAAAAACAGGCATGTGCCAAAACCTTTTCCAAACATCTTATAGCTTGCACAGAACGTCATTGCTATAGAAACATAATTTGAGATCACATGGATTTCATGATTTTAGTGTTCTGAAAACAACAGACTTTAGAAGGGAAAAGAAATACATTTTCTGGCGGATAACTCATAGCTTTGCTGGGGAATGCTGAACACACATTTCAAGTTACAAGAAAGGCTACCTGACAGAATCCACATTCTACTTTTCACAACAAGTTACTTTGCTAGGTTAAGCTTGGCAATTCGCCTAGAAGTTTTATCTATGTAGTTGGCACCTTAGATTACAATGGAGCTTCTCTCAACAGCAATTTAACAAAAGCTTAATTAGGTTCCACTCTGTGTATGCTGTAATGCAGTGATGGCAAAACTTTAGAGACCGAATGCCCAAACTACAACCCAAAACCCACTTATTTATGTTGGAGTGCCAACACGGCAATTTAACCTGAATAATGAGGTTTTAGTTTAGAAAAAACAACTCATACATGATTAACGTCTTTTCTCTGAAAAACCCCCCACAATAACAGCGCTTTCAATGATACAAACACCTTTTTATTGAAAGGTAAACATTTGCCTTTGGCATGCTTTTGATTAATGTGACTTTTGCTATTGTATGCATGCTGATAATCTTTCTAACTTGACTCATACTTTGTAAGTTTGAGAGCAACACCTGCAGCACTCAGGTCATTTGTTAGTCCAGGGGTGTCAAACTCAATTTCAATGAGGGCCCCGTTGTGGCTGACTTAGGAGGCCATGGTGGGCACGGCCAGCTCCCACTGCTGATGTTCTCACTCTCCTTGGTTGCCCATGGTGAGTGCAGGAGGTCAAAGTATGTGGGTCAGGGGGAGGCCCACTCCCTCTCATTACGAGACCTATCTTTGTAACCAAAGCATCCTCAATGATAGGATGGGAGATCACCAGGAGAGGTCTGGAGGAGAGGATAAGGGGATGGTAAAAGGAAGCAGGACTGCTGGTGATCAAGTGCTAAGGCAGAATTTACCTCACACCCTTACTCTCTCTCCTTATAATCTCCTTCCTTCCCTTCTTTTTCCTTCCCTCCATTCTCTCTTTCCCTCTTCCCTTCTTTTTGCTTCCTTGCTCTCTTCTCCTCTTTCCGTCTTTTTCTTTGTCTTTCCTGTCCCTTCTTGGATGCTCCAATTCAAAAGGGGAAATATTCCTTGCCTTGTGATCAAATGCCACTTTTGCTAGTAGTTTGTGGCCACTGAAAAGACTGAGAACAAACCAGGCTCAGTTTATTCCATGCTTGCACTTCATGGGGACAGACTACAGGACAGCAAAACTGTCAAAATGATGGCTTTGGTAGTTGATCAGAGCTCCTCTGTTTTTTATGTGCAACAGCTTTAGCATTTAAGAGCAGAGCTAAGTTAGTTGCTTTTCTATGAATACATAATGATCCTTGAAAGAGCTCTTCCGTAGGGACCCTGCCATGGTCTAATTCAGACTGGAAATATAGCAAAGGAAACTATTTCCCCAATTGCTTTGTCCTTTTCCCCCCACTGGAAACAGCTGTTTGCAACCCACAAGGAGGGGTTACTTTCCTAAGAGCTCAGAATTCAAGGATACCAATGTGCCCATGACCACCACCAGTGGATTCGTAACTGGCTGACCAACCGCACGCAACGTGTAGTCCTCAATGGAACTGCATCTACATGGGGGGAGGTATGCAGTGGAGTACCCCAAGGCTCTGTTTTGGGCCCAGTACTCTTCAACATCTTCATCAATGATTTGGATGAGGGAATAAATGGGGAACTCATCAAATTTGCAGATGACACCAAGCTGGCAGGAATAGCTAACACTCCAGAAGATAGGCTAAAGATACAGAAGGATCTTGACAAACTTGAACATTGGGCACTATCTAATAAAATGAAATTCAATGGTGAAAAAAGTAAGGTTCTACATTTAGGCAACAAAAACGAAATGCACAGGTACAGTATAGGTGGTACCTTGTTCAACAGTAGTAACTGTGAAAAGGATTTTGGAGTCCTAGTGGACAACTATTTAAATAAGAGGCAGCCGTGTGCAGCAGCTGCCAAAAAAGCCAACACAGTTCTAGGCTTCATCAACAGAGGGATAGAATCAAGATCACATGAAGTGTTAATACCACTTTATAATGTCTTGGTAAGGCCACACTTGGAATACTGCATTCAGTTTTGGTCGCCACGATGTAAAAAAGATGTGGAGACTCTAGAAAGAGTGCAGAGAAGAGCAACAAAGATGATTAGAGGACTGGAGACTAAAACATATGAAGAACGGTTGCAGGAACTGGGCATGTCTAGTTTAATAGAAAGAAGGACTATGGGAGACATGATAGCAGTGTTCCAATATCTCAGGGGTTGCCACAAAGAAGAGGGAGTCAAACTATTTTCCAAGGCACCTGAGGGTAGAACAAGAAGCAATGGGTGGAAACTAATCAAGGAGAGAAGCAACTTAGAACTGAGGAGAAACTTCCTGACAGTTAGAACAATTAATCAGCGGAACAGCTTGCCTCCAGAAGTTGTGAATGCCCCAACACTGGAAGTCTTTAAGAAGATGTTGGATAGCCATTTGTCTGAAATGGTATAGGGTTTCCTGCCTGGGCAGGGGGTTGGACTAGAAGACCTCCAAGGTCCCTTCCAACTCAGCTATTGTATTGTATCTCAGGGTGGGGAAAGCCATGGGGGTCCTAGTGATAGAAGAGACCCTCAAGGCCTCCCCAACCCACTGAGATACCTCCTGCTTCTCCCTCCCTTCCTGCAACAAGGACTCACTTACTTTTCAAACCTCTGTCTCCTCTCTTGTTTCTCGGCTTCTTTGCCTTTGAAGAAGGGAGAGGAGAGTTGGCTGGGAAATGCTTTTTGTGCTGAGAATGGACGCTCCTGGGTGCTATAATATTGTGCAGATTCAGGCACCCATCTTCTTTTGCAGAGTCAGGGATCCAGAAACTTTCATTCTCGGGGATGGGTGGGTGGGTGGGGAAAGTGGTTACCTGAAGGTCTCCTGCTCCTCCCCTCCCCCCAACTACTTTCCACTTAGCTACTTAATGAGGCTTCTTTGTCTCAAGGAGCAGCAAATGGGGCCAGACAGAGACAAGCAATCCAAGTGTGTTTGGCAGAGAAAGCATACTTCAGCCAAGGCACCCAAACTGCTGCCAATGGTGTGGGCAACAGCTGAGCAAGCAAATGGGGCCAGACAGAGACAGGGAGGGTAAGAGAGAAATCTGTGTGTGTGTGTGTGTGTGTGTGTGTGTGTGTGTGTGTGTGTGTGTGTGTACTTTCATCCCCATTCAAGCAGGGTCTCTTATTTCCTCCCCAGCACAGTTGGGGCATGAAGGCTGTGTCAGGGGAAATTTCACCCTGAGCTAACGAGGTCTAGAATCGACCTCTTTCCAAACAGTATATCTTCAGAAAAAGCGAGAATAAAAACCCGAGAACATGTTCTAATGAAAACAAAACTTTTAATATGAAAATAAGAAAATAAACAAATCAATCTAATTGTTACATTTTGGCAAGAGCAATTATCGTCCACCTTCTTGGCAGACTCTGGAATCTGTGATGTATATGAAACGTGTTAAGAAGCATGCACAGTAAATCTTTGCTGATAAGGGCTATGACCTACCCAATAAATCTCAATTCAGCTAGCAAACAATTAACGCAGTGACAGGCTGCTGCCACCTAAGCACCATGACTGCCCCCTCCCCAGCCAGCCAGCCAGCCCCACCTGACCTGCTCCCTGCCGGCTCCTGCAAAGCCTTGCCATTCTCCTCCTCCTCTTCTTCTTCATGTCGTCGTCCTCTTCAGCCCAAGTGGCAGTGGGCTCCACAGGACAGGTTTTCATTTCTGCCCTGGGGCAGAAAACTCTGGTGGGCTGGAAGTGAGTGTGAATGGCCTGGCTCTCCAGTGCTTCCTGGGTCAGTTGGAGGCTTCCTTCAGCCTTCAAACAGTTGCAGGGCTTGTTTGGGGTCTTTTGGTTCCAGGTTGGTGCAGGAGGCTTTCCAGGGCCAAAATGGAAAAAAAAAACACCCTGTGCCTTCTGCACCCCATTTTGGCCCTGGAAAGCCTCCTGCACCAACTTGGAAGCAAAAAAAATAAAATAAAACCCCTGCAACTGTTTGAAGGCTGAAGGAAGCCTCCAACTGAGCGAAAAAGCACTGGAGGCCCAGACCATTCACTTCCAGCCCAGTGGAGTTTCCTGCACAATAGATACAAAACATTTCTGTCCCCATTAAACTAAAATCCATAGGGTTATAAGTGCATGTAACATAGATGTGTGTGTGGGTAAGATTATCACTCCTGCTGTCAAGCAAAACCAAGCATTTAATAGTGATTGCCATACCATGTGCATGAATCACACAAGTGGCAAGAAAATAGGGGCAGTCAGGCATAACACAGGTTATGTAGACAGTAAACACAAGGTCAATCAAAATGGACTCAAATGTCTATATACCAATGCACAGAGTATGAGGAATAAACAGGGCAAATTAGAAATTCAAGTAAAAGAGGGCAGATATGATATTATTGCCATTACAGAAACTTGGTGGGATGAAACCGACAAATGGAACATACAGCTAGAAGGATTTAAATTATTTAAAAGAAATAGACCAAATAAAAGAGGAGGTGGAGTTGCACTATATATAAGAAATAACTACGTCTCTACAGAAATAGAGCACAACAATGATGAGAACAATCTTGAATGCATTTGGGTCAATATTAAAGGTTGTGTGGGAAATGACATTGCCATAGGTCTATACTACAGGCCACCCAACCAAGCAGAGGAAGAAGATGAACTTTTTGCTAGTCAGCTAACTAAGGTATGTAGGAAGCACACCACAATAGCAATGGGAGATTTTAACTACCCTGACATCAACTGGGAAACAAACTCTGCACCAAGTGGAAGATCCAACAGGTTCCTAACAAACTTAGCAGACAACTTTGTTTTCCAAAAAGTAGAGAAGAGAACAAGGGGATCAGCCATATTGGACTTACTTCTCACTAACAGAGAGGAAATGATAGAAGGTGTTGAAGCCATAGGAACCCTCGGGGCAAGTGACCATGCAATATTGGAATTCAACATTATCCAAACACAAGTAGTAGAACAAAGTCAAATTAGAGTCTTGGACTTTAAGAAAGCTAATTTCAATAAACTTAGAGAGAGCTTGGGAAAAATTCCATGGATGAGAATCCTCAAGGGGAAAACAACTCAAGAAGCTTGGGAAATTTTGAAAAATGAGATTACAAAAGCCCAGTCTAGCACAATACCAATGAAGAAGAAAAATAACAGGTCCCAAAAGAAACCAGCATGGCTGCATAAAGAACTATCTGACAAACTGAAAGAGAAAAAAAAGGCAAGTATAAAAAGTGGAAGGAGGGGGACATAACTAAGGCAGAATATCAGCAAATAGCCTGAGCCTGTAAAGATGAAGTGAGGAAAGCTAAGGCTCACAATGAAGAAAGGCTTGCCACAAAAGTAAAAATTAACAAAAAAAGCTTCTTCCAACATGTTAAAAACAAGAAAAAAGTTAAGGAAACAATTGGTCCATTGTTAGGAGAAAGTGGCAAGAAGGTGACAAGCAACAGGGAAAAAGCAGAACTATTTAACTCATGTTTTGCATCTGTCTTTACACAAAGGGATAAAACAGTCCAACCTATCAAAAGCAGCACCACAAAAATCAGATTAGGAACACAAATTGAAATAGGGAAGAAAATGGTAAGTGAGCACCTGTCTACCCTAGACGAGTTCAAATCACCAGGACTAGATGGATTACACCCCAGGGTTCTGAAGGAACTAGCAGACGAGATCTCAGAACCACTGAATTATATCTTTCAGAGATCCTGGAACACAGGGGAACTACCAGAGGACTAGAAAGGAGCTGATGTGGTTCCCATCTTCAAAAAAGGGAAAAAATTAGATCCAGGAAACTACAGACCTATCAGCCTGACCTCAATACCAGGAAAGATTCTGGAAAAAATAATCAAGCAACGAATTTGCGAACACCTAGAAGCAAACAAAGTAATAGCCAAAAGCCAACATGGATTTGTCAAAAACAGATCATGCCAGACTAATCTTATTGCATTCTTTGATAATGTGACAAAATTAGTGGACCAGAGGAATGCCATCGATATAGTTTACTTGGACTTCAGTAAGGCTTTTGATAAGGTAGACCATAACATACTACTAGATAAAGTAGAAGAATGTGGGTTAGACAGCATCACCACCAGATGGATTCGTAACTGGCTGACCAACCGCACTCAACGTGTAGTTCTCAATGGAACTGCATCTACATGGGGGGAGGTATGCAGTGGAGTACCCCAAGGCACTGTTTTGGGCCCAGTACTCTTCAACATCTTCATCAATGATTTGGATGAGGGAATAAATGGGGAACTCATCAAATTTGCAGATGATACCAAGCTGGCAGGAATAGCCAACACTCAAGAAGATAGGCTTAAGATACAGAAGGATCTTGACAAACTTGAACATTGGGCACTATCTAATAAAATGAAATCCAATGGTGAAAAGAGTAGGGTTCTACATTTAGGCAACAAAAATGGAATGCACAGGTACAGTATAGGTGGTACCTTGCTCAGTAGTAGTAACTGTGAAAGGGATCTTGGAGTCCTAGTGGACAACCATTTAAATATGAGCCAGCAGTGTGCAGCAGCTGCCAAAAAAGCCAACGCAGTCCTAGGCTGCATCAACAGAGGGAAAGAATCAAGATCACGTGAAGTGTTGATGCCGCTTTATAATGCCTTGGTGAAGCCACACTTGGAATACTGCATTCAGTTCTGGTCGCCACGATGTAAAAAAGATGTGGAGACTCTAGAAAGAGTGCAGAGAAGAGCAACAAAGATGATTAGGGGACTGGAGGCTAAAACATATGAAGAACGGTTGCAGGAACTGGGTATGTTTAGCTTAAGAGAAAGAAGGACTAGGGGAGACATGATAGCATTGTTCCAATATCTCAGGGGTTGCCACAAAGAAGAGGGAGTCAAACTATTCTCCAAGGCACCTGAGGGTAGAACAAGAAGCAATGGGTGGAAACTAATCAAGGAGAAAAGCAACTTAGAACTGAGGAGAAATTTCCTGACAGTTAGAACAATTAATCAGTGGAACAGCTTGCCTCCAGAAGTTGTGAATGCCCCAACACTGGAAGTCTTTAAGAAGATGTTGGATAGCCATTTGCCTAAAATGGTATAGGGTTTCCTTCCTGGGCAGGGGGTTGGACTAGAAGACCTCCAAGGTCCCTTCCAACTCTACTATTGTATTGTATTGTATTGTATTGTATTTTAATGTGAGCATACACACACACATACACACACACACTGCATACCCATGCATCCCTCGCCCTGGCCCTTGGCAATTTTGAAACCCACCACTGTTAGCAACCCACAAGGAGGAGATACTTTCCTAAGAGCTCATAATTTGGGAATAACGGGGGGGGAACCCTGTGCTTTCTACACCCCATTTTGGCCCTGGAAAGCCTCCTGCACCAACCTGGAAGCCCCCCAAAAAAACCCCAAACCCCGCAACTGTTTGAAGGCTGAAGGAAGCCTCCAACTGAGCCAGGAAGCACTGGGGGGGGGCAGGCCATTCACACTCACTTCCAGCCAGCCGGAGTGTTAGATATTAGCATATATCGCAGCAAGTCTCTTCTCTGGTCCGCCGCTACGGCGGGAAACAGGTATCGCTCTGATTGGTCGAGAGGCGTACCCGATTCCTATAAAAGGGGAACCCTCCGGCCACAGAGCAAGCTGGATCACTACTACTACAAATAAAGAGCTGATAAGTCACTACGTGTCCGCAGTCTGTTCTCTCACTGCCCGAATCTAACATTGGCGACGAAGGTGGGATCGAGAGACAGATAGGACGAAGAGATCTACTTCAGAATCTCAGGATTCGATCCAGCCCAGGAATTCGGCAGAAATTCCGGCAGCCATCTCAGGACACCGCAGCGCGGCAAATTCAAACGAAGAGAAGATGGCGATGCACACTCCACCCGCTCCATTCGACCCAACGAACGACGAATGGGAGGCTTTCATGATTCGTTTCGAGTGTTTTCTCGAAGCAAACGAATACACGGGGATAACAGATGCCCGAAAGAAAAACATTTTCCTCGGTTACTGTGGGCGAGAAGTCTTCAACACGGCCAGAGACCTCACCGCGCCTACTCCAATACAAGCGGTATCATGGACGGCGTTGCAACAGACTCTACAGACTCATTACGCGCCAAAACCTTCCCGCCACGTTTGCCGCCAGGAATTCAACACGCGGAACCAGAAGGCGGGAGAATCAATCAACCAATATATTGCAGCCCTACGTAAAGCATCAACCAACTGCGAGTTCAGGGATCTGGACGAGCATATCCTGGCACAATTTGTTTGTGGGTTAAGGGACATTTCGCTACAAAAAAGGCTGTTGGCAAACCCAAATTTAACCCTACAAATAGCGCTAAACAAAGCAAGGGCATCCGAGTCAGCGGAAAGATCATCGGAAAGCATACAACGTGGATTCAACATAAGCCAGCCAGCACCCAGATAAACCAGAGTCCACTACGAGGACAACAACCCTGACTACGAGGATCCCGAGTTCGAGGACAGTCACCTGATGCGGAGCAGTCACATGAGGCCTGGGGGGAGACCCGGATTCCGTTTGCCGCCCTGCGCAAGCTGCGGAGGGAATCACCCCCGGTCTACCTGTCGGTTCAGGAACGTTGTTTGTTCACACTGCAACAAATTTGGGCACATCGCACGAGTGTGCCGGAGTGAAGTCCCTGCCTCACGGCAGCTGCCTACGTACCACCAACAGAAGCCCAACCCAGGGGCTTGGCGAAATCAAAAAGGGCGCCCAGAGAGAAATCCACAAGTGTTTACCCAGAGAGACAATTCCCATAGAGCTGAAAGGGTGTATTCCCAGAGAGATTATACACAAAGAGCTGAGAGAGCGTTCTACCAAGATGCTCAACGAGAGTATTTTCAGGATACAGACGCTGAGATAGAGTTGACCCAGAGAGAGGAATTGCGAACGTATCTCACCACAATAAGTCAGGTCCGCACCAAGCGGCCTAAAAAGCTGAAAGTCACAGTCCTCTTGGAGGGCTCTCCTTGCGAGCTGGAAGTTGACACAGGATTGTCCTTGACGATCATTTCATGGGCCTCCATGAAAAAGGCTATCCCTAGCCTCAAAAAGAGCCAACTACGCGCACCAAACATCCTGCTACGAGACTACCAGGGGAACCGAGTCCCCATCGTGGGCCAAGGCACGTTTCAAATTCGCTTCAAGGACATCGTAGCCCCGCTGCCCGTGACCATCGCCAGCGCTCCGTTACAGAACCTTCTAGGACTAGATTGGTTTGAAGCCTTGGGGTTAGAAGTCACCGGGATCAACGCCGTGGAGAACAGCAGCGCTGAGCAGATTTTTAAGGAGTTCGAGGATGTGTTCAGCCCCGGTCTTGGTAAGTATGTGGGTAAACCAATCTCATTCAATTTAGACCCCAAAGTGGCGCCAATCCGACTTAAACCGAGACGAGTGCCTTTTGCACTCCGCCCAAAAATAGATAAGGAAATAGATAAGTTAGTTGAGCAAGGAATCCTTGAGCCGGTGGATCACGCGCGCTGGGAAACTCCCATTGTGACCCCAGTTAAACCAGACGGGTCAGTCCGCATCTGCGCGGACTATAAATGCACAATTAATGTCGCGCTACAACAAAGCGCATATCCTGTGCCAGTAGTACAACACTTATTGCACTTGTTGGGGCCAGGAAAGATATTTGCTAAATTAGACATGGCACAAGCTTACCAGCAGTTGCCCGTGGATAGCGCCACAGCGGAGGCCCAAACTATAGTGACGCATAGAGGAGCATTCAAATGCAACCGGCTACAATTCGGTGTGAGTATTGCTCCAGGTCTGTTCCAGAGCGTCATGGAACGGCTTTTGCAAGGGATACCGGGAGTCGTCCCCTATTTTGATGACATCTTGGTGTCCGCTGCAAACGAGGAGCAACTATTAAAAAGAGAACTGTTTTGGCCAGAATCAGAGAAAAGGGCCTCCGCCTTAAAAAGGAGAAATGCCAAATTAACGTGCCTAGCGTAGAATTCCTGGGATATAGAATTGATGGTCAGGGAATACACCCCACTTCAAAGAAAATTAAGGCGATCAAGGACGCCCCCACACCACGAAATCAGACCGAGTTGCAGGCCTTCCTCGGACTACTTAACTTCTACAGCGTTTTTCTGAGACAGAAGGCGACCGTTGCTGAGCCATTACATCGACTACTCCAGAGGAATGCAACATGGAAATGGGGACGATCCGAAGCAGCAGCTTTTGCCGCAGTAAAGCGTTTGCTCACCACTGACTCGCTGCTAGTACAATACAGCCAGACGCTACCGCTGGTATTGACCTGCGACGCATCCCCATTTCGAGTCGGCGCAGTCCTTAGCCACAGGATGCCAAAAGGGAACGAAGCACCCATCGCCTTCTACTCCAGGACTCTTTCATCGGCCGAGAGGAATTACAGCCAGATGGACAGGGAAGCGTTAGCTGCTGTAGCTGGAGTAAAACGTTTCCACGAATACCTCTAAGGCCGCGATTTTGAACTAATTACAGATCACAAACCGCTGTTGGGACTTTTGGCGGGAAACCGCCCCACACCAATCTCCCTTTCTCCACGCATGACCAGGTGGACTGTTTTCCTGGCCGCGTACTCATACAAGCTAATTCATCGACCGGGCTCCACTCTAGGACATGCAGACGCACTCAGCCGTTGCCCACTTCCGGATCTCTTGCCAGACCCCACTCCCGAGGTACCGGTGTTGTTAATTGACTGTTTGGACTCAGGACCGGTTTCTTCCTGCGACGTTGCCAGATTCTCTGCTAGGGACAACATAATAAAGCAAGTTCAAACATGGGTTTGGAGGGGGTGGCCAAAGGGAAACGTGGGCCCGGAATTCAAGTTATTTTGGGGAAAACGTGATGAGCTTTCAGTGTTACAAGGTTGTTTATTGTGGGGGGATCGAGTTGTTATTCCGTATGCATTAAGTAGAAATGTATTAGAGGCATTACATGTGGGGCACCCGGGGATCGTGAGAATGAAGGCGTTAGCAAGAAGTTACGTTTGGTGGCCCAACATGGACAAAGAAATAGAGGAATGGGTGGCCACTTGCGATCCATGCCAGGAATCGAGACCAGCACCCCCGGAAGCGCCCGCCACAGAATGGGAGAAGCCTAAAGCACCCTGGTCGCGAATACACATCGATTTCGCAGGGCCAGTCCAAGGTCAGACTTTCCTTATAGTTGTGGATGCATACTCCAAATGGCTAGAAGTAGTCCTAATGACTTCTACCACGGCAGAGGCAGTCATTAAGTTTCTACGGCGACTTTTCACCACTCATGGCCTGCCCGACCTACTGGTCTCCGATAATGGGCCCCAGTTCACGGCCATGCAATTTGAAACGTACTTAGCAGGTCAGGGAATTCGGCATGCCCTCGTCGCGCCATTCCATCCGGCATCAAATGGACAGGCGGAGAGAATGGTGCGATCCGCAAAAGAGGCCCTCGCTAGGATGGGTCCAGGTGATTGGCAAACACGCATTGACCATTACCTATTGATTCAACATATTACCCCCAGCGCAACGACGGGTAGGAGCCCCGCTGAACTACTCATGGGCCGCCGTCTACGTTCTCACCTGGACCGTCTTCACCCTAATTACTCTGCCACAGCGCCCCCAGACTCTACAAGCAAAATTCGGAGTTTTAGTATAGGGGATTCAGTATACGCCCACAACTATGCAGGGGGAACATTGTGGATGCCGGCAAGGGTCATTGGCATCACGGGTCCACGATCGTATCTGCTAGAGCTCGAAGATGGACGGAATTGGAAAAGGCACATCGATCAACTACGGGGTCGCCTGGCACACTCAGACCTGCGGGCTGACGACGGAAACTACTTGCCAGCACAAAGTCAGCCACTCGAGAGCCCCAACACAGAGAACCACGACACCTACGAGCCCAGGGTAGAACAAGAGGTCGAAAGAGAACCCGAACAACGCCAAAGCAACTAAAGTCTGCAGACCCCCGAACGCGAAGCAGAGAAAGCAACCGATCCTGAAACCACTCCAGATCAACCAGAACTGCGACGTTCTACCCGTGTAAGGCAAACACCAACATATCTTAAGGACTATGTAACCAACCGTAATGCGCCGTCTAAGAGGGGAGGGGTGTTAGATATTAGCATATATCGCAGCAAGTCTCCTCTCTGGTCCGCCGCTACGGCGGGAAACAGGTATCGCTCTGATTGGTCGAGAGGCGTACCCGATTCCTATAAAAGGGGAACCCTCCGGCCACAGAGCAAGCTGGATCACTACTACTACAAATAAAGAGCTGATAAGTCACTACGTGTCCGCAGTCTGTTCTCTCGCTGCCCGAATCTAACACGGAGTTTCCTGCGCAATGTGAGCCCCCCCCCTCACTGCATACTCACGGGTGTCCCCCGCCCTGGTCTTCCACAAAGGCCCCAAAACCAGCTGGCCGGCAGGAGGAGCACCTGCATATGGATGCTAGTGGAGATGGTCTGGGGCGGCTGGCGTGCCAGGAGAGGACGCTCTGCATGCCACAGTTTCCCGATCACCGCTCTAATCCTTTCAATTCCTTTTTCAGATCAATCTTGCAACAGCTTCAGAGGCTCTGAGTGATAAAAGTCGATTCCCCCTTTTCCACCAGATGGAGCCAAAAGAAGGATTCCAGAACCCAGCAATTGTCCAGCTGCTCCTCCACTTTAGATGGACCCTGATTGGCCTCTTTGCTTCAGACACAGAAAAGGCAGAGAATTTCATGAGGACTTTCCCTCCTGTGCTTGTCAGGAATGGAATTTGTGTGGTTATATCACAACTGTTCTCACCGACTGGATATACTGCATACCTCAGGGATTCCCTCTCTAAGTGGAGACAAGTCAACGTCTTTGTTCACTTCATGGAATATGATTTCATTTGGGACAGAATTCTTCCTTTCCATTTAACACTTATGCGTCTGCCAGCACCCATTGAGGGGAAAGTCTGGATCCTCACAAGTTTTAAAGCATATCAAATAAACAAGCGCAGACTTCTCAAATACATCCATAGTATTTGGAAGTTTGGTTATCTGGGAAAAGAAAGGCCAAATGATTCTGCCTTTAAACCCTTTTTCTTTGTGGAAGAAAAGTTTCAAGATCATTATTTTCATTGTTCTCTTTCAAAGAATGCCTTTTCTGTCAAAGGCCGCAGAAGATGCACCCAGAAAGCCCCACTGGAGACCCAGAGGAAAAGGGACATAAAAAGGGTCCAAAATAACTACTACCATTACAGTTCCATGAAGACTCTGGCCCAGGCCTTGAATGCCGCCTATTCCTCCAGACCGAGGAGGGGAAGGAAGGAGGGTGAAAAGATCTTGGGGTCTCCAAGGCTGCAGCCATGGCAGGTATGGGGGTCCCAATATGGATCCATTAATCTTATATCCTTTGGAGGAGGAATCCAGAGGAGAAGGAGGGGAACCATCTCAACAGATCTGGCCAATTTAATTACTCAGGAAATTAATGGTTCCAAAGAGTAGAGACCATGGCATTTTTATATTTAGCACTGCTAATTGGAAAATGCTGTATTCTTTTCAAAATAAATTCCTGTATTTGTGGGTTTGTGATGAGCCTGGTAGAATTCCTTCCGTCCCCATTGCAGGTGGGTCTGTGTGCAGCTGGAAGGCAGCTAAGCCCCCCTATTCTCCTCCAATGAAAGGGAGCCTGGCGTGGATCTGGATGCTTTATTGGGAGAAGAGGGCAGGTGAAACTGAGGAGATGCAAAGAGTGGAAATCAAATAAAAAGACGTGATATGCATCATTAACTAACAGCCAGGAAAGAAGCAGCTGGAACCTCTCCAGGGATGCTCCGTGTGAGAGATGGAGGCCGTCTCCGGATGACCAGGGGTCTCGGTCACAACGGCTGCTTCCGTCTTCTCCAAAGGCTGACAGAAAATGGAGTCTGAGTTCAGACCTTATAGTGAGGCTTATCTGCCCCCGTCCACTAGGTGGGGCTAGAGCAACAACAGCACAGCAATTACCGTATATTTTGGAATATAAGACACACCATTTTCCCTCAAAAAAGAGGCTGAAAATCTGGGTGCGTCTTATACTTCGAATACAGCATTTTTGCCTCCCGAAGCCCCGCCCCCTTCACCAAAATGGCCATGCATACCCTTATGGAGGCTTTCAGAGAGCTCCTGGGGGCTGGGGAGGGCAGTAATGAGCAAAAATGGACCATGCTTGCCCCCCCCAACCCCCAGCAGCACTCTATAAGCCTCCATAAGGCTATGCATGCAAATTTTTGACAAAAAACGGGCTTGTTTTTTTGAAAAACGGGCCATTTTTTTGCTCATTCCGCCCCCACCAGGAGCACTCTGCAAGCCCCCCAAGGCTATTCATGACTTTTTACAAAAGGGGGGGGTTCACAAAAATGGGCTGTTTTGGGGAAGTTTGCAGAGTGGAAACCCCGCCCCCCCTTGGAAAGCGCTTTAACTGGTTGATGAGAATTGCATTGATCAAGTGCTTTGCCAGCAGAAACAAAGTCTTAGGTGCTGCAGATTGTCAGCGATTTCATTCTCCAGCACATGGATAAATACACCTGGAAACATCTACCTATCTACCTAAACTCTCTTTCTTTCTCCCTCCCTCCCTACTTTATTTCTCTCTCTATTTCTTTTTATTTCTCTCTCTCTCCCTCTACCTACCTACCCTCTCTCTCTCTATCCCTACCTACCTACTGTATTTCTCTATCTCTATATCTCTCTCTATTTCTCTCTCTCTCTATCCCTTTATCTACTTCCCTACCTACCTACTCTCTCTCTCCTTACCTACCTACTGTATTTCTCTCTCTATCTCTTTTTATTTCTCTCTCTCTCCCTCTACCTACCTACCCTCTCTCTCTCTATCCCTACCTACCTACTGTATTTCTCTATCTCTATATATCTCTCCATTTCTCTTTCTCTCTATCCCTTTATCTACCTCCCTACCTCCCTAACTACTCTCTCTCTCCCTACCTACCTACTGTATTTATCTCTCTTTCTCTCCCTCTACCTACCTAACTACCTAATGTATTTCTCTATCTCTATATCTCTCTCCATTTCTCTCTCTCTTTATCCCTTTATCTACCTCCCTACCTCCCTACCTAGGTACTCTCTCTCTCTCCCTACCTACGTACTGTATTTCTCCCTCTTTCTCTCCCTCTACCTACCTACCTACTTTTTTAAAAAAATTGCCTCTTCAAAACCTTGGTGCGTCTTATACTCCGGTGCATATTATACTCTGAAAAATATGGTACATGTTGTGGCATGACAACCTTTATAAATTAGGAGGAGACCCTGAGACCATCTAGCCCAACCCCTCCTCTCTGCAGGAATCCCAGTTCAAGCTTCTCTGACTGATGGCTGCTCAGTCTTTGCTCTCAGACGATCCATGAAGAGGAGACTGAACTTCTCTGCTTTACTGGCTCAGCTCTAAAACAGCTCATCCTTTTATCATATTTTTTCTCTCATTCAGTTAAAATCTCCTCTCTTGTAACTGAATTCACTTTTTCCACGTCTGACAGTCTGGAATAAGAGTGAGCGGATCTTACACTCGTGTGTAACAGGACTCAGTTATTGGAAGAGGGTTGTATCCAGTGGTGGGATTCAAATCTTTTTACTAGTGGTTCTGTGGGTGTGGCTTGGTGGTCTTGTGACTGGGTGGGTGTGGCTTGGTGGTCATGTGACTTGGTGGGCATGGCTTGGTGGTCATGTGATTGGGTGAGTGTGGCTTGGTGGTCATTTGATTGGGTGAGTGTGGCCAACTTGACATCACTCACATCTAGGGGTACCTTGCCTGGCCTTTCCTTGCGTCAACAAGATACAATTTCCCTGTCTATTTATTTACTACTAATGAACACCCAAAATACACAATTTAATCCTATGTATATATGCCATATGTGTACATACATATTACATAGTTTAGTATGTGTATAGGCACACAAAATGATACATTATCTACTATATATACTGTATGTACACACACACACACACAAACACACAGAGCTCTTCTAAAACTATACACATTCAACCTCACTTATTGCGTTTGGAAAAACACACACAGAGTCCACTTTCTGCCACACATTTAACTATCACTTCTGCACATTAGAACATTACACAGACCTTCAGATGCTCTTCTCTAGCCTGCACATGACTCTTAGAGCCAGGAGATGCCATGGATTGAGTAAATTGTGGCAAGGCTCACTTAACAACGCTCTTGCTTAGCAACCAAAATGTTGGGCTCAATACGTCAAGGACTGTCTCTGCCTTCCTCTGCATGGCAGCCTTGTCCTAGTAAACTCCTTCCCTTTTCTGGCAATTTTCCGCTCTCTTAGAGGCACCAAAATAATTCAGAGGATACAATACAATACAATACAATACAATACAATACAATACAATACAATACAATACAATACAATACAATACAATACAATACAATACAATACAATAGTAGAGTTGGAAGGGACCTTGGAGGTCTTCTAGTCCAACCCCCTGCCTAGGCAGGAAACCCTATACTGTTTCAGACAAATAGCTATCCAACATCTTCTTAAAGACTTCCAGTGTTGGGGCATTCACAACTTCTGGAGGCAAGCTGTTCCACTGATTAATTTTTCTAACTATCAGAAAATTTCTCCTCAGTTCTAAGTTGCTTTTCTCCTTGATTAGTTTCCACCCATTGCTTCTTGTTCTACCCTCAGGTGCTTTGGAGAATAGTTTGACTCCCTCTTCTTTGTGGCAACCCCTGAGATATTGGAACAATGCTATCATGTCTCCCCTAGTCCTTCTTTCTCTTAAGCTAAACATACCCAGTTCCTGCAACCGTTCTTCATATGTTTTAGTCTCCAGTCCCCTAATCATCTTTGTTGCTCTTCTCTGCACTCTTTCTAGAGTCTCCACATCTTTTTTACATTGTGGCGACCAGAACTGAATGCAGTATTCCAAGTGTGGCCTTTACCTTTACCTTTTATTTCGATTTTTATACCGCCCCCTCTCCCCAAAGGGACTCGGGGCGGTGTACAGTCAAGTGAAATAGATAAAATAGACTACAAACATGGAAACATAAAAACATAGAAGAGGAGGCAATACAACAATACCCCCTCATTCATGATCTAATTTTGGAGGGGGAGCCGGACCTCGCGGGAATAACGGAAACCTGGTTGGGCCACGAGGGAGGTTTACCCCTCGTGGAAATGTGCCCACCAGGTTACCAAGCATTTCACCAGCCCCGGGCCCGGGGAAGGGGCGGTGGGGTAGCAGTGATTATCCGGGAGGACCTAGAGCCGAGGGAGTCCACTGTGCCACAGACGTCCGGATGTGAATCCCTTGTTGTGAAATGGGGCCCTGGGAGGCAGTTGGGCCTGCTGATAGTATACCTGGCTCCCCGCCATAGATCAGCGACCCTGCCTGAGCTCCTCGAGCTGATCGCATCGGTGGCGGTTGAGACCCCCCAAACTTCTAGTGATGGGGGATTTTAACCTGCCATCAGTGGGAGAAGCATCAGAGGGGGTTCGGGAGTTCATGGCTTCCATGATAGCCATGGACCTGACTCAAGTGATTCAGGGCCCGACACACAAGGGAGGTCACACCTTGGACCTTGTTTTTGTCTCTGGCCAGTGGTTGAGTGATCTGGGAGGAGTGAACATAACCATCACTCCTCTGTCATGGTCAGATCACTCACTCCTCCGACTTGACTTCCCTGGTGCTACCCCCCGCTGCGGGGAGGCGGAACCGGAAAGCACTAGATGGTTCCGCCCCAGGTGCTTGATGGAACCAGATAGGTTCCAAACGGAGCTTGGGCCACCTCCTGCAGCCCTGACCCGCCCTCGGGTAGAGGACCTGGTGGCCGCGTGGAACAATGCGACTACCGGGGCCTTGAACCGGGTGGCGCCTTTGCGGCCTCTCCGGCGGCAACGATCCACCCTGGCTCCTTGGTTCACCAAGGAGCTAAGGGTGATGAAGCGCCGCAAGAGATGCCTAGAGAGTTGTTGGAGATCCTCCCGATCCAAATTTGACCGAGCACAAGTACGAGCCCATTTAAGGACGTACCTTGTGGCATTGAGAACGGCCAAACGCCAATATTGCGCCGCTCTCATTGCATCCACAGAGAACCGCCCTGCCGCCCTGTTTCGGGTGTCCCGCTCCCTCTTGTTTCAGAGGCCGCGGGAGGCCCCTTTACAGGGTAGGGCAGAGGAATTTGGGAAATATCTGCAGGATAAAGTCGCTCAAATCCGGAAGGATTGGGTCCCCTTCAGTGGCCCAGTCGAGACGTCCGTGGCGAGTCTTGAGAAACCTTTCTGGGAGGAGTTTGACTTGGTTGTCATCGAGGATTTGGACAGATTGCGTGGACGACTGCGACCTACCACATGTTTACTGGACCCGTGTCCCTCCTGGCTTGTACTGGCATCCTGGGAGGTCACACGCGACTGGCTCCTGGGCCTAGTGAACGCTTCGTTGGGTGAGGGGTCTCTTCCGGCCACCTTGAAAGAGGCGGTGGTGAGACCCTTGCTCAAGAAGCCTTCCCTGGACCCTACGGAGCTGGCCAATTATCGTCCTGTCTCCAACCTTCCCTTTCTGGCGAAGGTTGTAGAGAGTGTGGTGGCTTCTCAGTTCCCACGACATCTGGAGGAGAATGATTATCTAGACCCGCGCCAGTCCGGCTTTCGCCCCGGGCACAGCACAGAGACGGCCTTGGTCGCGTTGGTTGATGATCTCTGGAGGGCCAGAGATAGGGGTTGTTCCTCTATCCTGGTCCTATTAGACCTCTCGGCGGCTTTTGATACCATCGACCATGGTATCCTGTTGCACCGACTGGAGGGGTTGGGGGTCCGGGGCACCGTCTTGCGGTGGTTCAGCTCCTACCTTTCTGGCCGGACGCAACGTGTGTTGGCAGGGGAGCAGAGGTTGACCCTAAGCCCCCTTACTTGTGGGGTGCCACAGGGGTCGGTCCTCTCGCCACTCCTGGTCAACACATACACGAAGCCGCTGGGCGAGATCATCCGTGGTTTCGGGGTGGGATATCATCTGTACGCTGATGATACTCAGCTGTACATTTCCACCCCAAACCACCCCAACGAGGCCGTCGAAATGATGTCCCGGTGTGTGGAAGCCGTACAGGTCTGGATGGATGACAACCGACTCAAGCTCAACCCTTCCAAGACGGAGTGGCTGTGGGTTCCGGCCCCCCGGTTCAACCAGTTAATTCCATCTCTGGCATTGGGGGCATTCAACTCGCCCCCGTGGAGCGGGCGCGCAATTTGGGCATCCTCCTGGATGCCAGGCTGTCCATGGAAGACCATGTGACAGCCGTGGCCAGGGGGGCGTTCCACCAGGTTCGCCTGGTGCGCCAATTGCGCCCCCTATTGGACCGGGACGCCCTACGCACAGTCACCCATGCGCTGGTGACGTCTCGCCTGGACTACTGTAACGCTCTCTACATGGGGCTTCCCTTGAAATGCACTCGGAGACTGCAGTTGGTCCAGAATGCGGCCGCGCGGGTGATTATGGGGAGTACTAGGTACTCCCATGTGACACCTCTCCTGCGTGAGCTGCACTGGCTTCCTGTGGTCTATCGGGTGCGTTTCAAGGTCTTGATCACGATCTTTAAAGCGCTCCATGGCTCAGGACCTAGTTACCTGCGGGATCGTATTCTGCCCCATACATCCCTACGACCCATCCACTCGCACAGAGAGGGACTTCTCCAGGTGCCGTCCACCAGACAGTGCCGAGGGGCGGCGCCTAGGAGCAGAGCCTTCTCTGTGGCGGGCCCAGCCCTGTGGAATGACCTCCCTCCGGATATTAGGACCACCACTGACCTCCGCTCCTTCCGTGTAAAGCTCAAGACCCACCTATTCCAAATAGCTGGCCTGGTTCAACCATAACTTCATTACACTCCTGACGGGTTTTTAATTGGTAATTTTATTTAATGGGATTTTAAATTGTGTTTTTTAATTGTCTTCACTTATTAATCTACCTCCTCCATGCACATGTATATGTCTTGTTTCTTATGTATGTATGTTGTCTTTATCTGTATTTTTTTGCTTTGATTGTACGCCGCCCCGAGTCCTTCGGGAGAGGGTTGCGGCTAATCAAATAAAATTATTATTATTATTATTATTATTATTATTATTATTATTATTATTATTATTATTATTATTATTATTATTATTATTATTATAACACTGTACAGGTAAAGTAGATAAAAAACAGTATATAAACAATCCTAAAAAATACCCAATTAAAATTACCCATTTAAAAATATATCTGCCAAGAGGTATAATGAGGTTATGAATGGTCCAGGCCGGCTAAACAGAACAGGTGAGTCTTCAGTTTTCGTCGAAAGGAGAGAAAGTCGGTGGTGGTTCTGATATCGGGGGGGGGGGGGGGAGGTCATTCCAGAGGGTTGGGCCCATCACAGAGAAGGCTCTACTCCTAGGTGTCGCCCGTTGGCACTGCCTAGTGGATGGCACCTGGAGGAGCCCCTCCCTGTGAGAGCGAATCGGTCGCAGGGAAGTGTGTGGTAGGATGCGATCCCGCAAGTACCTAGGTCCTGAGCCATGGAGCGCTTTAAAGATGGTGATTAACACCTTGAAACGCACCCGAAAGACCACAGGCAGCCAGTGCAGCTCGCACAGGAGCGGTGTTACGTGGGTGTACCTAGTACTCCCAAAAATAGCCCGCGCGGCTGCGTTCTGGACTAGCTGCAGTCTTCGAGCGCGTCCCAAGGGAAGCCCCATGTAGAGGGCATTGCAGTAGTCCAGCCGAGACGTCACCAGTGCATGAGTGACCGTGCGTAGGGCATCCCGGTCCAGTAGGGGGCGCAATTGGTGCACCAGGCGAACCTGGAGGAACGCCCCCCCTGCCACGGCTGCCACATGGTCATCCATTGACAGCCGGGCATCTAGGAGGACGCCCAAATTGCGCGCCCATTCCACAGGGGGCAATTGCTTGCCCCCTATGGTCAGCGATGGAATCAACTGACTGAACCGGGTTGCCGGTAGCCACAGCCACTCAGTCTTGGAGGGGTTGAGCTTGAGTCTGTTGTCCCCCATCCAGACCCCGACGGCTTCCAAACACCGGGTCATCACCTCGACAGCCTCGTTGGGGTGGTCTGGGGTGGAAATGTACAGCTGCGTATCGTCAGCGTACAGATGATACTCCACCCCAAAACCACGGATGATCTCCCCCAGCGGCTTCACATATGCATTGAACAGAAGGGGCGAGAGGACCGACCCCTGAGGCACCCCACAAGTGAGTGGCCTCGGAGTCGACCTCTGCCCCCCTGCCAACACACATTGCGTCTGGTCGGAGAGGTAGGAGCCGAACCACCGCAAAACGGTGCCTCCAACTCCCATCCCCCCCAGCCGGCGCAATAGGATACCATGGTCGATGGTATCAAAAGCCGCCGAGAGATCTAATAGGACCAGGATAGAGGAACAACCCCTATCTCTGGCCCTCCAGAGATCATCGACCAACGCGACCAAGGCCATCTCCGTGCTGTGTCCGGGCCGGAAGCCGGACGGGCGTGGGTCTAGATATTCGGATTCCTCAAGGTGTCGTGGAAACTGCTGTGCCACCACATTCTCTACAACCTTCGCTAAAAAGGGAAGGTTGGAGACTGGACGATAATTAGCTAGCTCCATCGGGTCAAGGGAAGGCCTCTTGAGTAAGGGCCTCACCACCGCCTCTTTCAAGGCGGCAGGAAAGGACCCCTCGCTCAAAGAGGCGTTCACCAGGCCCAGTAGCCAGCCTCGTGTCACTTCCCAGGATACCAGTACCAACCAGGAGGGACACGGGTCCATTAAACATGTGGTCAGTCGCAGCCGTCCACGCAACCTATCCAAATCCTCGGGGGCAACAGACGCAAACTCCTCCCAGAGTGGTCTCACAAGACTCACTGTTGGCGGCTCTTCTGGTCCACTGAAGGGGGTCCATCCGCTCCGGATCTGAGTGATTTTGTCCTGCAGATATTCCCCAAACTCCTCTGCTCTGCCCTGTAGAGGGGCTTCCCGCGTCCTCTGTGATAAGAGAGAGCGGGTCACCCGAAACAGGGCGGCAGGGCGGTTATCGGCGGACGCAATAAGAATGGCACAATGTCTGCGTTTGGCCACTCTTAATGCCACAAGGTAAGTCCGTAAATAGGCTCTTACTTGTGTTCGGTCAGATTCGGAGCGTGAAGACCTCCACCTGTCCTCTAGGCGTCTCCTATGGCGCTTCATCAACCTCATGTCCTCCGTGAACCAAGGAGCCCAGGTGGGTCATCGCCGCAGGAGAGGCCACAAAGGCGCAACTCGGTCCAGGGCCCCAGCAGCCGCCCATTCCAGGCGGCCACTAGGTTCTCGGAGCGAGCGCGGGTCAGGGCTACAGGGAATGGCCCAAGCTCTGTCTGGAACCTATCTGGTTCCATCAGGCGCTTGGGGCGGTACCAACTTGGACAGTTTGGTTCCGCCTCCTCGCGGTGGGGGGTAGCGCCAGGGAAGTCCAGCCGGAGACATGAGTGATCTGACCATGACAGGGGAGTAATGGTTACATCCCCTCTTCCCAGATCACTCGCCCACTGTTCAGATACAAAAACAAGGTCCAGAGTGTGGCCACCTTCGTGTGTGGGGCCCTGAATTAATTGGGTCAGGTCCATGGCTGTCATGGAAGCCATGAACTCCCGAGCTACCTCGGATGCTTCCCCCGTCGACGGCAAGTTGAAATCCCCCATAACCACAAGCTTGGGGGTCTCAACTGCCGTCTCTGAGATCAGCTCGAGGAGCTCGGGCAGGGCTGCTGACGTATAGCGAGGAGCCAAGTATACAATCAGCAAGTCCCACTGCCTCCCTGGGCCCCATTCCACACCAAGGGAGTCACATCCGGGTATCTGAGGTACAGTGAGCTCTCTCGGCTCTAGACATTCCCGTATCACTACCGCCACCCCACCACCCTTACCCAAGGCTCGAGGCTGATGAAATGCACGGAAACCCAGCAGGCACATTTCCACAAGGGGTAAACCACCCTCGTGGCCCAACCAGGTCTCCGTTATCCCTGCAAGGTCCAGCTCCCCCTCTGAGATCAACTCATTAATGAGGGGGGCCTTGTTGGTCACGGACCTTGCATTGCAGACCATCAGCCTCAGGCCTTGGCTCTGTAGTTCCTGACCACCTAGGTTGCCTTACCAAGGCATTATAAAGTAGTATTAACACTTCACGTGATCTTGATTCTATCCCTCTGTTGATGCAGCCTAGGACTGTGTTGGCTTTTTTGGCAGCTGCTGCACACTGCTGGCTCATATTTAAATGGTTGTCCACTAGGACTCCAAGATCCCTTTCACAGTTACTACTACTGAGCAAGGTACCACCTATACTGTACCTGTGCATTCCATTTTTGTTGCCTAAATGTAGAACCTTGCTCTTTTCACCATTGGATTTCATTTTATTAGATAGTGCCCAATGTTCAAGTTTGTCAAGATCCTTCTGTATCTTTAGCCTATCTTCTGGAGTGTTAGCTATTCCTGCCAGCTTGGTGTCATCTGCAAATTTGATGAGTTCCCCATTTATTCCCTCATCCAAATCATTGATGAAGATGTTGAAGAGTACTGGGCCTAAAATAGAGCCTTGGGGTACTCCACTGTATACTTCCCTCCATGTAGATGCAGTTCCATTGAGGACTACCCATTGAGTGCAGTTGGTCAGCCAGTTACGAATCCATCTGGTGGTGATGCTGTCAAACCCACATTCTTCTACTTTATCTAGTAGTAGGTTATGGTCAGTGGTGGGTTCCTGCTGGATCGCACCGGATCGCGCGCGCTCCCTTTCAGCGCTCCACCTGGCTTGCGCACTCCCTTTCAGCGCTCCACCTGGCCTGACGCACTCCCTTTCAGCACTCCACCTGGCCTCGCGCTCCCTTTCAGCGCTCCACCTGGCCTCGCGCTCCCTTCCGGCACTGAAACCGGAAGTACAGTCTTGCCCCGCCCCTGGCGAAGCAATGACGCCTGCCTGCGCTCCACCAGCTCGGCTGGGAACGGAGATGTTTCCTCAGCGGAGCGGAGCGCCTGAAAAGACTTTTCAGGCGCCCCGCTCCGCTGAGGAAACATCTCCGTTCCCAGCCGAGCTGGTGGAGCGCAGACAGGCGTCGTTGCTTCGCCAGGGCCGGGCAAAACTGTACTTCCGGTTTCAGCGCCGGAAGGGAGCGCGAGGCCAGGTGGAGCGCTGAAAGGGAGCGCGAGGCCAGGTGGAGCGCTGAAAGGGAGCGCGCGAGGCCAGGTGGAGCGCTGAAAGGGAGCGCGCGAGCCAGGTGGAGCGCTGAAAGGGAGCGCGCGCGATCCGGTGCGATCCGGGAGGAACCCACCACTGGTTATGGTCTACCTTATCAAAAGCCTTACTGAAGTCCAAGTAAACTATATCGACGGCATTCCTCTGGTCCACTAATTTTGTCACATTATCAAAGAATGCAATAAGATTAGTCTGGCATGATCTGTTTTTGACAAATCCATGTTGGCTTTTGGCTATTACTTTGTTTGCTTCTAGGTGTTCGCAAATTCGTTGCTTGATTATTTTTTCCAGAATCTTTCCTGGTATTGAGGTCAGGCTGATAGGTCTGTAGTTTCCTGGATCTATTTTTTTCCCTTTTTTGAAGATGGGAACCACATCAGCTCTTTTCCAGTCCTCTGGTAGTTCCCCGGTGTTCCAGGATCTCTGAAAGATGTAATTCAGTGGTTCTGAGATCTCGTCCGCTAGTTCCTTCAGAACCCTGGGGCGTAATCGATCTGGTCCTGGTGATTTGAACTCATCTAGGGTAGACAGGTGCTCACTTACCATTTTCTTCCCTATTTCAATTTGTGTTCCTAATCTGATTTTTGTGGTGCTGCTTTTGATAGGTTGGACTGTTTTATCCCTTTGTGTAAAGACAGATGCAAAACATGAGTTAAATAGTTCTGCTTTCTCCCTGTTGCTTGTCACCTTCTTGCCCTTTCTCCTAACAATGGACCTATTGTTTCCTTAACTTTTTTCTTGTTTTTAACATGTTGGAAGAAGCTTTTTTTGTTAATATAAGGTCTCCTGTTGGAGCAGGGGGTTGGACTAGATGACCTCGGAGATCCCTTCCAATCCTAGATTGCTGCGCTGTTTCAAAGAGTCTTCTGGAGCCTTCCTTCCTCTCTTCTTTTTTCTCTCTCTCCCTCCCTCCATGTATGTATATATACATCCATCCACCCATCTATATCTTATTCACTTTCTTTTCCCTCCCCCCCTTCCTCTCTTTTTTTTTCTTTCTTTCTTTCTTTCTTTCTTTCTTTCTTTCTTTCTTTCTTTCTTTCTTTCTTTCTTTACCTTTTCTTTCTTTCTTTTCTTTCTTGTTTCTCCCTTCTTTTTTCTCTCCCTTTCACCTTCTTTCTTTCTTTCTTTCTTTCTTTCTTTCTTTCTTTCTTTCTTTCTTTCTTTCTTTCTTTCTTTCTTTCTTTCTCTTTGTATCCCTTCCTTTCCCCCTTCCAAAGGTAGGAGATCCACCTGAAATAAAAACTCATTTGGATGAAACCGGCCATTACATACACACTCTCTCTCTCTCTCCCTCTCTCCCTCCCTCCCTCCCTCCCTCCCTCCCTCTTCCAACCATCTCTGTGCCTCACCTCATTGTTTGCTTTTAGCGGCAGGCCGTTCGCCAAAGTCCTTTCCAAGGGTGCTCTGGGGATCCCACTCCCAAAAAACACAAGATCCGGAGCTGCCAGTCTCCAGTAAGAGGTGCATCTTGTGGCCTGGCCCAGACCATTCCCTGCCCCACCCGCCACTCCCAAATTGCACCTCATTGTGAGCGTCTCTCAGCCATTGTGTGCAGGGAAAAACCTTGCACAGTAAAGAAAAAATTCCCAAGAGTTCGAGAAATTGTTAATTACGTCACACTCACGAGAAGGTTTTCTTTACTGTGCAAGGTTTTTCCCTGCACACAACGGCTGAGAGACGCCTGCAGTGGGGTGCAATTTAGGCCCACCCTTCACCCCAAGGCAAGGCCCATCAACTCAATAAGACTCAATAAGCCAGGGGTTGCTCCCTCGACCGGCTCCACCGAAGATCCCCTTCATCCTTCTTGAGTCGGTCCGCTTTGCCACCCGGTGAACAACTGAGCCAAACCGCTCCTGCCAAGCGGCTTCCCCCAACTCCCCATCGTTAAGCCAACCGATGGTTATACAACCGGAGCCAACTGGGCGCAAAGCTGGGTTGACAATGAGCCTCCGAGGTCTCCCTCCTGCCTGCTTGCCCAGCCCTTGCTCAGCTGCCCCTTCTGATCCCCCGGCTGGATGCAGCCACTCACCGGCGACTGGAAAGCGAAGTCATCCACCACCTTCTTGTCCAGCACTTGCTCAGAGACCTCCTACCCTCTGGCTCCCCCCCAGCCTCCCCCCAATATCCCCCACACCTGGGCACAGACACTCACCGGTTCTTTCTTCTTCTGTTTCCAAACTAAGCCCCGATTTGTTGGTTGGTTGGTTGGTTAAGCTCCATCACTGGAGGCTTTTAAGAGGGAGAACTTTTCGGCTGCCAGCTGGCAAAGAAAGCTCTCAGCCATGACCGGCGCTGCTGTGGCTCCCGCTGGCTGGGTGTACAAAGGAGCAGGTGGCAGCTGTGGCCTCGGTCTGACACGAGCTGAGGGCCTGGTCTGGGGAGGTGGGGAGTGGCTCGCCCAGGCAGCTACTGCAACAGCAGGGCTGGCCAGGTCCTACCCCATGTGTTGCACCCCCCTCCCAGCTTTCGCCCATGCCTCCATGCCATTTTCGGGTGTGCAACACGTGGGAGATCCTAGCTGCAGTTTACTTGTGAGCACCATTGGCCAGGAGTGGCAGGGAAAAAGGCCAATGGGGCTCACGAGTAAACTGAGGCTCCTAAGTGGGATCGAGCCAGGGTTCTGGCTACCGCTACTGCCGGTTGCTCTGTGCATGCACAGAAGCCAAAAACAATATGGCCAAGAGAACCAGTTCAGGGGCGTGGCCAGCCTGGGTTGCTGCTGGTTCCAGCCACCCAGGCCACCAGGTTACTCCCGTTTCAGCCAAACTGGTCCAAACAGGTAGGAACTCACCTCTGATGTGGAGGTGTTTTCCATCAGGATTACAAGGGAGAAGATTAGCCTGACAGATTTCTTCTTGATCAACCCATGATTTCTGGGAATCAATCTGTTGTTTTCAAAGAGTTTATGAATAATCTTTTTTTTCCTCTGTTCATTTTATTTGTTATCTGCTCTAAAATGTTCCCTATAATTGACCAATTGTGTCTATTATATTTTCTCTATAGTTTGATAAATTTTTCTCAAACTTTTTCATTCACTTATGAAGATATTGGCAGTATTTGTACCCTATTTAACCATATTTGGAGATTGGACAATTGTAGAAGAAAGATTCAATGTGGGATAAGAAACAAAGTTTTCTGCTTTTCAAATTCCTCGATGTTCCCATTCTAGTTTCATCCCTTTCTGGAGAAGAATGAATTTTGGAATATTTCTAACTTTAAACTGTACTTGGACCAAAATGGAGAGATAGCAGCAGATCTGGTCATTTTGGTCTTATTGGTTTTCCCCAAGGAGGGTCCCAGGAAAGAAATTCTAGCGTATTTTAGAAGACAGAGACTTTCTATCAATCATGATGCTCTTTCACAACTAAAGTTGCTCAATAAGGTGAGAGAAATTTTGCTGTCTCTTCTCTGTTTTCCAAAGCCTGAGGTCCCATTTCAAGTGGGCAAAGCCTATAGCAGTGATGGCGAACCTTTTTCGCCTCAGGTGCCAAAAGCAAATACGTGCGCACTATCACACGAACTTGAGTGCCGACCCACATAACGTAATGTCCCCACTCACCTGTGTGGACCGTGCATTTTTGCACAAGGCTTCCTCGCCACTCCCTGCTCTGGCTGCTTCCCCTTGGATAACACCCAGTGAGGGGAGAAGTTGCTCTGCCACTAACGGGCAGAGATTGGGGTGGGGGTGGGGGGATGTTCAAGTGTGCTCCCGTATCAAAAAACCTTCCCTTATCATTCTCCTATGTAAAGATTGGGCCCTTTTTACAATGGCAGGTGTTAGTCCAGTTGCTAAATTCTCCCCTTCTATTAAAGAGGATCCTGGGCACTACAGTCAATAGACAAATGATGAAGAGAGCTGCTGGCACAGGGGAAAGAAAAGCAGCAAGAAAAGAAGAAAAAGCAGCTTTTTCCCCTCAAGGTGGTTGCTCTGTTTCCCCTCCTCAATCATGCTAGCACAGAGGATCCTGCCTGGACACTGCAGTCCAAAGGGAAATGAGGAAGAGACCAATCTGCATGAGGGAAAGACAAGTAGCAAGGAAATAAGGAAAAGCAGTTTCCCCCCCTCAAGGTGGCTGCTCTATTGCCCTTTTCTCCATTTCAGCACCACTCCATGGAGCCTGCCCCACCCCCATCGCCCAGGTCCTCGCTTCTCCCAAGCATTTCTTTGCCTATTTAATTTCCCCTCCGTAGCATTTTCCCATCGTGTTTCTTGCCGTTTTGGATGGGAAAACAAAGTTTGTGGGACTAAAAAAAACTCCTTTCAATCAATCAATTCCAACTTTGCCAGATCTCTTCCCCCTCCCCAAGTTGTAATTGATTGAAGTTTTTTTTTAGTCCCACAAACTTTGTTTCTCTGCACACGATGGCAAGAAACGCGATGGAGCTGGAAATCAGGTAGGCAAAGAAATGTTTGGGAGAAGCGAGGACCTGGGCGATGGTGGGTGGGGCAACCTTGATGCCCTAGCACTGAAATGGAGAAAAGGGCAACAGCAGCCACGTTGAGTGAAAGAAGCCTCTTTTTTTCTTTCCTTACTGCTTGTCTTTCCCCCCTGCTGGCAGCTCTCTCATTTTCTGGTGGATTCAAGCGATCGGGCAGGATCCTTTTTAGTAGCAGGGGGGAGGGGGGAACAGAGCAGCCAGCACAGGGGAAAGACAAGCGGCAGGAAAAGAGGCTTCTTTCACTCGTGCTGGCAGCTCTCTCATTTCCCTGTGGATTCAAGCGATCGGGCAGGATCCTTTTTAGTAGCAGGGGGAGGGGGGAACAGAGCAGCCAGCACAGGGGAAAGACAAGCGGCAAGAAAAGAGGCTTCTTTCACTCGTGCTGGCAGCTCTCTCATTTCCCTGTGGATTCAAGCGATCGGGCAGGATCCTTTTTAGTAGCAGGAGGGAGGGGGGAAAAGAGCAGCCAGCACGGGGGAAAGAGAAGCGGCAAGAAAAGAGGCTTCTTTCACTCGTGCTGGCAGCTCTCTCATTTCCCTGTGGATTCAAGCGATCGGGCAGGATCCTTTTTAGTAGCAGGGGGGAGGTGGGAACAGAGCAGCCAGCATGAGTGAAATAAGCCTCTTTCCTTGCCGCTTGTCTTTCCCCGTTCCGGCAGCTCTCTTTGCATTGGGCTGTTTTTCGCTCTTTGGAGGCTTCAGGGAATCCACCGGAGATTAAAAAAAACTATCGAAAATCAGCTGGCCAGCAGGTGCATGCGCACTGGAGCTGACAGGGCAATGCCTCACGTGCCCTCAGAAATGGCTCCGCATGCCGCCTGTGGCACGCGTGCCATAGGTTCGCCATCACGGGCCTATAGTCTCCAGGGTAGTTGGCCTTCCATGCTAGTTGGTGTCATCTAATGGAAGTTCTTCAACAGACGGGACCTAAGTGGAGGGGCTTTGCCATGTTTAAGGAAACCTTTGAAGATCGTACTGGTCAGAGGTTTCTTTCTTCATCACAGTTTTATTCTATATTTAAAAAATCTAATGGAATAAAAGTTTCCTAAAATTTTTATAGTAAACTTTATTCTCAGTTTAATATGAATATATCATCATACTTAAATCTTTTTTTCAATTCCATCCCTCTAGACTATTAGGTAGAAAAGTACCTTATTGCAATGTTAAATTCCAAAAGGAAAAGGAAGGAACTAAATGAAGAATCTGCCAGTTGTTATCCCTCCTGCCTCTGTTTAGAAGTAGTCAGAGGTTTCATATTTACCTCAGTGAAGACCAGAGGCTACTTGTCTCCATCCATTTCTCCCTCCATTTGCCATGGACGGAGAGTCCTAACATCTTTTCTTTAGCATTCCTTGTTTTTCTGCTCAGTCCCTGCCTCAGTCCAAATGTGTGGAAAGTTGTCGTCCTGGATTTGTCAAGAGGGCTCGAGAAGGAGAGCCAGTTTGCTGCTACGACTGCGTTCCTTGTTCGGAGGGGACCTTCTCCACTCAGGAAGGTGGGTGAGACTGGAAGAAAGGAAGTGGAACTGATTCATTCCATACATGAAATAATAAAGTTTGGTTCTGAACATCACACAGGAAATTATTCGGGTCCCAATTCTTCTCTCACTTTCATAGACGATTAAACAAAAATTGATTTTTTAAAAAAAGTCTTATACTTCTTACCGTCTCTCACTAGAGGTACTAATAAATGTGTCCTAGACAATATCTCCTGGTATCACTTGTTGTCCAAATAAGGTATTTCCTGAAAGGTAAAAGGAGAGAATAGTAAGGGAATATTGTTTTTTTTCTCAGATGCAGGAAAATGCACCAAGTGTCCGGATGACAAATATCCAAATGAGGACAGAATCCAATGTATTCCCAAATCTATAACCTTCCTGTCTTATGAAGAACATCTGGGCATCATCCTGGTCATTTTTGCCCTGCTCTTGTTCCTAACTACAGGTCTTGTTTTAATCATCTTCATTCAATACCTAGAAACTTCCATTGTCAAAGCCAACAACCGGGATCTCTCCTACATCCTCCTGGTCTCCCTCCTGCTTTGCTTCTTGTCTCCTTCTCTCTTCATTGGTCAACCAAGGACAGCCACCTGCCTTCTCCGACAAACGGTTTTCAGCATCATCTTCTCAGTTGCCATTTCTTCTCTCTTGGCCAAAACCATCACGGTGGTGCTGGCTTTCCTGGCCACAAAAACAGGAAACCGAGTGAAGAGATGGTTGGGGAAGAGTTTGGCCAACTCCATCATCCTTTCTTCTTCTGCTGTCCAAGTTATCATCTGCTCCATCTGGCTGGGAGTTTCTCCCCCCTTCCCTGACTCTGACCTCCACTCCCAGCCTGGAGAGATCATCCTGCAATGCAACGAAGGGACTGTTGTCATGTTCTACGTCACCCTCAGCTACATGGGCTTCCTGGCTGCCATCTGCTTCACGGTGGCTTTCCTGGCCAGGAATCTGCCTGGGGCCTTCAACGAAGCCAAGCTGATCACCTTCAGCATGCTGGTCTTCTGCAGTGTCTGGGTGACTTTTGTGCCCACCTACCTGAGCACCAAAGGGAAATACATGGTGGCTGTTCAGGTTTTCTCCATCCTGGCCTCCAGTGCTGGTCTGCTGGGCTGCATCTTCATCCCCAAGTGCTACATTATCCTTCTGAGGCCAGACCTGAACACAAAGGAGCATCTCACAGCCAGATCAAATGTAAAAACATGAGAAAAAACACCATAATATTGAAAGAATTGTAAAATTTTCTTTTCTTTGAAAGAATACGTTAATTATTTCCACTTAAATAGTATGCAGGAGTCAAAGAAAATCATATCAACATGTTTGGAAATGGGAAATGGGAAATGATTGAATGAGTGTAATTCTTGTAACTCCCTTCCCTTCCAGCTCAATAAATCTTGAAAGTCATTCAGAGGCATCTTCCTTCCCCACTGACTTCGCTTGTCACAAGGTCAGAAAAGGTGATCACATGACCCAGGAACTCTGCAACCATCATAAGTACATGCCAGTTGCCAAGCATCAAGACTTTGGATCATGTGACCATGGGGATGCTGCAATGGTCATAAGAGAGAAAAAATAGTCATAAATCACTTTTTTCAGTCCCATTATAACTCTTAATGGTTAATAGAGAAACGGTTGCAAGTTAAAGACTCCTTTTACCATTGCTAGGAGTTGGTCCTGGATGATTTGGGCCCAGGGCTGCTTTGGGGGCCATAAACTCCTGAGCTCACACCTAGGGATGGCTGTCTGGAGCCCCACAGCACCATAAGCCCAGGGGACTCCACCACCCACCCAGCCCCAGAGCCCCGGAGGTCAGGCAGGGAGTCTAGTGCAAGAACAGCAGCCCTCACTGACGCCTCCTGGTGCCCAACTGAAGAAACAGCCTCTCTCCTCTGGCCATCTGTGGGACAAGGGCCCTGCATGCCCCCCAAGCATCCCCCTCCCCTCCCCTCCCCTGGAGTCTCAGCTGGTGCCAAACCCAGAAACCATCCAGGAAGAGCTCCATGAGCAGAATTGCCCCCTCCGGTCCCAGCCAAGTCTCAGGGATGCAGCCAGAGCAGCTGTTTCCTCCCCCATGAAGTCCTGGATGAACCTGATAGAGTCCCCAAATTTTCTGTGTTAGAAGATGCAGAATTTCAAATAAAGCTCTCTAGGATTATGCAGCTGACAAATTCTATTAGGAGCTGTGGTCTCCTTATCTCTCATGTAACTAGGTGAGACAGAAATAAATAAAATAAAAATTAAAAAAAAAGATTGCTTCACCAACAATCTGGAATATTGAATGTCAAGTGCATAAGAAAGAGAGAGATCAGAGTCTTGGACTGCACATTAGAAAAACAACCTATTGGGATACTTGGGTTAAAGCATTTTCTGTGCAGTCAGAATTAAACATTTATTGGAACAAAACATTCATTTGACATCTGCATAGGTGGGTCTGATTGCAATAAATTGTAGGATGATACAGAAATGTGATTTATGTTTTTCTTATTCTTTATTTGTTTCTTTTATTCAATTTTCATATACAGTGTTGTTAATACTTTGTATTTAATATTCTGTTTCTTGATATGGCATAATGGCTAATCAACAATAATCTATTTAATTTGTTCATCAAAAGTTGAATTTATTAAAAAACAAAGTTTAGCATTTGGCAAAGGTATAATTAGCCAGGAGTCTACAATGTCAGTACATAGTATTTTGTTCACTGCCGAAAAGTGCTAGTCCATTCAGTTTCTGCTCATGAGCTTCTCCAGGGTGCATCCCAGGGGGTGAACTAGCTCTGCCCCAGAAAGACAAGAGGGATCCTGTGGCATCATCCGGTCTTCTCTCACCACCGATGTTGCCTCACACTTGGTTGTCACATCTGAGCAACTCCAGCAAGAGCCCACCAAAGTTCCTCGGAGACCCTTGAAAATGACTTTGGTCATCCTTGGGGTCCATGTATAGTTGGCCTCTGCGTTGAAGGTGCTGCAAGTGTCACCAGAATCACCAGCTGAAGATGAGGAGGCCTCCATCACTGTGGAACCTCCATACCGGAATCCATCGATCCCAACATCACCATCATTGATGGGAGACGATGTCAGACGTTCAGCCCTGGTCAACAATGTGATGGTTGCCGCAATTTGTCCTGGGGCAAAAGAAACACAGATTGAATATTTTAAGAATAATGAAATAGAAACAAAACAATAAAAAACAGAGCAACCAAATTAAAGGCTCCTAGTTTTCTTTCCTATTGGTATCCATAGTCCAACCACCCCCACACAAAACCCCAAAAGCAAGAAATGCAAAAGGTATTAAGAATTGAATAACAATAACAACAACAATAATAATAACAACAGAATACCTTTAAAATAGAAAAATAAAGAAAACCTGACAACCAAATTAGTTCACTTACCAACCATCACATTGTCGTGCAAGGCAGAACGTCCAACATCCTTCGCTCATCAATGATGGGGATGTTGGGGTAAATGGGTTCCGGTATGTATGATTCCACCGTGATTATGGCGGCCTCCTCATCTTCATTTCGTTGTTCTGGCGACACTTGCAGACACCTTTTTCTGGGGATTGAAGAAGAAGAAAAGAATCAAATATAATTGACTGGTACATTGTTTTCTTAACAATGATAACAAAGATAATTCTTAAAGGGGGCTCCAGATTTTCAAGATTGGGGGTTGGACTAGAAGACCTCCAAGGTCCCTTCCAGCCCTGGGGGATTCTATACTTTCTCCAGTTATTTCCACCAACATTTTGGGGGGCTTTCAGTGCCCCAGGGCTCCCCAGGTTGTGGTGATGATGCTCCCTTTAACAGGAGCAACTTACTTGCACAGGTGGAGAAATACGCAGAGGCCAACGAATACATAGACCCCAAGGACGAACAAAGTCGCCTTCCAGGGCTCACCAAGGACGTTCTGGGGTCTGTTGCTGGATGGCCGCAGCTGCTTGTTTGGATCCATTTCTGAAAGAGAAAAGGGATGGAGGAAGAAGAGTCAATTTCTGGATTCAATGGTTGGTGCTTCCCCAACAACTAAGGTATTCATCCCAAGGTCAAACTCCCAAGCAGGAAAAAAAAAATACCAGAAACCAGAAACCAAGTCCTACTCACTTCTCAGTCTCTCTCTATCTTTCTCTTTTCTCTTTCTCTTTCTCTCTCTCTCTGTATGTCTCTGTCTCTCTCTCTCTTATCCAGTCAAGCTTTTATAGCCTGCATGGCCCCACCCATCAACAGAAAAGAGTTCCAACAGAATCCAGGTATCCAGGTAACCTAGAGGTCAAACAACACTTCTCCCTCTACTCAACCCTTGACCCCTCCCTCCCTTGGAACCCCCCCCCCCCGCTTTCAGCTCAGAAGGGAAGGTTGACAGTTGAGTGGCACTCAGCAGTGGGGAATCCACGGGGTTCTGCCTAAGCAGTGGGTTGGACTAGAAGACCTCCAAGGTCCCTTCCAAGTCTGCTATACTGTTAAATTCTGTCTGCCTGAAACCGCCAGCAACCAGCCGTGGCAGGGAAAGCACAGGTGACCCCCCTGTTCAGGGATGGGAGGCTAAGAAGGGCCGACAGGCTCACCTGCTCTTTGCAAAGGGAGCCTCCTGCCCAAGACCTGAGGTAAAGCCTAAAGGAAAGGATCTCCCACTTCGTCCCTTTTCCTTCTTCAGCCACGGAAGAGACTCCGAAAGCCCCATCCCTCTTTGGGGCATCTTCCGTGCACATCCCAAAGGGGCTTTTCAAAAGACATGTGGAATTTCTTGGGTTTTTTCCTTGAAAACGTTTCGCTTCTCATCCAAGAAGCTTCTTCAGTTCTGACTGAATGGTGGGGAATGGAAGGATTTGTCCTCTTTGCAGCCGTTTGGTGGTTAGCCTTGTGAAGGTCAGCCATAAGCTCTCTGAGAGGCCTTGAGGCCACCTGGGGGTTTATCTGCCCCCTCAGGGTCACCTGAATCAGAGGGAAAATGGGGGGGGAATCTCCTTGGAACTGGGGAAAGGACCATGTTGCTGTCTTGGGAGAGAGCAAAGTCCACCTTCTGGACAGAGGAGACCCCTGGTTGGAAAGAGGGGTCCAAGAGGCCATCTATCTTAAAACTGAACAGCCCTCTCTCAACAGAGGGGGAGGGGTACGATCCCCCCTCTCTCTCCTGTCTACCACACAGTCCTCCTCAATCCACCATCTCCCCTCCCTTCTCCATCCTGGATCCTTTCGCCCACTCCTTTCTTAGAACTGACTCCATTCCCTTCATTTCCCTTGAGGTTTCCTATTTTGTGAGGTGGGAGGTGGGAGGCAGACGGGGCAGCTGGGAGGTCCAGAATTGGAGGAAAGATCGGATTCCGAAGTCTTTTTGGCCCAGAGGCAGAAAACCTCTTTCCCCCAAAGGGCCCAACAGACGGAAAGAACAAGCCACGCACACCCCTCCGCCGAACATGAAGCCGCACTTTGGGGAAGAGCCCGGCAGTCACCCCTTCAACCTCCCACCCGCAAAGGACACGCCACGCTCCACCGCCAATTAATACACTCACGCCTCATTTTCTCAGCTTCCCACACTTCTAGCCCTGGTGGTGTTTCCTCGATGGGTCATGAAACGTCTGCAAGAAAACAAGGAAGCTCCGAGAGCCCAAGGGGCCTCAGATCAACCCTGAGCTACAAATAGTCTCCTTCATTGGCTCCCAGTTTTGCCTGTAGGAAAAACACGCTTTCTTTTAATGCTCTCATCAGACCCTGAACAGCATTCAGGAAGGCAGAGACCTCTAAAGAATTGGGGGGCGGCTGCTGAACCCTCAGGAAGGTGGGTAACACCAGAGGAAAGGAAGGCCTGGTGGAAATGGATTTTATCCACATCATTTTGATGAAAGTATAACTTTAAAAAATGCATTGAAGCTCAACTCTTTTTTATTTATTCAAAAGGCACTAGAAACCCCTTTCACAGAAAGCATCGATTAGAACAGCTGTCTGAGGTTTCACTTTGGGTTTGTTATTATTTCCATATCTACTCTTTAGAAATCCCCCCTTTTTTCCTTTCTCATCCAGAGAATGAAAATAGCAACATCTAATCTGTCCCTTTAATTTCCCACTATATCATTTGTCCATAAAGCCTTTCCCGGCTTCTATCCCAAGTGGGCTTGTGTGTGTGAAAGGCTGGAGAAGAGGCCCAGGGAAAAAAGCCCTTGAGAATCTCTCCCGGAGGAGGTTGAGGGGATCCTGTGTAGAGGCAGCCTCAAATGCTCTGGATTGTGGCATGAGAGCGTTCAATGCTGCCTATTCATCCAGGTCCAAGAAGGGAGGGGAGGGGGAATAGGGGGAGGGGGCACATCCAGGTTTCTAGGAAGAGGCACCCATGGAAAATCTTCTGCTTTCCAACCACAGAGATTGTGGGTGGATCAGGAGTCAGCCTGAGGTTTCAGAATGGCTTCTGGTTGCCACTCGGGTCACTTTGCAAATTCCATTTTAAGCAAGTGAAAAAGATTTGATGGACCAGACTAAGATCAGTCCAAAATCCATGCTGACCCCCCCAGATGCCATGGGTTCCCTAAAACTGCTTGTTAATTGTATGAGCAGTTCAGCCAACCGGCTGAATTGCCTCCGCCTGCCCCCAACCCCCTCCTGAGGGTGTGCCCCCCCCCCCCGAGAAAACAGCCTGTCTCAAGATCCTGTGGATCACTTTGGTTCAGGCAGTGGAATTCCCCACTGGTTCCCTCTCTCCTCGCAGAAACTCTGCCGAACCCACAATGGGGCTTCCTCGAACTTCGGGATTGGGAGGGTCCAGAAAGAGCAGGAGGACCAATGGGAAATCTCCCTTCATCAGCGTCATCGGTCTCCGGGCAGAGTCTCCCTTGACTTCACCCAGTGCAGGAGAGCGTTCCAAGCAGAGAAGAAGCCCCAGTAGGTTCTTCAGGCCAAGATCCCCCCTCCCACTTTCCCCGCCTCTCTCACTCCTCAGAACTGGCTCTCCTCCATCAGATGAAGTCCAAAGGACTCTGCCCGGAGACCGATGACGCTCAAGCAGGGAGAATTCTCATTGGTGCTGCCTCTAGTTCTGGCCCAGCCCTCCCACCTCCGAAATCTGAGACAAACGCTCCACCCCTTCCAAATTCCTCCTCTGGGGCTGGGAGCATCAGGGGAGACCCACGCAGGCGCTGCCGAGCGCAAACTGGGGCTTCAGACGACGCAATGCCTGAGAAACGTGGAATGTGCAGAGAAATGCAGGCAAGCGAATTGTCTTTTCCCAGGATCCGACGAAGCCCCAGCGGACCAATAGGAATTCTCACTACTGTAGCGTCATCGGTCTCTGAGCAGAGTCTCCCTTGACTTCACCCGATGGAAGAGAGAGTTTGGTGCCGAGAGAAAAGAGAGGGAGGGGGAATATGTTCAGTCTTGGGGGAGGGGGGCAGCTCAAGGGGGTTCATGCCAGCCCTGGAGGGGAGGGTGGACTTCCTTTTGCCCCCCCCCCGATCCAGCATGGAGTGGGGCTGCAGTGGATGAGTGAAAGGGAGGCGCAGCCCCACAGCCAGCGGGGACTTGGGGGTCTCTTAGTGGGCTGGCTGGGGAGTCCTTGGGCACTTCTCTCTCTCTCTCTCTCTCTCTCTCTCTCTTTCTCTCTCTCTCCATCATTGGAAGTGCCCCTCCCCCAACTCTTTGGGGCCACTCCTCTCCCTCTCCCTCCCGGAAGCTTCTCCCTTTGATCCCTTCCTGGCAAAGGGGCTGCCGGAGGGCCGCTTGTACCCGCAGGGCTGTGGGGTTTTCTGACCCACTGCAAATAACAGCTCGATTTGGGGTTCAAGAATCACTGTTGTGGATGTCGGGGGGGGGGAATAAGAAGGGGGGAAGTGGGAATCCCTGGCTGAGAAGCGTGAAGAGAGCAACGGAAGTGGAGGGTCCTATCTGGGTCTGCCATGAGCCCCCCCTTGAGCTGCATCCCCCCCAAATACCGAACGGATCCCCCCTCCCAATTTCTCCGCTTCTCTCTCTGCCCAGAATGCCCTCCTCCTTCAGGTGAAGCCCCAAAGGACTCTGCCCAGAGACTGATGATGCTCGAGCAGGGAAAATTCCCATTGGTGAATGGTTCTGGCCCCTCCCACCTCCAAAGTCCGAGATCAATGCTCCAGGCTCCCAGGAAGCAAGCAGAAGGGAGAAGAAAGGGAAAGTTCTGATTATGAGACCCTGAACGTCTTTGGAGATAAATTCCAATGGACTATCAGGCAATAAAGCTAGTCCTCCACTCATGACCACAATTTCTGTTGCTAAGTAAGTTCTGTGTCATTTTACAATCTTTTTGCCACAGTTGCTAAGCAAATGAGTGCAGTCGTTAAGTAAATCAAGCAGTCGTTAAGCAAACCTTATAGTGATCCCATGACTCCAAGGTACTGCAACTCTCATAAATACAGGCCAGTTCCCAAGTGCCTGAGCTTTGATCACGTGGTTTATGGCAGGTGCTGCAGTGGTTGTAGGTGGTCATGGAGGCCACACGACTGAAAGACGGCAACCCTGGCAAATGCATACTGGCTTCCAAAGGCTGATCATGGGACTGTAAGAACGTTGTGAAGGCCGTAACTGTGAGGACCTTTTTCAGTGCCCCTGTAATTGTGAAGGGTCGACAAAGGTCTGGTTTTCCATGGAGGGCTGCCTGCCCTTCGGCCTCCTTCAGCCTTCCTGTCCTTGCTCCAAGGGGTCTCCACAGAAGAGCGGGGAGAAAGAGACCTCAAATTAAGTGAAAACAGCGGTTTTCAAAGTCTATGGGAAATTGCATTGGTCTTAGTTTGAGTCCCCAATCTCTCTTGAGGTAAAACGGTGTGAAATAGAGTTCAAATTAAATCAAAACATTGGTTTTTAAAGTCTACGGAAAACTGCATTAGCTATAATAGCCTGCCATCTCGTGGCCATTTTGCGTATGGTAGCGGAGACAAGAAATCACAAAAGTTAATATAAATAAAAATAATCCGGGTGGAGATCGGGCAAAATCCGACATGTGTTCCTACTCTGAGTCCCCAATCTCTCTTGAGGTGAAGTGCTCTGAACCCTCCCTCTCCCTAGAAGTGAAAACAGGGAGAAACAGACCTCAAATTAAATGAAAACAGCGGGTTTCAAAGTCTATGGGAAATTGCATTAGCAATAATAGCCTGCCATCTCGTGGCCATTTTGCATATGGCAGGTGGAGACAAGAAATCACAAAGTTAATATAAATAAAAATGATCAGGGTGGGGATCGGCCAAAATCCGACATGGGTTCCTAGTCTGAGTTCCCCAATCTCTCTTGAGGTGAAAACGGGGAGAAATAGACCTCAAATTAAATGAAAAATCAGTTTGTAAAGTCTATGGCAAACTGCATTAGCAATAATAGCCTGCCATCTCTTGGCCATTTTGCATATGGCAGATGGCAAGGTGTAATTCCAAAAGTTAATATAAATAAAAATAATCAGGGTGGGGATCGGGATAAATCCGACGAGGGATCTTAGTTTGAGTCCCCAATCTCTCTTGAGGTGAAAACGGTGTGAAATAGAGTTCAAATTAAATCAAAACATTGGCTTTTAAAGTCTAAGGGAAATTGCATCAGTGGCCATTTTGCTAATGGCAGGTGGAGACAAGAAATTGCAAAAGTTAATATAAATAAAATTAATCAGGGTGGGGATCGGCCAAAATCCGACATGGGTTCATACTCTGAGTCCCCAATCTCTCTTGAGGTGAAAACGGGGAGAAATAGACCTCAAATTAAATGAAAAATCAGTTTTCAAAGTCTATGGGAAATTGCATTGGCAATAATAGCCTGCCATCTCGTGGCCATTTTGCATATGGCAGATGGCAAGGTATAATTCCAAAAGTTAATATAAATAAAATAAGGGTGCAAATCGGGCGAAATCCGACGTAGGATCTTATTGTGAGTCCCCCATCTCTCTAGAGGTGAAAACGGGGTGAAATAGACCTCAAATTAAATGAAAACGTGAATGAGAATTTAATCCTGTGTAGCTGATGCTCTACTTCCCTCCTCTACATCTAGGAGACAAATGTGTCTGTCCCAGTTCTTGTCAAGATAGTTAAAGTCCCCCATTACTATTAGAGTGTGCTTGCTGCTGCATATCTTAGTTAACCGATTAGCAAAATTGTCATTTATATCCTGTCAACCATCCAAGTAGCATATGTGGAGGGGGACACACGACCTCCTGGGACATAATTTTACCAAAAGTATAATTTTACTTAGATTCATATAGGTACAGACCAGTGGTGGTTGCCTGGTCTAAGTCATCATCTTCCCTCTTCTTCGATGCCGTGATGTGGACAGGGCCTGACCCAGCAGTTTCTTCCCTTTGTTTCTGAGTTTGGCCTCGGTGCCTTTGGGCTGTGAAAAGACAAGAGGAGATAGCATCCCTCATGAAACAGCACAGATGGGAAGTCACAGATGTGCTAAGAAGCAAAGGGAAGAAAAGCCAAAACAAAAAACAAGGGTGGTAAGAAACTTGCATTCGGCTGCCTGGAATTTCCAAGTGATTCCTTTGTCCCTTCAAACAGGGCTCTCCATCTTTATGATAATAAAGTACAGGTAAAGATTTATGTCCAGTCGGGACCGACTCTAGGGGACTTTGCTCATCCCTCTTTTTGGCCAAGATAGGTAGCATTGTCTGAAAACAATTTCCGTGGTCATGTGGACAGCATGGCTATATGCCCAAGGCACATGGAATGCTACCTTTCCACCAAAGTAGTGCCTATTCACCTACTCACATATGCTTGCTTTCGAACTGCTAAGTGGGCAGAGGAGCTGAGGCAAGTAATGGGAGCGCTCACCACTCAACCAGCTACTCCATTAGTTTATTCTTCTCCCTGTCAGGAAATTCCTCCTTCTATCCAGGTTAGATATCCCTCTGAGGAGCTTCTACCCATTGCTTCTTATCCTGCCCTCAGATGCTATGGAGGATAAGTCAACACCCTCTTTCCCAGGTCAGCCTTTCAAATATTGCAAGGTACTATTGTGTCTCCCCTGAGCTTTCCCTCCATTAGGCTAAACATACCCAGTTAGTGGTTCATGATATGATTTAGCCTCCAGATCCATTATCATCTTTATTGCTCTTCCCTGTGCACTTTCCAGGGCCTCAGCATCTACATTTGTATTGTGGTGACCACAGTTCTTTGTCATCCTTCTTGCCAAATCCAAGACCATCAATAATCAGATTCACATTTCCATGTTCCCTCCTTTCCACTTTCACTCATAGGTGCTCCATCAATGGTGGTCTCGGACTATCGAGACCGCACGTTGTGTCATCGCGATGTCCGGCTCGTTCCAAAGTCACTCCCCTCTTCTCTGTGGGAGCCTCTAAAAGTCTTGGAAGATTCTATCAAGGCTGCCCAATCTTTTCCACCTTGTCTCAGCTAGACCGTTCATCAAATGATTTGGCTTCTAGACCTTAAATCACCTGTGTTCCTCCTTTCTTCACACTGTCCAAAATCTCCAGAACTTTTTCTTTTCCGGGGTGACCAGAATTGGATAAAATATTCCAAGGATGGTCTGACCAGAGAGACAGAAAACAGTACCAGCACTTGTCTCCCTCTTGAGTCTTCCCCTCTTTTATGGCTGCCTAAGACTGCCTGGGCCAATTTTGTCATCTGCAGCAGAGTTCTGGCTGATCCTTAAGTGCTTTGCCATGAGATGCTTCCACAGGTACCACTGCTGAGCCAGGTACCCCCTGTTCTATACCTAGGCATTGGGGTCTCCTAAGTGCAGATCCTGGCTTTTCTCACCAGTGAACTGCAACTTGTTAGGTAGCACCCAATATTTACGTCTTCTGCGTATTGAGCTTATATTCTCATAATTCCCACAAGCTTGATGCCATCTGCAAACCTGATGAGTTCCCTTTCTGTCCCCTCACATAGGTCATTTAGGAAGATATGGAAGAGTCCAGGGCCCAAGGCAGAAACATGAGGTGCCCCTCTGAATATTTTGCCCCATGTAATGTAGCTCCGTGAAGGACTACTCACTGGGTGCAATTGGTCAGCCAATCTATGAATTTTGTGCCTATTTGGAATTGTATACCGATTCTATCTCTCTCGTTGTTCTTTTCATATTTTGTTTTTTTCCTTTGTGCCTAAAAAGAAATTCAAAGAAGGAATTCAGCATTTCTGCAATGACAGTTTCGGACATCAACATGTGGAATCCTTCCCAGTCTCTCTAGAAACTAGAAAAGATAAACAGAGTTGGAAGGGAGCTTGTAGGTCATCTGGTACATCACCCCTCCCCCCCCAGCAGGAGACCCTTCACCATTTCTGACAGATGGCAGTCCAGTCTCTTCTTGAAAGCTTCCAGTGATGAAGCTGCCACACCTTCTGAAGGCAACTTCTGTTCCATTGTTTGATTGGTCTCCCTGTCAGAAAATTTCTCCTTAGTTCTAGGTTGAATTTCTCCTTGATGAGTTTCCATCCATTATTCCTTGTCTGGCCTTCAGGTGCCTTGGAAAATAGCTTGACCCCCTCCTCTCTGTGGCAACCCCTCAAATATTGGAAGACGGCTATATTGTCTCCCCTTGTCCTTCTCTTTGCTAGCCATGCCCAGTTCCTGCAACCATCATCATTTGTTTTAGCCTCCAGTCCCCTAATCATCCTGGTTGCTCTTCTCTGCGCTTTTTCTAGAGTCTCAACATCTTTTTTATAGTGTGGTGACCAAAACTGGATGACGTACTCTAGGTGTGGTCTTACTAGGGCTTTATAGAGTGGTATTAGCACCTGCCTTGATGTTGATTGTATCCCTCTGTTAATGCAATTTAGGATTGCATTGGCTTTTTTGGCTGCCGCCACAAACTGTTGGCATATATTTAATTGGTTCTCCACTAAGACTCCAGGATCCCCCTCACAGTTACTGCTATTAAGCCTGGTTTCAGCCAGTCTATATGTGTACTTTGGCTTTTCTTGCCTAAGTTTAAGACTTTGCTTTTCTCCACTTTGAATTTCATTTTGTTAGATCTCTCTTAGCTTGTTGAAGTCAGAACTCTCTAAAAGACTCCAGCCTGCTTGAGCAGAGCTTGGACTAGAAGACCTCCAAGGTCCCTTCCAACTCTCTTAGACTATTACGGTTGGTTACGTTCCCTGTGCTTGATGAGGAATGTTTGGGGGGCTCCCCATAGGCTTAGAGCCAGAGGGGTTGAATGGGATGTTTCCAGTTTGTTTATGGGGTGAGAGTTGGGTCTGGTGTGGTTTGGATGTGCTTGTCTGACCAATGGAAGAGGCCATCTATGGGGTGGCATTGGGTGTATGCATGAGAGGGGGAAGCGAAAGTACAGATAGATGTTAGGCATGGCCTCCTCCTTCTCTTGCTTCCCCCTGAGAGGCTCTGGAGCAGCAGGAGCTTCTGCCTGCCCCCGAGACCCTCCACCCAGCCCTGTCCTCCCGTTCTGCCCCTCTTCTCCCTTAGCTTTGCTGCCTCGGGGCTCTCTGTTCCCCCAAGGCCTCTTCTGGGGACCCCTGGGCTCCCCTTCAGCTTCTGTCTCCTCTGCTCTCCCCTCCTCTTCTGCGGGCTGTTCGGCCCCCGACTGCTCAGCCCATTTGGCTGCTCGGTTCCGACTCCCAGATCCGGCTCTGGTCAGACTCACCTGGCACACGAGGTAGCAAGTCAGTCCCTCATGTCCCTCCCTCCCCCAATCCTCCCTCCTCTCCTGGGTAGACAGTTGGACACAGACTCCTTCGATGCTCTTTCTATGGAGATATTAGAAAGAAACATATCCTCCCAATAACCGATAGGCATCCTGGACATTCTGACATTGCTTAGCTCCAGTGGCTGCTTAAGGCCGAACAGACTGTGGTTACAGCAAAGGTGGCTCGATTCTCCGCAGCAGCACTGAGGATCCATGGGAAACACGTGATTAATCCACCATGGCTATTTTACACAACTGATGTAGCAAATACACTTGCATTACTACTCCTTTGCCTTTTAGTATTTAATGACTTTGGGCCTCACAGGTTAAGGACTGATATTATAGTATCGTTAGGCCATGTGTAACTGACAGATTGAATGTCAAATTGTGATTTTAATATAGATTTTATCTGTGGTTTATTATTTCATTCTAGAATTTTTAAGTGGATATTCCTTGAGTGTTTTTATTTGATTGTAATAAATTTGATTTGATTTGATGCAATTCCATTTACCAAGAAGGGAAGCTAAAAAGGCATATGATAGACTTGACTGTTCCCCATGTAGTGAATACTTTCCTCAGATAAAGGAACAATTCATGTGTCTTCAAGGAATTCACCATCACACTCAGGTTGCAGTTATCACATTTAAAGAAATAGGACTGAACCCACCATTAATTACTGGACAGGGGCCTTCCACCTGTGGATTCATGGCTGTAAAGACTCTTATCAGTTGTGGATAATGAATGAGAACAACCTGCCCCAATCTAGTGGCCTCTGGATGTTAATTCATGCATCCTCGTGATTCATGCTTGGCAACAAATAAGGCCACCTTCCTCCGAGAAGGGGGACCCTGGTGTGTTTGCCAACACTGGTGTGGCTCCATTTGTAGACCGGAGACCGAAACTTTGATGTTGTGTCTGTTTCTGCTGCAGCCCTGGGAGACCTAAAATAAAAGGGGACCTCAATATTGTGACCAGATCCTTGGACTTTCACTTGGACCGGTAGCTCCCAGTCATTGCCCAGACCCCTCTCCTCTTGTAGGGCACCTCAGTTATCTGGATCCTGATGGAGAGAGCACAGAAATGGCCTCTCTGCCTTTTGATCTCCAACCTTGGAAGGGGAACTTTGTGGGCCTGATTCCTCAAGGAAATCCTGCTGTTCCTTGCAGCTTCTGAACAGTTACTTAAAGATGCCAACTGGGCTTTGGCTATTATAGCTATGGGTGTCATTTACGGAAACTGCTGCATAAAACTTTATATCTTGCATATATGAAGACTTTCTGAACTCTCTCTCTCTCTCTCTCTCTCTCTCTCTCTCTCTCTCTCTCTCTCTCTCTCTCTCTCTCTCTCTCTCTCTCTCTCTCTCTCTCTGTGTCTTGTGGCACAATGGTCTTTTTCTATACTTATCTTTTTTTCTTCTTTCTACTCCAGCTTAATTCAAGAAATTTAAAACTAATAATTAATAAATTTCAGTTACCAGAGATGACAAAAACTGGATTAAACAGTATAGGAAGCCCACAATTTGGTTCCTTTGGGTTTACGTCCTCATGTCTTGTCTGAATCCTGTCTGCAAATTGCACATGAGTGGATGACCTCCAGGAGCCCCCTTCTCCGTTCCATAATCTGACAGGTGAGTCAAGTACAATTCCAAGAACTCCCAGGACTGGGTGGCCCATAGGTCAGAAGCATCCAGGATGATGCAATCAAAGCTCTGCTGGGAATTCTGGGAGTTGTAGTTGAACCTATCTGAAATGGCCATGCTGAGGAAAGCCACCCCAGGGACAGATTATTATTTCTCTGAATAGATCAAGGCAGTGAATATAACTGAGACTCCTTGGCAATCATAAGAACTTGGGATGGGAGGGTCCCTCTTAATTGGGACGGTCTCCCTCTTCTCCAGTCCTCAGGAGCCCCAAAGCAAGGCCAGAGGTGGCCAGAGTGACCGACAGAGGACAAAGGCTCCTTTGGAGGATTTTGAGAGATGATGGGCCTTGAACTGGAGCCAGAACCAAATGGGAGTCATGATAGTTTGAAGAGAGATCAGTATTGAGGGATTATGTTGGTGTTTTTCAAATCTGGCCATTTTAAGGATTGTGTGGACTTCATCTCCCAGAATTCCCCAGTCAGCCAGCTGAATTCTGGGAGCTGAAGTCCATACATGCCTTAAAGGGGCCACGTTTGCAGTTTTTACACAAAATTGTTACAATTTAATGAAGGTGTGAGGCTATTGTCACTTGATAATGTTGTTAACCCTAATTTGTTCCCATTTTGGAGTTTAAGGTTTCAATGAAAAGAAAGTAGTCTAGAGGAATTTAGAATTAAAAGCAACCTTAAAGGTCATGTGACTGCTTGCCTGCCTGATGCATTCAATTCTATGTCATCAAGATGGTTTTGACACCTAGCAGCCATAGATCGATTTTCCCCATGGGGATCTGCCCCAACCTGGTCCTTTGGGTCTCCCAACCTTCCCCCATCCCCACTATAGCTGCTTATGGTGATCCTTCTCTTCTTCTCTTTCCTTCACCCATGTCAGCATGGCAGACTTCTCCAGGGAGTTTGGTCTGCATTGTTTGACAGCATGGAAACTGTGTGGACTCTGAGTGACCACAGAGGTAGACGGATGATCTGTCCCCAGCCTGGACTTTCAGGTCTCCCAAAAGTTTACCCATCCACACAGTAATCAAATCCACCAACCTTACCCCAAATTCTCATCTCCTCCTATTCCCTTCCACCTTTCCCAGCATTAGGAACGTCTCCAGAGAGCTGATTTTCACTTGATGTGCCTCAAATATGATGTTTTGAACCTGGTGCATTGTGGCTGAGAACTGATCAGGTAGATTATATCTGAAGAATCCTTTGGCAGGAGAATCCTCTGCAGATTGTCAATTGGTTCTTCACTCCCACTGCATCTCATGCTAGCAGAAATTATGGACTCCAAACGGTAGGAAAAAGCCAGAGTGGAGAAGGCAGGTTAGCAAAATTGGCCCTGAACTGAGAGAGGAGGTGACTGTGTCTCTCCCTTTTTCAAACAGGTCAGCAACAAGGAAGAAATGGTCATACGGTCAATATCCTTGGGCCATCTCTCAGTGACCACTGATGGTCCCAACCTCCAAGTTGATGAACTGAGAGACTCCTTTGACTTTCAGTGGTGAAATACGTTGAAGAACTCCACAAAGAACTGTGTGAGGTCACTAGCCAAATGTCCATCTCAAGCAAGAGAAGGCTGACTCTGAGAAAGACCTCAAAGGGGTGAGGAACCTTCTGCCAGTTGTTAAGATGTACCTCCAGAGTCTGCAGCATGAACTGGCTGAGATGGACCACAGTTGCCATGTGGAGCAAAGCCACTCCAGCCAACTGAAGGAGAAAGTCACCCTCTTCAGAATATGAGGGAAAATAAGAAGCAGCACCTCAAAAGTCTGCAGCAGCCACATCCGAGATCCCAGATCCGGCTCTGGCCAGACTCACCTGGCACACAAGGTAGCAATTCCCCCCATCTTCTTCCAGGTACACCAGATGGGAAGCACACTGTAATTCCACTTTATTGGAAGGGTACATAAGAGAATCTTGCAAGTCTGAAAGTTACAAATCTCCCACCAACTCTTTTGAAAGCCTGAAAAGTGAGGGAGGGTCCTTTCTGAGGTTCTTCCTCTGCCATTTATGCACCTGGGGGCTCCCCCACCTTATCTGATCATTCCCTGGGCAGCATTTTCTCCATCCGTCCCCCAAGTTCATTTATTGATTGTTATTTGTTTGTTTCTATCCTCCCTTTATTATTTATTATTAATAATGCAAGGCAGTGAACATACCAACCACACTTTCCTCCTCCTATTTCCCCTCACAACAACAACCCTGTGAGGTAGGTTGGGATGAGGCACAGTGACTGACCCAAAGTCGCCCAGCTGACTTTGATGACTAAGGCGGGACTTGAACTCAGGATTTTCCATAGTTTAGCCTGGTGCCATACTTTATTTGCACATATCGTTACACTTCCTTAATTTAGTTTGTGGGAATGCAGACAGTATACCTTAATTCTGCAAAGTATGAACAAACTACTTCCTGATAATTAAGTTGATTAATTAATTAAGATAATGTCTCACAGAACTGAGGAGGTATGAATAAGAATTGGTCCTAGGTCATCTATTCTCCTATATTGCCATTAATACAGGTGGGATAGTTGAAGAAATAGGATTTTGTGATGCAACATTCACACCAACTCTTAGACAAAACTATTTTGAAGCTGTTTTTAAAATACCACCCAGCTTCTAAAGCAATATTTATGATTTCCTTTCCTAGAAAGAGGTGCATAAGGAAAATCCAGTAGAAAAATATTTAGTTTAACAAACTAATAGTTTAACAAACTATAACATATACGAACAAAGGGATGGCAACTATAATGTGAATCTTTCATTTAGATTTCACTTGTACTTTTTCTCATATTTCTCTTTTTTTTTAATCATTTTTTTATTTTATTGAAACATTAAAATACAAATTCCATAAAAGGGAAAATGCATAAACAAACAAAGCTAAACAAGACTACACCCAAAAATGCAATAAAAGAAGAAAAGGAAAGGAAAGAAAAGAAAAGAAAAGAAAAAAAAGAAAAGAAAAGAAAAGAAAAGAAAAGAAAAGAAAAGAAAAGAAAAGAAAAGGGAGAGTTCTGGTGAGGAAACCAGGAGTCTTTCAGCATGGAATAAAACCCTGCTGAGTCCGGATGCCATCTTGTGGAGAGTCAGAAAAACACTTTTCTTCCAGTTGTTCAGCAGCTGCCAGTCCTGGATGCTCAGCCATCATCCCTGAGTCCTGCAGGTCATTTTCCACCAGATGTCCAGGAATTTGAACCCCTGGCACGGTCCTTCTTGACCTGGACAACTAGAGAGCCAATCTGGGTTTCTGTCCTGTGTGTTTTTCCCTATTGTTTATGGGAGAGGCATTCTTTGTCCAACTCCTCTCATGAGTCCTGTCCAAATATGGTTGAACCTCAGGTGTAGCTCTCACCTTCCTCAGAGCACACAAGCCCCACAACCATGTCAAGATCCTGCCTCATGAGGGGGGGGTGTTGTGGTTCTTCACACAGTCAGCCAGATGTTTGAACTGGATGTCAGCTGTTCCAAGGAAAGTGGCCTTTGACCAATGGTGAGGTTGTCAATGCCATGAGTGTCCAAATGGGGTTCCAGTTGTTTTGGGATTTCATCCCAGCAACTGGTTAGTCCTGGGCCAAAACAAGCACCAATTTAATATCTTGATAATAAGGAAGTAATAAATAAGGAAGAAACAAAAGGTAAATTAAATGTAGCAACCAAATTAATATTAAATACCGTGTTTCCCCGAAAATACGCCAGGGGCTTATTTTCTTTTGCCCCACGAAATATGCCCTTGGGTTTATTATCAGGGAGGGCTTATTGTTTTGGGGCTGCCGGGCGGCTGCTCCCTTGTGAACTGGCTCCCGAAGAGCCGGGCACAGCCTCAGGGTTGAATGGCTGTGTTGCGCTGTCGCAGCAGCAACGCAGCAGCCATGAGGTGACCAAGCTTACGAGCAGCCGCCTGGCAACCCCCCTTTCCAGCCGGGTACAGCGCCGCTGACCGACCTAGCAGTACCTGGAAGGCACCAAGCAACGCGAGGGCCTGTTCGCTGCCCTCCGCCTCCCGCGGCTCAGTGCCTTCGGAATGCCCCTAGGTGAGTGAATGGGGCTCTGCATGGCTGGAGAGGGGAGTTTCGCAGCGGCTTTTCCTCTCCCCGCTCGCGTGAAGGGCATCTGCGCTGCTGGCGCCGTCCGTCGCTTGGTTTTTTTTTTCAAAGCACGGAGGATGGATGCCGCTCTGGAAGTACGCTCTATGGTTGTACAATCTGCAGCCCACAACCATAGAGCGTACTTCCAGAGCGGCATCCATCCTCCGTGCTTTGAAAAAAAAAACCAAGCAATGGACGGCGCCAGCAGCGCAGATGCCCTTCGTGCGAGCGGGGAGAGGAAAAGCCGCTGCGAAACTCCCCTCTCCAGCCATGCAGAGCCCCATTCACTCACCTAGGGGCATTCCGAAGGCACCGAGCCATGGGAGGCGGAGGGCAGCGAACAGGCCCTCGCATTGCTTGGTGCCTTCCAGGTACTGCTAGGTCGGTCAGCGGCGCTGTACCCGGCTGGAAAGGGGGGTTGCCGGGCGGCTGCTCATAAGCTTGGTCACCTCATGGCTGCTGCGTTGCTGCTGCGACAGCGCAACACAGCCATTCAACCCTGAGGCTGTGCCCGGCTCTTCGGGAGCCCGCTCGCAAGAGAGCAGCTGCCCAGCAACACCCCCCCCCTCTTCAGCTGGGCACAGCGCCGCTGACTGACCTAACGGTACCCTGAAAGCACCAAGCAACGCAAGCGTCTTTGCTCCCACCTCATTCCCGTGGCTTGGTGCCTTCGGGATACCGCTAGGTCGGTGAGCGGTGCTCTGCCTGGTCGGAGGGGGGGGATTGTCCAGAGGGTTTATTTTCGAGGGTGGGCTTATATTTTTGCACACGCGAAAAATGTCGCAAGGGTTTAGTTTCAGGACAGGTTGTATTTTCGGGGAAACACGGTATTTCCAGACTCTCACTCTTCTTTCTTTTTAGCTTCCAAAGCCAACATCCCCACCCAAAAACCCAAAGCAGGAAATGCAAAGGAACAAAAGACAGCAGATGACCTCAAGTAGATCTCCCTTCAACTAGGACCTTCTTTTCTTCCTTCCTTCTCTTGCACAAGTCCTTGGTCCACTCACTTTTTGCGGCCTCCAAGTTGTCCACTGATTGCAGCTACCTGGGTTTTTCTGCCTCTTGAATGGAATCCACCTAAGAATGAAATAACAATAGCAATAATATCATTATAATGGGAAAATAAAGAAAAAGCTGGCAACCAAATTAGTTCAAACACTTACCAACCATCACATTGTAGAGCAGGGAAGGACGTCCCACATCCTTCTTCTCTCCTCCATGATATGGATGTTGGATTGAAGGATTTAGCAGGGATGGGGGCCGCCTCAACACCTTCTGACCGACTGTTCTCAGTTGGCTGCTCCGGTAACACTCGCAAAGACTTTTTTCTGGGGATGGAAGAAGAAAGAGAGAATAAAATATAATTCAGTGATATGTTATTTTCTTAACTTTAATAATAAGGTTTATTCTTGGGGGGAAGGGGGTGGGGGTTTCCCTCCATCCCTGGAGGTTTTCAAGAAAAGATTGGAAAACCATTAGTCCAGGACGTTATAAGGACTCCTTGGGCAGGGGGTTGGACTAGAAGACCTCCAAGGTCCCATCCAGCCCTACGGGATTCTATGCTTGCTTCTGATAAAGTAAGTGGATGTTAGTTCCACCAAAATTAGCTCCAAATTTTCCAGGGGGTTTCCATGGCCTGGGCTCCCCAGTTGGGGTGATGCCACTCCTTTGATGAGGAGCAGAGAAACACAGAGGCCAACCGACACAGAGACCCCAAAGATGGCCAAAGTTGTAATACATCTTTTATTCCATTTCTTATTTATATCTGGCCTCAGGGCTCTAATAAATAAATCTGAAAGTCAGGATTGCAATCTAAATATTTCTCAGCTGTTAAGTTCTTCTTTCAGATCCTTGTTTTCTTTCTAGAGTTCTGCCATTTTTAGAACCAAGAAAGGGAGACAATTATTCTCTCTTCAAAGATTTTCTATCTGCAAAGCTGCATTTGACATATTTTCTCTCTAAAATATCAAGGCATAAAATTAATTTTTTTATGAATAAAAGGAATAAAATTAAAATAAAATTAGCCCCTTGGGTTTTTACTTGAATTATCAAATTTGTTTACAATAAACAGTAATTTTGTTTTTTATACATAGCCTTACATTTTAATTCATTTAGTGTTGCTATGTTGGGAACGAGGTGAAAAGAGTCACTTCCAATTTCTGGCCACTTTGTTCCAGGCAGCTGAATTCAACCCAGAACATTGTGGAACATTTGTTCCGATTGAGGGAGCTGGAGAGAATTGATTTGAAACTTCTGGAAGAAAAGCCGAGGTTGCTATCTAAAAGTTCTCAGTCTCTCTTCCAAATCTTTGCAGAGCTCCTCCTTTTCTGCAATTAGTTGGAGATTTTTCTGCCAGACCTCCTTGTTCTTCATCTGGAGCTTTTCTTTTCCCAGCAGCAGCCTTGAAATTTCTGTTGCGTTCCTGTCAATTACGAAGAACAGAGAGAAATTAGCCTCCATCGTATTCTTTCACTTGAAACTCTTTCCTAAATTTAAAAAAATATATTAAAAATAACTTTGTGTGTGTGTGTGTGTGTGTGTATAAAAATCCAATTGTGCTATTTTTGTTAATAAATCAGTGGTTTCACCTTACAGGAAACAATGTGCAACCATTTATCCGATAGATTAGAAATGCTCAGCATTTCATAACAGAGGAGGAAATTTTCATGGACTTAAGTTGTAGCTGAAATCAATACAACTATATTATTCTAGTTTTGCATTACATTCCAATTTCATTTTAAATTGTATTTTATTCCAGTTTCATTTTAAATTGTATTTTATTCCAGTGTCATTTTAAATTATTCTTATTGGATCTTAGTCATAATTTGTGCTTGGAACTCAGCACCTTGATATGCACCATGGGTTAATTAATAAAATAAACTTACAAACTAACTGTTAGATTCGGGCAACGAGAGAACAGACTCCGGACACGTAGTGACTTAACAGCTCTTTATTAGTAGTAGTAGTGATCCAGCTTAGTGTGTGGTCTGAGGATTCCTCTTTTATAGGGATCGGGTACGCCTCTCGACCAATCAGAGTGATCCCTAGTTCCCGCCCTAGTGGCAGACCTGAGTGGAGACTTACAGCGATATATGCTAATATCTAACACCCCTCCCTTCTTAGACGGAGTGTTCCTGTTAGTGATAAAGTCCTTTAAGTACGTTGGTTTCTGCCTCACGCGAGTGGATCGTCGGAGTTCGGTTTGAGTTGGAGTGGGTGTGAGATCAGCTTGTTCAGCTAGTTCCGTTCCGCGGTCGGGGGTTGGAAGGCTTTCCTTGCTCGGATGCTGTTCCGCTCCGTCGTTGATCTCTGGTTCCACTCTTAGTTCCGGGGTGCTATAATCCTCTATGTTTGGGCTCTCGGGTTGCTGACTTTGCACTGGAAGGTAGTCCTCGTTCGCGGATCGTAGTTCTGAGTGTGTAAGGCGACCCCGTAGTTGATCTATGTGCCTTTTCCAATTCCGTCCATCTTCAAGCTCCAGCAAATATGAGCATGGACCCGTGATGCCGATTACCTTTGCCGGCATCCACAATGTTCCCCCTGCATAGTTGTGGGCGTATACTGAATCCCCTATGCTAAATTTCCGAATTTTGCTTGTAGAGTCTGGGGGCGATGTGGCAGAGTAATTTGGGTGAAGACGGTCCAGGTGAGACTGTAGTCGGCGGCCCATGAGTAGTTCAGCGGGGCTCCTACCCGTCGTTGCGCTGGGGGTAATATGCTGAATTAAGAGGTAATGGTCAATGCGTGTTTGCCAATCACCTGGACCCATACTAGCGAGGGCCTCTTTTGCGGATCGCACCATTCTCTCCGCCTGTCCATTTGATGCCGGATGGAATGGCGCGACGAGGGCATGCCGAATTCCGTGACCTGCTAAGAACGTTTCAAATTGCATGGCCGTGAACTGGGGCCCGTTATCGGAGACCAGGAGGTCGGGCAGGCCATGAGTGGCGAAAAGTCGCTGTAGTACCTTAATGACTGCCTCTGCCGTGGTTGAAGTCATTAGGACTACTTCTAGCCATTTGGAGTATGCATCCACAACTATAAGAAAGGTCTGACCTTGGACTGGCCCTGCGAAATCGATGTGTATTCGCGACCAGGGTGCTTTAGGCTTCTCCCATTCTGTGGCGGGTGCTTCTGGGGGTGCTGGTCTAGATTCTTGGCACAGATCGCAAGTGGCCACCCATTCCTCTATCTCTTTGTCCATGTTTGGCCACCAAACATAACTCCTTGCTAACGCCTTCATTCTAACGATCCCTGATGCCCAACATGTAACGCTTCTAACACATTTCTACGTAACGCATAAGGAATAACCACTCGATCCCCCCACAATAAACAACCTTGTAACACTGAAAGTTCATCCCGTTTTGCCCAAAACAGTTTGAATTCTTGGCCCACGTTTCCCTTCGGCCACCCCCTCCAAACCCAAGTTTGAACTTGTTTTATTATATTGTCCCTAGAAGAGAATCTGGCAAGTCGCAGGAAGACACAGGTCCTGAGTCTAAACAGTCAATTAACAGAACTGGTACCTCGGGAGTGGGGTCTGGCAAAAGATCCGGGAGTGGGCAACGGCTGAGTGCGTCTGCATGTCCAAGAGTGGAGCCCGGTCGATGTATTAGCTTGTATGAGTAGGCAGCCAGGAAAACAGTCCACCTGGTCATGCGTGGAGAAAGGGAGACTGGTGTGGGGCGGTTTCCTGCCAAAAGTCCCAACAGCGGTTTATGATCTGTAATTAGTTCAAAGTTGCGGCCGTAGAGGTATTCGTGGAAACGTTTAACTCCAGTCACAGCAGCTAACGCTTCCCTGTCCATCTGGCTGTAATTCCTCTCGGCCGATGAAAGAGTCCTGGAGTAGAAAGCGATGGGTGCTTCGTTCCCATTTGGCATCCTGTGGCTGAGGACTGCGCCGACGCCGAATGGGGATGCATCGCAGGTCAAGACTAGTGGTAGCGTCTGGCTGTATTGCACTAGCAGCGAGTCGGTGGTGAGTAGGCGTTTGACTGTGGCAAAAGCTGCTGCTTCGGATCGTCCCCATCTCCATGTTGCGCTCTTTTGTAGTAGTCGATGCAATGGCTCAGCAACGGTCGCCTTCTGTCTCAGAAAAACGCTGTAGAAGTTAAGAAGTCTGAGGAAGGCCTGCAACTCGGTCTGATTTTGTGGTGTGGGGGCATCCTGGATCGCCTTAATTTTCTTTGAAGTGGGGTGTATTCCCTGACCATCGATTCTATATCCCAGGAATTCTACACTAGGCACGTTAATTTGGCATTTCTCTTTTTTGAGGCGGAGACCCTTCTCTCTGATTCTGGCCAAAACAGTTCTGACTCTTTTTAATAGTTGCTCCTCGTTTGCAGCGGACACCAAGATGTCGTTGAAATATGGGACGACTCCCGGTATCCCTTGCAAAAGCCGTTCCATGACGCTCTGGAACAGACCTGGGGCAATACTCACACCGAATTGTAGCCGGTTGCATTTGAATGTGCCTCTGTGCGTCACTATAGTTTGGGCCTCCGCTGTGGCGCTATCCACAGGCAATTGCTGGTAAGCTTGTGCCATGTCTAGTTTAGCAAATATCTTTCCTGGCCCCAACGAGTGCAATAAGTGTTGGACTACTGGCACAGGATATGCGCTTTTTTGTAGCGCGACATTAATTGTGCATTTATAGTCCGCGCAGATGCGGACTGACCCGTCTGGTTTGACTGGGGTCACTATGGGAGTTTCCCAGCATGCGTGATCCACCGGCTCAAGTATTCCCTGCTCTACTAGTTTATCGATCTCTTTATCAATTTTTGGGCGGAGTGCAAAAGGCACTCGTCTCGGTTTAAGTCGGATTGGTGCCACCTTTGGGTCTAAATTGAATGAGATAGGTTTACCCACATACTTACCAAGACCGGGGCTGAACACATTCTCGAACTCCTTAAAAATCTGTTCAGCGCTGCTGTTCTCCACGGCGTTGATCCCGGTGACTTCTAACCCCAGGGCTTCAAACCAATCTAGTCCTAGAAGGTTCTGTAATGGTGCGCTGGCGATGGTCACGGGCAGCTGGGCTACGATGTCCTTGAAACGAATTTGGAACGTGCCTTGGCCCACGATGGGGACTCGGTTCCCCTGGTAGTCTCGTAGCAGGATGTCTGGTGCGCGTAGTTGGCTCTTTTTGAGGCTAGGGATAGCCTTTTTCATGGATGCCCATGAAATGATCGTCAGGGACGATCCTGTGTCAACTTCCAGCTCGCAAGGAAAGCCCTCCAAGAGGACCGTGACTTTCAGCTTTTTGGGCCGCTTAGTGCGGACCTGACTTATTGTGGTGAGATAGGTTCACAATTCCTCTCTCTGGGTCAACTCTATCTCGGCATCGGTATCCTGGCAGTACTCTCGTTGGGCGTCCTGGTAGTACGCTCTCTCAGCTCTTTGTGTGTAATCTCTCTGGGAATACGCCCTTTCAGCTCTTTGGGAATTGTCTCTCTGGGTAAACTCTCGTTGGTTTCTCTCTGGGCGCCCTTTTTGAGTTCGCCAAGCCCCTGGGTTGGACTTCTGTTGGCGGTACATTGGAGGCTGCCTTGAGGAGGCAGGGAGTTCGCTCCGGCACACTCGTGCGATGTGCCCAAGTTTGTCGCAGTGCGAACAAACAACATTCCTGAACCGACAGGTAGACCAGGGGTGGTTCCCTCCGCAGCTTGCGCAGGGTGGCAAGCGGAATCCGGATCTACCCCCAGGCCTCATGTGACTGCTCCGCATCAGGTGACTGTCCTCGAACTCGGGATCCTCGAAGTCTGGATTGGTGTCCTCGTAGTGGACTCTGGCGTGTCTGTGTGCTGGCTGACTTGCGTTGAACCCGCGTTGTATGGTTTCTGACGATCTTTCCGCTGATTCGGACGCCCTTGCTTCATTTAGCGCTATTTGTAGGGTTAAATTTGGATTGGCCAACAGCCTTTTTTGTAGCGAAATGTCCTTTAACTCACAAACAAGTCTTGCCAGGATTTGCTCGTCCAGATCCCTGAACTCACAGTGAGTCGCTGCTTTACGTAGGGCTGCAACATATTGGTTGATTGATTCTCCCGCCTTCTGGTTCCGCGTGTTGAATTCCTGGCGGCAAACGTGGCGGGAAGGTTTTGGCGCGTAATGGGTCTGCAGGGTCTGTTGTAGCGCCGTCCATGATACTGCTTGTATCGGTGTTGGTTCGGAGAGGTCTCTGGCCGTGTTGAAAACTTCTCGCCCACAGTAGCTGAGGAAGATGTTCTTCTTTCGGGAGTCGGTTATCCCCGTGTATTCGTTTGCTTCGAGGAAACACTCGAAACGAATCATGTAGGCTTCCCATTGGTCATTCATTGGGTCGAATGGAGCGGGAGGAGTGTGCATCGCCATCTTCTCTGCGTTGAATTTCCCGCACTGCGATGGCTTGAGATGGCTGCCGGAATTTCTGCCGAATTCCTGGGCTGGATCGAATCCTGGGATTCTGGAGGTATCTTCGTCCTATCTGTCTCTCGATCCCACCTTCGTCGCCAATGTTAGATTCGGGCAACGAGAGAACAGACTCTGGACACGTAGTGACTTAACAGCTCTTTATTAGTAGTAGTAGTGATCCAGCTTAGTGTGTGGTCTGAGGATTCCCCTTTTATAGGGATCGGGTACGCCTCTCGACCAATCAGAGTGATCCCTAGTTCCCGCCCTAGTGGCGGACCTGAGTGGAGACTTACAGCGATATATGCTAATATCTAACACTAACATTCCAAAATATTATTCCATTCTGTAACATTCCTTTCCCAAACTTTCAATAACTTTCCATTTAATAACATTCCGTGATCAAATGGATTCATTCAGTTCCATTCTATTCCACTCCTTTCTATCACATTCCACTCTATTTCATATCATTCCATTCCAAACAATTCCATTCCATTCCAGAACATTCAATTCCATTAAATCCTATTTAGTTCCATTCCATTCCACAACATTCTATTCCATAACATTCCATTCATACCATTCTATAACATTATATTCCAAAACATTGCACTCCATTCCATATCATTCCATTAGATTCCATTCTATAATATTCGATTCCATTCCAAAACATTTCATTCCATTAAATTCTCTCCAGTTCCATTCCATTCCACAACATTCTATTCCATAACATTCCATTCATACTGTTAGATTCGGGCAACGAGAGAACAGACTCCGGACACGTAGTGACTTAACAGCTCTTTATTAGTAGTAATAGTGATCCAGCTTGCTCTGTGGTCTGAGGTTTCCCCTTTTATAGGGATCGGGTACGCCTCTCGACCAATCAGAGCGATACCTGTTTCCCGCCGTACCGGCGGACCAGAGAGGAGACTTGTCGCGATATATGTTAATATCTAACACCCCTCCCCTCTTAGATGGAGCATTTCGGTTAGTTACATAGTCTTTCAAATAAGTGGGTGTTTGTCTCACCCGGGTGGAACGCCGTAGAACAGGAGTGGTTGCAGGATTGGTTTCGCCTGTTTCTTCAGTTTCGCGTTCGGGGGTCTGCAGGCTTTCATTGCTTTGGCGCAGATCTAGTTCGTGTTCGACCGCTGGTTCTATCCTGGGCTCAATGGTGTCGTGTTCCATCCTGGGTTCTATGGTGTCGTGTTCCTCCGTGTTAGGGCTTTCGGATGGCTGACTTTGTGCTGGCATGTAGTATTCATTCTCAGCTCGTAGGTTTGAGTGTGCTAGGCGACCCCGTAGTTGATCTATGTGTCTTTTCCAATTCCGCCCATCTTCAAGTTCCAGCAAATATGAACGTGGACCCGTGATGCCTATTACTTTTGCCGGTATCCACAATGTTCCCCCTGCATAGTTGTGGGCGTATACTGAATCCCCTATGCTAAAATTACGAATTTTGCTTGTAGAGTCTGGGGGCGATGTGGCAGAGTAATTTGGGTGAAGGCGGTCCAGGTGAGACCGTAGACGGCGGCCCATGAGTAGTTCAGCGGGGCTCCTACCCGTCGTTGCCCTGGGGGTAATATGCTGAATTAAGAGGTAATGATCAATGCGTGTTTGCCAATCACCTGGACCCATCCTAGCGAGGGCCTCTTTTGCAGATCGCACCATTCTCTCCGCCTGTCCGTTCGATGCCGGATGGAAGGGGGCGACGAGGGCATGCCGAATTCCGTGACCTGCTAAGAACGTTTCAAATTGCATGGCCGTGAACTGGGGCCCGTTATCGGAGACCAGGAGGTCGGGCAGGCCATGAGTGGCGAAAAGTCGCCGTAGTACCTTAATGACTGCCTCTGCCGTGGTTGAAGTCATTAGGACTACTTCTAGCCATTTGGAGTATGCATCCACAACTATAAGAAAGGTCTGACCTTGGACTGGCCCTGCGAAATCGATGTGTATTCGCGACCAGGGTGCTTTAGGCTTCTCCCATTCTGTGGCGGGTGCTTCAGGGGGTGCTGGTCTAGATTCTTGGCACGGATCAGAAGTGGCCACCCATTCCTCTATCTCTTTGTCCATGTTTGGCCACCAAACGTAACTTCTTGCTAACACCTTCATCCTAACGATCCCCGGATGCCCAACATGTAATGCCTCTAACACATTTCTTCGTAACACGTAAGGAATAACAACTCGATCCCCCCACAATAAACAACCTTGTAACACTGAAAGTTCATCCCGTTTTGCCCAAAACAGTTTGAATTCCGGGCCCACGTTTCCCTTCGGCCACCCCCTCCAAACCCAGGTTTGAACTTGCTTTATTACATTGTCCCTAGAAGAGAATCTAGCAACGTCGCAGGAAGAAACCGGTCCTGAGTCCAAACAGTCAATTAACAGAACAGGTACCTCGGGAGTGGGGTCTGGCAAAAGATCCGGGAGTGGGCAACAGCTGAGTGCGTCTGCATGTCCAAGAGTGGAGCCCAGTCGATGTATTAGCTTGTATGAGTAGGCAGCCAGGAAAACAGTCCACCTGGTCATGCGTGGAGAAAGGGAGACTGGTGTGGGGCGGTTTCCTGCCAAAAGTCCCAACAGCGGTTTATGATCTGTAATTAGTTCGAAGTTGCGGCCGTAGAGGTATTCGTGGAAACGTTTAACTCCAGTCACAGCAGCTAACGCTTCCCTGTCCATCTGGCTGTAATTCCTCTCGGCCGATGAAAGAGTCCTGGAGTAGAAAGCGATGGGTGCTTCGTTCCCATTTGGCATCCTGTGGCTGAGGACTGCGCCGACGCCGAATGGGGATGCATCGCAGGTCAAGACTAGTGGTAGCGTCTGGCTGTATTGCACTAGTAGCGAGTCGGTGGTGAGCAGGCGCTTGACTGCGGCAAAAGCTGCTGCTTCGGACCGTCCCCATTTCCATGTTGCGCTCTTTTGTAGTAGTCGATGTAATGGCTCAGCAACGGTCGCCTTCTGTCTCAGAAAAACGCTGTAGAAGTTAAGTAGTCCGAGGAAGGGCTGCAACTCGGTCTGATTTCTTGGTGTGGGGGCGTCCTGGATCGCCTTAATTTTCTTTGAAGTGGGGTGTATTCCCTGACCATCGATTCTATATCCCAGGAATTCTACACTAGGCACGTTAATTTGGCTTTTCTCTTTTTTGAGGCGGAGACCCTTCTCTCTGATTCTGGCCAAAACAGTTCTGACTCTTTTTAATAGTTGCTCCTCATTTGCAGCGGACACCAAGATGTCGTTGAAATATGGGACGACTCCCGGTATCCCTTGCAAAAGCCGTTCCATGACGCTCTGGCACAGACCTGGGGCAATACTCACACCGAATTGTAGCCGGTTGCATTTGAATGCTCCTCTGTGCGTCACTATAGTTTGGGCCTCCGCTGTGGCGCTATCCACAGGCAATTGCTGGTAAGCTTGTGCCATGTCTAGTTTAGCAAATATCTTTCCTGGCCCCAACGAGTGCAATAAGTGTTGGACTACTGGCACAGGATATGCGCTTTTTTGTAGCGCGACATTAATTGTGCATTTATAGTCCGCGCAGATGCGGACTGACCCGTCTGGTTTAACTGGGGTCACAATGGGAGTTTCCCAACGCACGTGATCCACTGGCTCAAGGATTCCTTGCTCTACTAATTTATCGATCTCCTTATCAATTTTGGGGCGGAGTGCAAAAGGCACTCGTCTCGGTTTAAGTCGGATTGGCGCCACTTTCGGGTCTAAATTGAATGAGTTAGGTTTACCCACATACTTACCAAGACCGGGGCTGAACACATCCTCGAAATCCTTAAAAATCTGTTCAGCGCTGCTGTTCTCTACGGCGTTGATCCCGGTGACTTCTAACCCCAGGGCTTCAAACCAATCTAGTCCTAGAAGGTTCTGTAACGGCACGCTGGCGATGGTCATGGGCAGCTGGGCTACGATGTCCTTGAAACGAATTTGGAACGTGCCTTGGCCCACGATGGGGACTCGGTTCCCCTGGTAGTCTCGTAGCAGGATGTCTGGTGCACGTAGTTGGCTCTTTTTGAGGTTAGGGATAGCCTTCTTCATGGAGGCCCATGAAATGATCATCAGGGACGATCCTGTGTCAACTTCCAGCTCGCAAGGAGAGCCCTCCAAGAGGACTGTGACTTTCAGCTTTTTTGGCCGCTTGGTGCGGACCTGACTTATTGTGGTGAGATAGGTTCGCAATTCCTCTCTCTGGGTCAACTCTGCATTTGAATTTGCCGCGCTGAGATGGCTGCCGGAATTTCCGCCGAATTCCTAGGCTGGATCGAATCCTTGGATTCTGGAGGTAGCCTCTTCATCCTATCTGTCTCTCGATCCCATCCTCGTCGCCAATGTTAGATTCGGGCAACGAGAGAACAGACTCTGGACACGTAGTGACTTAACAGCTCTTTATTAGTAGTAGTAGTGATCCAGCTTGCTCTGTGGTCTGAGGTTTCCCCTTTTATAGGGATCGGGTACGCCTCTCGACCAATCAGAGCGATACCTGTTTCCCGCCATACCGGCAGACCAGAGAGGAGACTTGTCGCGATATATGTTAATATCTAACACATACCATTCTATAATATTATATTCCAAAACATTGCACTCCATTCCATATCATTCCATTAAATTCCATTCTATAATATTCGATTCCATTCCAAAACATTCCATTCCATTAAATTCTCTCCAGTTCCATTCCATTCCACAACATTCTATTCCATAACATTCCATTCATACCATTCTATAACATTATATTCCAAAACATTGCACTCCATTCCATATCATTCCATTAGATTCCATTCTATAATATTCGATTCCATTCCAAAACATTCCATTCTATTAAATTCTCTCCAGTTCCATTCCATTCCACAACATTCTATTCCATAACATTCCATTCATACCATTCTATAACATTATATTCCAAAACATTGCACTCCATTCCATATCATTCCATTAGATTCCATTCTATAATATTCAATTCCATTCCAAAACATTTCATTCCATTAAATTCTCTCCAGTTCCATTCCATTCCACAACATTCTATTCCATAACATTCCATTCCATAACATTTTGTTAGATTCCATCTTTACTTACTTTACTTTTATTTAGATTTTTATACCGCCCCCTCTCCCCAAAGGGACTTGGGGCGGTGTACAGTCAGATAAAAACACATCAATAAATAGAAAATACAAACACAAAAGAGGAGGCAATAAGAAACTGTACATATCTGAAGCAAAGTAGTTAAAAGCAATATTTAAATAACCCTAAAAATACCCAATTAAAATATCTGCCAGGAGGTAGAATAAAACTATAAATTATAAATGGGCCAGGCCGGCTAAACGGAACAGGTGAGTCTTCAGTTTTCGTCGAAAGGAGCGGAAGTCCCATCCCATACCTTTCGGTCACATTCCATTTTATTCCATTCCATTCCATACCATTCTACTCCATTCCAGTCCATAACATTCCATTTCATAATGTGCCATTCCATAAAATTCCACTCCATTCCATACCACATTATTCCATTCCATAACTTTGCATTTGATAATATTCCATCCAGTCCCATTCCATTCCATTCAACAACACTCTATTCCTGTGATGGCAAACCTATGGCACACGTGTCCAAGGTGGCACACAGAGCCATGTTGCATGTATGCGCCACGGCACCCGTTCCTTTTCCAGGTTTCTGGCATGCCTGCGCATGTGGTGATCAGCTGTCTTCACACGCACGGCAGTGCTAGAAACCAGAAGAGCTGGTCTTCCAGTTTCCGGCATGCACGTGCATACCGGCCAGCTGATAGTCACTCACGCCAGATAGTCATGTGTGCCAGAAATTAGAAGACCAGGCGGCCGGTGCACATGTGCATGCAGGAAACCAGAAGTTCATTTCCCGGCACGTGCATGTCCCCTGGACAGCTTCTCTTCTGGGTTGAGGCCCTGACGGACACGCGCATGCTCCCTTTTCAGTGCCAAAAAGGTTTGCCATCACTGCTCTATTCCATAACATTCCATTCCATTGCATTCTATTTCAAAACATTCCATAATATTGCATTCCATTCCAATGTAGAAAGCAAAGTGCAGAAAGCAAAATGTAGAATGCAAAATGCAGAATGGGGGATGGAATGCGGAATATAGAATGCGGAACAGAATGTGAAATTCGAATTCAGAATTCAGAATTGGGAATGTGGAATTGGGAATGCAGAATTTGGAATTCAAAATATGGAATTCAGAATCCAAAATATGGAATTTAGAATTCAAAATATGGAATTCAGAATTCAAAATTCAGAATGCAGAATTTATAATGTGCAATGAGGAACTCAGAATTCAAAATCCAGAATGTGGAATATAGAATTTGGAATTTGTTATTCAGAACCTACAATTTGGAATGTGGAACTCAGAACTTGGAACCACAAATGCAGAATGCAAAATGCAGAATTCAAAATTCAGAATTTGGAATTAAGAATCTGGAATTTGTAACGCGGAATTTAGAATGCTGAATTTGGAATTCCAAATTTGAAATTTAAAATGTGGATTTTAGAATGTGAAATTCAAAATTCATTATTCGGAAAACAGAACTAGGAATACGGAATTTGGAATATGGATTTCAGAATATGGAACTCAGAATGCAAATTTTGGAATGCAGAATGGAATGTTGAATGTGGAATTTGGAATTCGGAACTAGGAATTTGGAATGTGGAGCATGGAATTTGGGATTTGGGACTCATTTGGAATTTGCAATTCAAAATACAGAATTCAGAATGCAGAATGCAAAATTCAAAATTTGAAAATTAGAATGTGGGATTCAAAACTAGGAATTCAGAATGCAGATTGTGGAATATGAAATATGGAATTTGGAATGCAGAATTCAGAACTATTTGAAATTCAGAACTAGGAATTTGGAATTCAGAATATTGAATGGAATTCAGAATTTGGAATGCGGAATATGGAATATGGAATATGGAATCCAGAGTCCATAATCCAAAATCCAGAATGTGGCATTGCGAATTCAGAATGCGGAATTTGGAATTCTGTATGCAGATTGCACAATGTGGAAAATGGAATGCTGAAAGTGGAATGCAGAATGCGGAATGCAGAGTGTATAATTCTTAATTCAGCATTTAAAGTTTGAAATTCCAAGTTCCAAATTATGACTTACGAATAACGAAGAATAAATTCCACAGTCTGAATTATACATTCTAAATTCTGAATTCTAAGTTCTGACTTCCACATTCTGTGGTCCAAGATTCAAATTTAGAATGTGGAATTTGGAATGCAGGATGTGGAGTTCGGAATGCAGAATTTGGGATTCAAAATGCAGAATTCAGAATTTGGAATGCAGAATGTGAAATGTGGAAATTTGGAATTCTTAATGCAGAATTTGGAATTCCAAATTGGGAATTCCGAATGCGGAATGCAGTATGCAGTATGTGATATGTGGAATATGGAATTCAGAATTTGTTATTTGGAATGAAGAATGCGAAATGCAGAATGCAGAATCCAGAATTTGGAATGTGGAATTCAGAATGTGGAGTTCCTAACTCATTTTTTGACATTTCAAATGTTGAATGCTGAATTCAGAATTATACACTCCTATTCTATTATACACAATTAATTACACACTATTCTATTCTGTTTTGTTCTGTTCTGTTCTTGTTTCTTTGTGACATGTTCTGACATTAACTGCCCCCCCCAACCCGGAGTGGGTTTCTCTTTAACCACAATGCAGACAAATATCAGATTTATTTGTTTCTTCACCCACAGGTGCTGTGTATTCCCTCTGGGCTCAGTTTCAAGCATGGAGTTCCCAAACCTCTCAATTCTAGATGATGGCTTTAATTCAATCTCTGCCCCTGTTATTATGAGCCACATGGGGATGATTTCCCTTTCATTTCCCTCCAGAGAATTCCCCAACAACCTTTGAGTCCAAGAACTAGTTGAATTATCCTGGGATCCCTCCTGAGAGGGAGAATTATGATAAAAGTTTCAGCTCTGCTCTTTGGCCGAATCCTCCAAGGGAGACTTTGGGCAGAGAAATATGGAGTTTTGGGACAGGCAGGGTCTGTGCTCTTGAATGTCCGTCTCTCTCCTTTCGAGATGAAGCTGAGTGTTTCTCTATGTTTCAATCAGGAAAGCAACTGGATCATATTTCACCTTGTGGGAGTCCTTTGAATTCTTCTAATTCTTCTTTAGAAACAGAAAAGGGATTCATTGATTCACCCCATGAATGATGGACCCCCTGCTTCTGCTTCTGATGCTGTTGGTGTCTCGTCCTGTCTCTGGGAAGCTGAGAATGAAATGCCCGCAGAGTTTGGAGCACCAGGATGGAAAACAACCACAGAGCTTTTACAGCCCAGGAGACCATCTCATTGGTATAGTCACCACTGGAAAGGATACATTGCATACAAACTTGCTTTTCAACGTGGCTCCTTCTCTTCAGTTTGTTTTTCGTGATCTGTAAGTCATTCAGGGTGATAGAGTTGCACTCCCTCCATTCTAACACTCTCCTTCTTTTCTGTTTTTATTTTTCATTTATTCCTATATTGGGGATTATGTCTAATTTCCTCAATGATTTTGATTTCCATGGCTTCTCTCTTTTGTCTGATTTTGTGAAAGAAACTGAAATCGAAAAATCGGCCTGAAAAAAAAGCTGAAAGGGCTGCAGATTATTTTACTCTCTCAGTTCAATCCTTAATTTATCACTTGAATAATGAATTTTATTTAAAGTAGTGGTGGAACCAGTTGTAGTTGCTGTACCTCAGCCCATTTCCATAATTGTATAACTGATCATTGCTTTTGGATCAATGTTGTCTTAAGGCTCCAATAGGTTTCGGAAAGATTATATATTTTTAAAAAGTTATTTGTTGCTGCCCATTATAATAACATTTTTTTTACAATAGGGATGTTTATGGTTTTCCAGATGCCCTAATATTCATTTTCAACATTCAAACGGTCAACAAGAATCCCCAGCTCCTGCAAAATCTCACACTTGGCTACAACATCCATGACAACTATTTGAGCACTTTACATACTTCAGATGCCTTGCTGAACATTCTTTCCACTGGAGAAGCCAATGTCCCCAACTACGGCTGTGGAAGGAAGGAGAACCTTCTGGCTCTTCTTGATGGAGCTAGAAGGGACATCTCCGTCCAGATGTCAACATTAGGAGACACCTACAAAGTCCCACAGGTTTGTGTGTGTTTTTCTCCATCTGGAAAAGTGAGGGGTGGGTGGTGGTGGGTGAGCAATAGATGCAATCATGTCTTTTCCATGGAATTCAAGATCTGCTTTTCTCCATATTAGCAAAAAAGTCAATATTTTACCCCATTATGTTCATCTTGAGATTAATCATAAAAGGCCTGAAATGCAAGCAATACATTCCCCGGAGAAGACATTCTACCAACTATTTAACTGATCAAAATATATCCCTGATTGTTGGGGCCTCTATTGGCATCTTCATTTTTACATATAAATAACGCCTGTCCTAACCACTCAGATTGAAGTTGGCAATAGTAGCAATTTATCTGAAAAGTGGAATAAAAAGGAGTCTAGCAATTATAGGCCAAATAGACTAGCAGATATTGTGGCTGAAATATATGCCTGGATCCTCTTAGTTAAACTTGAGAAAAATGCATTCTTTGCAGAAGAAACAGAAGGTTTTAGGTAGTGAATAGCTATATAGATTTTATAAGAAATATTGCATGTGAGTAATCTAATATTGGTAACAAATTTGTCTTGAAATATCTAATCTATATCAGCGAAGTAAAACACGGTTTTGCTGGCTTTCTAGATGTTAGTGCATTTGTCATAATTAACAGAGAAATATTATATAGGAAATTGATTGCCCTCAAAATGGAGCTCCGCCTGTTAGTCCTGATCCAGGCTCTTTCTCCAGGTCCTTGTTGGAGAGGGAGGTTTGGGCTGAATGGAGCAATGAGAAGAAGGAGTGATACTTACCAAGGAGGAAGAGAAGGATGCATATTTGAACCCTTGTTATTCTCTCTTCATATTGACAATTTACTTCAACTAATGAAGGATCCAAAAACACATCATAAATAAATGTTATTTCTTTCTTTGATAAAAATTACTAAATTAGTGGACCAGTGAAATGCAGTGCACATAGTTTCCAGTACTTGGATTTTAGCAAGGCTTTGACAAAGTAAACCACCACCTACTTCTTGGTAAGTTAAAAATATGTGGGATAGACAGCATCACCCCCAGATGGACTCAGCCTGTGGTCCTCAATGGAACTACATCTGCATGGAGGGAAAGAAGTAGTGGGGGACCCCAAGGTTCCATTTTAGGCCCAGTCCTCTTCAACATCTTCATCAATGGTTTGGATGAGGGATAGATGGGGAACTCATCAAATTTACAGATGACACTAAACTGGCAGGAATAGCCAACAGCCCAGAAGATAAGCTCAAGATCCAGATGGATTTAGATGGACTTGAACCCGGGGCCTATCTAACAAAAGGAAATTCAGTATAGAGAAAAGTAAAGTAATACAATAGCAGAGTTGGAAGGGACCTTGGAGGTCTTCTAGTCCAACCCTCTGCCTAGGCAGGAAACCCTATACTGTTTCAGACAAATGGCTATCCAACATCTTCTTAAAGATTTTCACAACTTCTGGAGGCAAGCTGTTCCACTGATTAATTGTTCTAACTGTCAGGAAGTTTCTCCTCAGTTCTAAGTTGCTTCTTTCCTTGATTAGTTTCCACCCATTGCTTCTTGTTCTACCCTCAGGTGCCTTGGAAAATAGTTTGACTCCCTCTTCTTTGTGGCAACCCCTGAGTCTTAGACTGAGGCTAGAAAAACCAAATGTACAGGTACAGATTAGGTGAAACCTGGCTCAATAGCAGGAACTGTGAAAGGGATCTTGGAATCTTAGTGGACAATCTCTCAAATGTGAGCCAACAATGTGTGGCAGCAGCCAAAAAAAGCCACTGCAATCCTAAGCTGCATCAACAGAAGGATAGAATCCAAATCACGAGAAGTATTGGTACCATTTTATAATGCCTTGATAAAACCACCCTTGGAATAGGGCATTGATGGCGAACCCTTTTGGCACCAAGTGCTCTTGTCAGGGATGCAATCTGGAAGAGGAGTTGACCAGTGTGCATGTTGGTACACACATGCGCACCAGGCAGCTCCTCTTCCAGTTCCTGGCACTGCCGTGCATGTAAAGGCCAGCTGATCGTCATGCTCACATGCACACAAGAAACCCGGAAGAGCAACGGGCAAGGACATGTGTGCCAGTCGACATGGCTTTGCGTTCCACTTAGCCCAAGCTAAGAATCTGAAGCAGAGGGCACCATTTCCACTCCTGGGGCCTCCGTGCATCCCATTTTTGGCCTCCGCAGCCCCCAGAAGCACTCTGCCGGCCAAAAGCTTTGGTCTTACTTTGCAGTTTCAGTCTGTGGGGCTTGCGAAGGTAAGGCGTGCACTCAGCCAGTGGGTGGGGACTGGCAAGTGGGCGGGGTGATTTGGGCAGGGCAGCCTCATGATCCCACGTGGGCTGGATTAATGGCTTCAGTGGCCTGTATCCGGCCCGAGGGACGTAGTTTGAGGACCCTTGGTATAGGGTCTCCTTCTTGAGCAGAAAATATGGGTATTGGTATAAAATTTAATCTATGGAAACTAACAGACTATGAAAATTGTGGCTGTTAGAACAGACAAAACTTCAATTAAAGACCAATCTTGGATTCTACTACTGACAAATTGTATGAGGAACTGAGGTCTCCCTGTTTCTTGTACAACTGGAGAAGCTAAAAAGATTCCTCCACAAAGAATCTGGGCCTTAAAAGCATTAAAATATGCAGCAATCCTCAAAAATTATAGTAGGCCCTTTTTGGGAATAGAATACTTCAGTTGGCATTTGCACATGTTAATCTAATTGCAATAAATTGTAGGGGTGAGATATAGTAATATGATTTATATTGTTTATAGTTTTTTTAATTTATTTATTATTTTCCACTTTTATAATACAATATTGCTAATATTCTGTCTTTAATATTTTAAACAATGTCTAATTAACAAATTATTCTAATGCTTTCATGAGAACAAAATTGGATTTATTAAAATCTAATATTTTGCACTTGATCTGACCCCAAATATAACAAAGCATTCTTCATTGTGTAAGGTTTTTGAATGCAGCTCAGAATCTGATAAATCCAGTGAAACTCTGAGGACGAAGCTATGGATTATCAGCTTTTATTGCTGCAGAAAGCAAAAGACTGGATGACCTTTTTGTCTCCCACCTTAACAGAGCAGGCAGAGAGAGAAAAACAGGCATGTGCCAAAAACTTTTCCAAACATCTTATAGCTTGCACAGAACGTCATTGCTATAGAGACATAATTTGATATCACACAAATGTCATGATTTTTGTCAGCGCTCTGAAAACCATAGACTGTAGAAGGGAAAAGAAATCCATTTTTGGAGTGTAACTCATAGCTTTGTTAGGGAATGCTGAACACACATTTTAAGGTACAAGCAAGGCTACTTGGCAGATTCCACACTTTACATTTCACAAGACGTTACTTTGCTAGGCTAAACTTGGCAATTTGCCTAGATGTTTTATCTATGTAGTTCGCACGTTAGGTTACAATGGAGCTTCTCTCAACAGCAATTTAACAAAAGCTGAATTAGGTTACACTCTGTGTATGCTCTAATGCAGTGATGGGAAACTTTTTAGAGACCGAATGCCCAAACTGCAACCCAAAACCCACTTATTTATCTCGGTGTGCCAACACGGCAATTTAACCTGAATAATGAGGTTTTAGTTTAGAAAAACAACTAATACATGATTAACGTCTTTTCTCTGAAAAAACCCCCACAATAACAGCGCTTTCAATGATACAAACACCTTTTTATTCAAAGGTAAACATTTGCCTTTGGCACGCTTTTGATTAATGTGACCTTTGCTGTTGAATGCAAGCTGATAATTTTTCTGACCTTGACTCATATGTTGTAAGTTTGAGAGCAACTCAGGTCATCTGTTAGTCCAGGGGTGTCAAACTCAATTTCAATGAGGGCCCCATTGTGGTTGATTTCAGAGGTCATGGTGGGTACGGCCAGCTCCCACTGCTGATGTGCTCACTCTCCTTGGTTGCCCATGGTGTGTGCAGAAGGTCAAAGTATGTGGGTCAGAGGGAGGCCCACTCCCTCTCCTTACGAGACCTAGCTTTGTAACCAAAGCATCATCAATGATAGGATGGGAGACCACCAGGAGAGTTCAGGAGGATGGAAAAAGGAGATGTTAAAAGGCAACAGGGCTGTTGGTGATCAAGTGCTAAGGCAGGATTTACCTCACATCCTCACCCTCTCTCATTATAATCTCCTTCCTTCCTTTCTTTTTCCTTCGCTCTTCATTCTTTCTTCCACTCTTTCCTTCTTTTTGCTTCCTTGCTCTCTTCTCCTCTTTCCGTCTTTTTCTTTGTCTTTCCTGTCCCTTCTTGGATGCTCCAATGCAAAAGGGGAAACATTCCTTGCCTTGTGATCAAATGCCACTTTTGCTAGTAGTTTGTGGCCACTGAAAAGACTGAGAACAAACCAGGCTCAGTTTATTCCATGCTTGCATTTCATGGGGACAGACTACAGGACAGCAAAACTGTCAAAATGATTGCTCTGGTAGTTGATCAGAGCTCCTCTGTTTTTTATGTGCAACAGCGTTAGCATTTAAGAACAGAGCTAAGTTAGTTGCTTTACTATGAATACATAATGATCCTTGAAAGATCTCTTCTGTAGGGACCCTGCCATGGTCTAATTCAGACTAGAAATATAGCAAAGGAAACTATTTTCCCAATTGCTTTGTCCTTTTTTCCCCACTGGAAACAGCTGTTTGCAACCCACAAGGAGGGGATACTTTCCTAAGAGCTCAGAATTCAAGGATACCAATGTGCCTATGACCACCACCAGTGAATTCATAACTGGCTGACCAACAGCACTCAACGTGTAGTCCTCAATGGAACTGCATCTACATGGAGGGAGGTGTGCAGTGGAGTACCCCAAGGCTTTGTTTTGGGCCCAGTACTCTTCAACATCTTCATCAATGATTTGGATGAGGGAATAAATGGGGAACTCATCAAATTTGCAGATGACACCAAGCTGGCAGGAATAGCCAACACTCCAGAAGATAGGCTAAAGATACAGAAGGATCTTGACAAACTTGAACATTGGGTACTATCTAATAAAATGAAATTCAATGGTGAAAAGTGTAAGGTTCCATATTTAGGCAACAAAAACGAAATGCACAGGTACAGTATAGGTGGTACCTTGCTCAACAGTAGTAACTGTGAAAGGGATCTTGGAGTTCTAATGGACAACCATTTAAATATGAGCCAGCAGTGTGCAGCAGCTGCCAAAAAAGCCAACACAGTTCTAGGCTGCATCAACAGAGGGATAGAATCAAGATCACGTGAAGTGTTAATACCACTTTATAATGCCTTGGTAAGGACACACTAGGAATACTGCATTCAGTTTTGGTCGCCAGGATGTAAAAAAGATGTGGAGACTCTAGAAAGAGTGCAGAGAACAGCAACAAAGATGATTAGGGGACTGGAGACTAAAACATAGGAAGCACAGTTGCAGGAACTGGGTATGTCTAGTTTAATAGAAAGAAGGACTAGGGGAGACATGATAGCAGTGTTCCAATATCTCAGGGGTTGCCACAAAGAAGAGGGAGTCAAATTATTTTCCAAGGCACCTGAGGGTAGAACAAGAAGCAATGGGTGGAAACTAATCAAGGAGAGAAGCAACTTAGAACTAAGGAGAAACTTCCTGACAGAACAATTAATCAGTGGAACAGCTTGCCTCCAAAAGTTATGAATGCCCCAACACTGGAAGTCTTTAAGAAGATTTTGGATAGCCATTTGTCTGAAACCGTATAGGGTTTCCTGCCTGGGCAGGGGGTTGGATTAGAAGACCTCCAAGGTCCCTTCCAACTCTGCTATTGTATTGTATCTCAGGGTGGGGAAGGCCATGGGGGTCCTAGTGATAGAAGAGACCCTCAAGGCCTCCCTAACCCACTAAGATACCTCCTGCTTCTCCCTCCCTTCCTGCAACAAGGACTCACTTACTTTCCAAACCTCTGTCTCCTCTCTTGTTTCTCGGCTTCTTTGCCTTTGAAGAAGGGAGAGGAGAGGTGGCTGGGAAATGCTTTTTGTGCCGAGAATGGATGCTCCTGGGTGCTATAATATTGTGCAGATTCAGACACCCATCTTCTTTTGCAGAGTCTGGGATCCAGAAACTTTCATTCTCGGGGGTGGGGGGGAAAGTGGTTACCTGCATGTCTCCTGCTCCTCCCCTCCCCCCAACTACTTTCCACTTAGCTACTTAATGAGGCTTCTTTGTCTCAAGGAGCAGCAAATGGGGCCAGACAGAGACAGGCAATCCAAGTGTGATGGGCAGAGAAAGCATACTTCAGCCAAGGCACCCAAACTGCTGCCAATGGTGTGGGCAATAGCTGAGCATGCAAATGGGGCCAGACAGAGACAGGGAGGGTAAGAGAGTAATCTCTCTCTCTCTCTCTCTCTCTCTCTCTCTCTCTCTCTCTCTCTCTCTCTCTCTCTCTCTCTCTCTCTCTGTGTGTGTGTGTGTGTGTTTGTGTGTGTGAGGGAAAGCGTGCTTCAGCCAGGGCACCCAAACTGGTGTGGCTGACACCTGAGCAGGGAGGCAGGGTGTGTGTGTACTTTCATCCCCATTCAAGCAGGGCCTCTTATTTCCTCCCCAGCACAGTTGGGGCATGCAGGCTGCTGCCACCTAAGCACCATGATTGCCCCCTCCCCAGCCAGCCAGCCAGCCCCACCTGACCTGCTCCCTGCTCCCTGCTGGCTCCTGCAAAGCCTTGCCATTCTCCTCCTCCTCTTCTTCTTCGTGTCGTCCTCCTCCTCCGCCCAAGTGGCAGTGGGCTCCACAGGACAGGTTTTCATTTCTGCCCTGGGGCAGAAAACTCTGGTGGGCTGGAAGTGAGTGTGAATGGCCTGGCTCTCCAGTGCTTCCTGGGTCAGTTGGAGGCTTCCTTCAGCCTTCAAACAGTTGCAGGGCTTGTTTGGGGGTTTTGCTTCCAGGTTGGTGCAGGAGGCTTTCCAGGGCCAACATGGGGGAAAAAACACCCTGCGCTTTCTGCACCCCATTTTGGCCCTGAAAAACCTCCTGCACCAACCTGGAAGCAAAAACACCCCCAAAACCCTACAACTGTTTGAAGGCTGAAGGAAGCCTTCAATTGAGCCAGGAAGCACTGGGGGGGGGGGGGGGCAGGCCATTCACACTCACTTCCAGGCCGCAGGAGTTTCCTGCGCAATGTGAGCGCCTCCCCTCCCCCTACTGCATACTCATGCATCCCCCGCCCTGGCCCTCCACAAAGGCCCCAAAACCAGTTGGCCAGCAGGAGGTGAGCCTGTATGTGGATGCTAGTGGAGCTGGGCTGGGGTGGGAGAGAGGGTTCTGCATGCCACAGTTTCCCCATCACGGCTCTAATCCTTTCAATTGCTTTTCCAGATCAATCATTTAACAGCTTCAGAGGCTCTGAGTGATAAAAGCAAATTCCCCTTTTTCCACCAGACGGTCCCCAAAGGAGGATTCCAGTACCCAGCAATTGTCCACCTGCTCCTCCACTTCAGATGGACCCTGATTGGCCTCTTTGCTTCAGACACAGAAAAGGGAGAGAATTTCATGAGGACTTTTACTCCTGTGCTTGTCAGGAATGGAATTTGTGTGGTTATATCACAACTGTTCTCAACAACTGGACATACAGCAGTCCTCAGGGATTTCCTGTCTAAGTGGAGACAAGTCAACGTCTTTGTTCACTTCATGGAATTTGATGTCATTTGGGACAGAATTCTTCCTTTCCATGAAACACTTATGCGTCTGCCAGGACCCATTGAGGGGAAAGTCTGGATCCTCACAAATTTTGCAGAATATCAAATAAACAAGCACAGACTTCTCAAATACATCCATAGTATTTGGAGCTTTGGTTATCTGGGAAAAGGAAGGCCAAAAGATTCTGCCTTTAAACCCCATTTCTTTGTGGAAGAAAAGTTTCAAGATCATTATTTTCATTGTTCTCTTTCAAAGAATGTCTTTTCTGTCAAAGGCCGCAGAAGATGCACCCAGAAAGCCCCACTGGAGACCCAGTGGAAATGGGACAGAAAAGGGTTCCAAAATGACTACAATTATTACAGTCTCATAAAGACTCTGGCCCAGGCCCTGAATGTTGCCTATTCCTCCAGATCGAGGAGGGGAAGGAAGGAGGGAGAAAAGATCTTGGGGTCTCCAAGGCTGCAGCCATGGCAGGTATGGGGGTCCCGATATGGATCCATTAATCTTAAATCCTTTGGAGAAGGAATCCAGAGGAGAAGGAGGGGAACCATCTCAACAGATCTGGCCAATTTAATTACTCAGGGAATTAATGGTTCCAAAGAGTAGATACCATGGCATTTTTATATTTAGCACTGCTAATTGGAAAATGCTGTATTCTTTTCAAAATAAATTCCTGTATTTGTGGGTTTGTGATTAGCCTGGTAGAATTCCACCTTTCTTCCGTCCCCATTGCAGGTGGGTCTGTGTGCAGCTGGACAGGCAGCTAAGCCCCCCTATTCTCCTCCAATGAAAGGGAGCCTGGCGTGGATCTGGATGCTTTATTGGGAGAAGAGGGCAGGTGAAACTGAGGAGATGCAAAGACTGGAAATCAAATAGAAAGACGAGATAGGCAGCATTAACTAACAGCCAGCAAAGAAGCAGCTGGAACCTCTCCAGGGATGCTCCGTGTGAGGGAGGGAGGCTGTCTCCGGATGACCAGGGGTCTCGGTCACAACGGCTGCTTCCGTCTTCTCCAAAGGCTGACAGAAAATGGAGTCTGGCTTCAGACCTTATAGTGAGGCTTATCTGCCCCCGGCCACTAGGTGGGGCTAGAGCAACAACAGCACCACAGTTACCGTATTTTTCAGAATATAAAACACACCTTTTTCCCTCAAAAAAGAGGCTGAAAATCTGGGTGCGTCTTATACATCGAATATATCATTTTTTGCCTCCCGAAGCTCCGCCCCCTTCACCAAAATGGCCGTGCATACCCTTATGGAGGCTTTCAGAGAGCTCCTGGGGGCTGGGGAGGGCAGTAATGAGCAAAAAATGGACCCTTTTTGCCCCCCCAACCCCCAGCAGCACTCTATAAGCCTCCATAAGGCTATGCATGCAATTTTTTTGACAAAAAACAGGCTTGTTTTTTCGAAAAACGGGCCATTTTTTGCTCATGTTTGCCTCTCCCCCAGAGCACTCTGCAAGCCCCCCCCCCCAGGCTATTCATGACTTTTTAAAGGGGGGGGGGCATTTTCACAAAAACGGGCTGCTTTGGGGAGGTTTGCAGAGTGTAAAAACTTTTTTCCCCTCTTGGAAAGCTCTTTAACTGGTTGATGAGAATTACATTGATCAAGTGCATTGCCAGCAGAAACAAAGTCTTAGGTGCTGCAGATCGTCAGCGATTTCCTTCTCCAGCACATGGATAAATACACCTGGAAACATCTACCTACCTACTCTCCCTCCCTCCCTCCCTACTGTATTTCTCTCTCTATCTCTTTTTATTTCTCTCTAGCCCTACCTACCTACTGTATTTCTCTATCTCTGTATCTCTTTCTATTTCTCTCTCTCTATCCCTTTATCTACCTCCTTACCTCCCTAACTACTCTCTCTCTCTCCCTACTTTCCTACTGTATTTCTCTCTCTTTCTCTCCCTCTACCTACCTACCAATCTAATGTATTTCTTTTATGATATTTTTTCTCTCATTCAGTTAAAATCTCCTCTCTTGTAACTAAATTCATTTTTTCTACGTCTGACAAGTCTGGAATAATAGTGAGCAGATCTTACACTAATGTGTAACAAAGTCAGTTATTGGAAGAGGGTTGTATCCAGTGGTGGGATTCAAATTTTTTTACTACTGGTTCTGTGGGCATGGCTTGGTGGTCATGTGACTGGGTTGGTGTGGCTTGGTAGTCATGTGACTGGGTGGGCATAGCTTGGTGGTCATGTGATTGGGTGAGTGTAGCTTGGTGGTCATGTGATTTGGTGGGTGTGGCCAACTTGACATCACTCACATCAAGGGGTACCTTGCCTGGCCTCTCCTTGCGTCAACAAGATACAATTTCCCTGTCTATTTATTTACTACTAATGAACATCCAAATTACACAATTGAATCCTATGTATAAATGCCATATGTGTACATACATATTACATAGTTTAGTGTGTGTATAGGCACACAAAAAGATACATTAGCTACTATATATACTGTATGTACACACACACACACAGACACACAAACAGCTCTTCTAAAACTATACACATTCAACCTCACTTACTGCATTTGGAAAAACACACCCAGAGTCCACTTTCTGCCACACATTTAACTATCACTTTTGCCCATTAGAACATTACACAGGCCTTCAGATGTTCTTCCCTAGCCTGCACATGACTGTTAGAGCCAGGAGATGTCATGGATTGAGTAAAATGTGGCAAAACCCACTTAACAACGCTCTTGCTTAGCAACCAAAATGTTGGGCTCAATTGTCATAAGTCAAGGACTGTCTCTGCCTTCCTCTGCATGGCAGCCTTGTCATAGTAAACTCCTTCCCTTTTCTGGCAATTTTCTTCTCTCTTAGAGGCATCAAAATAATCCAGAGGATATAAAGTCTCCTGCTGGAGCAGGGGGTTGGACTACATGACCTCCGAGATCCCTTCCAATTCTAGATTGCTGTGCTGTTTCAAAGAGTCTTCTGGAGCCTTCCTTCCTCTCTTCTTTTTTTCTCTTCCTCCCTCCCTCCATGTATGTATATATAAATCCATCCACCCATCTATATCTTATTCATTTTCTTTTCCCTCCCTCCCTCCCTCTCCCCCTCTCTCTTTCTTTCTTTCTTTAGCTTTTATTTCTTTTTTCTTTTCTTTCTTGTTTCTCCCTTCTCTTTCTTTCTCTCCCTTTCACCCTCTTTCTCTCTCTCTCTCTCTTTGTATTCCTTCCTTTCCTCCTTTCAAAGCTAAGAGATCCACCTGAAACAAAAACTCATTTGGATGAAACCGGCCATTACATACTCTCTCTCTCTCTCTCTCTCTCTCTCTCTCTCCCTCTCTCTCTCTCTCTCTCTCTCTCTCTCTCTCTCTCTCTCTCTCTCTCTCTCTCTCTCCCTCCCTCCCTCCCTCCCTCCCTCCCTTCCTCCCTCCCTCTTTCAACTATCTCTGTGCCACGCCTCATTGTTTGCTTTTAGCGGCAGGCTGATCACCAAAGTCCTTTCCAAGGGTGCTCTGGGGATCCCTCCCAAAAAACACCAGGCTGCTTCTGGAGGGGGCAGGCAGATGCGCAGCATTCCCCCCTCCCTGGGTGCCTGCAGCCTCGGAGCCTGCAGCAACTCCCGGCCCTTGCACAGCAAAGGCAATGAACAACTTCTCACTCGCCAGAAGATTTTCTTTAGTGTGGAAGGGCCCAGAGTTGCTCCAAGGCTGCAGGCACCCAGGGAGGGGGGGATGGGGGGTATGCTGTCCGTCTTCCCTCTCCCAAAGCAACCTCGGAGGTTTTCAGCTCCACTGCAGAGGCATTTTTTTAAAGAAAACCCCCCAAAAGCCACAAGATCCGGAGCTGCCAGTCTCCAGTAAAATGTGCATCTTGTGACCTGGCCCAGCCCATCCCCTGCCCCACCCGCCACCCCCAAATTGCACCTCATTGTGTGCATCTCTCAGCCATTGTGTGCAGGGAAAAACCTTGCACAGTAAAGAAAAACTTCCCAAGAGTTCGAGAAATTGTTAATTACCTCAAACTCACGAGAAGGTTTTCTTTACTGTGCAAGGTTTTTCCCTGCACACAATGGCTGAGAGACGCCTGCAGTGGGGTGCAATTTGGGCCCACCCCCCACCCCAAGACAAGGCCCATCAACTCTATAAGACCCAATAATCCAGGGGTTGCTCCCTCGACTGGCTCCACCGAAGATCCCCTTCATCCTTTTTGAGTCGGTCCGCTTTGCCGCCCGGTGAACAACTGAGCCAAACCGCTCCTGCCAAGCGGCTTCCCCCAACTCCCGGTGTCCGACCGTTAAGCCAAGCGATGGTTATGCAACCGGAGCCAACTCAGCGCAAAGCTGGGTTGACAATGAGCTTCCGAGGTCTCCCTCCTGCCTGCTTGCCCAGCGCTTGCTCAGCTGCCCCCTCTGATCCCCTGGCTGGATGCAGCCACTCACCGGCGACTGGAAAGCGAGGTCATCCACCTCCTTCTTGTCCAGCACCTGATCAGAGACCTCCTACCCTCCGGCTCACCCCCCAGCCTCCCCCCCAACATCCCCCACGCCTGGGCACAGACACTCACCGGTTCTTTCTTCTTCTGTTTCCAAAAAAAGCCCCGGTTGGTTGGTTGGTTAAAGTGAGGTTGGATCCGAAAGCTCCACCACTGGAAGCTTTTAAGAGGGAGAACTTTTCGGCTGCCAGCTGGCAAAGAAAGGTCTCAGCCATGACCGGCACTGCTGTGGCTCCCGCTGGCTGGGTGACAAAGGAGCAGGTGGCGGCTGCGGCCTCGGTCTGGCACAAGCTGAGGGCCTGGTCTGGGGAGGCGGGGAGTGGCTCGCCCAGGCAGCTACTGCAACAGCAGGGCTGAGAAGGTCCCACCCCGTGTGTTGTATCCCCCTCCCAGCTTTCGCCCATGCCTCCATGCCATTTTGGGGCGTGCAACACTTGGGAGATCCTAGCTGCAGTTTACTCGTGAGCAACATTGGCCAGGAGTGGCAGGGAGAAAGGCCAATGGGGCTCACGAGTAAACTGAGGTTCCTAAGTGGGATCGAGCCAGGGGTGGGTTCTGGCTACCGCTACTGCCGGTTGCTCTGCACATGCACAGAAGCCAAAAACAATATGGCCGAGAGAACCGGTTCAGGGGCGTGGCCACCCTGGGTTGCTGCTGGTTCCAGCAACCCAGGCCACCAGGTTACTACCGTTTCAGCCAAACTGGTCCAAACAGGTAGGAACCCACCTCTGATCTGGAGGTGTTTTCCATCAGGATTACAAGGGAGAAGATTAGCCTGACAGATTTCTTCTTGATCAACCCATGATTTCTGGGAATCAATCTGTTGTTTTCAAAAAGTTTATGAATAATCTTTTTTTCTCTCTATTCATTTTATTTGTTATCTGCTCTAAAATGTTCCCTATAGTTGACCAACTGTGTCTATTATATTTTCTCTATAGTTTGATAAATTTTTCTCAAACTTTTTCATTCACTTATGAAGATTATGGCAGTATTTGTATCCTATTTAACCATATTTGGAGATTGGACAATTGTAGAAGAAAGATTCAATGTGGGATAAGAAACAAAGTTTTCTGTTTTTCATATTCCTGGATGTTCCCATTCTAGTTTCATCCCATTCTGGAGAAGAATGAATTTTGGAATATTTCCCATTATAAACTATACTTGGACCAAAATGGAGAGATAACAGCAGATCTGGGCATTTTGGGCGTCTTGGTTTTCCCCAAAGAGGATGTCAAGGAAGAGATTCTGGCGTATTTTGAAAGACAGAGTCTTTCTATCAAACAAGATGCTTTTTCAGGGCTAAAGTTACTCAATAAGGTGGGATAAATTTTGCTGGCTTTCATCTTTTTTCCAAAGCCTGAAGTCCCATTTCAAGTGGGCAAAGCTTATAGTCTCCAGGGTGGTTGGCCTTCCATGCCAGTTGGTGTCATCTCATAGATGTTCTTCAACAGACAGGATCTCAGTGAAGGGGCTTTGCTATGTTTATGGAAACCTTTCAAGATCTTACTGGTCAGAGGTTTCTTTCTTCATCACAGTTTTATTCTATCTTTAAAAAATCTAATGGAATAAAAGTTTCCCAAAATTTTTATAGTAAACTTTATTCTCAGTTTTAATATGAATATATCATCATACTTAAATCTTTTTTTTCAATTCCATCCCTCTAGACTATTAAGTAGAAAAGTACCTTATTGCAATGTTAAATTCCAAAAGGAAAAGGAAGGAACTAAATGAAGAATCTGCCAGTTGTTATACCTCCTGCATCTGTTTAGAAGTAGTCAGAGGTTTCATATTTACCTCAGTGAAGCCCAGAGGCTACTTGTCTCCATCCATTTCTACCTGCATTTTCCATGGATGGAGAGTCCTAACATCTTTTCTTTGGCATTCCTTGTTTTTCTGCTCAGTCCCTGCCTGAGTCCAAATGTGTGCAAAGTTGTCAACCTGGATTTGTCAAGAGGACTCGAGAAGGAGAGCCAGTTTGCTGCTATGACTGCATTCCTTGTCCGGAGGGGACTTTCTCCACTCAGGAAGGTGGGTGAGACTGGAGGAAAGGAAGTGGAACTGATTCATTATATACATCAAATAATAAAGTTTTGTTCTGAACATCACACAGGAAATTATTCGGGTCCCAATTCTTCTCTCACTTTCATAGACAATTAAACAAAAATTGATTTTTTAAAAAAGTCTTATACTTCTTACCGTCTCTCACTAGAGGTACTAATAAATGTGTCCTAGACAATATCTCCTGGTATCACTTGTTGTCCAAATAAGGTATTTCCTGAAAGGTAAAAGGAGAGAATAGTAAGGGAATATAGTTTTTTTTTCTCAGATGCAGGAAAATGCACCAAATGTCCAGATGACAAATATCCAAATGAGAAGAGAATCCAATGTATCCCCAAAGTTATAACTTTCCTGTCTTATGAAGAACATCTGGGCATCATCCTGGTCTCTTTTGCCCTACTATTGTTCCTAACCACAGATCTTGTTTTAATCATCTTCACTAAATACCGAGAAACTCCCATGGTCAAAGCCAACAACCGGGATCTCTCCTACATCCTCCTGGTCTCCCTCCTGCTTTGCTTCTTGTCTTCTACTCTCTTCATTGGTCAACCAAAGAAAGCCACCTGCCTTCTCCGACAAACGGTTTTCAGCATCATCTTCTCAGTTGCCATTTCCTCTCTCTTGGCCAAAACCATCACGGTGGTGCTGGCTTTCCTGGCCACAAAACCAGGAAACCGAGTGAAGAGATGGTTGGGGAAGAGTTTGGCCAACTCCATCATCCTTTCTTCTTCTGCTGCCCAAATTATCATCTGCTCCATCTGGCTGGGAGCTTCTCCCCCCTTCCCCGACTCTGACCTCCACTCCCAGCCTGGAGAGATCATCCTGCAATGCAACGAAGGGGCTGTTGTCATGTTCTATGTCACCCTCAGCTACATGGGCTTCCTGGCTGCCATCTGCTTCACAGTGGCTTTCCTGGCCAGGAATCTGCCTGGGGCCTTCAACGAAGCCAAGCTGATCACCTTCAGCATGCTGGTCTTCTGCAGCGTCTGGGTGACTTTTGTGCCCACTTACCTGAGCACCAAAGGGAAATACATGGTGGCTGTTCAGGTCTTCTCCATCCTGGCCTCCAGTGCTGGTCTGCTGGGCTGCATCTTCATCCCCAAGTGCTACATTATCCTTCTGAGGCCAGACCTGAACACAAAGGAGCATCTCACAGCCAGAACAAATGTAAAAACATGAGAAAAAACACCGTGATATTTAAGAATGGTATAATGTCCATTTATTTGAACGAATACCTGAATTATTTCCACTTAGATAGTATGCAGGAATCAAAGGACATATCTACATGTTTCCAAATGGGAAATCGTTGAAGGATTTTAATTCTTATAACTGCCTTCCTTTTCACCTCGATAAATCTTGCTAAAGAGAACTCTGCTAAAGTCATTCAGAGGAATTTGTTGTTCACTTACTGCCAATGAATTTGACACCTTTTAAAAAACGTTTTTAAAAAAAATTCTTGCTATGGACAACACTGAAAGTGTATGTGTGAGAGAATGAATAGGAAAAGTGGTAAGATAGATTCTATGGGAGCCAAGCTCCAACTATGTTGTTTGACAATCTCCATGAGAACCATTGACCATCCCACCAAGCTTAGATGTCCTCATCCAATGAGATCGATGTCACTGTGTTTTTTTGTTTGTTTGCCAGCTGTGCTTAAACTCTAAGACATACGGTAGACTGATCTGACTCTTATCACTAAGCTCACTAGCCATGTCCACATTCTTTTTCACATCATTATTTTTTTGTTCACCCGCCAAGGTGGGCAGGAACACTGCCAAAATGTAATCATTAGCTAGTAAGTTTTGTTTTCACTTTCTTTACAATAAAATGTGTTTCTTAGAATATATATCGGGTTTATTTTTCTTAATTATGAAGTATACTTCAAGGAAAAACCACGGTTCATCCCTCATTAAATACAATTACCCCAGGAGGGGAACAGGGCTGAATTTCCACCCTGACAATCTAGTTAGCTCACCTTTCCCACAGTTGCTCCTGCCCTATTAAAGAAGCTTTTTTATGAGATCCACCATCCTGTCTCCATCTCCTTATTGGGTGATAAGGGCAGTAGAAACATCCGGTTCTTTTCCCCAGTGCATGGCCCAGGTTGAGACTGGAGTCCAGAAGATGTGGGTGGAGAAACCCCACAGGAGAGTCAGACTGCATCCTGAGGAGATTGGGCTCCTTGTGGCTGCACCAGGTGAATAGTTGCAATCAGGAGATCAGCTGTGTCTCAAACTCCATCAGAGGAAAGAAAGAGGGTCTCTCTCTCTCTCCAATGTGGGAATCCCAGCAGTGCAACCCTTTTTTTAAAAAAAAACCAAAGTTTTATTGGTTTTTTTAAAATTTACAAGGAAAAAGGTAGTGGAAAGGTATACAAATTTTGGCAGTTGCAAAGTGTGGTAGGCGCTCCCTCCCTCCAAACTCATAGCATACATCTAAGTATAAGTCATTAATACATAGTCATATATAATCAGCATATTAATTCTATTGGTACTTTCAATCAATTTAATACATAGTAATATATAATCCACATGTTAATTCCATTATTACTTTCGGTCAGTTTATATCAACGAGATTTTCTTATTCATTTTTGTGATCTGAGCTTTCTTGGTATTGCCCCTTCTCCCCCCGCTGGCAGAGCTCCGGCCCCTCCCGTGTCCTGTATATCCGTTGTAGGATCTTCTGTTTTTTCTAGGTGTATTTTGTTTTTTTCCATAAAGGCCTGTGCCTCTATGGGTGTGTTAATTCTAATTCTTGTCTCCTCCCAGAATATCAACATACCTTCAGGCATCAACCATCTAAACCACACCCCCTTCTGGTATAATTTATTCGCTAATTGCGAATAATTTTTCTTTTTTTCCCTAATTTTCTTGGGGATCTGCTTCAAGATAGTTATTTCCCTATCATGGTATGTCAGGGCTTGCCCCCTTTGTACACCCAGAATTTCGTCTCTTGTGCTTTTTCTAAGATATTTAATATGTACCTCCCTGGGTACATTGTGTGTTCTGGCATAGGCTGAATTCACTCTATAAACCAGATCTATCTCCCATTCCATCTGTTGTTTTTCTTTGTGGATGTATTCAGCCAAGATGTTTGTCATGATGTCCCTTATGTTTTCATCATCTGCTTCCATCACATTTTGGAATCTAAGATAAAAGGACATTCTCTCAATTTCTGTTTTCATTTGTTGGGTATCAAGTTCTTTGTTTCCCTTCTGCACCGCCTCTACCCCCCCCCTCACCTCCGCCACCCCACCCTCCACAAGGTCCAGTCTCTGTGAGTTCTTGTGAATTTGAACTTGGTTCTCTTTAATTTCTTCTTTCATTTCCGTTAATTGTTTCTTAATTTCCTCTTGTCCCTGTAAGAGTTGATGAAGCAATTGTTGCAAATCCATCTCTGTACTTTTAGGTTGCATCAGGTCTGTTATCTTTGATTGTGTAGCAGGGCTGGACGTTGCTGATGTCGGGGCAGAGGTAGCAAAGCCAGGCTTTCCAGGGGGTGGTCTTTTAGGAGACATTGTTTATAGAATAAAGAGTTCAGTCAGTGTAGAGAATGGACAGCTAGAGCGGCAGAGCAGCCAGATGAGTCCAGGAGGCAGAGGATCCAAGCAGGAGAGAATTTCTCTAATCAGTCTGGGAATAGAGTAAAGTTTTTCACCCCAGAGAGTTCAAAGAGTAGCAATCCACAAGAGATTCATCTGGGTAGCACGGAGACAAAGACCAGAAGCCTGAATTTTTAAAGGTGGAGTCAGGTTTCTCAGTTCATGAAGACAACGGAAGTGTGCCATCTTGCCCTGCCAGCTTCGGGTTTAGAGGCATAACAAAGTTTTCAAAGTTCCCAAAGTCCTCAGATCATCAGTAATTTATGGTATCAGTAATTTCCCCCTCCCTCCAGCCGCGCCTCCCAAGTTAGCCGAAAGAGAAAGTTTTAAGCTGCTGAAAAGTTCTTCAAATCAACAAAGGGAGTGAAGGGGGGTATGCGCCTCACCACACCGCAGCTGCTTCCTTCTGCTTTTTCATTCTCCGTGCAGCCTGTTGCGAAGACGCTTTACGCGCCCTCCGATACTGCTCCCCGGTGCCTTGAGTGCTCAGGGGACCTCCTGCCGGCCGCCGCCGATGCAGGGATCCCCCGCGATGCCGCTCCTCCGGCAGGACGCCTCTTCGGGGCATCCTGTGCCCCCCAAGGAGTGGGGAAGCCCACCGGGGAGCCGGAGCGAGCAAACGAGTTGCCCGTCGCCGTCAGTCACCGGAACCGGAAGCAGTGCAACCCTTGAAGGCCTGATCTGGTGGGTTCCCCTCAGTCATCTCAGGCTGCTTCCAGCCCCAGAAGCCCCAGAAATAAGCCCTTCAGAAGGACTTTGCTCCCAGCTCCCAGGAAGCGAGCAGAAGGGAGAAGAAAGGGGAAGTTCTAATTATGGGATCCTGAACATCTCTGAATATAAATTAGAATGGATTATGAGGCAATACAGGTAGTCCTCCACTTATGACCACAATTTCTGTTGCTAAGTAAGTTCTGTCTCATTTTACAACCTTTTTGCCACAGTTGCTAAGCAAATGAGTGCCGTCGTTAAGTAAATCAAGCGCTCCTTAAGCAAATCTTATAGTGATCCCATGACCCTAAGGTACAACAACTGTCATAAATACACACCAGTTCCCAAGTGCCTGAGTTTTGATCACGTGACCAGGGGGTGCTGCAGTGGTCGGAGGTGTGAAAATTGGTCATGAGTCATTTTTCTCAGTGTTGTTGTAACTTCCGTCACTAAATAAATCACTGTAAGTCGAGGATGACCTGTTGTCCTCAGGGCAGTTTTTGATAACGAGGCTCCTGCCCTTAAGATTCAATCGGAATAGAGCTGGAAGGGACCTTGGGGGTCATCTAGTCCAACCCGCTACTCAAGCAGGAGACCCCAGACCATTCCATCCAAAGGACTGTCCTTCAGTGAGTCACAGCCAATTTTTTGACCTCTTGTGCCCCAGATGGTAAAGAAACCACTGCAGTTGCGGAAGGAAGCCCGAGATCCTTAAGGGAAACCGGCTTCTCCCATCGACTCCGTTTTTTGGGAGCGGCTGGGAAAGTGGCCAATGGAGGCCACACAACCGAAGGACGGCAACCCTGGCAAATACACGCTGGCTGCCAAAGCCCCAAAGGTTGATCATGAGACTATGAGAACGTTGCGATGGCCGTAACTATCAGGACATTTTTCAGGTTGTGATGATGGTTGTGGGGGAATCTGGTTCCAGCATCATCTGTTTTATTAATGGAAGACCTGCCATCTGGCCCTATTTTGGCATCGGAGATTTCTGCACACTTCACCAAGGACCATGTCATCGCCCAAGTGCTCAACTGGGTGTGGAGGGGGTGGCCGAGGGGGCCAGTCAGCACAGAGTTCCTTCCCTTCCACACCCGGCAACATGAGTTGTCTGCTCAAGGGGGCTGCCTACTCTGGGGGAGTCGTGTGGTGGTACCCCAGAGGCTGTGGGGGCCAGTTTTGGCAGCTCTTCCTCTAGGCCAGCCAGGCATCATGCGGATGAAGGCACTTGCCTGCAGTTATGCTTGGTGGCGCAACTTAGACAAGGGCATCACCGATTGGTTCGCATCTTGTCAGCCTTGCCAAGACTCAAGGCCAGCCCCCTTCCACCCCAGAACGCAAGTGGGAAGCACCCAAGACACCTTGGTCGAGGGTGCATATTGACTTTGCTAGGCCTTTTCATGGACAGACTTTTATGGTGGTTGTGGATGCCTACTCAAAGTGGCTTGAGGTGGTACTCATGACTTCGGCCACCTTGGACGCCATGATCAGGGCCCTTAAAAGGCTATTTGTGACTCACAGATTGCCAGATGTCCTTGTTTCGGACAACGGGCCACAGCTCACAGCAAGGCAGTTCAAGCTCTTCCTGGTGGGTCATGGCATTCATCATGCCTTGATTGCACCATTCCATCCTGCTAGCAACGGGCAGGCTGAGCGGATGGTCTGATCAACAAAGGAAGCACTGGCAAGGATGGGCCTGGGGGATTGGCAAACATGGATAGCCGAGTACTTCCTGGTCCAGCACGTCACACCAAGCTCCACCACCAACAGGAGTTCGGCCAAACTCTTAATTGGTTGCCGCCTGCAGACCAACTTGCAACCGCTGCACATGGACTACTCCTCGGACAACTCCTGCAGACTTGACCAACCAGCTCCGGTCATTCTCACTTGGGGACCTTGTCTATGCCCACAACTATGCCGGGGGCCTTTCCTAGATTCCTGCCCGTGTAGTGAACATTATTGGGTTGCCTTCCTACAGGGTGGCGCTCAAAGATGGCAGGTTGTGGCGCCACCACATCGACCAACTGCATGGCTGCCTCAGAACCTCCATCTGTTGCTCGCCAGAAGGGACTCCGCCACCACAAACAACAGTACCGAGAAGGGACTATGGTGAGTGACAGATGGTTCCTCTTGTGTTGGAAGCACCAGGGACCGAGCCCTTGCTGCTGCCCCAAGCTATACCTGAAGCAGCCACTCCGCCTAGTCAAGGCTTTGGAGCTACTGGTCTTGCGATGGAACCTTGTAGGTCGGGACGGACACATCACCGCCCTGCCTACCTAAAAGACTACATATGTTGTTATTTTAATCACCATAATGCTCCATCTTGGTGGGAAGGGCTGTTATGTATTGTATATAGTTGTCAGTTGAAGTTCTCTGTCTGGTTCTCTGTTGGAGTGGGAAAATACTCTCCCCTGATTGGCTGTTTGGCTGAGCAGTTTCCTATAAAAGGAGCTGTGTGAGCCAGGGAGTTCAGTTGCCTCACAGTAAATAAAGAGCTGTTTGAAGTCATTCAGGCCTGGCCTCCCTTCAATCGCTCAGAACTTATCAATGGCCAAATCTGGCCTTAGATTCTGCCTCAAGTTTATCTTTTCCAATAAACAATCGAGTCGGAAGTTCATTTAAGAGCAATTTATTACTCTGATAAAGTGTGTTCTCCCTATGAAAAGGGGGAACCTCCAGAAATGGATTTCACTTGCTTTTATAGTTTGTACCACAAAAAACTTCAAAGCAAAAGTTGATCGGTTTAGAAATACCGTATTCTTCGGTCTATGAGACGCATCCCCCCCCCAAAAAAAATGGGTGGAAATGCCTGTGCGTCTTGTAGAGTGAGTGTTGCTGAAGCCCTGCCCACCTGCCAGCCCCTACCCTTTGGACTCTGACTCCCAGCAATTTGCCTCCTTGCAGCAAACAGCCTGGTCAGCTTCAGCACAGACTGATTTAGCACCAGCAGCTGATTGGTGGTTGGATAAGCCTCCCGAAATACCACTGTTCCAGGCTGCGGGGATCATTGCCGCCCATCACTGCCGTTGTACCCTATCACTGCTACAGCCTATTGCCATCTCCACGCACCCCATTTTCGGTTTCCATGTGTCATGTTTTTGGCCTCCGCATGCCCCATTTTCAGCCTCTGTGCATCCCATTTTTGGCCTGTTACAGGCAGCGAATCACTGCCGCCTGGAAGGAGGCTGATCCAACTGCCAATCAGCTGCTCGTGCTAAATCACACTGTGCTGAAGCTGACCAGGCTGTTTGCTGGGAGGCAGAAGCAGATTCTTTTTCCTTGTTTTCCTCCCCAAAAGCTAGGGGTGTCTTATAGTCTGGAGCGCCTTATAGTGCGAAAAATACGGTAATCATCTCTTCAGTTACATCATAAGAATGACAGCATTGCCATAGAAAAGAGAATTGTATTCTGAATAAAGTAAAGGAAACATTTGAAAAGGGGAAACATCAAAATGGGGTTGGGAAAAATACATCCTCAGCGCTTCCAAAGGTTGGGCTGGACTGTATTCTTCTTTCATGGAGGCTTGAGAATAGCTAAAAACGAAACTGTTGTCTACAATGTATTGAAAGCTCCCCTGCCAGTCCTGGTTCCCGAAAGAGAGGCTTTTTCTTGAAGGTTATGTGAAATGATCAGAAATACAATTGAAAAAGCAAATTTAAAATACAAGAAAACAGTATTACAATAGCCACATTTCAAGTATTACAAAGTCCATCCTCTGTGGCCCTCAGGTTACATCTGTTCTCTGTCGCTATCCTTTTAGTTGCAGCTGGGATCTCCGATGCAGATGGCTGTGAAAAGATGGAAAGGAGAAGAAGCCATTACGTTTTGGCACTGCCACGATGCCTCCTGGGTAAGACCCAGGCAGGCAGGCAAGACAAACAAAGCTTTCCCTAGCTCTTGTTTGTGGGGTTTTAGAAGCAACTCACTCTGGGTGAGGTTAGGATAGTCCCTGGGTAGAAATTCTGTGTGTATAAAGCACCACAGAACAAACAGAGTACAATCACCATGTGCTTTACTGCTCAATTATATAACTGTAACAGAAAACAGGAAACTCAGAACAAAAGAGCATGGAGTATATACCATAGTTCCAAACTTCTAAACACTGCTATATACTGATTAAATACTACTTTAGATGTTGCATAAAAATACATTCCAACAATGCCTTTGGAGGCATCCAGATCATAGTTGTCCCAAAGGTGCTCTCTCCACCCCCACCCCCACCCCTGCCAAGAGGCAACTGGACTTTCTGGTTTTTCTTTGAAGACACTTCACTTCTCATCCAAGAAGCTTCTTCAACTCTGACTGGATGGTGGGGAATGGAAGGATTGATACTTATACTAATCCTTCCATTACCCACCATACAGTCAGAGCTGAAGAAGCTTCTTGGATGAAAAGCAAAACATCTTCAAAGAAAAATCAGAAAGTCCAGTTGCCTCTTGGGAGGGGGGGGAGCACCTTTGGGATTCTAACAATGAGTTCCAACATCCCCCACTGATGGAAAATATTCCCCTCTGGGACTAAGTCAGTGTTCCTCAACCTTCACCACTTTAAGATGGGTGGACATCATCTCCCAGAATTCTCTAGGCAGCATAGAGGTAGTCCTGAACTTACGACCACAACTGAGCCCCAAATTTCTGTTGCTAAGCAAGACAGTTGTTAAGCAAAGTCAATGGGGAAGCCAGATTTGCTCAACCGCCTTGTTAATAACTTATTAATTGCAATGATTCACTTAACAACCGTGCAATAGACATTCAATAAATAATAAATACATAAACGGTGGCGAGAAAAGTCATTAAATGGGGCAAAACTCACTTAACAAATGTCTCATTTAATAACATAAATTTCGGGCTCAATTGAAGTCGTGAGTAGAGGATTACCTCTAAAGAATTATCGGTCTTCCTAGGGAGCTGAAAAAGCTGGTCATGGCAGAGAGAAAAAAGGTGGATTCAAGTGCTTCTCATTCAGTGACTGCAGTTGATCCAATGACTGAGTTATTAAATAAAATACATTAAATGATAAAGAGAGGCTGCAAAGATTACTAATTTCTCTGGTCTCCTATTGGAATAGAATAGGATAGAATAGGATAGGAATAGGAATAGAATAGAATAGAAACTATGGACTGGATTGGACTGGACTGGACTGGACTGGAGCGGAGGGAAGCAGAAGAGAAGAGAGAATTCTTTATTGGCCAAGTGTGATTGGACAGACAAGGAATTTGTCTTCGGTGCATAAGCTCTCATTGTACATAAAAAAGAAGAAGTGATCAATCATGATCATAGTCACCATAAAAATAGAAAGATCAATTTCTTCTGTGCCATGTGTGTGTGTGTGTGTGTGTGTGTGTGTGTGTGTGTTTTGCCCTAACTGGGTGGAGGGGGGTTGAACAGGTTTGTTCTTCTTAAGCTGTTTAACTTTCTGCATCCTTAAAAAATACTACAGGTATTTATCAACTTACAAGAGTTCATTTAGTGACCATTCAAAGTTACAACGGGATTGAAAAAACTGACTTATGATCATTTTTCACACTTGTGACCGCTGCAGCATCCCTGTGGCCACATGATCAAAATTCGAATGCTTGGCAACGGGTTCATATTTATGACGGTTGCCGTGTCCTGGGGTCATGTGATCCCCTTTCGCCACCTTCTGACAAGCAGAGCCAATGGGGAAGCCTTATCCACTTAACAAACGTATTACTAACTTAACAACCTCAGTGATTCACTTAACAACTGCAGGAAGAACGGTCGTAAATGGGGCAAAACTCACTGAATAAACATCTCTTTGATGAGTTAAACTAGAAAAGATTGTAACTTTTGATTTCCAGGTTTCCTCTTTGTAGGACAGAATCTTTTTGAACCGGAACGTTCCCAGTAAATCCTCATGAAATGATCTGCTTGTCCCACGTTGCTTAATCGTGCTTGCCGGAGCACAAGCCGAGACCCAGATTTGGCCAACAATTTCTCCTCGCTAGTAAGTCCCTTGCCTTCCCTGATCCCCATTAGCTTTGCTACAACCCCCCTCTCTTCCCTGACCCCCATTAGCTCCACTCGGTTTCTCTGGCTGGTCCCTTGCCTTCATTGCCCCATTAGCTTGTATGCAGGGGTGGGATTGAAAAAATTGAGCATCCAGTTCCTTGCCCGGATGCTGGGTGGGCGTGGCCATGGGGGCGTGGTCTACTCAGCCTCCTGCACCATGGCCAGGGGGCTGTTTTCACCCTCTCCAGGCTCCGGAGGCTTTCCTTAAGCCTCCAGGAGGGTGAAAAGGGTCTCTCACAGGCACCAGAGGCCAGAAATGGGCCTGTTTCTGGACTTCCAGTAGGCCCACTTTTCACCCTCCCAGAGCCTCCACGAGTGCCCTACACTTACCTCGCATCCAAAACAGGCCGTGTGGAGACTCCTGGAAGGGGTGGGAGGGGTCAGCCAGTCCTTGCAACTCCTGGTTCCGTGAAGCAGATTAAAATTAACATCAGATTCCACTGAACCTGTCTGAACCGGCTGAATCCCACCCCTGCTTCTATGTCCCCCCCCCCCCATTAGCTCCGCTCAGTTTCTCCTAGCTGGTCCCCTGCCTTCCCTGATCCCATTAGCTCCCCTTGGTTTCTCCTGACACAAACGAAGGGACCCCAAAGAACAGAATAACAGAGTTGGAAGGGACCTTGGAGGTCTTCTAGTCCAACCTCCTGCTCAGGCAGGAAACCATCTACCATTTCAGACATATAGTTGTCCAATCTCTTCTTAAAATCCTCCAGTAATGGAGCCCCCACAACGTCTGGTGGCAGGTAGTTCCACTGAGTAATTGTTCTTCCTGTTGGGAAATTTCTCCTTAGTTCTAGGTTGTTTTTCTCCTTGTTTACTTTCCATCTGTTGCTTCTTGTCCTGCCTTTAGGCGCTGTGGCTAATAGGTGGACCCCTCCTTTTGTCCGTGGCAGTCCCTCAGATATTGGAAGACGGCTGTCATGTCACCTCCAGTCCTTCTTTTGACTACAAGTCACTCAAAGTCAAAATTCACTCCAAGCATCTCTATGCCACTAGGAGCTCTGTTTTAGACGCGGTCTTGTAAGCCAATATATTGTTCCCCACTTTCTACCAACTAGGAAGACACATTAACTAGAAAGTATATATGATATGACACATCTTGCAATACGTTTAATGGGAGCTGTTTTGTATCCAATTTTCGACTTAACTCTTGTGGCATTCTACAATCAATCCTCAGAGTTTTAACTGGAGGGAAGCTGTGCACACAACCAGGCCTAATTAAGTCAAAGAACGAGCAGTTGCATTCACACAGCAACCAAACGTGGTTAGTTTTAACCTGGGTTAGGTTTTTTTGTGGGTGGTTGGTTTAAGAGGTTGTGACCTTTGTACTTTTCTTTGACGAGTTAAACTAGAAAAGATTGTAACTTTTGACTTCCAGGTTCCCTCTTTGTAGGACAGAATCTTTTTGAACCGGAACGTTCCCAATAAATCCTTATTAAATGATCTGCTTGTCCCACGTAGCTTAATCGTGCTTGCCGGAGCACAAGCCGAGACCCAGATTTGGCCAACAATTTCTCCTCACTAGTAAGTCCCTTGCCTTCCCTGATCCCCATTAGCTTTGCTATTAGTCTCCTCTTTTCCCCAATTCCTATTAGCTCCATTCGGTTTCTCTGGCTGGTCCCTTGCCTTCATTGCCCCATTAGCTTTGCTACGAGTCTCCTCTCTTCCCTGACCCCAATTAGCTCTGCTCGGTTTCTCTGGTTGGTCCTCTTTCCTCGTGTGAAGCATCTGTAGTAGTAGCAGCCTGCAGAGAAGGTGAGAAGGCAGGAGAGAAACACCAAAAGGATCCTGGAAGGCATCGTAGGGAGGCTGGCAAGCGGTTGTTCGTTCCTGCTGCTGCCTTCCCTTCCCGCTGTTTGCATCGGATTCCTGGCTGCATCCCCTGTGTATTTATATTCTCCGCATCAACTGTTTGGAGCCCTGTAACGCTGTGTCTCCCACATTGTTACAGGTGGGGGGCTCTGCCCCCTCCCTCTACAGACCTCCCACCCGAAAGCCAGCCTCCCACCGACACCCGTCATTGAGCCATTCGGTGCCATGATTTATTTATTTATTTCTTAGATTTTTAGACCGCCCCTCTCCCAAAAAGGGACTCGGGGCGGTGTGCAGAGCTAATGGGAGGACAGAGAACGCAAGGGACCAGCCAGAGAAACCGAGCGGAGCTAATGGGGGTCAGGGAAGAGAGGAGACTAGTAGCAAAGCTAATGGGGCAGTGAAGGCAAGGGACCAACTTTGTAGGACAGAATCTTTTTGAACCGGAACGTTCCCAATAAATCCTCATGAAATGATCTGCTTGTCCCAGATTGCTTAATCGTGCTTGCCGGAGCACAAGCCGAGACCCAGATTTGGCCAACAATTTCTCCTCGCTAGTAAGTCCCTTGCCTTCCCTGATCCCCATTAGCTTTGCTACTATCCCCTTCTCTTCCCCGACTCCCATTAGCTCCATTTGTTTTCTCCAGCTGGTCCCTTGCCTTCACTGCCCCATTAGCTTTGCTACTGGTCTCCTCTCTTCCCTGACCCCCATTAGCTCCACTCGGTTTCTCTGGTTGGTCCCTTGCCTTCTCTGTCCTCCCATTAGCTCTGCTCATGGCACCGAATGGCTCAATGACAGGTGCCGGTGGGAGGCTGGCTTTCGGGTGGGAGGTCTGTAGAGGGAGGGGGCAGAGCCCCCCACCTGTAACAATGTGGGAGACACAGCGTTACAGGGCTCCAAACAGTTGATGCGGAGAATATAAATACACAGGGGATGTAGCCAGGAATCCGATGCAAACAGCGGGAAGGGAAGGCAGCAGCAGGAACGAACAACCGCTTGCCAGCCTCCCTACGATGCCTTCCAGGATCCTTTTGGTGTTTCTCTCCTGCTTTCTCACCTTCTCTGCAGGCTGCTACTACTACAAATGCTTCCCACGAGGAAAGAGGTCCGGGCGCCAGGCAGAAATCCGACTGGTAAGGCAGAGAATCCCGGGTTATTTGCATTTGCCCCTCCAGTCTTCTTCCTTAAGGAAGAATTCCACAGCCTTCTCTTCCTTTTCCTTCTCTGTATGTCACCAAATATTTAACTCCCAGCAGGGTGGTAGCTCTGTCCATGAGCCACCCCTCTGGCCTGAAAGGCAATCCCCCCCCCCAATGCAAAGGCGATAGAGGAATAATAGAGTCGAAAGGGACCTCAGAGGTCTTCTAGTCCAACCCATCCAGGAAGCGGCTGCTTCAGTTCTGCAACTGACTTTCTTGGAGAAAGAGCTGAGCTGAAGAAGCTTCTTGGTTGAGAATAACAGAGTTGGGAGGGACAAGCAGGAGGCACAGAGTCTCATAGGGCTGGAAGGGTTAGGGTTAGGGTTGACTAAGATTGAACCTGGTTAAGACTGAGAGGCCACAAGGAAATCCCAGGGCCATCACGTAGCATGGGAAAAGTTTTTTTTTTTTTAATCCTGGAAGGAAACGGCATGGTTTCCCCATTGTTGCCAAGACAACAAGAGATAATCCCTGGGAACTGAGTTCGATTCAAAAAAGATTTAAAGGTAGGAGACCACCGGTCCTGATGATTGGTCCAAAGTCACCCAGTGGGTTTCATAGCTGAGGCAGGATTTGAACTCACCGTCTCTTGCTTTCCAGCCTGGTGCCTTAACCCCTACTAGACCAAACCTTCAAAGGGTGCATTGTTCTCCCAATCGCCTGCAATGTTTCATTTTACTACCTTTACTTACTCTGCAGTGTGCCTCGATAGCAGACTTACTCCTGGGTGTAAGTGTGCCTAGCATTTGACGGTCACCCGGCTTTCGAAAGAGTCTTGAAAAATTGCACAGGAGATGGGTCTCCTGAGGTGGCCCATTTAGGGAACCTCCAAGTCCAGCAGCAGTCTACCTTAATGTTTTGGGATCTAGCAGTTGGAAGGAGCTACGGCAGCTTAGCATCAACCCATGCTTCCAGATAGGTGAGGCCGGTCTATCAGGGCAAAGATGGGAGGGAGCATTCTGCTTCTGCTTTGGCCTTTCAGCCCCAGGAGCCTTCGCAGGCAGTCGCTTTCACGAGAAACTATTTTTGGGTTGAATTTATATTTACCAACAAAGAATTAAAGGGAAACTAGGATTGATCCATTTCAAGCTATTTAACTCTCGTCAGCTAGCCATATTCGAACCTGCACTACTTACATATTGCATAGATGTATTAACCTCTAAGCCACAGGCTCTCCTCGCTTTGTCAGCTAAACCAGGGGAGAGAAGAAGTGCTTTTTTCGGAGATACCTCCATATGTTAACTGTCTTGTTTTCATTTCTCTTTTAGTGTATGTCCTGCGGCCCTGAGAACAGAGGGACCTGCTTCGGGCCCAACATTTGTTGTGTAAAAGGAATGGGCTGTTTTACTGGGACTTGGATGAGTCAGCATTGCCCGGAGGAGAACGATAACCCTTCTCCCTGCGAGGGTAGTAGAACGCCCTGCAGTGGGAATGGGCGATGCGGAAGCCCTGGCATTTGCTGCAATTGGGGTATTTATAGGAGGGGGGAATCAGAGGTGGGGAAGGGGAAATGAAGAGAAAAAGAAATATCAGACACAATGTAAAAAATCTAATTGCACTCATCCTCAGCCAAATGTAATGTTGAGCAGTGCTGAAGCCCTAAAGCATTCTGTTCTCTAACCAGATGCCCTCCAGATGTGTTGGACTTCAACTCCCAGAATTCCTGATACCCCTGGGAGTTAAAGTTTGAGGCATCTGAAAAGATTTCAGCAACTTAAAAACCATCCTCTTCTCTAAAGGTAGTCCTCGTTTACCAATGGCCTCAGATGGTGACTGTTCACAAAGATGCGGTGATTAAAAATTCATTTCCCAAGCAAGGCAGGCCTTTAGAAGGACAAAAGTCTTCAGAGTGACTCTGATTAAGATCCAGTCAGTTTCAGGCAGCAGCTGCCAGCTGATGGGAGGCTTCTAATCAACTAAGGTGACAAAACTGAGCTTGTTGACTTGCAGTAAGAACTTTTTAAAGATGCATAATCCAGGGAGGAGAGCAGCTCAGAAAAAAAAGAGCTTGTTTAAACAGCATTCTGTCTTGTGAGGGAGGAAAAAGAAACAGTTGGACATACGGGGCTGTACCAGAGAAAATTATCTAAATGAGGTGGCAACATGCAGTGATCTTTGCAGCCTCCTTCTCTTTCGGTCTCTCCCTCTCCCTCCCCCACCTCTCTCTCTGTATACATTAAATATATTTTGTTTAATCACTGGGTTGTTGCAACCAATGGCACTCACTAAATAAGGACTACCTGTATCAGCATTTTTTCTACTGCATGATCAGGTTTCTCAGCTCTCCATAATCATATAAAAGTCCATTAAAAAAAAAAACTTCCTGTGATAGAAACGGGAGGTGTTTTCTTTGGCCAGGAATTAAAAACAGCCTTACCAACTTCAGTCTTCCTCAGCCTTGACCACTTAAAGATTTGTGGCTTGGGAATTCTGGGAATTGAAGTCCACACATCTTAAAGTGGTCAAGGCTGAGGAACACTGACCGATTCCTAAACCTTTAATTTGCAGAAATCCAGAGGGGAATATTTTCCAATCAATCAGAATAGAGCTGGAAGGGACCTTGGAGGTCTTCTAGTCCAACCCCCTGCTCAAGCAGGAGACCTTATATCATTCCAGACAAATGGTTGTCCAATCTCTTCTTTAAAACCTCCAGTGATGGAGCAGCCACAATTTCTAGTGGCAAACTGTTCCACTGGTTAATTGTCCTCACTGTTAGGGCATTTCTCCTTAATTCCTGGTTGCTTCTCTCCTTAATTTGTTTCCATCCATTGTTTCTTGTCCTGCCCCCTGGTGCTTGGAAAATAGATTGGCCCCCTCCCCTTTGTGGCAACTCCATGGGTTGTGGACCCTCCTAACCCCACCAGAGTGAGTTGCTGCTAAAATCCCACCAACAAGAGCTAGGAAAAGCCTTGGCCGTCTTCCCTTCCTGTCTGGGACTGACTCAACGGGTTCTTCTCCTTCCCATCCCTTTACAGATGTTTGCTTCCGCAATCCTTCCTGCATAGAGTAGAATGGCGAGAGAGGACGGACGTCTCTGGAAAGGAATTTGACCGGGCTGGATGATCTCCTTCTCCAACTGGTGGACCTGCCTAACAAGCAGCAACAAGGAAAACCACAAGGTCATTAAGGTGTCGGAGAGATGGCGTTTCGTGGGCATAATGGGCTTAGAACCAAAGTAGCCCTGAGTGACCCAAAGCCTATAATCATTGAAGAATAAAATCTAAATACTTTACCCCAAAACCAGTTCTGGATTAATAAAAGTCTTCTTGCCTGGTATGAGAAATTTGTTTAAGTGTCGTTCATTAAGAGAAGCCTCTGGCAATGTGAAGCGTTATCACAAAACCCTTGAAGGCCACAAAACTCCTAACCTTTCTCTAAAGTAGGGAAATGAAATTCTTTTGTAGATATATAGGTAGTCCTCAACTTACAACCGGTAAGTGACCATTCAAATTTACGACAGATCATCCACTACTTACGACTCTGTTCCAAAGTTCTGACATGACCACATTTTGGGTGTTCGGCACTTGAACCGTAATTCTGTAGTCATGTGACCACAATTTACGAGATCAAGACCTTGGAGGTCTTCTAGTCCATCCTCCTGCTCAAGTTTCTTAAAAGCCTCCAGTAATGGAAGACCCTGGTGGCAAGCTGTTCCACTGATTAATTGTTCTCACTGTCAGGAATTTTTTTTCCTTAGTTCTAAGTTGCTTCTCTCCTTGATTAGTTTCCATCCGTTGCTTCTGGTCCTGCCCTCAGGTGCCTTGGAGAAGAGGATGAGCCCCTCCTCTCTATGGCAGCCCCTCGAATATTGGAACACTGCTATCATGTCTCCCCTGGTCCTTCTTTTCTCTAGAGCGGCTGTACCCAATTTCTGCAACTGTTCTTCATATGTTTTAGTCTCCAGGCCTTTAATTCTCTTAGCTGCTCTTCTCTGCACTTTTTCCAAAGTCCCAACATCCTTTTTATAGTGTGGTGATCAAAACTGGATGCAGGATTCCAGGTGTGGCCTTACTAAGGTTTTACAAAGATAGGGGGGTGGGATATTAGTCTTGTTCCAGCACTAAACAATCCATTTTGTGGCCCTGGAGTCAGAATGAGTGTCAACACCAATGAGAATTCTCCCTGCTTGAGCGTCATCGGTCTCCGGGCAGAGTCCTTTGGGGTTTGGAACGCTCTCCTGCACTGGGTTAGGTCATGAGAGACTCTGCCTGGAGACCGATGATGCTACAGAAGGGAGAATTCCCATTGGTCGACCTCTTTTCCTTTTTCCTAAATTCGGGGAAGTCCCATTCTGGGTTCTGCAGAGTTTCTGCGATTCTTTTGCTTGGCGGAGAGAGGGAACCAGCGGGGAATTCCACTGCCTGAGCCAAAGTGGTCCACGGGATCTTCAGACAGGCCGTTTTCTCAGGGGGAGGGGGGAACCCTCAGGGGGGAGGGGCCTGGCCGAGGCAATTCAGGCGGTTCTCAGAACTCCGCATAAAATTAACAAATGGTTCTAGCGAACCAGGGAGAACCGCCTGAATCCCACCAGAGGAAGCAATCCCAGTCTAGTCCCCCCCTCCAATTAACCCCTTTCCCTGGCAGTTATGAGTCAGTCCAAAGTCAAGAGGAAAACTCAAAGAACTCTTGAACTCAGACTTCTCAATACCACCAAACCTCAACGGAAACCATTTTTCTTAAATAAAAAAAATCAGACAGACAAAGGGGCTTTTACAACAATTCACCCACTCAATAATCTTTTTTGTAACAACCCTCCTAAAGCAGACAGACCTCACTGATTCTTTGGAAAAACTAACTGTGTTAAACCTGAGAAAAAAACTCTCTCAAGCAGAGCTTCTCCAACTCTGGATCCTCCTTGCTAGAGAGAAATGAAGAGATTTAAAAGGGGTGCGAATTGAGTAAACTTTGCCTTTAAAAACCCTCAGCAGAGGTGAGAATAAACTAAGCAGGGATCCCATGAATTCATGACTCATCTGGACATTTCTTCCCCATCTGGATTTTCAGTTTTGCATGTTGGAGAATTCACCTAGGTCAGCGATGGTGAACATTTTTTTGGCTCGCGTGCCACAAGGGGGGGGAGCGCAGGGGGGTCATGTGCAGGTGTGCCACACCCATAATGCAATGTGCGACACACACCCCAGTGCGCATGCGCGCACAACAGGCGTGACCCCCCCCATTTTTACATGCTGTTTTTGCCCTCCCCAGGCTCCAGAGGCTTTATAGGAGCCTGGGGAGGGCGAAAAGAGCCTCCCACGCCCCCCCCTGAGTAAGACCAACTGCACTGCCCCTCCTCCCTGGGGAGCAGATAGGCCCTCAACCAGGATGGGGAAGTCAATCCATCCAGCAGCAAGGGAGTTGGGGGATTTCTCCCCCTAGCCAGACACCGATGTTTGGGCTGCAGCCTGCAAATCAAGCACCATTGGGGTGGGCTTTCTTCCTGGGCCATGGATAGGGGAAATACCAATGGAAGCCTGCCCCTCCTCAGCAGATGGCACCATTTCAGATAACTGGCCTGGGGCAACCCCGGGGACTGAACCCTCAATCAGTTGCAATGCCCCAACAGGGAGCAACAGAAGACATAAGAACAGCAGCTGAAGATCTGGGAACAGCACCTGAGCTGCCCTTTTCCTCGCCCCCACCCACGCCGGCACAAAACCAGTGTCAGGCATGGGGGCTCTGCCCCCCTTCACAAAGCAGCAGGGGGGAAAACCTTGGGAAGCTCCAAGGGGAAAGGGCTCCCCCTTCCAAAGATGATTCCCTGCCAATAGCAAGACAGGGGAAAGTGCTGAAGGGACAGCTCCTCCAGGAACCTCAGCCGGCAGAGAGGCAAATGAAGCTGCCTGGGAAAAGACAAGCTGCTAAATTTGCCAGACAAGCCTCAGACACGCAACCTTTTCCCCAGGGATCAATGGAGGCCCAGCCGAAAGGCCCTTGTCAAGCCCAGATGAAGGAAGCGGTGAGGATGACAACCCAATGGTAAGCGCACCCATCCGCCCCTTTGCCATCAAAGCCAAGCTCATTGTGCCCGAGACGGGGCCAGAAGGGGAAGTTGAGGCAATCGTGGACAACGGCTGCACCCAATTCTTTAAAAAAAAGTTTTATTGGTTTTTACAAGTATTTTTGGGAAAAGGGTACATAAGTGTGGAGAAAAATTTTGACAGCTACATCATATGGAAGGTGGTGTTTCCCCGGGATCTTACATCTCTCTCTTATTTTATATATATCAAAATATCATCATTACATACATATTAGCAGTTTAAGTTTACTTCAAATTCTTTAACATCTTCAATCATACTTTATATCACTTCTAACCATTTCATTGTATTAACAATTGCAATGTACTTTTCATTCATTTCTGTGACCTGAGCCTCATTGCTGCCTTCTCTCCCCTGTCTGTTGGCTGAGCCATGGCCCCTCCTTCTTTCATATCTTGCGCACTGTCTCTTGTTCCGTCTAGAAGGTTCTTGTGTTTTTCCATGAAGGCTTCTGCCTCCACCACTGTATTAATTCTCACTCTACCACCCTCCCAGAAAATCAGCAAGCCTTCTGGAACAACCCATCTGAACCAGATATTTTTTTCATACAATTTTTTAGTTAGAAAGAAGAACTTCTTCCTCTTATCTCTTATTCTTTTTGGTATCTGTTTCAAAATGGTTATTTCTTTGTCCTTATATCTTAAAGGTTCCCCCCTTTGAGCCCCTAGAATCTCATCTCTTGTAGTCTTTCTAAAAAATGTAACATGAACTTCCCTTGGAACATTGTGTGTTCTAGCATATGCTGAGTTGATTCTATATGTCAGATCAATATCCCACCCTAACTGTTGTTTATCTCTTTTAAAATAATCTGCTGGCATTGTTATCATAATCTCCCTTAAATCTTCACCCTCTATTTCAGGCATATTTTGAAATCTAAGAAAGAAAGACATCCTTTCAAATTCCATTTTTTCCATGAAGTTCTCAAACCCAAGATTTTTTTTTGTAAAGCCTTCACCTCTTCTCCCACCACCACAGCACCCTCCTCTAGGGCATTTATTTTCTGACTATTTTGTAAAGTCTGTTGTTGATTTTCTCTGAGTTGTTCCTTTAGGTCCGCCAACTGCTTTTTTATTTTGTCCTGTCCCTTTAAGAGTGTCTGGAACATTTGATGGAACATTTCTTGAGAATGCTGTTCCCCCTTGGAGGCTTTAGGTTGTAAGAAGGAAGATAGTTGTGTTTGTTGGGGAACAGGACTTGAGACAGAAGAAGATGGAGCCGAGGCTGGTTTAGGAAGGGGGGCCTTTTTCGCAGGCATTGCAGAAGTCAGAGAAAAGTTATAAGTCTAGACAGAAAAAATGGTGTCTGCAGAAGTGCGCCGTCAGCGGGGATCCACAGGCAGGCAAAGTCCAATGTGGGATATTAGTCTTTCAATACAGCTCCCCTCCAGTTGTAGTCAATTTTTCCCAATCCAAGGAAGATTGTACAAAGAGATTCCTCTAGGGTTCACTGGGGTTTTGTAATTCCAACCCATAAGATTTTTCAAAGACGACAGTTCATTTGTAACGGCAGTAAAAACGAGGGAAGAAACACCATTTTGGCTCAGCCCTCTCAAGGGATCGGAGAGCAACCATTCAAAAAGTTTTCGTTCATAGTTTATTAGGTCAGCTCACTTTCTTTCTTTCGCAATTGTTCAAAGAAGTCATTATCCCATTGCTTGAAAGAAGTGAATATCAAAAGGGTTTTTCCCCAGTTCTCTCTCTCTCCTCCGAGAGTGAGATCGTATAAAGCCGCTTTTCCGAGAGGGGGGGGGAGAAAAACCCCCCTCTCCAATCTTAACACTTTACCAAGATCAAAGAGTCTTAGAAAGACTGCTAATCCTTATTTACTTAGTTGTTCAAGAAGCAAGAAAAAGACCCCAGGGGAACTCCCCCCTCACCGCATTTCTGCTGTTGCCTTCACGTAGAGCATTTTCTTCCGATCTCCTCAGGACGAAGGCGCGTGTGGCATGCACCCCCCCCAAATGCCTCCCGGTGCCTAGGGCAAAGCTGGCAGCTCCCCTGCGGCGGCCGCCACTCCAGGTGGCTCCAGCAAGCCGCCCCCTTGGCAGGACACCCCTACATGGCACCCTGTGCCCCCCCCCGAGTCAGGGGGAGCCCATCAGGATGGCGAGCAGCAGACAACATGTCCGTCATCCACAGAAACCGGAAGTGGAATTGGCTGCATCCAATTCTTAATCACCATGTCTATTGAGGAGCAGCTAGGCATACGCACAAGACCCCTAGACCATCCCATTCAGTTTGAGCAGGTGGATGGGACACTAATTGGAGGGGCCCCAGCCAAACTAATTACTGACTTGGTAAAGTTGCAGATAGGGCGCCACTATGAACTCCTCAGATTCATCATAGCTCCAAAGATGTATGAATCAATTATCTTGGGGCTTGCATGGCTGGACAAATGGACACCTACCATAAAGTGGGAGGACGGCATTCGGAAATTGATCATAAGCTTTGGGCCACTACCACCCATGAAGCCAGAGGGCCACCCAGGGACTATGAAGCCCAATAAAGCAGACCGCCCAGTGCCTGCAGCCCCTGCAGCAGACACAAAATCCACAGGAATCCAGCAAGTGCCGAAAGAGTACTGGGACTTGGCAGGGGTTTTCAGTGAGGAAGATTGCAACTATCTCCCCTCTCATTGGCCCACCTATTGCGCAATAGAGTTCATACCTGGGGCTACCCTACCAAAGCCGAAAATGTACTCCATGACTCCCAAAGAGATGGTAGAATTAAGGAAGTACATTGACATCAATTTGAAGCGGGGCTTTATTGAACCAGCTAAGTCAGAAATAGCGGCCCCAGTGCTCTTCAAAGAGAAGAAAGATGGCGGGGTTCATCTCTGCATTGATCTGCGGGGGATAAAAGCCATATGTGTAAAAAACACCTACCCCATCCCCCTCATGAAGGATATGTTGAACCACTTGGCTAAAGGCAAGGTGTTCACCAAACTAGACTTGGGAGAGGTGTATTACCACATACGTATCAGGGAGGGAGATGAATGGAAGATCACATTTAACTGCCCCCTTGGCAGTTTCCAATTCAAACTTATGCCTTTTGGGCTACAAGGGGCCCCTGCAGTCTTCATGTAGTACATAAATGAGGTGCCTGGGCCACAGAGGGTTTATCTATTTCTTTGGGAAAGATTCCTTCCCCAGTCAGAACACCATCATCCACTTCCCTCCCTGCCTAGGATCAGCTTTGGGAATCCCTCCATTAAGACAATAGGAACAAAGGAGTTTGAACAGAGTTTCCAGGTCAGCCTCCCTTCTTTGACACAGAAAGGTCACACTGAGCCCTCCAAAGGCAAATTCCCCCTGGGATTCCTGGACACCAACAGCCCTTGCTCAGCTGGGCTCAGAGCAGGGCCAGGACAGCTGAGAGTTGGGAAGGAAGGGACCACACACATTCAACAAACCATGCCAGCCACAATAGACTCTTAGACACAGACCGTGGTCTCACAGATATTCCTAAATGGTGCCTTTAAGTGGCAATGGGAAGGGATGTGGGATCGAAGATTGTGAATCCCACTCCTGACACCACTTTCTGTGGAAACAACAACATGACCCCAAAAAAACAATAATCAAGGTTTACTGCAATTATTATTTATTCATTGTCCACTGAAGGAATTTCCCTCTGTAAAATAGTGGGAGGAAATCCCACAGACAAAAGGATGCACTCATATTTAAACATTTCTGGAAAGGAGGACAAAATTATAACCCTCAAGATGCATATCTAATAAAGGATATAAGCATGAATATACATAATTAGCATGCATCAAGGTACTTTCATGCCCACCCTCTGTTACCATCTCAAGAAAGAGACATTGTCCAAATAAAAAAAATGTATTTCCACAGCAGTTTGGGTAAAATGTATTGAGAAATGAAGGCATAAAGGTTGCCCATGCATTAACTTTTTATTTCTACCTTGTTAACACATTCTCATTCCTCCAAGAAATCTTCAGAGAGAGCCTCACAATCTTCCAGATAATCTTTATTGATTTGAATAAAAATTGTTGCCCCGATCATGTACAGAAAATAGATTGGAATTGAAATTCCTCTTTTTCACATTTCCACATTTCTTCTGGCTGTGAGATGCTCCTTTGTGTTCAGGTCTGGCCTCAGAAGGATAATGTAGCACTTGGGGATGAAGATGCAGCCCAGCAGACCAGCACTGGAGGCCAGGATGGAGAAGACCTGAACAGCCACCATGTATTTCCCTTTGGTGCTCAGGTAGGTGGGCACAAAAGTCACCCAGACGCTGCAGAAGACCAGCATGCTGAAGGTGATCAGCTTGGCTTCGTTGAAGGCCCCAGGCAGATTCCTGGCCAGGAAAGCCACCGTGAAGCAGATGGCAGCCAGGAAGCCCATGTAGCTGAGGGTGACGTAGAACATGACAACAGCCCCTTCGTTGCATTGCAGGATGATCTCTCCAGGCTGGGAGTGGAGGTCAGAGTCAGGGAATGGGGGACAAACTCCCAGCCAGATGGAGCAGATGATAATTTGGACTGTAGAACAAGAGAGGATGATGGAGTTGGCCAAGCTCTTCCCCAACCATCTCTTCACTCGGTTTCCTGGTTTTGTGGCCAGGAAAGCCAGCACCACCGTGATGGTTTTGGCCAAGAGAGAAGAAATGGCAACTGAGAAGATGAGGCTGAAAACCATCTGTCGGAGAAGGCAGTTGGCTTTCCTTGGTTGACCAATGAAGAGAGAAAAAGACAAGAAACAAAGCAGGAGGGAGACCAGGAGGATGTAGGAGAGGTCCCGGTTGTTGGCTTTGACAATGGGAGTTTCTCGGTATTTAATGAAGATAATTAAAACAAGGCCTGCAATTAGGAACAAGACCAGGGCAATAGAGACCAGGATGATGCCCAGAAGGTCTTCATAAGACAGGAAGGTTATAACTTTGGGGATACATTGGACTCTTTTCTTATTTGGATATTTATCATCTGGACAATTGGTGCATTTTTCTGTATCTGAGAAAGCAAAAAGCAACTTTCTTTAACATTCTGTCCTTTTATCTTACAGGAAATACCTTCTTTGGAGAACAGCTGATACCATGGGCATTTTCCAAGAAGTATTTCTTAATGATTTCATTGAAAAGAGCATAAGAAGGATATTTTATATATATATATTTGAAGTTGAGGGAAGTCCTGGGATGTTAATTATTTCCTGTGTAGTGTGTAGAATCTTCATAGCAACCTCCATTATTAGAGGCTAATAATGAATCATGTAATCCTTTTAGGAAAACCCCTGGAGTCATTCCTCAGGGCAGTTAATATACTGGGCCTCCCATGTGTTGCACCCCCCTCCCGCCGGCTGCAGCCCGGACCCCACCTGCTCAGCGAGGCAGCCAGCCATGAAATCGGCAAGCAAGCGGGCGAGCCTGGCCTCCAATGGCTCCATTTGGCAGGGGCCTCATGCTTGCTATGTAAACATAAGAAGTTTTAGAAAAAATATCATGGAAAGTTTAAAGGAAGATGGTTAATTTCTATTTATAAAGGTCATGTGGGGGTGGCATGCAGGCTGCTCACCGACCCAGAGCGGCAGGGCTGACCTAGAGGGTCTCCCAGCTGGGAAGAGGCACCTGGAGGAAGTGGGGCCATCCAAGGGCCAACTGCAGCCCGCAATGGGATGTGAAAGATGGCCACCCAGCATAGCTGGGAGCGTCCCCAGGTCAGTGGGATGGCAGGGAAGTTGCGCGGAGCTGGGGGTGGTAGGGAGGCAGAGGTCGAGGCCACCCTGGGTGCCTGCAACAGGATGCTTCTTCCTGCCATCAAGCCTGCACAAAGCCCCCCCCAGCCTGGGTTTCTGTGGCGCCCCAGGGGGAAAGCACCACAGATCAGCGAATGGAGTGGTTTTTTAGCTTTCCTGACTCAGGACACCACTAATTATGTGTTTCTTGTTCGAAACTGAGTTCTGGGTCAAAAGTAACATTTTCTGGCTGAATTGAGTCCTTTTGCCAATTCTGAGCTTTCCATGAGGAGTTAGACCAAAGCCTGGTCTAAAGGAATCAGAAGAGAGCTGGGCAAGGTGAGGCTGAGCCACGATGCTTCTGAAAAGGCTGCCCAGCAGGCAAGATCCTTGCCAAAGCCTCTCATGGGAGTGGCGGGTCGGCTTTTCCAGCAGGGAAGCCTCTACACAGCTCTGGGACAGCTCAGCAAAGCCTCCCGAGGCCCTTCCCCAGGAAAACAGCCAGGGAGCAGGCAGACGGCAGCGAGTGGTAAGGGAAGGGAGGCTGCCTCGTTCCTCCAGCTCTCACGTGGAAGGCAAGGGTGCAGCGGCTGGGGAGACTGGCCATCCCCCAAGATGGCTCTCAGAGGAAGGAGGCAGAGATGCTGGCATGGGGCTCACTTCCCTTACAGTCCCCTCCATGCTGGCTGCAATCCAGGTCCTGCCTGCTTAGCTGGGTGGCTGGCCAGGAAAGTGGTGAGAGGGCGAGCGGTGGCGAGCGGTAAGGGATGCACAGCCTGCTCTCTGCCCAGAGACACTGGCCTGGCCCAGCTGGGACCGACGCCGACCTTCACACACAAGGGCTGGCAAGGTGGGTGTTAGATCAGGTAATGAAAGGCACAAAAGGCTAGCGATAACAGCTATTCATTGAAGTACGTGAAAACTTCCACTGAGTAGATGGTCGGACAGCTCCCCTTTTAAATGGGAGCTGTCCGGCCCTTCAGCCAATCAGGTTCCCCTCTGTTCCCGCTGGCAACAGAGGACCTGAGTGGAGACTTCCATTGTCTAGTAGCAATAGAGGGGGAAGTATCTAACAGTGAGAATGGAATCCAGGAGGAGGGGATGTCATAAACGGGGGCAGGCTAGCAGCACCCAGCTGCGGCTTTAAAGATTCAGGGCAGTGGGAAAAGGGTGCTGGCTCTGCTGAACCACGCATGCCCACCCCGGGTGTCAGTCTCAGAGAAAGCCCTCACTCGTCAGCTGATCTCCCCCCTTCTCCCTCTTTCTCTCAGAAGTATATGTGTGTGTGTGTGTGTCTCAATCTCTCTCTCTGTTTCTGACTCTCTTTCGAAAAGTTGTCCGCTGGGCCAAGCCAGCAAGCTCACCTTGGGGTGCTTGCCAGCCATGGCGGAGGATTCCTTTTGGACAGCCCTCCTCCTTCTCCTCTCGCGACCCCCTGGTTGGCTGTGGCAGGGCCGGGAGGGTGCGCACAATTAGGGAGACCTCCCCCCCTGCTCAAGCGAGTGCCAAACTGCAGCAAAGGTGCACGTGGGATGGCCAGCTGCTCACGTAAGGAGGGTCTTAGCAGGACGCAAAAGGGCGCGGCTTCTCTCCTGCACTATGGCCCTAGTCATCACCTTGCCATGTCCCCCCTGCAGCTCCTCAACCAAGCGCAGAGGGAGCAAGCTCCAGCCCGAAGCAGCAGGAAGCTAAGGCTGCCTTACGCACAAATGTGGCATGAAGGGAGCTACTCAGCTGCTTCGCTCCTGCTCTAAGGCAACCCTCCTCCTCTACCCTCCTCCTCCTCTCATGGTGTGGGGGTGGGAAATAACACAGCAAGGCGATGGCTGGACCCAAGGAGAGAAGCCCTGTCCTTTTGCATCCTGTTAAGACCCTCCTTAAACGATCAGCCATCTGCTCCATGTGCCTTTGATGTGTTTTGGCGCTCACTTGAGGGGTGTCTCCCCACGCACACGCACCCTCCCGGCCACACAAAGCAGCTAGATGGGGAGTGTGTGTGTGTGTTTGTATGCCTTCTGCGGTGGCAGGGAAAGCGAAGCTTCTTTGCTAGCCTCCCAGCTGGCAAAACAGAAATTTTCACTGGTCCTTTGGGCGTGGCTAGGTGTGTGTGTGTTTGTGGGGGACATACTGTATGACTGAATGGGCATGTGCATGAGTGACATCAAGTTGACCATGACCAGCCAGTCACATGCCCCCCCCCAGGGACAACCAAAGAACTGGTAGTAAAAAAATTTGAAACCCACCCCTGACCTGCAGTATCTTATATCTTGAAGCAATGTGGAATTAAAGGGAAACTTACTAATAGTGAGAACCATTAACCAATGGAGCAGCTGGCCTCCAGTGTTTTGGGTTCTTCAACATTGGAGGTTTTTAAGAAGAGACTGGACAGTCACTTGTCTGAAATGGTATAGGTTCTCCTGCTTGAGCAGGAGTAGAAGATCTCCAAGGTCCCTTCCAGCTCTACTCTGATTGATTGATCTACATGACTGGCAGAATATTTGTGTAATGAGTTCCCCCCATAACTATTCACAGCACCACATTATGGACCAGTGACACCTTCTCAGTGATCCTCAAGGAGAGGATTCAATATACAGTGAATTGCAAGGTCTTTCAGGAGGTGGACCTAAAACAATTCATCAAGTTTCAAAGAACTCAAATGTTCCTAGAAAGGTGAACTTAGCAGCACAAGTCGAAACTAAAAAGCAGGAGAGCTATTTCCTCAGGGCTTTTAGTAAAGCTTGCCCAGTCTGCCACCCCCTCCTCCCATCTCCTCCCAGCCCTTCCTTCAAGTCTTTTTGATTTACTTCCTTTTAGATAAGAAATTGTGCAAGGTAAAAATTAAAAAACCAGATGAACTTCTAACTTGTACTTTCATGAAAATGTTCTGGATGGATCCAGTTCCACAAAGCCTCCCGTTTTCCTCAGTGTGACCCACCTTCCTGAGTGGAGAAGGTCCCCTCTGGACAAGGAACGCAGTCATAGCAGCAAACTGGCTCTCCTTCTCGAGCCCTCTTGACAAATCCAGGACGACAACTTTCCACACATTTGGACTGAGGCAGGGACTGAGCAGAAAAACAAGGAATACCAAAGAAAAGATGTTAGGACTCTCCGTCCATGGAAAACGGAGGTAGAAATGGATGGAGACAAGTAGCCTCTGGTCTTCACCGAGGTAAATATGAAATCTCTGACTACTTCTAAACAGATGCAGGAGGTAGAACAACTGGCAGGTTCTTCATTTAGTTCCTCCCTTTTCCTATAATAAGGTACTTTTCTACTTAATAGTCTAGAGGGATGGAATTGAAAAGTTTTAAGTATGATGATATATTTTTATTAAAACTGATAACAGTTTTCTATAAAATATTTAGGAAACTTTTATTCCATTAGATTTTTTAAATACAGAATAAAACTGTGATGAAGAAAGAAACTTCTGACCAGTAAGATCTTGAAAGGTTTCCATAAAACATGGCAAAGGTCCCATCTGTTGAAGAACTTCCATTAGATGACACCAACTGGCATGGAAGGCCAACCATCCTGGAGACTATAGGCTTTGCCCACTTGAAATGGGACCCCAGGCTTTAGAAAACAGAGAAAAGACAGCAAAATGTATCCCACCTTATTGAGCAACTTTATCCGTGAAAGAACAGCTTGATTGATAGAAAATCTCTGTCTTTCAAAATAGGCCAGTTTCTCTGTCTTGGCATCCTCCTTGGGGGGAAGCAAGTAGCCGTGAATGCCCAGATCTGCTTTTATCTCTCCATTTTGGTCCAAGTACAGTTTAAAGTGGGAAATATTCCAAAATTCATTCTTCTTCAGGAAGGGATGAAACTAGAATGGGAACATCCAGGAATATGAAAAGTAAAAAACTTAGTTTCTTATCTCACTTTGAATCTTTCTTCTACAATTGTTTAATTTCCAAATATGATTAAATAGGTACAAATAGTGCCATTATCTTTATAAGCGAATGAAAAAGTTTGAAAAAAAATTGACAATCATATATTGACAAAATATAGAGAAAATATAATCAACACAGTTGGTCAATTACAGGGAACATTCAATAAAATGAACAGAGAAAAAAAGATGATCTATAAACGCTTTGAAAACAACAGGTTGATTCCCAGAAAGCATGGGTTTATCAAGAAGAAATCTGACAGGCTAATCTTCTCCTTGGAAGACACCCCCAGATGTGCTAATTCTACTTGATTGTAATGGGACATTAACAAAATTTTGAATCTCCCACCAGCTCTTTTCTCAGCCTGAAAAGTTAGGGAGGATCCTTTCTGAGTTTCTTTCTTTCCCATTATGCAGCTGCAGGATTCTCCCCTCTTATCTGATCCTTCCCTAGGCAGCCTCTCTTCTCCTCATCCCAAAAGTCATTTTCGCATATCATCACACTTCCTAAATAGATAATGGGAACTCTGGTGATAGAACTGGATTTCAGTAAAGGACTCACAAAGAATTTTGTGATAGGATTAGAATTCTGAGGGGTGGTATGATAACTAAGTGGATATAAGCTGTCTTTAAAATGATATCAAATAATTTTAACCCTTTTTAATGTTTCCTAGGAAACCTGAAGGTGATGGATAACAATTTACCATTGGTCATCCATTTTTCTATGTTGTCATTAACATGGTCATTAATACAATTTTAGAGTAACTGAATTTGATGTGATTTAAAGAATATAAAGTCTTTCAACTTAGAAGCCTTATTTGAAACTTCATTTTAAAAGTTTGATAAAATAACAATGGGTTTAAATCAACTTAAAGGCAATAATCAGAAGGAAGCAACAATTGTTGAATCGGATGGAGTGGATGGATGGACTGGAACTTAACTTGCATCCCTGAGGAAGGAGTCTAGTTTGACAGCAGGCTGCTTGGAGATGGCTGGAGAGGCCATGGACCCTGAAGACTCAAAGTGGACAGAATGGAGGACTGATGAAATGGATTCTTTCAAGAAGATTGAGGAAGATTGGGGAATGGACTTGTCATATTTAACTGGAAAACAAGTCTTAAGAGCCGTTGTTTTTCCATTTACAGGAGATCCTATGACTTTGGAGAATGGAAAGCAGTTGTTGGGGAAGATCCTATTTAAAATTGTAAGGAAATGTATTATTATTAAGAATCAAACAAAGATGTTTAACCCTGGACAGGTTCTGGATGGATCAGAGATAATGATTGTGGTGACTGTGGTAGATAAGAAGTACCTGTAAATTTTATGTGAATTAAATACATAGCAGATAACAGACAATTTTGAAGTTTTGAAATTTAACTTTATTGTTGGATTGCCTGTTAACTATGTTTTTTATATGCAGCAGACAGATGACAAGTTGCAAATAGATGTGTAGTTTATAATTATGGGCCTGTTTTGGAAGAGGGAGAAACTATTATTGCTGTATTGTATTCAACTGGAGGGACAATATGCATGTTTTTGCCTGTTTTTAATGCACAATTAAAAAAAAAATGTTTTCTCTAGTTTTGTTTTGTCTTTGTAATAGTTTTTTCTTTGAAACATTGTATTTTACCTTTTTGAATAAAATAAAATGTTATAAGAGCAATACCAAGTTTCCAGAAACAATATTTATGATTGTACACAGAGAAGGATGCATAAGTACAAAGCATTAGAAAAATATCTGATTTTTAGCTAAAAGGGCTTGACTAACAATAGAGTCTCAAATAACACTCAAATAAATGATGGACTGGAAGAAAGATGAGGGATATCAAACTTGATATCCATGTTTGTGAAAATGATCTCAAAATCGTAGTTAACTGGAAACAGAATATGAGTCAGCAGGGAGATGTTCATGGAAAGAAGGCAAATGCAGCCATAAGAATCTCAGGAAATGAACATTCTGGTTTGGGGAGACCCCAACTCAAGGACCAGGTCCCCTTGCAGGCACCACACTTGGAGGAAAATTCTGCCTTGCCATGCCCCGCCCTGCCCCTACTTGCAAAATCTATGTGAACTTCAGGGAAGGACAAGGAAGCCAAGGAAGAGATCAAAGGAACTGCTCTTAGCCTTGAGGAAAGACAACAAGGAGAAGAGCTGAAGATCAGGAGGAGTCTGGGAGCCCCTTTTCCAACTGACACAATCTCTTGGTTGGAGAAGGGAGGATACAGCCAATGGTGGGATTCAGCAACTTCAGGCTCCCCGGTAGTAAAAATTCTGCCTGGCCACACCCTGCCCCACCACTACTTGCCTCGCAGGCCTTGGCTGGGGCCTTAGAGTCATAGCTGCAGCTGCTCTTTGGCTCCCTTGCCTCGACCACGTGGCCACGCAGCCCAGCCTATTTGCCTGCCTTTGCCCTGGCCTCCTGCTCTTCTTGGCCTGCTCCCGAATGCCCACCTCAGGCTGCTCCCAACCACTCCAGCAGCGGCCATTCTTCACCTTTTCCCTCTTTCCTTTCTCTTTTACTTTCCTTCCTCTTTTCCTTTCTCTTTTCCTTTCTTTTTCCTTCCCTTCCCTTTCCCTCCCTTAGTCATCCTTTCCTTTCCTTTTTCCTTTCCTTTTTCTTTTCCTTTCCCCTTCCTTTTTCCTTTTCCGTCCCTTCCCTTTACCTCCCTTCTTTATCCTTTCCTTCTTTCCCATTTCCTTTCCCTCCTCCTCCCTTCCCTTCCTTCCTGGGGGTCTGAGGGAGAGTCAGGGGACCCCTTTCCTCCTTGCCCCCCTCCCCAACATCTGCTCTGGTGGCAATTATGGCTAAAAGGCCTTTGGAAGCTGCGGCTGCCCCCTCCCCCTCCCCATTGCAGAAACTCCTCTTGCTGCAGAATTGGGATCGCTCCATATTTCCTGGCTTTCAGATCTTCTTCTCTTGTTGGATTAGGGTCTCTATAGCCTCCTCCCAGGCGGCCCACGATGTTGAAAAGCTTCAGAGTCCTCCCTCCCTCCCTCTCTCTCTCTCTCATTCTTTCTTTCTTTTTCTCTCTCATTCTTCCTTTCTCTCTCTCTTTCCTCTCATTCCAATACTTAGTATAAACAAGCTGCCCACCCTTCCAAATCCCCACAAGTCCCCCTCCTCTGGCTGCTTGCGCGGAATATGCATGTGTATGTGTAATGGTCAGTTTCAGCCAAATGAGTTTTTGTTTTAGATGGGTCTCCTAGATTTCGAAGGACGAAGGGAAGGGGTAAGAAGAGAAAGAAAGAGAGAAAGGGAGAGAAAGGAAGAGACAAGAAAGAAAAGGAAAAGAAAGAGAAAGTGGGAGAAAGAAAGAGGGAGGGAGGGAGGGATGGAAGGAAGGGAAAGAAAGAAAGAAAGAGGGAGAGAGGAGAAAGTGAATGAGATATAGTTGGATGGATGGATGGATAGATAGATACGTACATGGAGTGAAGGTGGGAGAGAGAGAAAAAAATGAAAGGAAGGAAGGACGCAAACCATGGCTTCAGAAGACTCTTTGAAACAGCAGAGCAGTCTAGGGCTGTAAGGGATCTCAGAGGTCATCTTCTAATCCAACCCCTGCTCCAGCAGGGTTAGAAGGGACCTTGGAGGCCATCTAGTCCAACCCCCTGGTCCAGCAGGAGACGTTATATCCTCTGGATTATTTTGGTGCCTCTAACAGAGAGGAAAATTGCCAGAAAAGGGAAGGAGCTTACTAGGACAAGGCTGCCATGCAGAGGAAGGCAGAGACAGTCCTTGACTTATGACAATTGAGCCCAACATTTTGGTTGCTAAGCAAGAGCATTGTTAAGTGAGTTTCGCCACATTTTACTCAGTCCATGACATCTCCTGGCTCTAACAGTCATGTGTAAGCTAGGGAAGAGCATCTGAAGGTGTGTGTAAGAAGTTATAGTGAGATGTATGGGAGAAAGTGGACTGTGCTTTTCCAAACAAAGTGAGGTTGAATGTGTATAGTTTTAGAAGGTGTGTGTGTGTGTGTGTGTGTGTGTGTGTGTGTGTGTGTGTGTGTGTACGTACACATACCAGTGGTGGGTTTCAAAAGTTTTTAGAACCTATTCTGTAGGTGTGGCCTGTTTTGTGGGAGTGGCTTGGCGGTCATGTGACCGGGTGGGTGTGGCCAAGTTGGAAAATGTGGTGAAATTCACTTAACAATGCTCTTACTTAGCAACCAAAACTTTGGGCTCAATTGGGGTCATAAGTTCTCTTTCTTTTTCTTATTTTCTTCCTTCCTCCCTTCTTTCTTTCTGTGTCTCTCTCCCATTATTTTCTTTCTTTCTCTTCCTTCCTTCTTTCTTGTCTCTCTCTCTCCAACTTTCTTTCTTTCTCTTTCCTTCTTTCTCATTTTTTCTTTCTCTCTCTATCCCTCTCTCTCACACACACCATTTTCCTCATGTCTGCCACTGTTCTTCAAACAGGCGAAGAAAGAACAGGAGGCGAGGATTTGTTGGACAAGCCCACGGGCGTACGCTGCTCTCTCCTCTGACAGCTGCCTCTTTTCCACTGAAGGGGGTGGGGAATCCATACGATTTCCTCCCTCTGCAGGGGTTCCCCACCTCCCCTTCATTGGAAACGAAGCGGCTATCAAAGAGAAAAAGGCAGCACACGCCACATGGGCTTGTCGGGGCCTTCGAACGAACAGGTACGCTAAGGCAAGCTAAATTTCACCATCCGGTACTCCCGTATCTGTCCGTACCAGCTGAAACCCACCCCTGGTACATGCACATGCAGTATATATAGTAGATAATGTATTTTTCTGTGTGCCTATACACACACTATACTATGTAATATGTATATACACATATGGCATATATACAGTACAGAGGATTAAATTGTGTATTTTGGATGTTCAGTAGTAGTAAATAAATAGACAGGGAAATTGTATTTCCTTGAGGCAAAGAGAGGCCAGGCAAGGTATCTCTTGATGTGAGTGATGTCAAGTTGGTCACACCCACCCATTCACATGACCACTGAGCCACACCCACCCAATAAGAAGACCACCAAGCCATGCCCACAGAGCATTGGCCAGATCTGTTGAGATGGTTCCCCTCCTTCTCCTCTGGATTCCTCCTCCAAAGGATCCAAGGTAGCAAAAAATTTGAATCCCACCACTGGATACACCCCTCTTCCAATACCTGACTCATGTTACACATGAATGTAAGATCTGCTCACTATTATTCCACAGTGTCAGACATGGAAAAATGAATTCAGTTACAAGAGATAAGATTTTAGCTGAATAATTATCTGCCAGGGGCAGATAAGCCTAACTATAAGGTCTGAAGCCAGACTCCATTTTCTGTCAGCCTTTGGAGAAGACGGAAGCAGCCATTGTGACCGAGACCCCTGGTCATCCGGAGACGGCCTTCCTCCCTCACACGGAGCATCGTTGGGGAGGTTCCAGCTGCTTCTTTGGTGGCTGTTAGTTAATGCTGCCTATCTCATCTTTCTATTTGATTTCCACTCTTTGCATCTCCTCAGTTTCTCCTGCCCTCTTCTCCCAATAAAGCATCCAGATCCATGCCAAGCTCCCTTTCATTGGAGGAGAATAGGGGGCTTAGCTGCCTGTCCAGCTGCACACAGACACACGTGCAATGGGGACGGAGGAAAGGTGGAATTCCACCAGGCTAATCACAAACCCACAAATACGGGAATTTATTTTGAAAAGAATACAGCATTTTCCAATTATCAGTGCTAAATATAAAAATGCCATGGTATGTACTCTTTGGAACCATTAATTCCCTGAGTAATTAAATTGGCCAGATCTGTTGAGATGGTTCCCCTCCTTCTCCTCTGGATTCCTCCTCCAAAGGATCTAAGATTAATGGATCCATATCGGGACCCCCATACCTGCCACGGCTGCAGCCTTGGAGACCCTGACATTTTTTCTCCCTCCTTTCTTCTCCTCCTTGGTCTGGAGGAATAAGTGGCATTCAAGGCCTGGGCCAGAGTCTTAATAAAACTGTAAGGTTGGTAGTAATTTGGGACCCTTCTTGTGTTCCTTTTCCACTGGGTCTCCAGTGGGGCTTTCTGGGTGCATCTTCTGCGGAGTTTGACAGAAAAGACGTTCTTTGAAAGAGAACAATGAAAATAATCATCTTGAAAGTTTTCTTCCACAAAAAAAAAGGGTTCAAAGACATCATCCTTTGGCCTTTCCTTTACCAGATAACGAAAGTTCCAAATACTATGGATGTATTTGAAAGTTTTGTATTTATGTATTGTATACCCCAAAAAATTTGTGAGGATCCAGACTTTTCCTTCAATGGGTCCTGGGAGTTGCATAAGTATTGCATGGAAAGGAATGGTTCTCTCCCAAATGAAATCAAATTCTATGAAGTGAACAAAGACGTTGACTTGTCTCCACTTAGTGAGGGCATCCCTGAGGGGGGCTGCATGTTTGATTGTTGAGAATTGCTGTGATATAACCACACAAATTCCATTCCTGACAAGCACAGGAGGAAAAATCCTCATGAAATTCTCTCCCTTCTCTGTGTCTGAAGCAAAGAGGCCAATGAGGGTCCATCTGAAGTGAAGGAGCAGCTGGACAATTGCTGGGTACTGGAATCCTTCTTTGGGGAACATCTGGTGGAAAAAGGGGAATTTGCTTTTATCACTCAGAGCCTCTGAAGCTGTTACATAATTGATCTGAAAAAGGAATTGAAAGGATTAGAGCCGTGATGGGGAAACTGTGGCATGCAGAGCGTCCTCTCCCGGCACGCCAGCCGCCCCAGCCCAGCTCCACTAGCATCCACATGCAGGAGCCACTCCTGCCAGCCAGCAGGTTTTTGGGCCTATGCTGAGGGCCAGGGCGGGGGACGCGTGAGTATTCGAGGGGGGGGGGCGCTTGCATTGCAAGGAAACTCCAGTGGGCTGGAAGTGAATCTGAATGGCCTGGAACCCCCCACCCCACCCCATGCTTCCTTGTTCAGTTGGAGGCTTCCTTCAGCCTTCAAACAGTTGCAGGTTTTTTTTTCTTTGCTTCGAGGTTGGTGCAGGAGGCTTTCCAGGGCCAAAAAGGAATAAAAACACCCTGCGCCTTCCGCACCCCATTTTGGCCCTTAAAAGCCTCCAGTCCAACCTGGAAGGAAAGAAAAAAAAAACCTGCAACTGTTTGAAGGCTGAAGGAAGCCTCCAACTGAGCCAGGAAGCACTGGAGAGCCAGGCCATTCACACTCACTTCCAGCCCACCAGAGTTTTCTGCCCCAGGGCAGAAATGAAAACCTGTCCTGTGGAGCCCACTGCCACTTGGGCGGAGAAGGCGGATGACACGAAGAAGAAGAGGAGGAGGAGAATGGCGAGGCTTTGCAGGAGCCGGCAGGGATCAGGTCAGGTGGGGCTGGCTGGCTGGCTAGGGAGGGGGCAATCATGGTGCTTAGGTGGCAGCAGCCTTAATGCCCCAACTGTGCTTGGGGGGGGGGGGGGAAATGAGAGGCCCTGCTTGAATGGGGAGGAATGTACACATACACCCTGCCTCACTGCTCAGGTGTCGCCCACACCATTGGCAGCAGTTTGGGTACACACACACACACACACACACACACACACACTTGGATTGCTCTCTTACCCTCTCTGTCTCTGTCTTGCCGCATTTGCTGCTCCATGAGAGAAAGAGCCCCATTAGGTAGTTAAGTGGAAAGTAGTTGCGGGGAGGGGAGGAGCAGGAGACTGGCAGGCAACCACTTTTTGCCCCAAGAATGACTCTGCAAAAGAGGATGGGTGCCTGAATCTGCCTTTTACCATCCCCTTGTCCCCTCCTCCTGACCTCTCCTGGTGGTCTCCCATCCTATCATTGAGGTTGCTTTTGTTACAAAGCTAGGTCTCATAAGGAGAGGGAGTGGGCCTCCCTCTGACCCACATACCTTGCCCTCCTGCACTCCCCATGGGCAACCAAGGAGAGCGAGTACAGCAGCAGTGGGAGCTGGCAATGCCCACCATGGCCTCCGAAGTCAACCACAATGGGGCCCTCATTGAAATTGAGTTTGACCCCCCTGGACTAACAGATGACCTGAGTGCTGCATGTGTTGCTCCCAAACTTACAACGTATGAGTCAAGGTTAGAAAGATTACCAGCGTGCATTCAACCGCAAAAGTCAGATTAATCAAAAGCATGCCAAATGCAAACGTTTACCTTTCAATAAAAAGGTGTTTGTATCATTGAAAGCGCTGCTATTGTTTTTCTAAACTAAAACCTCATTATTCAGGTTAAATTGCGTTGTTGGCACTCCGAGATAAATAAGGGGTTTTGGGTTGCGGTTTGAGCATTCGGTCTCGAAAAGGTTTGCCATCACTGGATTAGAGCATACACAGAGTGTAACCTAATTCAGCTTTTGTTAAATTGCTGTTTAGAGAAGCTCCGTTGTAACCTAACATGCCAACTACATAGATAAAACTTCTAGGTGAATTCCCAAGCTTAGCCTAGCAAAGTAACTTTTTGTGAAAAGTAAAATGTGAATTCTGCCAAGTAACCTTCCTTGTACCTTAAAATGTGTGTTCAGCATTCCCTAACAAAGCTCTGAGTTATACGCCAGAAAATGTATTTCTTTTCCCTTCTAAAGTCTGTTGTTTTCAGAATGCTGAGAAAAATCATGAAATTCACGTGATATCAAATTACATTTCCATAGCAATGACGTTCTGTGCAAGCTATGTGAGCTGTAAGATGTTTGGAAAATTTTTTGGGGAATTTCTGTTTTTCACTCTCTGCCTGCTCTCTTAAGGTGGGAGACAAAAAGGTCATCTAGTCTTTTGATTTCTGCAGAAATAAAAGCTGATAATCAGTAGCCTCGTCTTCAGAGTTTCAGACTTATCAGATAACAGACTTATCTGATTTTGAGCTGCATACACAATGAAGAATGCTGTGTTATATTTGAGGTCAGATCAAGTGCAAAATATTAGATTTTAATAAATCCAATTTTGTTCTCATAAAAACATTAGAATCATTTGTTAATTAGACATTGTTTAAAATATTAAAGACAGAATATTAACAAGATTGTATTATAAAAGTGGAAAATAATAAATAAATTTAAAAACTATAAACAATGTAAATCAAATTACTGTATCTCACCCCTACAATTTATTTCAATTAGATTAACATGTGCAAATGCCAACTGAAGTATTCTATTCCAATAAAGGGCCTACTATAATTTTGAGGATTGCTGCATATTTTAATGCTTCTATGGCCCAGATTCTTTGTGGAGGAATCTTTTTAGCTTCTTCTCCAATTGTACAAGAAACAGGGAGACCTCAGTTCCTAATACAATTTGTCAGTATCCAAAATTGGTCTCTAATTGAAATTTTGTCTGTTCTAACAGCCACAATTTTCAGAGTGACAGTTTCCATAGATTAAATGCCAATAACCATATTTTCTGATTTTAGACAAAGCAGAAATTGTGTAAATTCGCAAATCAGCTCTGAGGGGCAGCAGCTGGAATCCTTTTGTCCACCCCAAGATCCTCCTCGGAGGCTGTGATTGGTTTGGTTCTGCTGGTGGTTTCTCTCTGAAGCCCCAAACATCAGACTGATATAAGAACATGGGGGAATCCTTGGCCTCATATACTTTAATAATTGGGGCTGAGGAAGCTGGAGAGCTATGAGGTTTTCATTTAAGCACCACTTTCACTCATGTCTTTGATCTAACTGAGCTCCTTTGATGATGAGGGCAGCATGCTAAACATATGTACCGTATTTTTTGGAATATAAGACTCACCTTTTTCCCTCAAAAAAGAGGCTGAAAATCTGGGTGCGTCTTATACATCGAATACAGCATTTTTTTGCCTCCCGAAGCTCCGCCCCCTTCACCAAAATGGCCATGCATACCCTTTTGGAGGCTTTCAGAGAACTCCTAGGGGCTGGGGAGGGCAGAAATGAGCAAAAAATGGGCCGTTTTTGCCCCCCCAGGTGCCAACAGCACTCGATAAGCCTCCATAAGACTATGCATACAATTGTTTCGACAAATAATGGGCCCGTTTTCATGAAAAACGGGCTGTTTTTTGCTCTTTTTTGCCCCCTCCCACAGGAGCACTCTACAAGCCCCCCCCTGACTATTCATGCCTTTTATTTGAAATAAAAGTGCCCATTTTCACTAAAAACAGGCCGTTTTGGGGAGGTTTGCAGAGTGCAAAAACTTTTTTTCCCCGCCTTTCGGAAAGCTCTTTAGTTAGAGTGATTGATGAGAATTACATTGATCAAATGCTGTGCCAGCAGAAACAAGTCTTAAGTACTGCAGGTTGTCAGTGATTTCCTTCTCCAGCACATGGATAAATACACCTGGAAACACCTCCCTTCTGTATTTCTCTCTCTCTCTCTCCCTCTATCTACCTACCTACCTATCTACTCTCTCTCTCCCTACCTACCTACTGTATGTCTCTCTCTCTCTATCCCTCTATCTACCTACCTACCTACTGTATTTCTCTCTCCCCCTCTATCTACCTACCTACCTACCCCCCCTCTCTCCCTACCTATCTACTGTATTTCTCTCTATATATCCCTCTATCTAACTACCTACTCTCTCTCCATAACTACCTACTGTATTTCTCTCTCTCTCCCACTCTATCCCTCTATCAACCTACCTACTCTCTCTCTCTCCCTACCTACCTACTGTATTTCTCTCTCTCCCCCACTCTCTCCCTCTATCAACCTACCTACTCTCTCTTTCTCCCTCCCTCTCCCTTTATCTATCTACCTACTTTTTTTTAATGTGCCTCTTCAAAACCTTGGTGCGTCTTATACTCCGGTGCGTCTTATACTCCAAAAAATACGGTAGCTATTAAATTGGGTAATGGATAGGCACACACAGGCTTAACAGTAACAACAGTTCTTTATTATAACACAACAAGTAAGAACAATCCAGCGAAGGTTGAGTCTGACAGCAGCCCTTTTATAGGGAGCTATCATACCCTTCAACCAATAGGATTAAACCTCTGTTCTCGCCGGAACAGAGGACCTTGGTGGAAACCATTGTAGCTAGTATGGATAGCTAACACCCCTCCCCTCTTAGATGGAACAATCCTACTGGTAACGTAGTCACGCAGGTAGGTGGGCTTTTGGGTAGCTCTGCCTGACCTGCGCAGTTCAGTAGGAGGAGTTTCTTTGGACAGGTCAGACGGACCTGTTTGCTCTGCAGCTCCGCTTGGTGGAAGCTCCTGGAACCTTTCACAGGCTGCGGCTGGAACTTCTGGAGCCGGTTTGCTCGGAGCTCGCTGCAGGCCTGCAACAAAACCAGATACGTTTCCCGGTACCCTCGGGCTTGAGCTGACTGTAGAAGGAGTGAGTGTTTGCTTTGTTTGGGTAGGGCTTTGGCTAACTCGTGCAGGAGTTACCTCTAGTTGTCTAAGATTGGAGTTGGAAAGGCGGCCACGGAATTGGTCAATATGCCTTCTCCAATTCCTACTATTCTTGAGCTCTAGGAGGTAAGAGATAGGGCCAGTGATGCCTATCACTGTGGCAGGAATCCACAGAGTTCCCCCGGCATAATTGTGGGCTTATACCGAATCCCCTACACTAAATGTCCGAATTTTGCTTGTGGAGTCTGGGGGCGATGAGGCAGAATAATTGGTGTATAGCCGGTCTAAGTGGGACCTTAGCCAGAGATCCATGAGAAGCTCGGAGGGGCTTCTCCCAGTAGTGGCACTGGATGTGATGTGCTGAATTAGTAAATCGTGATCAACCCATGTTTGCCAATCCCCTGGGCCCATCCTAGAGAGGGCCTCTTTTGCAGTTCTCACCAATCTCTCTGCCTGACCATTGGAAACCGGATGGAATGGAGCGACCAAAGCATGCCTGATTCCCTGAGCTGCTAGGAAAGTCTCCAATTGCATGGCCATGAATTGGGGCCCATTGTCAGAGACCAAGACTTCGGGCAGGCCGTGTGTGGAGAAAAGTCTCTGTAGCACCTTGATGACCACTTCTGCCGTTGTGGAGGTCATCAGGACTACCTCTAACCACTTCAAGTAGGTGTCCACAACTACTAAGAATGTCTGGCCGTGAACTGGGCCCGCAAAGTCAATGTGCACCCTAGACCATGGTGCTTGAGGTTGCTCCCACTCCTTAGCGGGCGCCTCTGGGGGAGCAGGTCTGGACTCCTGGCATGGTGCACAGGTAGCCACTCATTCTTCGATCTCCCTGTTAGGCAATCACCAGTAACTCCTAGCCAAAGACTTCATCCTGACAATTCCAGGATGCCCTACATGTAAAGCCTCTAATACTGCAATGTGAGTTTGGGTGGAACAACATCCCAGTCCCCACATAGTAGACAGCCATTAACCACCGATAGTTCATCATGTTTAGCAAAATACATTTTAAAATCAGTCCCAACAGGCCCCTTGGGCCACCCCCTCCACACCCAGTTCAAAATTTGCTTGATGGTGGAGTCCTTCGCAAAGTGATGGGCAACATCAGAGGATGAGGCAGGCCCAGTCTCCAGGCAGTCAATGAGGAGGTCTGGCGCCTCGGGGGTAGGGTAAGCAACGGGCCGCGGCTGAGAGAGTCAGCGTGCCCCAAAGTGAAGCCAGGTCGGTGGATAAGGCAGTAGGAGTAAGTAGCTAGGAAAACAGTCCATCTGGTCATGCAGGGAGATAACGATACTGGAGTAGGTCGGTCCCCAGCCAGTAAACCCAACAATGGCTTGTGGTCTGTGATTAGTTCAAAGTCCCGCCCATAAAGGTACTCGTGAAATCTTTTTACTCCGCCCACAGCAGCCAAAGCCTCATGGTCCAACTGGCTGTAAGTTCCGCTCTGCGGCGGATAGGGTCCTGGAGTAAAATGCTATGGATGCTTCAGTTCCGTTGGGCATGCAGTGGCTGAGGACTGCGTTGACGCCAAACGGTGAAGCGTCAGCACCAACGGCAGGGTCTGGCTGTACTGGACGAGGAAAGAATCCGCCGACAGGAGTCATTTTACTGTGGCAAATGCAGTGGCCTCGGCTTTTCTTCAAGTCCACTTTGCCATTTTAGCCAAGACACCGCCATAGCACATGGGCCTCCGCCATAGCACCATCTACAGGCAATTGTTGGTATGCCTGCGCCATGTCCAATTTCGCCAAAACTTTTCTGGGTCCTAATGAATGGAAGAGATGCTGTACAATGGGTACAGGGTAGGCGCTTTGTTGTAAAGCTTTATTAAATTTGTAGTTTGCGCAGATGTGGACTGACCTGTCAGATTTGACAGGTGTCACTATAGGAGTCTCCCAGTGTGCATGATCGACCGGCTCTAGGATTCCCTGGCCTAGGAGCTTGTCAATTTCCCTGTCAATTTTGGGGCGGAGAGCAAAAGGCACTCTCCTGGGTTTTAGCCTTATTGCGGCTATGTTGGGGTCCAAATTAAATGAAATTTAATTAACCCTTCGACCAATAGGATTAAACCTCTGTTCCTACTGGAACAGAGGACCTTGGTGCTATTGTAGTTAGTATGGATATCTAACAGTACCTATAACAGAACTTGTAACAAGATAAAAGGATTGGAAAGGACTTTTTAGGTAATAAATAATAATAATAATAAATTTTATTTGATTAGCCGCAACCCTCTCCCGAAGGACTCGGGGCGGCGTACAATCAAAAGGATAAAATACACATAGGACACACATACATACGAAAAAACAAGGACAATTACATTTGTGCATGAAGGAGAGTAGACTTGTAAGTGAAGGACAATAAACACAGCTAAAACCACAATTAAAACACAGTTTTAAATCCCCTTAAATAAAATTGCTAAATTAAAAACCCCTCAGGAGCGTAACAAAGTTATGGTTGAGCCAGGCCAGATATTTGAAAAAGGTGGGTCTTGAGCTTAACACGGAAGGAGCGGAGGTCTGTAGTGGTCCTAATATCTGGGGAGAGGTCATTCCACAGGGCTGGGCCCGCCACAGCGAAGGCTCTGCTCCTAGGCACCGCCCCATGGCATTGTCTAGTGGACGGCACCTGGAGAAGTCCCTCTCTGTGCGAGCGAATAGGTCGTAGGGATGTGTGGGGCAGAATACGGTCCCGCAGGTAACTAGGTCCTGAGCCATGGAGCGCTTTAAAGATCGTGATCAAAACCTTGAAACGCACTCGATAGACCACAGGAAGCCAGTGCAGCTCGCGCAGGTGTGGTGTCACATGGGAGTACCTGGTGCTCCCCATAATCACCCGCGCGGCCACATTCTGGACCAACTGTAGTCTCCGAGTGCATTTCAAGGGAAGCCCCATGTAGAGAGCGTTGCAGTAGTCCAGGCGAGACGTCACCAGCGCATGGGTGACTGTGCGTAGGGCGTCCCGGTCCAATAAGGGGCGCAATTGGCGCACCAGGCGAACCTGATGGAACGCCCCCCTGGCCACGGCTGTCACATGTTCATCCATGGACAGCCTGGCATCCAGGAGGACGCCCAAATTGCGCGCCCGCTCCACGGGGGTGAGTTGAATGCCCCCAATGGCCAGAGATGGAATTATCTGGTTGAACCGGGGAGCCGGAACCCACAGCCACTCCGTCTTGGAAGGGTTGAGCCTGAGTCGGTTGTCATCCATCCAGACCCGTACGGCTTCCACACACCGGGACATCACTTCGACGGCCTCGTTGGGGTGGTTCGGGGTGGAAATGTACAGCTGAGTATCATCAGCGTACAGATGGTATCCCACCCCAAAACCACGGATGATCTCACCCAGCGGCTTCATGTATGTGTTGAACAGGAGTGGCGAGAGGACCGACCCCTGTGGCACCCCACAGATAAGGGGGCTTAGGGTCGACCTCTGCTCTCCTGCCAACACACGTTGCGTCCTGCCGGAGAGGTAGGAGCCGAACCACCGCAAGACGGTGCCCCGGATCCCCAACCCCTCCAGTCGGTGCAACAGGATACCATGGTCGATGGTATCAAAAGCCGCCGAGAGGTCTAATAGGACCAGGATAGAGGAACAGCCCCTATCTCTGGCCCTCCAGAGATCATCCACCAACGCGACCAAGGCCGTCTCTGTGCTGTGCCCAGGGCGAAAGCCGGACTGGCGCGGGTCTAGATAATCATTCTCCTCCAGATGTCGTGGAAACTGAGAAACCACCACACTCTCCACAACCTTCGCCAAAAAGGGAAGGTTGGAGACAGGACGATAATTGACCAGCTCCATAGGGTCCAGGGAAGGCTTCTTGAGCAAGGGTCTCACCACCGCCTCTTTCAAGGCGGCCGGGAGAGACCCCTCACCCAACGAAGCGTTCACTAGGTCCAGGAGCCAGTCGTGTGTAACCTCCCAGGATGCCAGTACAAGCCAGGAGGGACACGGGTCCAGTAAACATGTGGTAGGTCGCAGTCGCCCACGCAATCTGTCCAAATCCTCGATGACAACCAAGTCAAACTCCTCCCAAAAAGGTTTCTCAAGACTCGCCACTGGCGTCTCGACTGGGCCACTGAAGGGGACCCAATCCTTCCGGATTTGAGCGACTTTATCCTGCAGATATTTCCCAAACTCCTCTGCCCTGCCCTGTAAAGGGGCCTCCCGTGGCCTCTGAAACAGAAGAGAGCGGGACACCCGAAACAGGGCGGCAGGGCGGTTCTCTGCGGATGCAATGAGAGCGGCACAATATTGACGTTTGGCCGTTCTCAATGCCACTAGGTACGTCCTTAAATGGGCTCGTACCTGTGCTCGGTCAAGTTCGGATCGGGAGGATCTCCAACGACTCTCTAGGCTTCTCTTGCGGCGCTTCATCACCCTTAGCTCCTCGGTAAACCAAGGGGCCAGGGTGGATCATTGCCGCCGGAGAGGCCGCAAAGGCGCCACCCGGTTCAAGGCCCCGGTAGTCGCATTATTCCACGCGGCCACCAGGTCCTCTACCCGAGGGCGGGTCAGGGCTGCAGGAGGTGGCCCAAGCTCCGTCTGGAACCTGTCTGGTTCCATCAAGCGCCTGGGGCGGAACCATCTAGTGTTCTCCGGTTCCGCCTCCCCGCAGCGAGGAGTAGCACCAGGGAAGTCAAGACGGAGGAGTGAGTGATCTGACCACGACAGAGGAGTGATGGTTAAATTCACTCCTCCCAGATCACTCAACCACTGGCGAGAGACAAAAACAAGGTCCAAGGTGTGACCTCCCTCGTGTGTCGGGCCCTGAATCATTTGAGTCAGGTCCATGGCTATCATGGAAGCCATGAACTCCCGAGCCCCCTCTGATGCTTCTCCCACCGACGGCAGGTTAAAATCCCCCATCACTAAAAGTTTGGGGGTCTCAACCGCCACCGATGAGATCAGCTCGAGGAGCTCAGGCAGGGTCGCTGATGTATGGCGGGGAGCCAGGTATACTATCAGCAAACCCATCTGCCTCCTAGGGCCCCATTTCACAACCAGGGATTCACATCCGGACGTCTGTAGCACAGTGGACTCCCTCGGCTCTAAATCCTCCCGGATAATCACTGCTACCCCACCGCCCCTTCCCCGGGCCCGGGGCTGGTGAAATGCTTGGTAACCTGGTAGGCACATTTCCACGAGGGGTAACCCTCCCTCGTGGCCCAACCAGGTTTCCGTTATTCCCGCGAGGTCCGGCTCCCCCTCCAAAATCAGATCGTGAATGAGGGGGGCCTTATTGACAACGGACCTCGCATTGCATAACAACAGCCTCAGGCCCTGGGCCTGCAGATCCTGACCACCTAGAACGCGGGGGTTGGTACAAGCGACCGGGTGTAACCAGCACCCACGGTCTCCCAACCGACTACGGGTTGTTAATCTGTCCTCGTATCTGCCCCTCCCTACGACTGTTGGGATCAAGAAGCCCTGTATAGGAATGATATCCTCTCCCCCCTCCTCCTCTCTGCTCCTTCTGCTCAAGACCCCGCCTGGTGACCTGGCTCCGTCATCGCTCCTGATCTGACCCCCCCCAACCCCTAAACCCCTAAAAGAATTTAAAAAACATTTCACTAAAAACCCCCTAAGTCTCCGCTTCCTCCACCTCTCGGGATTAATAAATCCGTCATCAAGGTGGGCCCTAGAAAGGGCGGAGGGCCACACCTGCGAGAGGGGGGATTCCCGCAGTAGGATAAGGTCTAGCCTGGAATACATATGCTGTTAAAAGTTCATTAGGGCCTAGGCTCTGTGCTGCAGATGGTATGATCGTATGCCATAGTCCAGTAAAATTATAAAAGCCGGGTATCAGTATAAAAAGTCATCCAGTCCAAGATGAGGGGGGGGGGTAATGATGATAATAAGATGGTCAAGTGCCGGTCACTGAGTGGGGGCTAGTAGATGGTCAGTGGTGGATGGCGAGGGGTAGATGGATTTTTGCTTGATAATGGGGAGGGGCAGATGGTCAGTCAGATGAAGATAGGGCGGTAAAAACCTCCAGGCGCGCACGGATGAAAAGCAGGGGCAGCTGTTAGTCCAAAAATCAGCAGGGGGGGGGGGGGAATAAACGGAACAGTCAAGGAGGTGGCTGGCAGGGGAAGAAACTCTCCTGCCAAGTCTGATGTTAAACCTCCTGCCAGTTCCCAACAAGCCTGCCAGTTCCAGCAAGCCTCCCCCCCCCCGGCCTCCAGGCGGCCTCCTGAAACGCTGCCCTTCTCCTACCGGCCTTCGGCATTCAAGTCTTGCCTAGGCCTGCATCCATGTTCTAAGCACTCCAGCCAAACCATTTCAAGCCCCAACGCCGCTCCTACCGGCCTCCAGTCCTTCCTGCTCCAGTCCTTTCCAATCCAATCAACCTCCAGTCCTCCCAACTCGACCTCCAGCATCTCCCACATCTCTCCAGTCTGCTGTAGGCCAGGGGGATTTGGCGTTCGGCTTTTCAAGCCGTCGCCACCGCCGCTTGGATTGCCGCCGCCCCAGGGACGGCATTTCAATTCCCCGCCGCCCCAGGGCTCGCTCCAAGCCACAAGCCTCCAAAAGCGACAACAGCACACCCCCGCACGCTCCAGATGCCGTCTTCTAAAGAAGAAGGAGACCCTATACCAGGAGTCCTTAAACTATGGCCTGCGGGCCAGATGCAGCCCACAAAGCCATTAATCTGGCCCAAGCGGGATCACGAGGCTGCCCTGCACATACATCAGCCCCCACCCACCGGCTGAGTGTAGACCTTACCTTCGCAAGTCCCACGGACTGAAACTGCAAAGTAAGACCAATGTTTTTGGCTGGCAGAGTGCTTCTGGGGAAAGGGGAGGTCAAAAATGGGATGCACGGAGACCCCAGGAGGGGAAAATGGCACCCTCTGCCTCAGCTTCTTAGCTCCGGCTAAGTGGCATGCAGAGCCATGTCACCTGGCACATGTGGCCTTGCCTGTTGCTCTTCCAGGTTTTTGGTGTGCATGTCTGTGCAATGATCAGCTGGCCTTTGCACGCACAGCAGTGGCAGAAACTGGAAGAGCTAGTCTGCATTTGTGCCAGCCAGCTGATCATCCCATGCGAGCGTGCCAGAAACTGGAAGATGAACTGTCTGGGGCACATGAGTGCACCAGCATGCACGCTGGGCAACACCTATTCCAGATTGCATCCCTGACAAGAGCGTGTGCACGCTCCCTTTTTGGCACTTGGTGCTGAAAAGGTTTGCCCTCAATGCACTATTCCAAGGGAGGTTTAACCAAGGCTTTATAAAGCGGTACCAAAACTTCATGTGATTTGGATTCTATCCTTCTGTTGGTGCAGCCTAGGATTGCAATGGCTTTTTTGGCAGCTGCCACACATTGCTGGCTCACATTTGAGAGATTGTCCCCTAATGCATTAACATCTAGAAAGCCAGCTAACTGTGTTTTACTTCGCTGATATAGATGAGATATTTCAAGACAAATTTCTTACCAATATTAGATTATTAACATGCAATATTTATTATAAAATCTATATAGCTGTTCAGTACCTAAAACCTTCTGGTTCTTCTGCAAGGAATGCAATTTTCTCAAGTTTAACTAAGAGGATCATGGCATAAATTTTAGCCACAATATCTGCTAGTCTATTTGGTCTATAATTGCTAGAGTCCTTTTTATTCCACTTTTTAGATAGATAAAATGCTATTATTGCCAACTTCAATCTGACTGGATAGGGTAGACATTTTTATATGTGAAAATAAAGATGCCAAGAGAGACCCCAGGGATATTTTTTTATCAGTTAAATAGTTGGTGGAATGTCTTCTCCAGGGAAAGTATTGCTTGCATTTCAAGCCTTTTATGATTAATCTCAACATGAACATAATGGGGTAAAATATTGACATTTTTGCTAATATGGAGAAAAACAGCTCTTGAATTCCATGGAGAAGAATAGGGAAGAAAATGGTAAGTGAGCACCTGTCTACCCTAGATAAGTTCAAATCACCGGGACCGGATGGATTACACCCCACGGTTCTGAAGGAACTAGCAGACGAGATCTCAGAACCACTGGATTATATCTTTCAGAGTCCAGGAACACCGGGGAACTACCAGAGGACTGGAAAAGAGCTGATGTGGTTCCCATCTTCAAAAAAGGGAAAAAATTAGATCGAGGAAACTACAGACCTATCAGCCTGACCTCAATACCAGGAAAGATTCTGGAAAAAATAATCAAGCAACGAATTTGTGAACACCTAGAAGCAAACAAAGTAATAGCCAAAAGCCAACATGGATTTGTCAAAACAGATCATGCCAGACTAATCTTATTGCATTCTTTGATAATGTGACAAAATTAGTGGACCAGAAGAATGCCGTAGATATGGTTTACTTGGACTTCAGTAAGGCTTTTGATAAGGTAGACCATAACCTACTACAGGATAAAGTAGAAGAATGTGGGTTAGACAGCATCACCACCAGATGGATTCGTAACTGGCTGACCAACCACACTCAACGTGTAGTCCTCAATGGAACTGCATCTACATGGAGGGAAGTATGCAGTGGAGTACCCCAAGGCTCTGTTTTAGGCCCAGTACTCTTCAACATCTTCATCAATGATTTGGATGAGGGAATAAATGGGGAACTCATCAAATTTGCAGATGACACCAAGCTGGCAGGAATAGCCAACACTCCAGAAGATAGGCTTAAGATACAGAAGGATCTTGACAAACTTGAACATTGAGCACTATCTAATAAAATGAAATTCAATGGTGAAAAGAGTAAGGTTCTACATTTAGGCAACAAAAATGGAACGCACAGGTACAGCATTGGTGGTACCTTGCTCAGTAGTAGTAACTGTGAAAGGGGTCTTGCAGTCCTAGTGGACAACCATTTAAATATGAGCCAGCAGTGTGCAGCAGCTGCCAAAAAAGCCAACACAGTCCTAGGCTGCATCAACAGAGGGATAGAATCTAGATGACGTGAAGTGTTAATACCACTTCATAATGCCTTGGTAAGGCCACACTTGGAATACTGCATTCAGTTTTGGTCGTCACAATGTAAAAAAGATGTGGAGACTCTAGAAAGAGTGCAGAGAAGAGCAACAAAGATGATTAGGGGACTGGAGACTAAAACATATGAAGAACAGTTGCAGGAACTGGGTATGTTTAGTTTAAGAGAAAGAAGGACTAGGGGAGACATGATAGCAGTGTTCCAATATCTCAGGGGTTGCCACAAAGAAGAGGGAGTCAAACTATTCTCCAAGGCACCTGAGGGTAGAACAAGAAGCAATGGGTGGAAACTAATTAAGGAGAGAAGCAACTTAGAACTGAGGAGAAATTTCCTGACAGTTAGAACAATTAATCAGTGGAACAGCTTGCCTCCAGAAGTTGTGAATGCCCCAACACTGGAAGTCTTTAAGAAGATGTTGGATAGCCATTTGTCTGAAACGGTATAGGATTTCCTGCCTGGGCAGGGGGTTGGACTAGAAGACCTCCAAGGTCCCTTCCAACTCTACTATTGTATTGTATTGAGAAGCCATGATTGCATCTATTGCTCACCCACCACCACCCACCCCTCACTTTGCCAGATGGAGAAAAACACACACAAACCTGTGGAACTTTGTAGGTGCCTCCTAATGTTGACATCTGGATGGAGATCTCCCTTTTAGCTCCATCAAGAAAAGTCATGAGGTTGTCCTTCCTTCCACAGCCGTAGTTGGGGACATTGGCTTCTCCAGTGGAGAGAATGTCCAGCAAGGCATCTGAAGTGTGGAAAGTGCTCCAATGGTTGTCATGGAGGTTGTAGCCCAGTGTGAGATTGTGCAGGAGCTGGGAATTCTTGTTGACCATTTGAATGGTGAAAATAAACCGTAAGACTTTTAGAAAACCAGAAACATCCCTATTGTAAAAAAAAGTGTTATTAGAATAATAGAATGAGATAGGTGATACTATAAAGATATTTTTATTAAATAGACAAATAAGGATGCAATGGAATATTGGTATATATATGAATCTAATTTCTAGAATGTTTGTTTAAAATGAAGGAATAGCAATTGTAGCTGAACATACAATGATAATAATGTATCTATGTATGTTTGATGGACAATCTGTGATCTTATATACAATTGAAAGTGGTGAGGGACAAATGGTTGTAACCAAACGACATGCTATATATAATTGTTGAGGGTTTTATGTTTCATGTTTTGTTTGTCTTTGTCTAAAAATAAAAAACTTTTTCAAAAAAAGTGCTATTATAACCAACAGCAACAACAAATACTTTTAAAAAAATATATAATCCTCCACAAGGCTACTGAGCGTTAAGCCACCATTGATCCAGAAGCAATGATCAGTTGCACAAATATGGAAATGGGCTGAGGTACAGCAACTACAATTGATTCCACCACTACTTTAAATAAAATTCATTATTCAAGTGACAAATTAAGGATTGAACTAAGAAAGGAAAATAATCTGCAGCCCTTTCAGTTTTTTTCAGACCCCTTTTTGAGTCTCTTTCACAAAATCAGACAAAGGAGAGAAGCCATGAAAATCAAAATCATTCAGGAAATTAGACATATCCTCCAATAAAGGAATAAATGAAAAATAAAAAAAACAGAAAAGAAGGAGAGTGTTAGAATGGAGGGAGTGCAACTCCATCACCCTGAATGACTTACCAATCATGGAAAACAATTTGAAGAGAAGGAGCCATGTTGAAAAGCAACTTTGTATGCCATCTTTTATTTCCAGTGGTGACTATACCGATGAGATGGTCTCCTGGGCTGTAAAAGCTCTGTGGTTGTTTTCCATCCTGACGCTCCAAACTCTGCAGGCATTTCATTCTCAGCTTCCCAGAGACTGGATGGGACAAAAGCGGCATCAGAACTTGAAGTAGGAGGTCCATAATTCATGGGGTGAATCAATCAATCTCTTTTCTGTTTCTAAAGAAGAAATAGAAGAATTCAAAGGACTCTCACAAGGTGGAATATGATCCAGTGTCTTTCCTGATTGAAACTCAGAGAAACACTCAGCTTCACCTGGAAAGAAAGAGACGAACATTCAAGAGCACAGACCCTGCCTGTCCCAAAACTCCATATTTCTCTGCCCAAAGTCTCCCCTGGAGGATTCAGCCAAAGAGCAGAGCTGAAACTTTTATCATAATTCTCCCTCTCAGGAGGGATCCCTGGATAATTCAACTAATTCTTGGACTCAAAGGTTGTTGGAAAATTCTGTAGAGGGAAATGAAAAGGAAATAATCCACATGTGATTCATAATAACAGGCGCAGAGATGGAATTAAATCAGCCATTTAAAATTGAGATATTTGGGGTCTCCATGCTTGAAAATGACCCCAGAGGGAATAAATGGCACCTGTGGCCGAAGAAAAAAATAAATGTGACATTTATTGGCATTGTGGTTAAAGAGAAAATCCCAGCAGTTAATGCCTGAGCATGCCACAGATCTGAAATAGCTCCCTGCTGAGTTGGAACCAAAAGGTACTTTATTTTGAAAGTTAATGCTCAAAGCCGTCACACAAAAGGGCTGAAGCTAAACCATGATATGCAAATTTAACCATTTAATACTTAAATAAGAATAAAAGAAGTACACAAAACAATAAAAGAGGTACACAAATACTTACATAAAAGTGTTAGTCATCTTTCACTTTATGATGTTTCCACATCCATTTCTCATTGGCACTCTCCTCACTTCCACTTTTCTTGATCCTGAGTCTGGGATCATCGGCTGAGCGATGGTGTTCTCGTAGCCACTTTCTCACTGCAGGAATAGGGCCCCATTTTGGAAGAGGTAGGCCAGTAATATTGATGGTCATGAGGTTGGTTAAATCAGAAACTGTAAGGCGACTTCTGCTCTCTGAACATATGAAGTTCATTTTAGAGAAACTCCTTTCTGCTTTTGCAGAACTGACAGCAATTGTTCTAATAATATCTTTAGCTTTTTAAATACTGTCAGGAATTGTGTAGTTCTTTGAATCTTTTAACACATTCTTCAAAAAATCTCTATAGTCATTGATATTAATGTTGTAGTTGAAAATGTCACCAAGTGTGCGCAGTTGTTCTTCAGCTGCTGTCCATGGTACTACTACTTCTGCAATATCCCAGTAAAAATGTAAAAATTGTAATTTATTCGTGGTGTCTTGCAATTGGCTCCCTGTTTTTAAATGTTCACAGTCCATTAGTCTTTTCTGCAAATTTGTTATGATGCTTCCTAAAAGTCTTTCCCAATGAAGTCCAACAAATCGATGATTTCCCACAAAGTTTTATGTTTTTGAAGGTTTCTGAAATAATTAGTCCATCAACTTTTCTTTCGTATGGACCCTTTCCCATTTTTGGCCTCTGTGGATCTTTATATGGTAACAAACAGATCCCATCTCTGAAGCTCTTTCCAGCCTCCCTGCATCTCCTCTTCAGGGTTTCTCCCTCTGGGAAGCCAGGTGAAGCTCTCCCTGCAGCTCCCTCCAAGTCCTCACATTCAGATGGTTTCTCCCTTCTGCATCCTTTCCTGGGAGAGAAGAGAAGGACTCAATGTGAAGATCTTTCCGCATTCCATGCATTGATCTGCTTTCCTCCTGAGGGGATCCTTTGATGGGAAGGGAGGGATCTCCTCTTCCTGAGACTCTTTCCAGCCTTCAATCATTGAAATGGCTTCTCCTCTTGGTTCTTTGGCTGCTTTTCCTCCTTTAAGGCCCTCATTGAGTTGGAGGGGACTCTCCTCCCAGGTCAAGTCCAATTCCTTGTGATGACATCAGATGATAATTCTCACCAACTCCTAGACCGAAATAAAGAAACAGGGGAATGGCAGAGGCAGATAATCAATACTCTAGGATCAATCCCTCCAGGTATTTTAAAGCAAACAAGCTTGCTGGATTTAGTCCACCAAAAGGGCCCGGCATTCACAACATCCAGAAGAAAAGGAATGTTTTCCCTAAATACATGCTAGAAGCTGCTTCTCAATAGAAGTTCCCTCTGATTTTGGGGGTTGGGCAACAGAGCCGAAGCCCATTGGGGGCAGGGAGGGAGCCCCAGAAGCCCCCAGAGGATCTCCTCAGAAGACCCAGCTGCCTCTTGCTGGATCCAGTATCAGATTTGTGTGCTGGGTGACCCTGGAGGAGGAGGAGGAGGAGGAGGAGGAGGAGGAGGAGGAGGAGGAGGAGGAGGAGGAGGTGGTGGAGGAGGAGGAGGAGGAGAAGGACCCCATGTGTCCTCAGGTGACCCCTGGCTTCCCTTCAGCAGGAGCCCCCGAAGAAGCTCAGGGGAAGCTGGCCCAGGTCAGCCCCTTCTCTGCCCCCTTTGAGTCCCCCATCCCAGCCTGGAAGAAGCTCCGTCTGCACTCTCCCCTCCATCAGTCACGGGGGACCCAGCTCAGCCCCACAGAAATAGGGGGAGTGGCCCCCTTGCTCCCCCCCTTCTCTCTCTCTGGGCCGGCAGCTCCCTTGGCAGGAGAGGAGAGGCTTTCAGGGGGGCCTTTGGGGGGATTTCAGGGGGGCAGAGTTGGGGGGGGGTCTTCTGACAGTAGGGCAGGGGCTGTCATTCATTTCGTTGGTTGTGACCAAAGCCCAGCCTTGTTATTATTATGACGCCACAGGCAGCGGGTTAGAGTAATGAACAAATGCAGTTAGAAGGGACCTTAGAGGTCATCTGTCCGACTGCCCAGTGAAGGGCCTCCTAGGGCTGGTTGCTCAACCTCAGCAACCTGAAGATGGGTGGACTTCAACTCCCAGAATTCCCCATCCAGCACTCAGGGTCCTCAATCCTCTTTCCATGCTTTAGCTGTCCCTCACACTGCCTGCAGGGAGCAGTCTACAGTCTGCATTTCAGTCCCAGCTGGGCCCCACAGGCAGCGAGCAGGACAACTAAAGCAGGGAAAGACCCCACAGCGCCCTCCATTTTGTGGCATCTTTTTTCTGAGGCGATTCTTTTTCCCTCCATTTTGAGGGGAGAAAAAAGCTGTGGGGAGATTTTCTCCCCTCTCCAGCCGGGACTCAGGGAGGGTCCCCCAAAGGGAGGGAGGGAACTTGGGGGGCAGAGGGGGGGAGGACTAGGCCAGGTGGCTAATGAAAATGACATGACTTTAGCATGAATGCTGTTCGCCTTTTCTGCACTTTCCACTTAAAATGAAAAGCTGGGATAGCTGCTCTGCTTGGGGGCACCCCGAGATCATCCAACCCTGATTAAATGAGCATAAATGAAGAAGGGGAAGAAAAGTGACTTGGTGTAATGCTTCAGGACATAAACACCCCACGTAGAAGGTCAATATAGTTAAAGGCCTCATGCTTCCCCCCCCCCTGATGTTTGGGGGGATAATAGAAGGACTTTCTATCTATCCCATCCCTACTTATCCCAGACTGAACCCTCTTTAACCCGTTCTTTATCTCAGGGAATAAAAATGCTGGAATAAGGCCTGATTTCCACACTGAAAATCAACGTCTTAATTGGGCCTTAGATGTTCCCATTAAGCATTTTTAAAAACATCTTCCATTCTTTTTTCCATTTCAGAAATGGATCTTATGAGCTGTTGCGACCATCCAGGGAAAGACCCCAGGACGTCCTTGGGGACCCCTAGAAAGCAACCTTTGTTTGTCCTTGGGGTCTATTTATTCATTGGTCTCTGCATTTTTTATCACCATTGCAAGTAAGTTGCTCCTGTTAAAGGGAGCATCATCACCACAACCTGGGGAGCCCTGGGGCACTGAAAGCTCCCCAAATGTTGGTGGAACTAATAGGAGAAAGGATAGAATCCCTCAGGGCTGGAAGGGACCTTGGAGATCTAGTCCAACCAACAATCTTTTCTTGAAAATCTGGAGCCTCCATTAAGAATAAGCTTCATTATCATTGTTAATGTACCAGTTGTTTATATTTGATTCTTTTCTTCTTCTTCAAAGGTGTCTGCAAGTGTCACCAGAGCAACAAAGTGAAGATGTGGAGGCCGCCATAATCACTGTAGAACCCTACACACCTGAACCCATCTACCCCAAAATCCCCATCACTGATGACAGAAGAAGGATGTCGGATGTTCTTCCTTGGTCTATCATGGGAGGGTTAGTAAGTGTTTGAATTAATTCAGTTGTCAGTTTTTATTTTTCCATTTTAAAGATATGTTGTTGTTGTTGTTGTTGTTGTTGTTGTAATTAAATTATTAGGCAGCCTACAAAGTTAGCAATAGCCCCATGGGAGTCTGACAGCAGCCAATAAAATACATTTCTTGCACAGGAACAGGAAGCTCAAGGGCAAGGCCCAAGGGAGGATATAAATGCCCCCCACCTCTCTCCTCCATGTGGTCAGCTGCCCAGGACTTCAAACCCATTTGACCCTGTTCATCAGTAAACCATCTTTCCAAACAGCCTCCATGTTTCCAGTGTCTTTCTCCCCACTTGGAACTGAACCCAGTTGGACATTTCTTCCAACAGTATGCTGCACTTTCTTCTTGGAAAGATGTACTTTCTATAGCCCCAAGGTCTCTCTTTTTCTGCCACATTTCTTACCTCCATCAAAGTTTTCCTTGTGGGAGTCGCTTATGGCCTGATAACTAGATTAAATCCAAGCTAAACTGAATTAGTTAATATTCCAAAAGGGAACTTTTAAATTAATTAATTCAAATGTAAGGCCAGCAAACAAAATACCAGGTATTTTTAATTAGTTTTAATTTTAAACAAGACCGAAGATTCAAGTAAAAAGGGGCTAATTTTACTCTGGCCTTGATATTTCAAATGAGCAGATGGACCAGTTCAGAAAGGGGAATCAAGATCTGAGTTGCAGGTTTCAAAAACAAGATGGGGTGAAGGCGGAATTCCTGAGAGGAAAGAATGATATTAAAGAAGAACAGAACAGAAATATTTAGATAGCAATTCTGAATTTTTCTTTCAGAGTCAAATATTTTATTAGAGCCCTGAGGCCAGATATAAACAAGTTTCTCAATACAAGAAGTATTCCATAGTGTCACATATCTATATGTGTAGAAGAGAAAAACCATAAGTATAACGGAGTGTAAAAATAATTAAAAATGTAGTTATGCTTGTTGATTCAAGTAAAAAACTAAGGGAGCTAATTTCTCTCTATTCATAATTTATGGGAAGACAATGGAAATTTCAAGGCTGGAAAAAGGTGAAAAATCAGGTAAATAACAGCTTCTGGGGCCATCTGAGGTTTCCCTTAATTCCCAGTCCACACCTGGTCCCAACAAGGAAATGGAACATGCTCTGCACTTTGTCCATGCTCCAGAGTTATCGGCACACAACAATGAGTCAACGTGTTGAATTACTATTTACAAACAAAATCTCTCTTGGATTTAAGGGAAAAAAATTGTAAATCAAGAGTTATAAGGCAACTGTTCATGTTCTTAAAAACTGAATTTTGGGTTCAATTCAACTTAAGTGGAACTTCATTTTTGGTGTGTTGTGTTCAGAGTGGAGGTTTTTCACTCTCCTTTACATAGCAATGTTTTTCTCAAAACAGGATCCATGGATAAAAGCTTTTGGATCCAGAGTCTTCCTCTCCCGTTTTAAGCAGGGCTCCAAGGGGGAAGGGGTTCCCCTCCCACCTGGCCTCCCCCTTTTCTGAGCCCCTCGTCTCCGTTGCTGTCAATGGGAGCATTCGCCTTCTCCCTTAAAGACGCTTTGAGCTCCTTTCTCCTTTTTGTCCCATCAGCCCTTTAGGGAGCCTCTCGTCTGACGCTATAAACCTGTAACCTCACCTTTTCCCTCCTAGGAATAAAGGCCATCCTTGACTTACAACCATTCATTTAGTGACAGTTCAAAGTTGCAACCGCACTGAAAAAAGTAACTTAGAACCGGTCCTCGCGCCTACAACCAAAGGAGCATCCCCACCACCACAGGTTACAAATTTGGGCTCAGGGCAATCTCCGTGTATCTACAAGAGCTGGGGAGTCCCGGGGTCCCCCGAGCACCACTTGCGACCTTCCCAGCTGGCTTCCAGCAAGCAAAGTCAATGGGGAAGGTCTGATTCACATAATGACTGCATGCAGTGATTCGCTAAACAACCATGGTCGAAAAGGTGGTAAAATTGGGCACCACTCACTTAACAACAGAGGTTCTGGTCTCAACTGTGGTCATAAGTCGAGGTCTATCTATATGCTGTTTCCATCAAGCAGTTCCATAGAAGACAAATTAATATTTAAGAAAGTAGCCTTAAAATATGGTACCTTTGCAAAGTGGCCCTCTGAAACTTGCACACTTGGCCATTTGCACATGCACAGACACTCCGTGAACTCTTGGTGCAAATGCAGAGGACAGAATTTGAGGTGTAGATGGAAAGATCACAAAAAGTAAACTGAAGAAAAGAGGAGGGTCAGCAGCCCCTGGGGGTCTTCTGGGGAAGCCTTGCCTTGTATCTCCTCTTTTCCACCTCTTCCTCTTTGTGGCCTCCAATGAAGGCATCAAACAGACAATAGACAGAAACAGTAAAGATAGTCCTTGACTTACAACAGTTCAGTTAGTGACTGTTCAAAGGAGTCTAGGAGCCTTTGACCTCAATTTGGTTGCTCAGTTTTATTAATTGTTTTAACAGATGTTTTAACAGATTAACAGAGTTGGAAGGGGCCTCATAGGTCATCTAGTCCAACCCTCCGCTCAAGCAGGAGACCCTACACCATTTCTGACAAATGGCAATCTAATCTCTTTTTCAAAGTCTCAAGTATTTATTTATTTATTTTATTTATTTATTTATTTGACTTCTTAGTCGCCCCCTCTCCCCCAAGGGACTCGGGGCAACGTACACTAGCAGCGGTCACAAAAATACAATATGGAGGAGGTGGAACAATAAATAAATAAATTACAATAATTTAAAACAATTAAAAACCCCAATGATAGTTAAAGTTTAAAAATTAAAATTAACAATTAAAAATGCCCAAGAGGTGGAGAAGCTCTAAATTAAGCCAGGCCGGCTAGTCGGAACAGGTGGGTCTTAAGTTTCGTGCGGAAGGAGCGGAGGTCAGTAGTTGTCCTAATGTCTGGGGGGAGGTCATTCCAAAGGGTAGGGCCCATCACAGAGAAGGCCCTACTCCTGGGTGCCGCCCTCTGACACTCTCTGGAGGACGGCACCCAGAGAAGTCCCTCTCTGTGCGAGCGAATAGGTCGCAGGGATGTGTGGGGCAGAACGCGATCCCGCAGGTAACTAGGCCCTGTGCCATGGAGCGCTTTAAAGATGGTAACTAACACCTTGAAGCGCACCCGGTAGGCCACAGGAAGCCAGTGCAGCTCGCGCAGGAGAGGTGTTACATGGGAGAACCTCGTTCTCCCCATAATTGCACGCGCGGCTGCATTCTGGACCAACTGCAATCTCCGGGCGCACCTCAAGGGGAGCCCCATGTAGAGAGCATTGCAGTAGTCCAGGTGGGACGTCACCAGCGCGTGAGTGACTGTGCGCAGGGCATCCCGGTCCAAAAGGGGTCGCAATTGGCGCACCAGGTGAACCTGGTGGAACGCCCCCCTCGCCACGGCTGCCACATGGTCATCCATAGCCAGCTGGGCATCTAGGAGGACGCCCAAATTGCGCACCCGTTCCACCGGGGCTAATTGCTCATCCCCGATGGCCAGAGATGGGATGTACTGGTTGAACCGGGAAGCCGGAAGCCACAGCCACTCTGTCTTGGAGGGGTTGAGCTTGAGCCTGTTGTCCCCCATCCAGACCTGCACGGCTTCCAGACACCGGGACATCACTTCGACGGCCTCGTTGGGGTGGTTTGGGGTGGAAATGTACAGCTGCGTGTCGTCAGCATACAGATGGTATCCCACCCCAAAACCACGGATGATCTCGCCCAGCGGCTTCATATATGTGTTGAACAGGAGAGGCGAGAGGACCGACCCCTGCGGGACCCCACAAGTGAGGGGCCTCGGGGTCGACCTCTGCTCCCCTGCCAACACACATTGCGTCCGGCCAGAGAGGTAGGAGCGGAACCACCGCAGCACGGTGCCTCCTACCCCCAACCCCTCCAGACGGCGCAATAGGATACCATGGTCGATGGTATTGAAAGCCGCCGAGAGGTCTAATAGGACAAGGACAGAGGAGCAACCCCTATCCTTTGCCCTCCAGAGATCATCCACCAACGTGACCAAGGCCGTCTCCGTGCTGTGTTCAGGTCGGAAGCTGGACTGGCGCGGGTCTAGAAAATCAGATTCCTCCAGGTGACGCAGGAACTGCTGAGCCACCACACTGTCAACAACCTTCGCTAAGAAAGGAAGGTTGGAGACAGGACGATAATTTGCTAGCTCCATTGGGTCCAGAGAAGGCTTCTTGAGCAGGGGCCTCACCACCGCCTCTTTCAAGGTGGCTGGTAGAAGGCCCTCACTCAACGAAGCGTTCACCAGTCCCAGTAGCCAGCCTCGTGAGCCCTCCCAGGATGCCAGTACAAGCCAGGAGGGACACGGGTCCAATAAACATGTGGTGGCTCGCAGTCGCCCGCGCAACCTGTCCAAATCTTTGATGATCACAGGGTCAAACTCCTCCCAGTGTGGTCTCTCAAGACTCGCCTCGGACGCCCCCACTGGAGCACTGAAGGGGGTCCATTCCCTCCGGATCTGATCGATTTTATCCTGCAGGTATTCCCCGAATTCCTCTGCCCTGCCCTGCAAAGGGGGATCCCGCTGCTCCTGTGACAGAAGGGAGCGGGTCACCCGAAACAGGGCGGCAGGGCAGTTCTCTGCGGACGCAATAAGGGTGGCACAATATCGGCGTTTGGCCACTCTTATTGCCACAAGGTAGGTCGTTAAGTAGGCTCTTACCTGTGTTCGGTCAGATTCGGAGCGGGAGGATCTTCACTTGCTCTCTAGGCGTCTCCTGTGGCGTTTCATCGCCCTTAGCTCCCCGTTAAACCAGGGAGCCCGGGTCGATCGTTGCCACCGGAGAGGCCGCAAAGGCGCAACCCGGTCTAAGGCTCCGGCAGCCGCATTATTCCATGCAGCTACCAGGTCCTCTGCCCGGGAGCGGGACAGGTCTGCAGGAGGTGGCCCAAGCTCCGCCTGGAACCTATCTGGTTCCATCAGACGCCTGGGGCGGAACCATCTAGGACAATCTGGTTCCGCCTCCCCGCGGTGGGGGGTAGAGCCAGGGAAGTCCAGCTGGAGAAGTGAGTGATCTGACCATGACAGGGGCGTGATGGCTAAATCCCCTATTCCCAAATCACTCGTCCACTGGTCGGAGACAAACACAAGGTCCAGTGTGTGGCCTCTCTCGTGTGTGGGGTCCTGAATTACTTGAGTCAGATCCATGGCTGTCATGGAAGCCATGAATTCCCGAGCTACCTCGGATGCTTCTCCCATCGACGGCAGGTTGAAGTCCCCCATCACTAATAGCTTCATCATAGTGATGAAGCTTTTGTTTCTTGCTTACTATTTCATTATTATTAAAATATTCAATCTGTGCGTCTTTTTCCCTAGGACAAATCACGGCCATGGGTGAAATTCCAGCAATCACATTGTTGATCCGGGCTGAACGGCTGACATCGTCTCCCATCAATTATGGTGATGTTGGGATCGATGGATTCCGGTATGGAGGTTCCACCGTGATGGAGGCCTCCTCATCTTCAGCTGGTGATTCTGGTGACACTTGCAACACCTTCAATGCAGAGGCCAAACAAGACATAGACCCCAAAGACGAACAATGTCACTTTCCAGGGTCTCCAAGGAACTTTGGTGGTCTCTCACTGGATGGCCGCATCAGTTCAGTCTCCTCCATTTTGGAAAGAAAAAGGGACTATTCTTGCTATTGTTATTCTTACTGTTCTTACTGTTTTTATTGTGATTATTCTTGTTCTTGTTATCTTTAATGCTTTTGGTATGTCACCATAATAAACATTGAATTGAATTGAATCGCTCTTTGGACTGATCCTGGAAAGTATTGAATGTCCAACTGTGGTTCCTGTGTGCACTCTTGTCTCACCACTTCACAAGTGTGTAGCAGAAGACCCCAAAGCAATGGGATTGTTGTCATGGTAGGATAGGTCTGTTTTGACCCTTCCCCCTCCCCACTCTGGATCCCCCTCCCCAGCCAGGATATCTACAACAGTGAAAAGCAGCTCTTGAATTCCATGGGGAAGACATGGTTGGATCCATCACTCGTCCATCCACACCCCACTCAGTCTGCCAAATAAAAAAACACACAGGATCCTGAGGGACTTTATAGGCGCCTTCTAATGTGGACATCTGGATGGAGAAGTCCCTGTCAGCTGCATGAAGAAAAGCCAAAGGAAGTTGTCCTTCCTCCCACAACTGTCACTGGGAACACGGGCTTCTCCAGTACAGAGCATGTCCAGCAAGGCCTCTGAAGGGCCAAAGGTTTTCTCTTAGCTGTCAGGGAGTATGAGCTGGAGCATCGCGGAGGCTTGCGGAAGCGCTAAGACGCATGCCCACGCTGTGCGTGTGTGCACGCGCACTGCACGTGTCTATGTGCATGCCGGTGGGCCCATTCCAACCATACTGGTTGGAAAGGGATCCGGAACCCACCACTGATACACATATACATATACACATATCTAAAGCAGATGACCAGAATGAGCCTGGTTTGACCTGTCTTCAGTCTCAGCCTGGTCATCTCCTACATTGGACTAGAACATAGAGCATAGAACATCATCAGAGTTGGAAGGGACCTTCGAGGTCTTTTAGTTCAACTCTCTGTTGAAGCAAAAGATCCAGTGCCATTTTAGACAGATGACTGTCCAATCTCTTCTTAAAAACTTCCAATGTTGGAGCACTTACTGTCTCTGAAGACAAGCCACTCTCCAGTGTGTGTAATTCTCTTTATCTGCCACTTTCAGATACAGTGGGATCTATCTTGTTACAAAACTGTCCCAATGATGATGGCGAGTGACTAAAGTTTAAAAGCTTGGTTTGAAAGTGTCATCAGTTATCGTATTTGTTTCCATCTCATAACATGAGTGTTTTGGTTCTGTCCAGGGGCACCATTGTTGGACTGTGTTTAAGACAGCAGTTGGCCTTGATTCAGCCCTGTCTAGAATATTAGGGAAGTATAAAAACTAATAGGGATGCAGTGGTTCAGTGGCTAGGACACTGAGCTTGTCGATCAGAAATGTCGGCAGTTGACCTGAATCCCTAGTGCTGCATAACTGAGTGAGCTCCCCTTACTTGTCCCAGCTTCTGCCAACCTAGTAGAAAACTAGGGACCACCTTTGGTGGGAAGGTAACAGCATTCCGTGTGCCTTTGGCATTTAGTCATGCTGGTCACATAACCATGGAGACGTCTTCGGACAGCACTGGCTCTTCAGCTTTGAAACGAAGATGAACACCACCCCCTAGAGTCTGTAATGACTAGCACATATGTACGAGGGGGACCTTTACCTTTATAGACACCAATTATCCCTTTGGGAGAAGCATGTTCTATAAAGTAGAGTCCACTATTCTTTTGCAATGGAATGTGGGAATGATCTTGGGAAATAAGGATAAGAAGTGCTGTCTATATGAGAGGCCCCCAACTTGTTAGCCATGGCTCACTACCAGACCATGGCCTATTGGCCGGTGTGCACATGTGTCTGGACGCGCACAGTCCCACTTGTGCGAGAGTTGCCATGAGCATCATGGATGCTTACGACCCCACTCGTGTGGGTACTCATGGACCCACTCATGGGAACATCGCTGTGAGCATTGCTGGCACTCGCGCAAGCAATGGGTGTTCATGCATGCACATGTGCATGCATGCATGTGGTCCTCCCGCTAAACCACCCTTTCTTTCCCCCTCCCCCCACTCCAGGCTGCCCACCCAGAAAGATTGGGGAACTCTGGTCTAGATCAGTTCCAAAGACCCTTCCAATTTAGGCTTTTTTTTGGTTCTGTTCTAGGGAATGATCAGGTAAGAGGGGACCTAGCTCTAAATTGCATAATGGGTAGAGGAAAAACTCAGAAACGAATTTATCTAATACATCCCTAATTTAATTGTTGATTAAGAAGAGTTTCTGTTAACATTGCCATATAATGAAGCAGAGTCAGCTTGGCTGGTTGTGTTCTTGTCCCGTATGCTTGAAGTTGATATCATTCAGTCATGAAATGGGTCAACCTTCTATGAGTGGGGAGAGGAACAGATTCTGTTTCAATGGAAGAAATGTCAAATAACACTGGGTGAGGGATACATCCTTGTGCCCATGTTTATAGAGTTTTACGGATGACAACTAGCACTTTGAATTGAACCAAGAAACCCATTGGAAATTTGGTGTAGTGATGACATAGTACTGTTGTTGTATTGTGTTGGATCTACCCAAGAAGCAGCCTGCTATCAAATTCTATACCAGCTGCAACTTCCAAGGGCACCTTCAAGATAGACCATGTTGCAGTAGTCAAGACACAAATTCCTGGGACATGAATCACAATCACCAGGGCATCCTATGTCAAAATATGAGAACAAGTAGAAACTTCTCAAGTAGCCGAGGCAAACTAGAGGTGAGGCTAGAAATATTGCATTGAAAATTCTGAAGAGCACCTGGTCCAGATGAGGTTCACTGCCAAAACCTCTGAATCAAGATCAGTGAGGATTGCAGATTTGGAGAATGGATGAATTGCATTGCACACACGAATTGCACATTGCATTCATGCAATCCCAGTCTGGGATTAAACTCACAGACCTTTGCACTGGTGGTGGGATTCAGATTTTTTTACTACCAGTTCTGTGGGTGTGGCTTGGTGGGCGTGGCAGGGGAAGGATACTGTAAAATCTCCATTTCCTTCCAATTAGCTAGGACTCGGGAGGCAGAGAATAGATGGGGGCGGAGCCAGTCAGAGGTGCTATTTACCGGTTCTCCAAACTACTCAAAACTTCCGCTACCGGTTCTCCAGAATTGGTCAGAACCTGCTGAATACCAGCTCTGCTTTGCACCAGTGATGATCACATACAATACTTTAACTTTAGGCCAACCCAATGCTTGACAATCAGTGGAGTTGCAGGAAAGGGTATATAGAATTAATTAGAATGTAAAATCCTCCATACAGGGCCATAATATACTGCAACTTCTCCATCTGAGAACTTAAAGGAAGGTGGACTGTAGATACTATTCTGATATCAATACTGCTGAATGCCAGTTCTAGGATAGCTCCTGAAATTAACACATTGGATTCTTGCAATCTTATTCAAACACCATATCTCTAAAGTGTGAAAGTTCAAAGTTCAATTCCCTGTAAAGGATTTGAGTTCCATAAAAGACCATGTGACCACATAGCCCTGTTTTTCTTAACCATGATGCAATTTGTCATGCACTGCCTTCTGATGGTCAATGTAACTGCAAATACCACACAGGACATATACAGGATGTAGACGTTAAAGGGGTAAAGGTCTCGTGCATGGGGACATCATGTAATGTGATGTGCTTTTATTTCTGCTCCGACAGTTTAAGGGAAGATGAACAGTATAAATAATTTAGGCAGATCTTGACTGTGTGATTAGTAGCTGTGTAACCATAAGGAAGCTGTAGGGGTGAGCTTACAAGGTCAGCCAAAGCTGCACAGGGCTACTAGCTACTGCAATCTCCCAAAAATATGGCTCAGGGAAGTGTAACGTGAATCAAATTCAGTCCATAGACTCTGAAGTTACACTTGTAAGCAAAGTTTGAGAAGTTAGCAGAGTGAGGATGTAAGGGGATGATGTAAGGGCTTTGGGATTCCTACTATGGCTCTGCCTGAATAATAATAATAAATATTTATTTCTTAGCTGCACCCTCTCCCGAAGGACTTGGGGCGGCGTACAATAAAACATATGAAATAAATATATAGACAAGACATACATATAACAAAGACATATACCAAGACATGTACATGTACAAGGAGGAGGTCGGCTAAATAAAAACAGTTAAAATACAATGTTTAAAACCCCTAAATAATTGAATACAATTAAAATACCCAAATAAAAACCCGTCAGGAGCGATATAGTTAGATCAAAGTTGAGCCAGGCCAGCTACTTGGAATAGGTGGGTCTTGAGCTTAATACGAAAGGAGCAGAGGTCAGAGGTATTCCTAATATCCGGAGGGAGGTCATTCCACAGGGCTGGGCCCGCCACAGAGAAGGCTCTACTCCTAGGCGCCGCCCCTCAACACTGTCTGGTGGACGGCACCTGGAGGAGGCCCTCTCTGTGCGAGCGGATTGGTCACAGGGATGTATGGGGCAGAATACGATCCCGCAAGTAACTAGGTTCTGAGCCATGGAGCGCTGTAAAGATTGTTATCAAAACCTTGAAACGCACCCGATAGACCACAGGAAGCCAGTGCAGCTCGCGCAGGAACGGTGTCACATGGGAGTACCTAGTACTCCCCATAATTACCCGCGCGGCTGCGTTCTGGACCAACTGTAGCCTCCGGGTGCATTTCAAGGGAAGCCCCATGTAGAGAGCGTTACAGTAGTCCAAGCGAGACGTCACCAGCGCATGAGTGACTGTGCGTAAGGCGTCCCGGTCCAGTAGGGGGCGCAATTGGCGCACCAGGCGAACCTGGTGGAACGCCCCCCTTGCCACGGCTGTCACATGGTCATCGATGGACAGCCGGGCATCCAGGAGGACGCCCCCCTTGCCACGGCTGTCACATGGTCATCGATGGACAGCCGGGCATCCAGGAGGACGCCCAAATTGCGCGCCCGCTCCACGGGGGCAAGTTGAATGCCCCCGATGGCCAATGATGGAATTAATTGGCTGAACTGGGGAGCCGGCACCCACAGCCACTCCGTCTTGGAGGGGTTGAGTCTGAGTCGGTTGTCATCCATCCAGATCCGTACGGCTTCCACACACCGGGACATCACTTCGATGGCCTTGTTGGGGTGGTTCGGGGTGGAAAAGTACAGCTGAGTGTCATCAGCGTACAGGTGGTATCCCACCCTGAAACCATGGATGATCTCACCCAGCGGCTTCATATATGTGTTGAACAGGAGTGGCGAGAGGACCAACCCCTGTGGTACCCCACGAGTAAGGGGGCGTAGGGTCGACCTCTCCTCCCCTGCCAACACATGCTGCGTCTGGCCAGAAAGGTAGGAGCCGAACCACCGCAAAACAGTGCCCCGGACCCCCAACCCCTCCAGCCAGCACAGCAGGATACCATGGTCGATGGTATCAAAAGCCGCCGAGAGGTCTAATAGGACCAGGATAGAGGAACAACCTCTATCTCTGGCCCTCCAGAGATCATCCACCAACGCGACCAAGGCCGTCTCCGTGCTGTGACCGGGGCGGAAGCCGGACTGGCGCGGGTCTAGATAATCATTTTCCTCCAGATGCCGTGGAAACTGGTAGGCCACCACACTCTCTACAACCTTCGCCAAAAATGGAAGGTTGGAGACAGGACGATAATTGGCCAGCTCCAAAGGGTCCAGGGAAGGCTTCTTGAGCAAGGGTCTCACCACCGCCTCTTTCAAGGCGGCCGGGAGAGACCCCCCGCTCAACAAAGCGTTCACTAGGTCCAGGAGCCAGTCTCGTGTAACCTCCCAGGATGCCAGTACAAGCCAGGAGGGGCACGGGTCCAATAAACATGTGGTGGGTCGCAGTCGTCCATGCATTCTGTCCAAATCCTCGATGGCAACCAAGTCAAACTCCTCCCAGGTCGATTCCTCAAGACTCGCCACGGACGTCTCCACTGGACCACTGACAGGGACCCAATCCTTCCGGATTTGAGCGATTTTATCCTGCAGATATTTCCCAAATTCCTCTGCTCTGCCCTGTAGAGGGGCCTCCCGCGGCCTCTGAAACAAGAGGGAGCGGGACACCCGAAACAGGGCGGCGGGGCGGTTCTCTGCGGATGCAATGAGAGTGGCACAATATTGGTGTTTGGCCACTCTCAATGCCACAAGGTACGTCCTTAAATGGGCTCGTGCCTGTGTTCGATCAAGTTCGGAACGGGAGGATCTCCAACGACTCTCTAGACGTCTCTTGCGGCATTTCATCACCCTCAGCTCCTCGGTAAACCAAGGAGCCAGGGTGGAACGTTGCCGCCGGAGAGGCCGCAAAGGCGCCACCCAGTTCAAGGCCCCGGTAGTCGCATTATTCCACGCGACCACTGAAGGAAGTAGATCTTTGTTAATGTAGAATAGACTGGCTCAGGCCTTAATGGTCCATTGACAATGGTGGGGGGATGAGTTTCTGCCTCCCTTTTTGGGGAAATATTCTATCCTTTTAATATTTTCTAAAATATTTCATTTTCTAGGAGAGGGGTTGGTATTAACTTCCTACAGTTGTAAGGGTGAAATATGGATAGAAGTCATTTTTTCAAGACTGTTGTAACTTTGAATGGACACTAAATGAACTGTTGTAAATCAAGGGCTACCTGTACATAAACCATTCAGGTAGATCTTGACATTCGGTGATGAACCTTCAAGAGGGCTGTAGGGGGTTGGCTTTCAAGGTCAGCCAAAACTGCCCACGGCCTATCAGTGCCGCAATCTCCCAAAAATATGACTCTGGCAATGTGTAACATGAATCAATGTCAAGCCATAGACTCTGTGTTCCACATGAAGTTACACTTGTAGGTAAAGTTTGAGAAGTTAGCAGAGTTTCACTCTCATCTCAGCTCCCCAGTTGCTCTAAGTCCCAGCTCAGGGCCTCAGAGGTCCAGAAGACACTTTGGTAATAACTTTGCACCAACTTCTTCAAGTTTCATTCAAAACATTTTCTGCAGCTGTCACTTCCTACTGTTGATAGACCTCAATTATAGGCCTCGTGGGTCAGCAGTAGAAACCAACTTGACCTTTGGAAACAAGCAAAGCAAATTGGCTTTAATTGGATAATTATAATTATTCCCTAAAGGGGTTTAATAATTTAGCAACAGGTCGGCAAAGAGCCAGTTGAGTTCTGCCTGCCTGTTTTGCAAGAAGTCAGAGTCACAAGAAGAGTCAAAAGTTTTGCCGTGTCATAAAGAGCAATCAATGATTCTTTTAATGTCTCAGACGTCCCATTGGTTTTGTTGCTATGGAGGAACCTGGGAATTAACTTCTAAATACATTGCTTCTCTACTCTTTCTTGGAAGCTTGCAGATTCAAAGTTTTGTAGGACTTTGTATGCTGAGACTGTCATTCTCTGTACTCCTAATAAAAAAAAATCCTCTGAAAATATTGGGAAACTATTATAGAAGTGTTGCAGTATTTCTTGAATGAACCCCAAATGCCTTGAACCATAAACTAAGCATATTAAGCTGAGTTCCCTTAATCCAAACAAAATTTAGCCAACCAGAATACTAGTTACTATGTCCTATGTCCTGATTTTCACAAGAAAACAAACATGGACAAGATGGCAAGAGAGTAGTATGATACAAGCCTTTTGAAAGTGTACATTGATGCACATTCAAAGGGGGTGCAGCTTGCATCATATCACTGTCTGCCATCTTGTACAACCCCCTCCTCCACACATGGATGCCACTGTTCTGTGACCCCATCCACAGCTAAACATATCACAAAGTCATGGCATACGTGTAACCAATGGTCCCATCAAACGATGATTATATGAGCCACAATTGGCTGACTTCATGCAGGAGATGATGCTCTTAGCCATGGTTTCCAAAGCACCATAGCCAACGGTGGGATGCAACTGGTTTTACAACCCGTTCATAAATGCTCCATGCTCCACCCCATCCCCCCCCCTGCACTCAACCACCGTGCCACACACATCCTGCACCCCGTTCTGGGCCTAGTAGGCCTCCCTGCAGCCTCCTGGGCACAAAAATGGGCCACGGAGGGGAGCACCACACTGCCCCTCCCACTTCAGCCCTTTTTGGGCCTAGGAGGCCTCCCTGCACTTACTTGGGAGCCAGAACAGGCAGGGTGCATGGGGACTTCTTGGAGGGGCAGGGCGGGGCCGGCTGGTTGTCAGAACTACCAGTTTTCTGAACCGGATTTAAAATTAACATCCAGTTTGTCTAGACTGGCCCGAACCAGCTGAATCTCACCCCTTACCATAGCTGAATGCAGTATAGTAGAAACAACTACTATACTGCGTTCTATGGGAGGCTGGTTTGGAAGACTAACCAGAAGCTGTAATTGGTCCAAATTCACAGTTATGTGAAGGGGACCTCAGTGATCAACTAGTCTAAACTTTAGTTAAATATAGGATCTAAAAGAAGTTTCAGAAGTCAATTATCCATGCCCAATAAATGGGAGCATACTGGAAATAAATACATTCAGGGTAATTGTGTATCAAGAACCTATTCCAAACTCTGAAATACAGGAACTACAGAGTGTGTGCTATTTAATCCAACAGACTCAAAGCTGTTTAGAACAGAAGAAGATATTACAACATTGAAATAAAACCCAACAGAGGCTCCTTGAAGACTTATCCACAGCATTGAAATCGGAAGGAAAGGATTCCTCTCCCCATCTATTTGCTCCAAAGTCCTCAGAAGAACCAGGCGTCATTATTGGCTCTCCAAATAACCGGCGTAGCTGCAACCAACTAAAATAAATGCAACCATTGTAATAATAGGAATGCTTATTCTGATTTATAAAAGGTTTATTATAATTACAGACCAGGATCATAAAATGAATAGACATAAATAAACAGAAAATAAAAAATATGAAAATAGAATAAATATCCATGGATAAAGTTAAGCAGCTTCAGTTCTTCCAAACCATGGGAGAACGAGAGCTGAACAACCAAAAGTGCTACTCTATACCCACTATATTAGAGGTGTCACTGCATGTTTGGCCCAGGGTGAAATTCAACTGGTTCTGACAGGTTCTGGAGAACCGGTAGCAGAAATTTTGAGTCGTTCAGAGAACCAGGAAATATCACCCCTGGTTGGCCCCAGAGTGGGGTGGGAATGGAGATTTTGCACCATCCTTCTCCTGCCATCCCCACCAAGCCACACCCACAGAACCAGTAGTAAAACCTTTGGAATTTCATCATCGGTTTGGCCTTTAAAAACGATAGCACTTCTTTATAACTTAACAAAAATATGTGTACTTTTAGTAGAACTATATAAGCTTCTGAAATGTAACAAATATGATTACCAACATTCTATTTGTAGTAAAAGGAATGATATGCAGAATTTGATTGGCATAAAAATAACATATTGAAATATTGAACAAGATTATAATGAACAATTATAATTTAACAAAAATGTGTATTATTATCATTAGAATTATATAACTTGTCAAACGTAAATGTGATTAATATTATTTTAATTGCATTAAAATGGGATTAGAAAGGGGATAAACAATGGAAGATTAAAATTTAATAGAAGTCTGTGTATTACTATTAAGTTTGTTAAACACAACAAACATGATTATTAATATTTTATTTGTAGTAAAAAAAGTTCTGTTTAGAATCTGGAGATTAGCATAAAATAATATACTGAAATATTGAATAATCAAAGAATGAAAGATTGTAATTCAACAAATATGTGTATTATTACTAAAAATATAAGATTGTAAACTGTATTAAATATGAATAATATTATTTTATTTGTACTAAAATGTAAGACACTCCAGTGCCACACTGTTCACACGACGATATGTTTGTAAAAAAATAAAAAATAAAAAAACTTCAGGGGAAAAAACCACTTCTTATCTCGCGTCCCTTACAGAGGTGGGTTGTTCCTGGATCAGCCCGGATCGGCCAAACCGCTAGTAGCGGTGGTGGGAGGCTCCGCCCACCCACTTGCCCGCTTCTGCGCATGTGCAAAAGCGTCACATGTGCCCAAACGGTAGTAAAAAAATTGGCAACCCACCACTGATCCCAGAGCAATATACTGTAGAGCCTCTGGTCATGACCATAATTCATTCCATAACTTCAAAACCTCATTTGACCCGAACCGAACCAAAATTAATGCAGCGGCCACACCAGTGGTGGGTTCCGGATCCCATTGCAACTGGTACGGTTGCAACGGGGCCCATTGTCCACCACATGAACACGTGCAGTGTGCACGCACCCATGCGCAGTGAGCGCATGTATCCTTACCTCTTGCGATGCCTCCACGAGCCTCCGCCACACTCCAACTGCTCAGCGGAGCGTCGCACAGGCAGCGTGCGCTCCGTGTGCGTGCGCGGAAGCACCAAAGAGCTCAAATTCAGGTAAGGAGCGGGGTGGGCCCTCTGGAGCCCCATACCGGAACAGTACCGTACCTGGGCGTACCACCTGCAACCCACCACTGGGCCACACCTGGGAATTTGGCCCTTACAAAAGAACCCCGATTTGGTCCTGGTCAGAAGCGTTTGTGACCAGAGGTTCTACTGTGTTTGTGCTTCGCTCATTCTGCTACCATCACACATTTATTCTGGTTTTCTACAACTCTACCCATCTTTTTGCATATTTACACAGGCTTCCTTTTTTGAGTGTCAGCCTTAGTCACTGGATACAATTCACTCCACATTTTGTACTTAGACTTCCAAAGAACGTTCTCCCATCTTGAGGTCCTTTTCCAAGGAATTGTTCCTAGCCTGGAATTTTCTCTCTCCTGGAAAGGTTCTCCAGTATCCCCACCTTATTTATGGAGAATGGTCACCCTTTACTTTGATGGGATTGCTTGTGTTTCAAAGCCATGGTTGTAGAAAATGTTATATCATCTGTCTGTCTGTCTCCTCTCTCCCTCCCTCCATCCAACCATCTATCTATCATCTAGAAAGAGGAGAAAGAGGAGGTGGGGGAAAGTGGGATCCTTGATGCTTTCTGAGCTTGGTGGTTTTCTTACAGATATTTCATTACCAAACTAGGTAACATCATCAGTGCTAGAAAGAATGGGATATATTGAGAGGAGGAAGAGGGGTGGGGGGGGGAGGGAGACGACAGTGGGGTCCTTGGTGTTCCCAGAGCTTGGTAGTTTTCTTGCAGACATTTCATGACCCAGCTAGATATATCACACCAATGACAATAAAATATCTGCAAGCAAGCCATCAAGACCACAGGGTATTTATTTCTTCATTTATTAAATTTATATGCCTCCTGCCTCGTGGTCATCACGATCTCCTCATCAGGACCTTCCAAAATGACCAGCCTTAGAATTACATCTCCACAATCTCAAATTTTATTTATTGTGTATAGAATATTTTTAATGGTTTTATTTTAATTTATTGTGCATAGAATATTTAATGGTTTTATTTTAATTTATTATGTATAGAATATTTTAATGGTTTTATTTTAATTTATTATATGTAGAATATCTTTTTTTTTAAATTATCTTTAGGAAATTTTTATTTATTTATTGTTTATAGAATGTTTATTACAAGAAATGTTATTCCTTTTTGCCAATGTTTTATTTGTGATGCAATATGTTGCTTTTAAGTGTACAGGTTGGTGCATGGTTTATGTGTCTCAAAGTGGCTTCGTTTCTATGGGCAGGCCAGGTTGGTGCTAGGCAGCTTTGCCAGATTTTGTGTGTTTCTGTGTGATACCTGGTTGTTTAGGTAATTGTGAGGTGGTTGCTGGTTCTGTGAGCTTCCTGGCACTGTCCTTTATAATTTCCCACAATGCCTTGATGGTTTTTATTCCAGTGGCTTTGTCTTTCCTGTCCTTCGGGTTAGGGAAAAAAACTGGTTTCATCTGCAGTCTTTTGGGAGGAAATTGTTGGTTTTTGGTGTTTTCCTGGCACTGTCATAGTTTTTGTGTGTGGGTGTGTAACGTACCATAGTTATCTACACATTAATAATGATCAAGTACTAATAATATTTCCTTATACATTTTAGTGACTTTTCCTTACATAATTGGTGTTTTCTTTCATACTTTAGATTTCTAATTGATGTTTCTGTTAGTTAGCAATTGATAAAACAAATCCCACGTGAAAAAGTATTTGAAGCCTTCTTGATTTTAATTGTCAATATATTCATTCCTGCACATTCTAATATTTATTCATTTTCATATCTTTGTTTTTTCCACTGTTGTGCAAACACAATTCCAACAGCTGTTAACATGAGTAAAATTAAATATGTATTTATTCCCTTTGAAATACAAATAGTAAATAGTAAGCTACTTACCTTCTGTAAGTAGCTCTTTTATTGTTTAGTGTACTCATTTTAATCTTATTTAAGTAGTAAGTACACAAAATAATAAATTTCCTTTTTTATATCTTCTTTTTGTAGATCATCCATTGGGGCAAAGAATTCAGTGACATCGTCTTGGCCACTCCCACATGGCCGGCAAGCCACTCCTGACTGGTCACATGGCTGGCAAGCTACCCCCACTTGGTCACATGGCCAGCAAGCCACTCCCACCCAGTCACATGGCCAGCAAGCCACTCCCACAAAGGAGGCCACACCTACAGAGTAGGTTCCAAAAAAATTTGAAACCCACCACTGCTTCCAACTCTCTAAGATTGTTACGGTTGGTTAAGTTTCCTGTGCTTGATGAGGAATGTTTGGGGGGGGGGTCTCCCCTTAGGCTGAGAGCCAGAGGGGTGAATGGGATGTTTGCTAGTTTCTTTATGGGGTGAGAGTCGGGTCTGGTATGGAGTGGATGTGCTTGTCTGATCAGTGGGAGAGGCCATCTATGGGGTGGTATGGGGTGTATGCATGAGAGGGGGAAGTGAAAATACAGGTGGATGTCAGGCATGGCCTCCTCCTTCTCTTGCTTCCCCCTGAGAGGCTCTGGAGCAGCAGGAGCTTCTGCCTGCCCCCGAGACCCTCCACCCAGCCCTGTCCTCCCGTTCTGCCCCCCTGCTCCCCCGAGGCCTCTCCTGGGGACCCCTGGGCTCCCCTTCAGCTTCTGGCTGCTCTCCTCTTCCCTCCTCTCCTGCGGGCTGTTCGGCTCCCGACTGCTCAGCCCATTTGGCTGCTCGGTTCCGGCTCCCAGATCCAGCTCTGGTCACGAGGTAGCAAGTCCCGCCCCCACCTCCCTCCCCTCTCCCCCCCCAATCCTCCCTCCTCTCCTGGATAGACAGTTGGACACAGACTCCTTCGATGCTCTTTCTATGGAGATATGAGAAAGAAACATATCCTCCCAATAACCGATAGGCATCCTGGCCATTCTGACATTACTTAGCTCCAGTGGCTGCTTAAGGCTGAACAGACTCTGGTTACAGCAAAGGTGGCTTGATTCTCTGCAGCAGCACTGGGGATCCATGGGAAAGACGAGATTAATCCACCATGGCTATTTTACACAACTGATGTAGGAAACCCTTTTGCATTACTACTCCTTTGCCCTTTAGTATTTAACGACTTGGGGCCTCACAGGTTAAAGAGTGATATTAAAGTATCGTTAGGCCATGTGAAACTGACAGATTGGATGCCCAATTGTGATTTTAATATAGATTTCATCTGTGGTTTATTATTTCATTCTAGAATTTTTAACTGGATATTCCTTGAGTGTTTTTATTTGTTCTGGTCTTTGATTGTAATAAACTTGATTTGATTTGATGCAATTCCATTGACCAAGAAGGGGAGCTAAGAAGACAAATGATAGACTTGACTGTTCCCCATGTAGTGAATACTTTCCTCAGATAAAGGAACAATTCATGTGTCTTCAAGAAATGCACCATCACATGGAGGTTGCAGTTATCATATCTAAAAAATAGGACAGAACCGACCATTAATTACTGGACAGGGACCTTCCACCTGTTGATTCATGGCTGTTAAGACTCTATCAGTTGTGGATAATGAATGAGAACAGCCTGCCCCAATCTGGTGGCCTCCAGATGTTAATTCATGCATCCTCGTGGTTCATGCTTGGCAACAAATAAGGCCACCTTCCTCTGAGAAGGGAGACCCAGGTGTGTTTGCCAACACTGGTGCGGCTCCATTTGTAGACCAGAGACCGAACCTTTGATGTTGTGCCTGTTGCTGCTGCAGCCCTGGGAGATCTAAAATAAAAGGGGACCTCAACATTGTGACCAGATCCTGGGACTTTCACTTGGACCGGTAGCTCCCAGTCATTGCCCAGGCGCCTCTCCTCTTGTAGGGCACCTCAGTTATCTGGATCCTTATTGGAGAGAGCACAGAAATGGCCTCTCTGCCTTTTGGTCTCCAACCTTGGAAGGGGAAATTTGTGGGCCTGATTCCTCAAGGAAATCCTGCTGTTCCTTGCAGCTTCTGAACAGTTACTTAAAGATGCCAACTGGGCTTTGGCTGTTATAACTATGGGTGTCCTTTACAGAAACTGCTGCATAAAACTTTATATCTTACATATATGAAGAATTGTGAACTGTGTGTTTGTGTGTGTATTTGTGTCTTGTGGCACAATGGTCTTTTTTCTATACTTATCTTTTTTCTTCTTTCTACTCCAGCTAAATTCAATAAATTTAAAACTAATAATTAATACATTTCAGTTTCCAGAGAGGACAAACACTGAATTAAACAGTATAGGAATTCTAACATTTAGGATCCTTTGGGTTTATGTCCTCATGATTTACGTCCTCATGTTTTGCCCAAATCCAGTCTGCAAATCGCACACGAGTGGATGGCCTCTAGGAGCCCCCTTCTCCGTTCTATCATCCGGCAGGTGCATCAACTATAATTCCAAGAAGGCCCAGGACTGGATGGGCCATAGCTCAGAAGCATCCACGATGAGGCAATCAAAGCTCTGCTGGGAATTCTGGGAGTTGTAGTTGAACCTATCTGAAATGGCCAAGCTGGGGAAAGCCACCCCAGGGACAGATTAAGAGATCTCCTGGATTCCCTCCTGGAGATCGACTCTGTGTTTGCACCCAGGAGCCCTTTCCCCTCTTCCACTTCCTGTCCCCTTCCTCATTCCAGGAAAGAGGAAGAATCCACTGCAATGAGAGATCCTGATTGAGGGCCTCCCACTTGTGGGTCTTCTCCTGCCTTTGCTGCTCTGGAGAAGCCTCTCAGAAGAAACCTCCAACCCTCCACAAAATGTCAACAATGAAAATGGGGTCATCCTAAGATTTGCTTAATGACCACATGATTTACTTAACTACCACACTCATTTGCTGAACAACTGTGGCAAACAGGTTGTAAAATGAGGCAGAACTTACTTAAGAACTGCCTTGCTTAGTAACAGAAATTGTGGTCATAAGTGGAGGACTACTTTGATTGCCTGATAGTCCATTGGAATTTACCTCCCGAGACATTCAGGATCTCGTAACCAGAACTTCCCTTTTCTTCTCCCTTCTGCTCGCTTCCTGGGAGCCTGGAGCAAAGTCCTTCTGAAGGGCTTATTTCTGGGGATGGAAGCAGCCTGAGATGACTGAGGGGAACCCACCAGATCAGGCCTTCAAAGGTTGCACTGCTGGGCTTCCCACCATGGAGAGAGGGAGACTCTCTTTCTTTCCTCTGATAGAGTTTGAGACACACCCGATCTCCTGATTGCAACTATTCATCTGGTGCAGCCACAAGGAACCCAATCTCATCAGGATGCAGTCTGACTCTCCTGTGGGGTTTCTCCACCCACATCTTCTGGATTCCAGGCTCAACCTGGCCCATGCATTGGGGAAAAGAACCGGCTGTTTACAGTGTCCTTATCACCCAATAAGGGGATGGAGACAGGATGTTGGATCTCATGGAGAAGCTTATTTCACAGGGCAGGAGTAACTATGGAAAGGTGAGCTAACTAGGTCTCATTGGGTGAGAACATCTAAGCATCTGGCTTGGTGGGATGGCCATTGGTTCTCATGGAGATTATCAAACAACATAGTTGGAGCTTGGCTCCCACATCTTACCATTTTTCCTATTCATTCTTTAAGACAAACACTTCAGCTGCTGTCAGTACGAATAATTGATCAAATTATTACTTCAAAGGTGTCAAATTCATTGGCGGTTGCTGAACAACACATTTAACTGAATGATATTCACAGAGTTCTCTTTAGCAAGATTTATTGAGATGAAAGGGAAGGGACTGAATCCCCCTGCAAGACCCCCAGAGTGGAGAAATCCCCCCTTGCTTTTCTCCCAGAGATTCTGACAGATTCTCTTCAGATCATGATCTGTCTGATCTCGGTCCATCTCTGGAGTTGGAGGGTCTTCCTGGCCAGCCTCTCCTCTTCCTTCCCTGCACTGATTATTGTGGTCCTTGGATTCACATCTGGGGCTGTTTCTCTTCCCACCCAGGAGGATTTTTTTTTCTTTTACCATCCCTCCAATTTCACACCCTCTCATTCTTTTGAGGCCTATGGAAACACAAGTGAGGGCACCAGACCCCCTCCCAGCCGTGGGTCACAGTGGGTTTCTCTATTCCTTCTCCAAGCAGAGTCTGCCTGAGTCCCATCATCCACTTCCCTCCCTTCCTAGGATCATCTGAATTCTTCCCTTCAGACAGCAGGAAAAAGGGAGTTTGAACAGAACTTCCAGGTCATTCTCTGTTCATCCATACTGACCTCTCCAAAACCAAATTCTCCCTCGGTTCCTGGACACCTCCAGCCAATGTCCAGCTGAGCTCACAGCAAGGCCAGGGCGGCTGAGAATTGGGATGGAACCACAAACACTCCACAAACCTCCCCAGCCACAATAGACTTTTAGACGCACACCGTGGCCTCACACACACTCCTAGACAGTGCCTTTATGTAGCCTCAAGAAGGGACATGGGATCAATCTCACAACCCTCACCCTATAAGGGTTCCTCAGCTGTTGTCCCTGGTGGCAATTCGAAGATTGTGAATCCCACTCCTGACACCAGTTTCTGTGGAATCAATCACAGGAGGACCCCAAAAACCTATAATCCAGGCTCACTGCAGTTGTTATTGATTCAGTGTCTACTGGAGGAATTTCCCCCCAGAACATAGCAGGACAGATTCCCACAGACAAAAGGATGCAGTCATATTTATACATTTCTGGAAAAGAGGACAAAATGATAATCATCAATAGGCATATCTAATAGATGATATAACCATGAATATTCATAGTTAGCACACTTCAAGTTCATGCTCACCCACAGTTACTATCCTCAAGAAAGAGACATTGTCTAAATAAAAGGAAACTATCAGTTGTATTGCCACAGCAGTTTGGCTAAAAAGTATTGAGGAATGAGGGTATTAACCCTTTCTTTCTATCTTGTTAACTCATTCTCATTCCTCCAAGAAATCAGTTTCCTCACAATCTTCCAGGCACTCTTTATTTATTTGAACAAAAATCATTGCCCCACTCATGTATGAAGAATGGCTTGGAGTTGAAATTCCTCTGTTTCACATTTCCGTATTTCTTCTGGTTGTAAGCTAAAATAGGGAGATACAAGAATTCCACTCATTCAAACATTTCCCATTTGGAAACATACATATATGATTTTCTTTGATTCCATTATTTCAGTGGAAATAATGCCGGTTTTCAAATAAAAGTAATGTTTGCAATACTTTAAATAACACGGTATTATATCTCATGTTTTTAAATGGACATTATACCATTCTTAAATACCATGGTTTTTTTTCTCATGTTTTTACATTTGTTCTGGCTGTGAGATGCTCCTTTGTGTTCAGGTCTGGCCTCAGAAGGATAATGTAGCACTTGGGGATGAAGATGCAGCCCAGCAGACCAGCACTGGAGGCCAGGATGGAGAAGATCTGAACAGCCACCATGTATTTCCCTTTGGTACTCAGGTAGGTGGGCACAAAAGTCACCCAGACGCTGCAGAAGACCAGCATGCTGAAGGTGATCAGCTTGGCTTCGTTGAAGGCTCCAGGCAGATTCCTGGCCAGGAAAGCCACTGTGAAGCAGATGGCAGCCAGGAAGCCCATGTAGCTGAGGGTGACGTACAACATAACAACAGCCCCTTTGTTGCATTGCAGGATGATCTCTCCAGGCTGGGAGTGGAGGTCAGAGTCAGGGAAGGGGGGAGAAGCTCCCAGCCAGATGGAGCAGATGATCACTTGGACAGCAGAAGAAGAAAGGATGATGGAGTTGGCCAAGCTCTTCCCCAACCATCTCTTCACCCGGTTTCCTGGTTTTGTGGCCAGGAAGGCCAGCACCACCGTGATGGTTTTGGCCAAGAGAGAAGAAACGGCAACTGAGAAGATGGTGCTGAAGACTGTTTGTCGGAGAAGGCAGGTGGCTTTCCTTGGTTGACCAATGAAGAGAGAAGGAGACAAGAAGCAAAGCAGGAGGGAGACCAGGAGGATTTAGGAGAGATCCCGGTTGTTGGCTTTGACAATGGGAGTTTCTCTGTATTTAATGAAGATGATTAAAACAAGGCCTGTGGTTAGGAGGAAGAGTAGGGCAAAGGAGACCAGGATGATGCTCAGAAGTTCTTCATAAGACAGGAAGGTTATAACTTTAGGGATACATTGGATTCTGGACTCATTTGGGTATTTGTCATCCGGACATTTGGTGCATTTGTCAGTATCTGAGAAAAGTAGAAAGCAATATTTCTTTAGCATCCTTTCCTTTGCACTTCAAGAAATACCTTCTTGGGACAAAAGCTGATAAAGGGAACATTTTAAAAGATGCATTGCTTAACAATTCCACATAAAATATTGAGTATATTGTTCTATAAAACTTATATACCTAAGGAAATTGGGTTATGTCCTAAGAAATTGTGCATTTTGAATAAACAAGAAAATAGTTGAGCTTCAATCTTTTTTTTAATCTGCACTTTCATCAAAATTTCTGGCTAAGTTCATTTCCACTAGGCCTTCCTTTCCTCCGGTATCACCCACCTTCCTGAGTGGAAAAGGTCCCCTCCGGACAAGGAACGCAGTCATAGCAGCAAACTGGCTCTCCTTCTCGAGCCCTCTTGACAAATCCAGGATGACAATTTTCCACACATTTGGACTGAGGCAGGGACTGAGGAGAAAAACAAGGATAACAGATAACAGATTAACAGAGTTGGAATGGACCTTGTAGGTCATTTAGTCCAATGCCCCGACTCAAGCAGGAAACCCTACACCATTTCTGACAGATGACAGTTCAGTCTCTTCTTGAAAGCTTCCAGGGATGAAGCTCCCACATCTTCTGTTCCATTAGTTGATTGTTCTCACTGTCAGAAAGCTCCTCCTTATTCAACCTCCTTAGGTTGAATCTCTCCTTGGTCAGTTTCCATCCATTATTCCTTGGCTGGCATTCAGAAACATTAGCTAAGTATTTTCTGAACTTCACTTAGGTGAATATGAAATCTCTGATTCATATTAAGCAGATGTAGTCTATATAACAATGGCAGATTCTTCATTTAGTTCCTCCCTTTGGCTTGTGGCATATCTGGCAGGATTGAATTGAGGAAAGATTTAAGCATTAAGAAAGAAGCAGTGGCTTCTTCCTCATGGCTGTATTAATATTTATTTTTTACTATTCATTTATTATAATGGTGTATTCATAGTAAATTTTGGAATCAATTTATTGTTACAGATTTATTAAGTTATTATTATTTTAAATCTGTTAAAATAGAATAAAGCTGATGAAGAGAAAAAAACGTCTGACCAGTAGGATCTGGAAAACTGGGAAAAGGTGAAGCAAAAGCATCTCCCACTTAAATACAAAGGAAAAGTTCTTTAGAAATTAAGGCTGTCAACTTTAAAAGCAATGTTCTTTGTTGATTTGTAAAATGGCCTGCAGGTTGAGTCTTCCTCTGATGAGCTCCTTGTCCTGCCCTCAGGCTCAGGCATTATGGAGAATAAATAGATGCCCTCTTCTATGATGGAAGATGCCTCTCTCCTCAGCCTTCTTTTCCTAGAGGGTAAACATCCTTAGCCATTTAGTGATTTAGCCTCCAGATCAACCAGGAAGCAACCTGGGATTAAGGAGAAACTTCCTAACCGTGAGAACAATTAACCAGTGGAACAGCTTGACTCCTGAGGTTGTGGGTGCTTCATCAATGGAGGTCAGTTGTCTGAAATGGTATGCGATCTCCTGCTTGAGCAGTGGGTTGGACTAGAACATCTCGAAGGTCCCTCCCAGCTCTATTCTGATTGATTGAAATCCTAAACTGTCAGCAGCCTCCCAAGTTGGGCATGGCTAAATCAGCATTAAAAATGTTTCAAGCTACAGCATGTAAAGGATACCTTGGTCAATAGTATGGAAGCCTTCCAAGCGGTCTAAGAAGACTCTATGTGTTCTGTTCCCAATATTCCATTCTCTTTGAAGGTCTTCCCCTTAATGATCAGATTTAGCCAACTTGAAACGGGTTCAACAGCTTTCAAAAATAAAGAAAGGATACCGATATTTCACCTACCTTGTTGAGCAACTTGAGCCATAAAAGAGCATCTTGGCTGATAATAAGTCTCTCTCTTTGAAAACTCCCCAGCTGCTCTTTAATGGCATCCTTCTTATGGAAAGTAACCCAGCTTATGATATTCAAATCTGCAGCTACATCTCCATTTTGATCCAAGTACAGTTTCTTCTTGGAAAGATTGCAAAATTCACTCGTCTCCAGAAACGGATGGAACTGGAATAGAAACACCCATGAAGGTTAAAAGCAGGAAGCTTGGTTTCTTACCACTCATGGTCTTTTCACATGTGAATCTTTCTCCTAGAGTTGTCTAATTTGCAAATTTTGTGAGTTGGGAAATAAGTGTTATCCCTTTCTTCAAAACTGACAAAAGTTCAGCAAAATTTGTCAATCATATATTGAAAAACTACATTTGTATTGATGAAATATCATTGACCAAATTTCTCTACGAAAGAGAATATTTTAGAACAGACTACAAATAAATTGAACAAAGAAACAAACAAAGAGATTATTTGTAAACCCCTTGGGAAAAACAGGGGGATTACCAGAAAACATGGATTTGTCAAGAAGAAAGTTGCCATGCTAATCTTCTCCCAGGTATACCAGGTAGGAAACACAACCACATGAGGTGACTTGACTTTATTGGAAGGCCACATCAAACACACCCTCCTCTTCTTATTTTTCACACAACAACATTGTGAGGAGGGTTGTGGCTGAGACAGTGTGACTAGTCGAAAGTCACCCAGCTGGCTTTCAGGGCTAAGGCAGGACTTGAACTCAGGATCTCCAACTTTCTAGCCTGGTGAAGATGTTGGTATTATATTATATTTGCACATGTCATTACACTTCCTTAGTAGATTGTGGAAATGCTGGTGATGTAAAGATTTCAGCAAAGTAGTAACAACCTACTTGCTGATAACTAATTAATTGAGATAATTAATTTCAATGTCCCTCATAAAACTGGGAATTTATGAATAACAATTAGTCCTTGATCATCTATTTTTCTATATTGTCATGAATGCAGGCGGGTAGTTGATAAAATATGATTTTCTGATGCAACATTTATATCAACTTTTAAATATATTTTGATGTCATATCAAAATATGTAAATTTTAGCAATTGGGACTTAACAAATTATGCTATTTTGTGTAAGAACATTTTTATTAAGATTTCATTTGCACCTTTTCTTAAATCATTTCTTTATTTATAACTTAGACCCAGGCATAAAATTCAAAAAAACATTTGGATGGTTTACCAAAATTGTCTGAAAACCCCCCAAAAGGAATTTAAGAGAGAGAGAAGTGAAAAGATCTCCACTTAGAAGTAAAATGTGATGCAAGAGAGAAGGGATGATGGATACCAAACTGGATAGGAACATTTGGTGAAATGATCTCAACATAGTCATTGATTGGAAGCCACAGCAGAGCAAATATTCTTGTCTGGGGAAACCCCAACTTAAGGTCCCCTTGTAGGCACCACCCTTGGGGAAGACGTGGCAGAATATCTGGCTCAGGAAGGGCAAGAAAAGGGAAAGGAAGCTGCTGCCATCTTGGCTGCCAAAGGGCCCCATTGAAATAAGGCAGATGAAAATCAGAGGGAGCCTGGGACCATCCCTCCATGCAGTCATAGAGTCAGAGGGCTGGAAGGGATCCTGGTCTTCTAGGCCAACCCCTTACTCAATACCATCCCACTCAAATGGTTACGCAGCCTATTTTTGAAAGCTGCCAGTGATGGAGTCCAGAAGCCCAAGAGGCAGCTCTGTCAGGAAATTTCTCCTTCCTTCTCGGTTGGATCTCTCTTTAACAGGCTCCCACCCATTGCTTCTTGCCCTGCCCTCAGGGGCCTTATAGAATAAAGGAAACCCCTCTTCTTTAGGGCAGCCTCTCAGGTACATCTGTTATGTCCCTCCTAATCCTTCTCTTCGATTAACTAGATATTCTAGGACAATCTCTCAATTGGCGAATGGAGGATGTAGCCCTCTTCCAATGACGGAAAGATGTCACACAGAAGCTTAAGATCTGTTTACTGTTATCCCAGAGTGTCAGGCATGGAAAAATGAACTCAGTAACAAGAGAGGAAACTCAGTGAAGCAGAGGAGTTCAGTCTCCCCTTCGCTGTTTGTCTTTCTCAGGCGCAAGTAGCCAAGAACAGTAGTTGATCTCAAAGTCAACAAAATCCATGGGGGGGGGAGGGGGGAATGGAGTTGTTGGGACAAAATGTTTCTAACAAGATGATGCATTGAACCCACACCTGCTCAGCTCCTACAATCTTCATGCAAAGACCAAGCAGTCATCAGACAGAAAAGCTTTAATTCCTGCAGAGAGGAGGGGTTGAGCTAGATGGTCTCAGAGTTTCCTTCAAAGGTATAAATATAAAATTCTATGGTGCTAATTTCAAACCCATGCCTACAGTATTTTATTGAAAAATGTATGCATGGTTTTAAAATTAGTAGTGTTTAACACCCCTTTCCATGAATAATTAAATTGCCCCAAACTCTTTGCCTTTTGTACCCCAAAGAGCTCTGATGGTTCCCCTCCGTCTCCTTTGGATGCTTCCTAAAAAGTAAGGAAATCTGATGGATCCTTGTCGGGACCCCTTACCTGCCACGGTTGCAGCCTTGGAGGCCCCAAACTCTCTTCGACCCCTTTGTTTTTCCTCCTCAGAATGGAGGAATAGGCAGCATTCAAGGCCTGGGCCAGAGTCGTGGTGATACTGTACACATTGGGGTTATTTAGGACCTGGATCCTGTTCCATTTCCACTGGATCTCCAGTGGGGCTTTCTGGATGCATCTTCCCCTCTCTTTGACCGAGAAGATGGACTTTGATACAGAACAGTGAAAATATTCATCTTGATATTGAGGCCCTGCAAAGAAACTGTGTTCAAAGGGATCATCCTTAGGACTTTTATCCTGAAAAGCAAAGTTCCAAATACTGTGGAAATATTTGAAAAGCCTGTGCCTTCTCATTGTCACTTCACCCAAGATTGACAAGATCCAAACTTTCCCTTCAGTGGGTCCTGGCAAGTGTGCAAGTGCTGAATGGGAAGGAAGAACTCTGTTTGCAAGAGGAACATGTTCCAGGAAGTGAACAAAGACGTTGTTAGAGAGGGGAGCTGTATTTCCATCTGAGGAGAATCATTGTGATACAACAACACAAATTCCATTCCTGACCAGCATAGGGGTGAAAATCCCCATGAAATTCTCTCCCTTCTCGGTGTCTGAAGCAAAGAGGCCTATCAGGGTACATCTGAAATGGAGGTCAGCTGGACAATTACTGGGTACTGGAATCCTTCTTTGGGGAACATCTGGTGGAAAAAGGGGAACTGATTTTTATGTCTCAGGGTCTCTGAAGCAATTATATCACTGATCTAAAAAAGCAATGAAGAATGCTGTGTTATATTGGGGGTTAGATCAAATCCAAAATATTCCCTAATTTTAGTGAGAGAGAAAAATGAGCAACTTCCTAAATTAGTTCGGAGGGCAGAAGCTAAAGTTCTTTTATCCATCTCTAAGATACTCTTCAGATGCTGGGATTGGAATTGTATTAAGCATGAACTATTTTAACTATAGTTTGATATAGGAGCTTGGAAATACAGACTTTAATATATTGGGCTAAGGAAGCTGGATGGTTTTTAAAATTTAAGCAGCAAATTCACTGAGTCCCCTGCTCTAAAGGCGCTTCATTGAACAAGAGTGAGTGAACTTTCAGTTCTGGAAAAAAGTACCCTAAATAACGAAAGATGTTAATTCACTCTATTGACTCACCATCAAATAGCCATCTATGGCTATGATGTTATTTTCCAAACACCCTAACTGTTGACTTTCTTTTATTAATTTTAAAACAATTATTAGCACAGTAGGAACCAACTCTTCTCAACAACCCAAGTTGAAACTATAAAAGTAATATCATAACATCAGCAAAGAGGCATTTATCTCCTAAGGCATGCTTACTTCATGCCTTGATTTTGACATCTTTTCACTCATTTCTTTTAACTTTTCTCCCCCCTCTCCCCCTCTCCTTCCTTCCTTCCTTCCTGTGTTCATTCCATGGGGTGAGAGGCAGCCTTGATTTCCTTTTTTCTAACCTCTCTCTCTCCCCCCTCCCTCCCTCCCTCCCTCCCTCCCTCCCTCCCTCCCTCCCTCCCTCCCTCTCATTTTTTTTAACTCTGCAAAATTCTGGTAAGTAGTTTTTCAATAAAGTTGATTTTGTTCTTGGAGACAGGCCATACTATAGCATCAGCCCTTTTGTGTGGTGCCCTTCAGTATTAGCTTTCAAAATAAAGTACAGCTGCCAACTATTTCAGTTCTGTGATATGCTCTGCCATTAACTGGTCCCTGGAGTTTTGTCTTTTATCACTATGCCAACAAATCTCAGATTTATTTGTTTCTTCAGCCACAGGTGCTGTGTATTCCCTCTGGGCTCAGTTTCAAGCATGGAGACCCCAAATCTCTCAATTCTAGATGATGGCTTTAATTCGATATCTGCCCCTGTTATTATGAATCACATGGGGATTATTTCCCTTTCATTTCCCTCCAGAGAATTCCCCAACAACCTTTGAGTCCAAGAACTGGTTGAATTATCCAGGGATCCCTCCTGAGAGGGAGAATTATGATAAAAGTTTCAGCTCTGCTCTTTGGCCGAATCCTCCAGGGGAGACTTTGGGCAGAGAAATATGGAGTTTTGGGACAGGCAGGGTCTGTGCTCTTGAATGTCCGTCTCTCTCCTTTCCAGATGAAGCTGAGTGTTTCTCTATGTTTCAATCAGGAAAGACACTGGATCATATTCTATTTTGATATGTATATGGTTTTTAATAATGACTGTACACCGCCCCGAGTCCTGCTTAGGAAAGGGCGCGGTTTAGAAATAAAAGCTTGATTGATTGATTGATATTCCACCTTGTGAGAGTCCTTTGAATTCTTCTAATTCTTCTTTAGAAACAGAAAAGGGATCATTGATTCACCCCATGAATGATGGACCTCCTGCTTCTGCTTCTGATGCTGCTGGTGTCCCATCCAGTCTCTGGGAAGCTGAGAATGAAATGCCCGCAGAGTTTGGAGCATCAGGATGGAAAACAACCACAGAGCTTTTACAGCCCAGGAGACCATCTCATTGGTATAGTCGCCACTGGAAAGGAAATATTGCATATAAAGTTGCTTTTCAACGTGGCTCCTTCTCTTCAGTTTGTTTTTCATGATCGGTAAGTCATTCAGGGTGATGGAGTTGCACTCCCTCCATTCTAACACTCTCCTTCTTTTCTGTTTTTATTTTTCATTTATTCCTATATTTATTTATTTATTTATTTATTTTATTGAACTTATTAGTCGCCCCCTCTCCCCACAGGGACTCGGGGCGACGTACAGAGCAATAATCAAGATAGCACCATAAAATCGTGCAGAGGAGGTAAAAATAAGTCCATAAATAAGCATACTTACAAAGTTTAAAACCCCAAAAATATTAAAAACAAAATTTCCCATTGTAAAATGACCTGGGGTGGCAAGATAGTAACGTTATGCCAGGCCGGCTTGACAAAACAGGTAGGTCTTCAGCTTCATACGGAAGGAGCGAAGATCGGTTGTTGTCCGGATGTCTGGGGGGAGGTCATTCCAAAGGGTAGGGCCCACCACAGAGAAGGCCCTACTCCTGGGCACCGTCCCCAGGCACTCTCTAGAGGACGGCACCCGGAGTAGCCCCTCCCATATTGGAGATTATGTCTAATTTCCTCAATGATTTTGATTTCCATGGCTTCTCTCTCTTGTCTGATTTTGTGAAAGAAACTCAAATCGAAAAATCGGCCTGAAAAAAAAGCTGAAAGGGCTGCAGATTATTTTCCTTTCTCAGTTCAATCCTTAATTTATCACTTGAATAATGAATTTCATTTAAAGTAGTGGTGGAACCAGTTGTAGTTGCTGTACCTCAGCCCATTTCCATATTTGTATAACTGATCATTACTTTTGGATCAATGTTGGCTTAAGGCTCAGTAGGCTTTTGGAGACTTATATATTTTAAAAAAGCATTTGATGGTGCCCATTATAATAATATTATTTTTACAATAGGGATGTTTATGGTTTTACAGATGCCTTAAGATTCATTTTCAGCATTCAAATGGTCAACAAGAATTCCCAGCTCCTGCACAATCTCACACTTGGCTACAACATCCATGACAACTATTGGAGCACTTTCCTCACATCAGATGCCTTGCTGGACATTCTCTCCACTGGAGAAGCCAATGTCCCCAACTACGGCTGTGGAAGGAAGGAGAACCTTCTGGCTCTTCTTGATGGAGCTAGAAGGGACAGCTCCATCCAGATGTCAACATTAGGAGGCACCTACAAAGTCCCACAGGTTTGTGTGTGTTTTTCTCCTTCTGGTAAAGTGAGGGGTGGGTGGTGGTGGGTGAGCAATAGATGCAATCATGTCTTTTCAATGGAATTCAAGAGCTACTTTTCTCCATATTAGCAAAAATGACAATATTTTACCCCATTACGTTCATATTGAGATTAATCATAAAAGGCCTGAAATGCAAGCAATACATTCCCTGGAGAAGACATTCTACCAACTATTTAACTGATCAAAAAATATCCCTGGTTGTTGGGGCCTCTATTGGCATCTTCATTTTCACATATAGATAATGCTTGCCCTATCCAGTCAGATTGAAGTTGGCAATAGTAGCATTTTATCTATCTAAAATGTGGAATAAAAAGGACTGTAGCAATTATAGGCCAAATAGACTAGCAGATATTGTGGCTGAAATGTATGTCTGGATCCTCTTAGTTAAACTTGAGAAAAATGCATTCCTTGCAGAAGAAACAGAAGGTTTTAGGTAGTGAATAGCTATATAGATTTTATAAGAAATATTGCATGTCAATAATCTAATATTGGTAACAAATTTGTCTCAAAATATGTAATCTATATCAGCAAAGTAAAACACGGTTTTGCTGGCTTTCTAGATGTTAGTGCATTTGTCATAATTAACAGAGAAATATTATATAGGAAATTGATTGCCCTCAAAATGGAGCTCCGCCTGTTAGTCCTGATCCAGGCTCTTTCTCCAGGTCCTTGTTGGAGAGGGAGGTTTGGGCTGAATGGAGCAATGAGAAGAAGGAGTGATACTTACCAAGGAGGAAGGGAAGGATGCATATTTGAACCCTTGTTATTCTCTCTTCATATTGACAATATACTTCAACGAATGAAGGATCCAAAAACACATCATAAATAAATGTTATTTCTTTCTTTGCCAAAAATTACTTTTGTATTACTGACAAATTGTATTAGGAATTGAGGTCTCCCTGTTTCTTGTACAACTGGAGAAGAAGCTAAAAAGATTCCTCCACAAAGAATCTGGGCCTTAGAAGCATTAAAATATGCAGCAATCCTAACAATTATAGTATGCCGTTTATTGGAATAGAATACTTCAGTTGGCATTTGCACATGTTAATCTAATTGCAATAAATTTTAGTGGTGAGATACAGTAATATGACTTACATTGTTTATAGTTTTTTAATTTATTTATTATTTTCCACTTTTATAATATAATCTTGCTAATATTCTGTCTTTAATATTTTAAGCAATGTCTAATTAACAATTATTCTAATGCCTTCATGAAAACAAGATTGGATTTATTAAAATATAATAGTTTGGACTTGAACTGGCCCCAAATATAACACAGCATTCTTCATAGTGCAAGGGTTTTGAATACAGCTCAGAATCTGATAAGTCCAATGAAACTCTGAAGATGAAGCTATGGATTATCAGCTTTTATTTCTGCAGAAAGCAAAAGACTGGATGACCTTTTTGTCTCCCACCTTAACAGAGCAGGCAGAGAGAGAAACAGGCATGTGCCAAAAACTTTTCCAAACATCTTATAGCTTGCACAGAACGTTATTGCTATAGAAACATAATTTGATATCATGCAAATTTCATGATTTTTGTCAGTGCTCTGAAAACCATAGAATGTAGAAGGGAAAAGAAATCCATTTTTTGGAGTATAACTCATAGCTTTGTTAGGGAATGCTGAACACGCATTTTAAGGTACAAGCAAGGCTACTTGGCAGATTCCACATTTTACTTTTCACAAGACGTTACTTTGCTAGGCTAAGCTTGGCAATTTACCTAGAAGTTTTATCTATGTAGTTGGCACGTTAGGTTATAATGGAGCTTCTCTCAACAGCAATTTAACAAAAGCTGAATTAGGTTACACTCTGTGTATGCTCTAATGCAGTGATGGCAAGCCTTTTTGAGACCGAATGCCCAAACTGCAACCCAAAACCCACTTATTTATCTCGGAGTGCCAACATGGCAATTTAACCTGAATAATGAGGTTTTAGTTTAGAAAAACAACTCATACATGATTAACGTCTTTTCTCTGAAAAAACCCCCACAATAACAGCGCTTTCAATGATACAAACACCTTTTTATTGAAAGGTAAACATTTGCATTTGGCATGCTTTTGATAAATGTGACTTTTGCTGTTGAATGCAAGCTGATAATTTTTCTAACCTTGACTCATACGTTGTAAGTTTGAGAGCAACACATGCAGCACTCAGATCATCTGTTAGTCCAGGGGTGTCAAACTCAATTTCAATGAGGGCCCCATTGTCGTTGACTTTGGCGGCCATGGTGGGCACGGCCAGCTCCCACTGCTGATGTGCTCACTCTCCTTGGTTGCCCATGGTGTGTGCAGGAGGGCAAAGTATGTGGGTCAGAGGGAGGCCCACTCCCTCTCCTTACGAGACCTAGCTTTGTAACCAAAGCATCCTCAATAATAGGATGGGAGACCACCAGGAGAGGTCAGGAGGATGGGACAAGGAGATGGTAAAAGGAAACATGGCTGTTGGTGATCAAGTGCTAAGGCAGGATTTATCTCACACCCTCACCATCTCTCCTTATAATCTCCTTCCTTCCCTTCTTTTTCCTTCCCTCTTCATTCTTTGTTCCCCTCTTTCCTTCTTTTTGCTTCCTTGCTCTCTTCTCCTCTTTCCACCTTTTTCTTGGTCTTTCCTGTCCCTTCTTGGATGCTCCAATGCAAAAGGGGAAACATTCCTTGCCTTGTGATCAAATGCCACTTTTGCTAGTAGTTTGTGGCCACTGAAAAGACTGAGAACAAACCAGGCTCAGTTTATTCCATGCTTGCATTTCATGGGGACAGACTACAGGACAGCAAAACTGTCAAAATGATGGCTCTGGTAGTTGATCAGAGCTCCTCTGTTTTTTATGTACAACAGCTTTAGCATTTAAGAGCAGAGCTAAGTTAGTTGCTTTTCTATGAATACATAATGATCCTTAAAAGATCTCTTCTGTTGGGACCCTGCCATGGTCTAATTCAGACTGGAAATATAGCAAAGGAAACTATTTCCCCAATTGCTTTGTTCTTTTTTCCCCACTTGCAACAGCTGTTTGCAACCCACAAGGAGGGGATACTTTCCTAAGAGCTCAGAATTCAAGGATACCAATGTGCCCATGACCACCACCAGATGGATTCGTAACTGGCTAACCAACCGCACTCAATGTGTAGTCCTCAATGGAACTGCATCTACATGGAGGGAGGTATGCAGTGGAGTACTCCAAGGCTCTGTTTTGGGCCCAGTACTCTTCAACATCTTCATCAATGATTTGAATGAGGGAATGAATGGGGAACTCATCAAATTTGCAGATGGCACCAAGCTGGCAGGAATAGCCAACACTCCAGAAGATAGGCTAAAGATGCAGAAGGATCTTGACAAACTTGAACATTGGGCACTATCTAATAAAATGAAATTCAATGGTGAAAAGAGTAAGGTTCTACATTTAGGCAACAAAAACGAAATGCACAGGTACAGTATAGATGGTACCTTGTTCAACAGTAGTAACTGTGAAAAGGATCTTGGAGTCCTAGTGGACAACCATTTAAATATGAGCCAGCAGTGTGCAGCAGCTGCCAAAAAAGCCAACACTGTTCTAGGCTGTATCAACAGAGGGATAGAATCAAGATCACGTCAAGTGTTAATACCACTTTATAATGCCTTGGTAAGGTCACACTTTGAATACTGCATTCAGTTTTGGTCACCACGATGTAGAAAAGATGTGGAGACTCTAGAAAGAGTGCAGAGAAGAGCAACAAAGATGATTAGGGGACTGGAGACTAAAACATATGAAGAACGGTTGCAGGAACTGGGTATGTTTAGCTTAAGAGAAAGAAGGACTAGGGGAGACATGATAGCAGTGTTCCAATATCTCAAGGGTTGCCACAAAGAAGAGGGAGTCAAACTATTCTCCAAGGCACCTGAGGGTAGAATAAGAAGCAATGGGTGGAAACTAACCAAGGAGAGAAGCAACTTAGAACTGAGGAGAAACTTCCTGACAGTTAGAACAATTAATCAGTGGAACATCTTGTCTCCAGAAGTTGTGAATGCCCAAACACTGGAAGTCTTTAAGAAGATGTTGGATAGCCATTTGTCTGAAATGGTATAGGGTTTCCTGCCTGGGCAGGGGGTTGGACTAGAAGACCTCCAAGGTCCCTTCCAACTCTACTATTGTATTGTATCTCAGGGTGGGGTCCTAGTGATAGAAGAGGCCTCCACAACCCACTAAGATACCTCCTGCTTCTCCCTCCCTTCCTGCAACAAGGACTCGCTGACTTTCCAAACCTCTGTCTCCTCTCTTGTTTCTCGGCTTCTTTGCCTTTGAAGAAGGGAGAGGAGAGTTGGCTGGGAAATGCTTTTTTTGCTCCTGGGTTCTATAATATTGTGCAGATTCAGGCACCCACCTTCTTTTGCAGAGTCAGGGATCCAGAAACTTTCATTCTCGGGGGTGGGTGGGTGGGGAAAGTGGTTACCTGCAGGTCTCCTGCTCCTCCCCTCCCCCCAACTACTTTCCTCTTAGCTACTTAATGAGGCTTCTTTGTCTCAAGGAGCAGCAAATGGGGCCAGACAGAGACAGGCAATCCAAGTGTGTTTGTCAGAGAAAGCATTTTTCAGCCAAGGCACCCAAACTGCTGCCAATGGTGTGGGCGACAGCTGAGCATGCAAATGGGGCCAGACAGAGACAGGGAGGGTAAGAGAGAAATCTAAGTGTGTGTGTGTGTGTGTGTGTGTGTGTGTGTGTGTGTGTGTGTGTGTGAGGGAAAGCGTGCTTCAGCTAGGGCACCCAAACTGGTGTGGCCGACACCTGAGCAGGGAGGCAGGGTGTGTGTGTGTACTTTCATCCCCATTCAAGCAGGGCCTCTTATTTCCTCCCCAGCACAGTTGGGGCATGCAGGCTGCTGCCACCTAAGCACCATGATTGCCCCCCCTCCCCCAGCCAGCCAGCCAGCCCCACCTGACCTGCTCCCTGCCTGCTCCTTCAAAGCCTCGCCATTCTCCTCCTCCTCTTCTTCTTTGTGTCGTCGTCCTCCTCCGCCCAAGTGGCAGTGGGCTCCACAGGACAGGTTTTCATTTCTGCCCTGGGGCAGAAAACTCTGGTGGGCTGGAAGTGAGTGTGGATGCCCCCCCCCCCAATGCTGGAAAAAAACACCCTGTGCTTTCTGCACCCCATTTTGGCCATGGAAAGCCTCCTGCGCCAACCTGGAAGCAAAAAATAAGAAATAAAACCCCTGCAACTGTTTGAAGGCTGAAGGAAGCCTCCAACTGAGCCAGGAAGCATTGGGGGGGGGGGCATCCACACTCACTCCCAGCCAGCCGGAGTTTCCTGCGCAATGTGAGTGCCCCCCCCCACTGCATACTCACGCGTCCCCCGCCCTGGCCCTCCACAAAGGCCCGAAAACCAGCTGGCTGGCAGGAGGTGTGCCTGCATGTGGATGCTAGTGGAGCTGGGCTGGGGCGGCTGGCGTGCCAGGAGAGGAGGCTCTGCATGCCACAGGTTCCCCATCATGGCTCTAATCCTTTCAATTCCTTTTTCAGATCAAATGTGGACCAGCTTCAGAGGCTCTGAGTGATAAGAGCCAATTCCCCTTTTTCCACCAGATGATCCCCAAAGAAGAAATCCAGTACCCAGCAGTTGTCCAGCTGCTCCTTCACTTCAGATGGACCCTGATTGGCCTCTTTGCTTCAGACACAGAAAAGGGAGAAAATTTCATGAGGACTTTCACTCCTATGCTTGTCAGGAATGGAATTTGTGTGGTTATATCACAACTGTTCTCAACAACTGGATATACTGCATACCTCAGGGATTCCCTCTCTAAGTGGAGACAAGTCAACGTCTTTGTTCACTTCATGGAATATGATTTCATTTTGGAGAGAATTCTTCCTTTCCATTTAACACTTATGCGTCTCCCAGGACCCATTGAGGGGAAAGTCTGGATCCTCACAAATTTTGGAGGGTACAGAATAAACAAGCGCAGACTTCTCAAATACATCCATAGTATTTGGAGGTTTGGTTATCTGGAAAAAATAAGGCCAATGGATTCTGCCTTTAAACCCTATTTCTTTGTGGAAGAAAAGTTTCAAGATCATTATTTTCATTGTTCTCTTTCAAAGAATGTCTTTTCTGTCAAAGGCCGCAGAAGATGCACCCAGAAAGCCCCACTGGAGACCCAGAGGAAAAGGGACAGAATAAGGGCCCAAAATGTCTACTACTATTACAGTCTCATGAAGACTCTGGCCCGGGTCCTGAATGCTGCATATTCCTCCAGATTGAGGAGGGGAAGGAAGGAGGATGAAAAGATCTTGGGGTCTCCAAGGCTGCAGCCGTGGCAGGTATGGGGGTCCTGATATGGATCCATTAATCTTAGATCCTTTGGAGGAGGAATCCAGAGGAGAAGAAGGGGAACCATCTCAACAGATCTGGCCAATTTAACTACTCAGGGAATTAATGGTTCCAAAGAGTAGATACCATAGCATTTTTATATTTAGCACTGATAATTGGAAAATGCTGTTTTCTTTTTAAAATAAATTCCTGCATTTGTGGGTTTGTGATATTCCTGGTGGAATTCCACCTTCCTTCCGTCCCCATTGCAGGTGGGTCTGTGTGCAGCTGGAGAGGCAGCTAAGTCCCCCTATTCTCCTCCAATGAAAGGGAACCTGGCATGGATCTGGGTGCTTTATTGGGAGAAGAGGGCAGGTGAAACTGAGGAGATGCAAAGAGTGGAAATCAAATAGAAAGAAGAGATAGGCAGCATTAACTGACAGCCAGCAAAGAAGCAGCTGGAACTTTTCCAGTGATGCTCCGTGTGAGGGTGGGAGGCCGTCTCCGGATGACCAGGGGTCTCGGTCACAACGGCTGCTTCCGTCTTCTCCAAAGGCCGTCAGAAAATGGAGTCTGGCTTCAGACCTTATAGTGAGGCTTATCTGCCCCCGGCCACTAGGTGGGGCTAGAGCAACAACAGCACAACAGTTACCATATTTTTGGAATATAAGACACACCTTTTTCCTCAAAAAAGAGGCTGAAAATCTGGGGGCGTCTTATACAATGAATACAGCATTTTTTGCCTCCCGAAGCCCCGTCCCCTTCACCAAAATGGCCATGCATACCCTTATGGAGGCTTTCAGAGAGCTCCTGGGGGCTGGGGAGGGCAGTAATTGACCATTTTTGCCCCCCCAGCCCCTAGCAGCACTCTATAAGCCTCCATAAGGCTATGCATGCAATTTTTTAAAACAAAAAACGGGCTTGTTTTTGCGAAAAACGGGCCATTTTTTGCTCATTCCCACCCACCCCAGGACCACTCTGCAAGCCCCCCCCAAGACTATTCATGACTTTTTTAAGGGGGGGTTTCACAAAAACGGGCTGTTTTGAGGAGCTTTGCAGAGTGTAAAAACTTTTTTTCCCCCTCTTGGAAAGCTCTTTAACTGGTTGAATTACTTTGATCAAGTGCTTTGCCAGCAGAAACAAAGTCTTAGGTGCTGCAGATTGTCAGCGATTTCCTTCTCCAGCACATGGATAAATACACCTGGAAACATCTACCTACCTACCTCCTCTCTCTCCCTCCCTCTCTACTATATTTCTCTCTCTATCTCTTTTTATTTCTCTCTCTCTATCCCTCAACCTACCTACCTACCTACCTACCTACCTACCTACCTACCTACCTACCTACCTACCTACTGTATTTCTCTATCTCTATATTTCTCTCTATTTCTCTCTCTCTTTATCCCTGTATCTACCTCCCTACCTCCCTACCTAACTAGTCTCTCTCTCTCTCCCTACCTACCTACTTATTTCTCCCTCTTTCTCTCCCTCTACCTACCTACCTACTTTTTAAAAACAAAATGCCTCTTCAAAACATTGGTGCGTCTTATACTCCAGTGCATCTTATACTCTGAAAAATATGGTACATGTTATGGCATGACAAACTTTATAAATTAAGAGGAGACCCTGAGACCATCTAGCCCAACCCTCTCCTTTCTGCAGGAATCCCAGTTCAAGCTTCTCTGACTGATGGCTGCTCAGTCTTTGCTCTCAGACGATCCATGAAGAGCAGATTGAACTTATCTGCTTTAATGGCTCAGCTCCAAAACAGCTCATCCTTTTATCATATTTTTTCCTCTCGTTCAGTTAAAATCTCCTCTTTTGTAACTGAATTCACTTTTTCCATGTCTGACAGTCTGGAATAAGAGTGAGCGAATCTTACACTCGTGTGTAACAGAGTCATTTATTGGAGGAGGGTTGTATCCAGTGGTGGGATTCAAATTGTTTTTACTACTGGTTCTGTGGGCATGGCTTGGTGGTCTTGCGATTGGGTGGGTGTGGCTTGGTGGTCATGCGATTGGGTGGGCGTGGCTTGGTGGTCATGTGAATGGGTGGGTGTAGCCAACTTGACATCATTCACATCAAGGGTACCTTGCCTGGCCTCTCCTTGCGTCAAGATACAATTTCCCTGTCTATTTATTTACTACTACTGAACATCCAAAATACACAATTGAATCCTATGTATATATGCCATATGTGTACATACATATTACATAGTTTGGTGTGTGTATAGGCACACAAAAGGATACATTATCTACTATATATACTGTATGTACACACACACACACACACACACACACACACACACAGCTCTTCTAAAACTATACACATTGAACCTCACTTACTGCGTTTGGAAAAACACACCCAGAGTCCACTTTCTGCCACACATTTAACTATCACTTCTGCACATTAGAACATTACACAGGCCTTCAGATGTTCTTCCCTAGCTTGCACATGACTGTTAGAGCCTGGAGATGCCATGGGTTGAGTAAATTGTGGCAAGGCTCACTTAACAACGCTCTTGCTTAGCAACCAAAATGTTGGGCTCAATTATCATAGGCCAAAGACTATCTCTGCCTTCCTCTGCATGGTAGCCTTGTCCTAGTAAACTCCTTCCCTTTTCTGGCAATTTTCCTCTCTGTTAGAGGCACCAAAATAATCCAGAGGATATCAGGTCTCCTGCTGGAGCAGGGGGTTGGACTAGATGACCTCCGAGATCCCTTCCAATCCTAGATTGCTGTGCTGTTTCAAAGAGTCTTCTGAAGCCTTCCTTCTTCTCTTCTTTTTTCTCTCCCTCCCTCCCTCCATGTATGTATATATATCCATCCACCCATCTATATCTTATTCACTTTCTTTTCCCTCCCTCCTCCCCCCTTTCTTTCTTTCTTTCTTTCTTTCTTTCTTTCTTTCTTTCTTTCTTTCTTTCTTTCTTTCTTTCTTTACCTTTTATTTCTCCCTTCCTTTTCTTTCTCTCACCCTCTTTCTTTCTTTCTCTTTGTATCCCTTCCTTTCCTCCTTTCAAAGCTAGGAGATCCACCTGAAACAAAAACTCATTTGAATGAAACCGGCCATTACATACTCTCTCTCTCTCTCTCTCTCTCTCTCTCTCTCTCTCTCTCTCTCTCTCCCTCCCTCCCTCCCTCCCTCCCTCCCTCTTCCAACCATCTCTGTGCCTTGCCTCATTGTTTGCTTTTAGCAGCAGGCCGATCGCCAAAGTCCATTCCAAGGGTGCTCTGGGGATCCCCCCCAAAAAACCCCAGGTTGCTTCTGGAGGGGGCAGGCAGATGGGCAGCATTCCCCCCTCCCTGGGCACCTGCAGCCTCGGAGCCTGCAGCAACTCCCGGCCCTTGCACAGCAAAGGCAATGAACAACTTCTCACTCGCCAGAAGATTTTCTTTAGTGTGGAAGGGCCCAGAGTTGCTCCAAGGCTGCAGGCACCCAGGGAGGGGGGTTGGGGATGCTGTCCATCTTCCCTCTCCCAAAGCAACCTCGGAGGTTTTCAGCTCCTCTGCAGAGGCATTTTTTTAAAAAGAAAACCCCCCAAAAGCCACAAGATCCGGAGCTGCCAGTCTCCAGTAAGATGTGCATCTCGTGGCCTGGCCCAGCCCATCCCCTGCCCCACCCGCCACCCCCAAATTGCACCTCATTGTGAGCGTCTCTCAGCCATTGTGTGCAGGGAAAAACCTTGCACAGTAAAGAAAAACTTCCCAAGAGTTCGAGAAATTGTTAATTACCTCACACTCACAAGAAGGTTTTCTTTACTGTGCAAGGTTTCTCCCTGCACACAACGGCTGAGAGACGCCTGCAGTGGGGTGCAATTTGGGCCCACCCCCCACCCCAAGGCAAGGCCCATCAACTATATAAGACTCAATAAGCCAGGGGTTGCTCCCTCGATTGGCTCTACCAAAGATCCCCTTCATCCTTTTTGAGTCGGTCCGCTTTGCTGCCCGGTGAACATCTGAGCCAAACCGCTCCTGCCCAACTCCCCGTGTCCGACCGTTAAGCCAACCGATGGTTATGCATCCGGAGCCAACTGGGCGCAAAGCTGGGTTGACAATGAGCCTCCGAGGTCTCCCTCCTGCCTGCTTACCCAGCGCTCGCTCAGCTGCCCCCTCTGATCCCACTCAACGGCGACTGGAAAGCAAAGTCATCAATTGCCTTCTTGTCCAGCACTTGCTCAGAGAGCCCCGACCCTTCTGCTCACCCTCCCCCCAGCCTGCCCCCCAACATCCCCCATGCCTGTGCACAGACACTCACCGGTTCTTTCTTCTTCTGTTTCCAAACTAAGCCCCGGTTGATTGGTTGGTTGGTTAAAGTGTGCTTGGAGGCTTTTAAGAGGGAGAACTTTTCGGCTGCCAGCTGGCAAAGAAAGCTCTCAGCCATGACCGGCTGTGGCTCCCACTGGAAAGTGAGGTCATCCACCGCCTTCTTGTACAGCACTTGCTCAGAGACCTCCTACCCTCCGGCTCACCCACCCAGCCTCCGCCCCCAACATCCCCCACCCCTGGGCACAGACACTCACCAGTTCTTTCTTCTTCTGTTTCCAAACTAAGCCCCGGTTGGTTGGTTGGTTGGTTGGTTGGTTGGTTAAAGTGCGGTTGGACCCTAATGCTCCATCACTGGAGGCTTTTAAAAGGGAGAACTTTTCGGCTGCCAGCTGGCAAAGAAAGCTCTCAGCCATGACCGGCACTGCTGTGGCTCCCGCCGGCTGGGTGAACAAAGGAGCAGGTGGTGGCTGTGGCCTCAGTCTGGCACGAGCTGAGGGCCTGGTCTGGGGAGGTGGGGAGAGGCTCGCCCAGGCAGCTACTGCAACAGCAGGGCTGGCCAGGTCCCACCCCGTGTGTTGCACCCCCCTCCCAGCTTTCGCCCATGCCTCCATGTCGTTTTTGGGTGTGCAACACGTGGGAGATCCTAGCTGCAGTTAACCCATGAGCCACATTGGCCAGGAGTGGCAGGGAGAAAGGCCAATGGGGCTCACGAGTAAACTGAGGTTCCTAAGTGGGATCGAGCCAGGGTGGGTTCTGGCTAACACTACTGCCGGTTGCTCTGTGCATGCAAAGAAGCCAAAAACAATATGGCCGAGAGAACCGGTTCAGGGGTGTGGCCAGCCTGGGTTGCTGCTGGTTCCAGCCACCCAGGCCACCAGGTTACTAACGTTTCAGCCAAGCTGGTCCAAACAGGTAGGAACCCACCTCTGATCTGGAGGTGTTTTCCATCAGGATTACAAGGGAGAAGATTAGCCTGACAGATTTCTTCTTGATCAACCCATGATTTCTGGGAATCAATCTGTTGTTTTCAAAGAGTTTATGAATAATCTTTTTTTCTCTGTTCATTTTATTTGTTATCTGCTCTAAAATGTTCCCTATAATTGACCAACTGTGTCTATTATATTTTCTCTATAGTTTGATAATTTTTTCTCAAACTTTTTCATTCACTTATGAAGATTATGGCAGTATTTGTACCCTATTTAACCATATTTGGAGATGAGACAATTGTAGAAGAAAGATTCAATGTGGGATAAGACACAAAGTTTTCTGTTTTTCATATTCCTGGATGTTCCCATTCTAGTTTCATCCCTTTCTGGAGAAGAATGAATTTTGGAATATTTCTAGCATACAACTGTACTTGGACCAAAATGGGGAGATAACAGGAGATCTGGGCATTTGGGGCTTCTTGGTTCTCCCCAAAGAGGATTTCAAGGAAAAGACTCTGGCGTATTTTCAAAGACAGAGACTTTCTATCAGACAAAATGCTCTTTCAAGGCTAAAGTTGCTCAATAAGGTGAGAGAAATTTTGGTGTCTTTTCTCTGTTTCCCAAAGCCTGAGATCCCATTTCAAGTGGGCAAAGCCTAGAGTCTCCAGGGTGGTTGGCCTTCCATTCCAGTTGGTTTCATCTAATGGAAGTTCTTCAACAGATGGGACCTAAGTGGAGGGGCTTTGCCATGTTTTATGGACATCTTTCAAGATCTTACTGGTCAGAGGTTTCTTTCTTCATCACAGTTTTATTCCTTATTGAAAAACCTAGTGGAATGAACATTTCCTAATTTTTATAGTAAACTTTATTCTCAGTTTTAATATGAATATATCATCATACTTAAATCTTTTTTTCAATTCCATCCCTCTAGACTATTAAGTAGAAAAGTACCTTATTGCAATGTTAAATTCCAAAAGGAAAAGGAAGGAACTAAATGAAGAATCTGCCAGTTGTTATACCTCCTGCATCTGTTTAGAAGTAGTCAGAGATTTCATATTTACCTCAGTGAAGACCAGAGGCTACTTGTCTCCATCCATTTCTACCTCCATTTTCCATGGACGGATAGTCCTAACATCTTTTCTTTGGCATTCCTTGTTTTTCTGCTCAGTCCCTGCCTCAGTCCAGATGTGTGGAAAGCTGTCGTCCTGGATTTGTCAAGAGGGCTCGAGAAGGAGAGCCAGTTTGCTGTTATGACTGCGTTCCTTGTCCGGAGGGGACTTTCTCCACTCAGGAAGGTGGGTGAGACTGGAGGAAAGGAAGTGGAACTGATTCATTACATACATCAAATAATAAAGTTTGGTTCTGAACATCACACAGGAAATTATTTGGGTCCCAATTCTTCCCTCACTTTCATAGACGATTAAACAAAAATTGATTTTAAAACCGCCTCTCACTAGAGGTACTAATAAATGTGTCCTAGACAATATCTCCTGGTATCACTCGTTGTCCAAATACGGTATTTCCTGAAAGGTAAAAGGAGAGAATAGTAAGGGAATATTGTTTTTTTTTCTCAGATGCAGGAAAATGCACCAAGTGTCCAGATGACAAATATCCAAATGAGGAAAGAATCCAATGTATCCCCAAAGTTATAACCTTCCTGTCTTATGCAGACCTTCTGGGCATCATCCTGGTCTCTTTTGCCCTGGTCTTGTTCCTAATTGCAGGCCTTGTTTTAATAATCTTCACTAAATACCGAGAAACTCCCATTGTCAAAGCCAACAACCGGGATCTCTCCTACATCCTCCTGGTCTCCCTCCTGCTTTGCTTCTTGTCTCCTTCTCTCTTCATTGGTCAACCAAGGAAAGCCACCTGCCTTCTCCGACAAATGGTTTTCAGCATCATCTTCTCAGTTGCCGTTTCTTCTCTTTTGGCCAAAACCATCACGGTGGTGCTGGCTTTCCTGGCCACAAAACCAGGAAACCAAGTGAAGAGATGGCTGGGAAAGAGCTTGGCCAATGCTATCATCCTTTCTTCTTCTGCTGTCCAAATTATCATCTGCTCCATCTGGCTGGGAGTTTCTCCCCCCTTCCCTGACTCTGACCTCCACTCCCAGCCTGGAGAGATCATCCTGCAATGCAACGAAGGGGCTGTTGTCATGTTCTACGTCACCCTCAGCTACATGGGCTTCCTGGCTGCCATCTGCTTCACGGTGGCTTTCCTGGCCAGGAATCTGCCTGGGGCCTTCAACGAAGCCAAGCTGATCACCTTCAGCATGCTGGTCTTCTGCAGCGTCTGGGTGACTTTTGTGCCCACCTACCTGAGCACCAAAGGGAAATACATGGTGGCTGTTCAGGTCTTCTCCATCCTGGCCTCCAGTGCTGGTCTGCTGGGCTGCATCTTCATCCCCAAATGCTACATTATTCTTCTGAGGCCAGACCTGAACACAAAGGAGCATCTCACAGCTAGAACAAATGTAAAAACATGAGAAAAAACACCATGATATTTAAGAATTGTATAATGTCCATTTATTTGAACGAATACCTGAATTATTTCCACTTAGATAGTATGCAGGAATCAAAGAACATATCTACATGTTTCCAAATGGGAAATTGTTGAAGGATTTTAATTCTTGTAACTGCCTTCCTATTCACCTCAATAAATCTTGTTAAAGAGAACTCTGTGAAAGTTATTCAGAGGAATTTGTTGTTCACCAACTGCCAATGAATTTGACACCTTTTAAAAAACATTTTTTTAAAAAAATGATTCCTATGGACAGCACTAAAAGTGTATGTGTGAGAGAATGAATAGGAAAAGTGGTAAGATAGATTCTATGGGAGTCAAGCTCCAACTACCATGTTATTTGATAATCTCCATGAGAACCATTGGCCATCCCACCAAGCCAGAGAAGGTAGGGGCCTCCCGGTCCTCTTGCTTAGATGTTCTCATCCAAGGAGACCTACTTAGTTCACCTTTCCCATAGTTGCTCCTGCCCTGTTAAAGAAGCTTTTCTATGAGATCCACCATCCTGTCTCCATCTCCTTACTGGGTGATAAGGACAGCACAAACAGCCAGTTCTTTTCCCCAATGCATGGGCCAGGTTGAGACTGGAGTCCAGAAGATGTGGCTGGAGAAACCCCACAGGAGAGTCAGACTGCATCCTGAGGAGATTGGGCTCCTTGTGGCTGTACCAGATGAATAGTTGCAAGCAGGAGATCGGGTGTGTCTCAAACTCCTCCAGAGGAAAGAAAGAGGGTCTCCCTCTCTTCAAGGTGAGAAGCCCAGCAGTGCAACCCTTGAAGGTCTGACCTGCTGGGTTGCCCTCAGTCATCTCAGGCTGCTTCCAACCCCAGAAGCCCCAGAAATAAGCCCTACCAAGAACTCAGCTCCAGGCTCCTCAGAAGCTAGCAGAAGGGAGAAGAAAGGGGAAGTTCTTATTACAAGATCCTGAACATCTCTGGAGAGAAATTCTAGTGGACTATCAGGCAATCAAGGTAGTCCTCCATGTATGACCACAATTTCTGTTGCTAAGCAAGGCAGTTCTTTTTTTAAAAATTTTATTGGTTTTTTTAACATTTATAGGGGAAAAGGTAAATGGAAGGGTATACAAATTTTGGCAATTGAAAAGTGTGGCAGGCGCCCCCTCCCTCCAAACTCATGGAATACATCTGAGTATAAAACATTAATACATAATCATATAAGATCAGCATATTAGTTCTAAAAATATTTTCAGTCAGTTTATATATTGTAATATATAATCTACATATAATTTCATTACTACTTTCGGTCTGTTTATAACAATGTGATTTTCTTATTCATTTTTGTGATCTGAGCTTTCTTGGTATTGCCCCTTCTCCCCCCGCTGACAGAGCTCCGGCCCCTCCCGTGTCCTGCATAACTGTTGTAGTGTCTTCTGTTTTTTCTAGGTTTGTTTTGTTTTTTTCCATAAAGGCCTGTGCCTCTATGGGTGTATTGATTCTAATTCTTGTCTCCTCCCAGAATATCAGCATACCTTCAGGCATCAACCATCTAAACCACACCCCCTTCTAGTATAATTTATTCGCCAATTGCGAATAATTTTTCCTTTTTTCCCTAATTTTCTTGGGGATCTGCTTCAGGATGGTTATTTCCCTGTCGTGGTATGTCAGTGTCTGCCCCCTTTGTACACCCAGAATTTCGTCTCTTGTGCTTTTTCTGAGGAATTTAATATGGACCTCCCTGGGTACATTGTGTGTTCTGGCATAAGCTGAATTCACTCTGTAAACCAGATCTATCTCCCATTCCATCTGTTGTTTTTCTTTATGTATGTATTCAGCTAGAATGGTAGTCATAATGTCCCTTATATTTTCCCCATCTGCTTCTATGACATTTTGAAATCTAAGATAAAAGGATATTCTCTCAAATTCTGTTTTCATTTGCTGGATATCAAGTTCTTTGTTTCCCTTCTGCACTGCTTCTACCCCCCCCCACCTCCGCCACCCCACCCTCCACAAGGTCCAGTCTCTGTGAGTTCTTGTAGATTTGGACTTGCTTCTCTTTAATTTCTTCCTTCATTTCCTTTAATTGTTTCTTAATTTCTTCCTGGCCCTGTATAAGTTGCTGAAGCATTTGTTGCAAATCCATCTCTGTACTCTTAGGTTGCATCAGTTCTGTGATCTTTGATTGTGTGGCAGGACTGGATGTTGCAGATGTCGGGGCAGAAGTAGCAAAGCCAGGTTTCCCAGGGGGTGGTCTTTTTGGAGACATAGTTTATAAAGTAGAGTGATCAGTCAGTATGGAGAATGGACAGCTGGAGAAGTAGAGCAGCCAGATGAGTCCAGGAGGCAGAAGATCCAAACAGAAGAGAGTTTCTTTAGTCAGTCTGGCAATAGAGAGGAATTTTTCCCCCAGAGAGTTCAAGAAAATAACAATCCACAAGAGATTCTTCTGGGTGACACGGAGACAAAGACCGGAAGCCTGAATTTTAAAGGTGGAGTCAGGTTTCACTGTTCATGAAGACAACGGAAGTGTGCCATCTTGCCCTGCCAGCTTTGGGCTCAGAGGCATAGTAAAGTTTTAAAAGTTCACAAAGTTCTCAGGTCATCAATAAGTTATGGAACTAAGTCCAATGAAAAATCACTTTTACAGGGGTGAGGCATCATTAGTTAGCTCTCCCCCCTCCTCCTTCCCCTGGGGGTGAGAGCAGATTTTCCAAGCCGCTTGTCCAAGGGGGGGGGGAAATCCCCCTCCCTCCAGCCGCGCCTCCAGGGAAATCCGAAAGTTTAAGGTTTTAAATTGCTGAAAGGTCCATCAAATCATGAAAAAAGGAATGAAGAGAGGAAGCGCCTCACCACACCGCCGCTGCTTCCTTCTATTTTTACATCGTCCGGTCAGCCTGTTGCGAAGATCCGCGCGCGCCCTCTGAGACTGCTCCTCGATGCCTGGAGCGAAGCGGAGAAGCCCCCACCAGCCGCCGCCGATGCCAGGGTCCCCCGCCAAGCCGCTCCTTCGGCAGGACGCCTCTCCGGGGCGTCCTGTGCCCCCCAGAAACCAGGGAAGCCCACCGGGGAGCCGGAGCGGGCAAAGGACTTGCCCGTCGCCGTCAGCCGCCGGAACCGGAACCAGCAAGGCAGTTCTTAAGTAAGTTCTGCCTCATTTTACAACCTGCTTGCCACAGTTGTTAAGCAAATGAGCGTGGTCATTAAGCAAATCTTAGGTTGATCCCATCTTCCTTGTTGTCCTTTTGTGGAGGGTTGGAGGTTTCTTCTGAGTGGCTTCTCCAGAGCAGCAAAGGCAGGAGAAGACCCACAAGTGGGAGGCCGCCAATCAGGATCTCTCATTGCAGGGGATTCTTCCTCTTTCCTGGAATTGAGGAAGGAGGCAGGAAGTGGGAGAGGGGAAAGAACTCCTGGGTGCAAACATAGAGTAGATATCCAGGAGGGGATCAAGGAGGTCTCTTAATCTGTCCCTGGGGTGGCTTTCCCCAGCTTGGCCATTTCAGATAGGTTCAACTACAACTCCCAGAATTCCCAGCAGAGCTTTGATTGCATCATCCTGGATGCTTCTGACCTATGGGCCACTCAGCCCTGGGCCTTCTTGGAATTGTAGTTGATGCACCTGCTGGATGATGGAACGGAGAAGGGGGCTCCTAGAGGCCATCCACTCATGTGCAATTTGCAGACTGGATTTGGGCGAAACATGAGGACGTAAATCATGAGGACATAAACCCAAAGGATCCTAAATGTTCCTATACTATTTAATCCAGTGTTTGTCCTCTCTGGCAACTGAAATGTATTAATTATTAATTTTAAATTTATTGAATTTAGCTGGAGTAGAAAGAAGAAGAAAAAGATAAGAATAGAAAAAAGACCATTGTGCCACAAGACACAAATACACACGCAAACACAGAGTTCAGAAATTCTTCATATACGCAAGATATAAAGTTTTATGCAGCAGTTTCTGTAAAGGACACCCATAGTTATAACAACCAAAGCCCAGTTGACACCTTTAAGTAACTGTTCAGAAACAGCAGGATTTCCTTGAGTAGTCAGGCCCACAAATTTCCCCTTCCATGGTTGGAGAGATCAAAAGGCAGAGAGGCCATTTCTGTGCTCTCTCCATCAGGATCCAGATAACTGAGGTGCTGTCAGCCTCTGCATCGCTACTCGCTTTCGGCTGCCATTGAAACGGAGAGGGGGGCATGGTATTTGAGAGGGGATTAATTGGTACACGAGAGATAGTGGAAAAGGGAGTTTTGTTGTCACCATCTACTGTGCATGCTGATGCCTGGGGTTTAGAGTTGGTCAAGGTCAACCGTCCTGCCTACCAACCTGATGATGTTTCTCGGAGATGCAACCCACATGACACCTGAGGGATTTATGGATTGGACAATGGGATGGGGGTTGTTGGGGGTTGGACATATATTGATATGTATGATTTCGCGCGCTTTTGCTTCAGACCTTGCTTTACTTTGCTGCTATCTTTTCATAACCAGTAAAAGTACTCTTAATTCTACAAAATGGAGTTAAGTGGTTTCTTTCTTGGTTGCTGAAGGAGGTTGGCCTGATCGGTGCCCTTAAAGAGGAGAGAGGTCTTGGCAATGACTGGGAGCTACCTGTCAAGTGAAAGTCCAAGGATCTGGTCACAATGTTGAGGTCCCCTTATATTCTAGGTCTCCCAGGGCTGCAGCAGCAACAGACACAACATCAAAAGTTCTTTCTCCGGTCTACAAATGGAGCCGCACCAGTGTTGGCAAACACTCCTGGGTCCCCCTTCTCGGAGGAAGGTAGCCTTATTTATTGCCAAGCATGAATCACAAGGATGCATGAATTAACATCCGGGGGCCACCAGATTGGGGCAGGCTGTTCTCATTCATTATCCACAACTGATGGAGTCTTAACAGCCATGAATCAACAGGTGGAAGGCCCCTGTCCAGTAATTAATGGTCGGTTCTGTCCTATTTTTTAGATATGATAACTGCAACCTGAGTCTGATGGAGCATTTCTTGAAGACACATGAATTGTTCCTTTATCTGAGGAAAGTATTCACTACATGGGGAACAATCAAGTCTGTCATATGTCTTTTTAGCTCCCCTTCTTGGTAAATGGAATTGCATCAAATCAAATCAAGTTTATTACAATCAAAGACCAGAACAAATAAAAACACTCAAGGAATATCCATTTAAAAATTCTAGACTGAAATAATAAACCACAGATAAACTCTATATTAAAATCACAATTGGGCATCCAATCTGTTAGTTACACATGGCCTAACGATCCTATAATATCAGTCCTTAAACCCTGAGGCCCATAGCCATTAAATACTAAAAGACAAACGAGTAGTAATGGAAAAGGGTTTCCTACATCAGTTGTGTAAAATAGCCATGGTGGGTTAATCACGTGTTTCCCATGGATCCCCAGTGCTGCTGTGGAGAATCGAGCCACCTTTGCTGTAACCGCAGTCTGTTCGGCCTTAAGCAGCCACTGGAGCTAAGCAGTGTCGGAATGGCCAGGATGCCTATCGGTTATTGGGAGGATATGTTTCTTTCTAATATCTCCATAGAAAGAGCATCGAAGGAGTCTATGTCACCACACTATAAAAGAGATGTTGAGACTGTAGAAAAAGTGCAGAGAAGAGCAACCAGGATGATTAGGGGACTGGAGGGTAAAACAAATGATGAATGGTTGCAGGAACTGGGCATGGCTAGTGAAGAGAAGGACCAGGGGAGACATGATAGCAGTCTTCCAAAATTTGAGGGGCTGCCACAGAAAGGAAGGGGACAAGCTATTTTCCAAGGCACCTGAAGGCGAAACAAGGAATAATGGATGGAAACTCACCACCCCTACTTCCCAACCCAACACCCACCAGCCACTGACCAGCTCCAGTTGGCCTTGGTGGCCCCTGGCTTCCCCCTCCTGTTGCTTCTCTCTTGCAGCCTCTGGAGCAGCAGGAGTTTCTGGCTGTCCCCGAGACCCTCAACCCAGCCCTGTCCTCCACCTCTGCCACCAGCTCTGTCAGCCTTGTGGCCTCTGGGGGTCTCTGCTGCCTCGAGGCGTCTCCTGCAGACCCCTCGGCTCCCAGTTCAGCTTCTAGCTGTTCTCCTCTCTTCTCCTCTCCTGTGGGCTGCCCAGATCTCAGCTGCTCGGCTCGTTTGGCTGCTTGGTTCTGGCTCCCAGATCCGGCTCTGGCCAGACTCTCTGCCCCCCCCCCAGCAGAGCCCTCACCCTCCTCACTGCTGCCCCTCGGCCTCAGATGGCACTCCGAGGCGTGGAGCTGAGCTTGGGGATCTACCGCTACCAACATCACCTCACCACTGCCACGGCCATCCCCTCCACTCTCCTTCTTGGCTCGGAGCTCTGGGATTCTTCGGTGCTCTCAGGCCCTGATGCTTGGTGGCTAGGAGGCTTTCAGCTCAGCTGACAGTCCTGCAGTGACTGGTAAGGTGGGGGCTTCAGCTGGTAAGGGTGGGGCTCTCCTGTCTCCCCTGGCACACTGGGTGGCAAGTCAAGAGAAGGGAGGGGAAGAATCTCTTTTCTCTTTCAAATGGGTAAAAGGCCACCATTCCTCCATTCCAGGTACAGGGAGAAAGAGTGTCAGCAAAGCTGTCCCATGTGCTGGTCACTCAGGAGTGCCAACATCATTTCTGAAGAAGGCCACTTGGCTGGTGACCTCCCTGTAGAGATCTTCCCTGTCTTTCTCCAAACACCAGTTCTGCAGCTCTAATTCCTGGATCGCCATTCTGACATGGGTCCGTCCTTCTCTGTTGCCCTCCAGAGTTTTCTGCGGGTCTTCCATTCTGGCCTGGTAAACACAGGTCTGATACTGCTGCAGATGGTTGAGGTGCTTCTTCTCATTTCCCCTCACATTCTGAAGAATGGAGACTTTCTGCTTCAGTGACTTTTCTCCACAAAGTGGAACTTTGGTCCATCTCAGCCAGTTCATGCTGCAGACTCTAGAGGTGCTTCTTGAGTTAACAAAGTTCCAGACCTCTTTGAGGAGCTTCTCAAAGATTGTAAGGCAGCCTTCTCAAGTTTGAGGAAAGCCACTTGGCTAGGAACCTCAGACATTTCTTTCTGGAGTTCTTCAGTGTGTTTCACCAAAGATTCTTTCTCTAGCTCTAACTGGTGGATCATCGTGTTGGCATGGTCCAAGCTTCCTTTGTTGTCCAGCAGAGTTTTCTGCAGGTCTTCTGTTGTGGTTTGAAGTTGATCCACTGTCTGCTTGAGACAACTGTGCTTTTCTTTCATCCGTTGTTTGTCTTTTATGGATTCCTGGATCTGAAAGTCAAGGGAATCTGGTTAATCTGGAGATCATGGAGGCCATCACTGCTCATTGAGAAAACAGCCCAAGGATATTCCCTAAAAGACCGTTTCTTCTCTGCTGCTGACCTGTTTGGAAAATGGAGAGCACAGTCACTTCCTCTCTCAATTCAGGGGACATCTTACTAACTGCCTAAAGTCCACAGATGCCTTCAGGTGGCCTATCTTGAGAATCTCTGACTTAATCCATCACAACTGATCTCTCTTCAAACTATCCTGACTTCCCATTTGATTGGGACTCCAATTTGAGGCCTCTCTTCTTTCAAGACTCTCCAAAGGAGTCAGAATCTGTGATTCTGCCATCTATCAATTCTGTCAATTCGGTCCCCTCTGGCACTGCTAGGGGGTTTCTCATGAGAGGGAAGGGGGGGACCATTCGGACTAGGAAAGAGCCCCCACTCAAAGTACTTACCAGTCCCATCCCAGCCATGAAATCCTGGTGGGTCCCCTTGAGCCAGTTCCTCTCTCTCAGCCACAGCCTACCTCACAAGCATGTTGTTCTGAGGATGATGGAGTCTTCAGTATGTTCACTGCCTTGAGCTATTTGGTGAAAGAATAAAGGTGGATAAATGAGTAAATATATATATATATATATATATATATATATATATATATATATATATATATATATATATATATATATATATATATATATATATATATATATATATATATATATATATATATATATATATATATATATATATATATATATTTGTTTGTTTTCGTAGATTTTCACGGGTGTAGGTATGCTGGTTTTGTTGTATTCGGGTCTTTTCCCGTGTAAGGTTGAGATTGTCTTTGCAACGTTTCGGCAGGATCTCACCTGTCATCTTCAAGCTGTGGGCTTAAAATGTGATCGGAGCTGCCATCTTTCTGTAAGTCTTGGTGGGAGGGGATGGGGTGCTGGCTTTGTTTCAGTAAGTGGAATGATTGGTTGTGTGGTTGTATCATGATTGATAGATTGGTGCTGATTGGTGCAGGCTGTGTGTGCATTGTTGTTTTGTATTTTAACGGCTTGGGTGGTGGGTGGTGTTCGTTTGTTGGCTAGGGCTGGTTTCCAGATGTTTGATAGGTGGGAGGTATCATCACGTTTGTTCATGCTGTGGGGGTGTTTCTCTATTTCGATGGCTTCCATGATTATTCTCTTGTGGAGGTGTTCTGTTTTGGAGATTAACCTGGCTCCTTCAAAGTTGATTTCATGTCCTGTAGCTTTAAGGTGCTGGAAAAGGGAGGAAGTTTTTTCTTTTTTTCTTACTGCGTTCTTGTGTTCTGTGATGCGTGCATTTATCCTTCTGTTTGTTTGTCCTATGTATATTGCTGGGCAGATTTTGCATGGTATTTTGTAGACTCCTTGGTTTTCTAGCTGGATTTTGTCTTTGGGGTTTCTTAAGATGTTGGCTATTTTTTGGTCAGTGGTGAAGGCTGTCCTGATATTGTGCTTGTGGAGAATTTTGCTGATTTTATCTGTGGTGCCTTTGATATAAGGGAGGAGGGCGATGCCATTGTCCTGTTCTGTGTCTTGGTTTTTTGGGGGAGTCTCTTTTTGCATTAGGTTGGTGATTGTTTTTCTTTGGAATCCATTGGAGATTAATACATTTGTGAGTTTTTGTAATTCGGTTTTCAGGTGGTCTTTGTCGGCTAGGCATTTGGTTCTGGAGATGAGGGTCTTGGCTACAGAGTTGATCTGTGCAGGGTGGTGATGGGATTGTGCATTTAAGTAGCGGTTGGTGTGTGCTTTTTTCTGGTAGATGGTGTGTCCTAGGGAGCCATTAGGTTTTTTGTAGATTAGAACATCCAGAAAGGGAAGTTGGTTGTTTGCTTCTATTTCCATGGTGAAATGTATTTTGGGGTGAAGGCTGTTGAGATGTGTGAGGAAGTTGTCCAGTTTTTCTTTTCCGTGTGGCCAAATCATGAAAGTGTCATCAACATATCTAAGCCAGAGTTTGGGTTTGTGTTCAGATTTGTCTAAGGCATTGGTTTCAAAATGTTCCATGTATAAGTTTGCAATGACAGGTGAGAGGGGTGATCCCATGGGTGCTCCTTCTATCTGTTTGTATCTTTGTATCTTCATCCATAATGGACATTCTGCCCCTTCTCTGGGGGTGGAATCCTGATTGAAATCTTGTCCCTTGGATCTGGAATCTGGTATTAGAGATCCAGAGAATCCAGGTTTTCCTGGACCTGCCCAGGTGATGAAAGGAAAATATGCATAAAATATTAGATATTATTCATTTTAAAAAGGCCTTGTGAAAAGGTGCCTGAAGAAACAATGGATCCAATGATGTACAGTCCCTAACCAAGTACCCTACACATAGTCCTCAATTTACATCCATTCATTTAGCGACAGTTCCAAGTTTCACGGCCATTGAAAAAAGCGCTTTATGATGGGTCATCATACTTACAACTACTGCAGCATGCAAAGAAGAGATTTCTTAGGGGTTTCTTACTGTGCTTTCTAAATCAAATTTTAAGGGGGGCAGGGGGGGTTGATTCAGATGCCTCAGACAGGCTTGGGGGGGAGTCTGCCAGGGCACAGGCCAGAGCTAACTAATGGGCGCAGGTTGGGCGTGCTGAGAAGGGTTGGGATTCCGGGGTAGACATTAAGCCATTCCATTAGGGGGTTCACCATCTCTACTGTTTGTTGGAGAGGCAGATATGGTGGGGACCGAGGGCCAAATTATGTTCGGGGGACACGGGTTTGCTGTTTAAGAGTGATCACACGTTCCGACCCTCACCGCCTTTCTCGCACCCCCAGATGCTCGGGATTACAGGACCCTTGTCTCCGGCTGGTGTTGCTTAATGCCAGGTCCGTGGTACATAAGGCTCCTCTCATTTACGACCTCATACAAGAGGGTAGAGCAGACCTGGTGTGCATTATGGAGACCTGGTTGGGCCATGAGGGGGGTGTGCCCCTTAGTGAACTATGCCCACCAGGCTTCCAGGCGTTTCACCAGCTGAGAGCCCAGGGCAGGGGCGGGGGTGGTGACGGTGGTTATTAGGGAAAGTCTCGGACCTCAGGAGGTCACTGTGTCTCAGATAGGTGGGTGTGAGTCCCTTTTTGTGAAATGGGGCCTTGGAGTTCAGGTGGGCCTTTTTGTTACGTACCTGTCTCCCTGCTACATTTCATCGGCCCTGCTGGAGCTGCTGAATATGTTAGCTGGATTTGTGGTTGATTTCCCCAGGCTCATGGTCCTGGGGGATTTCAATCTGCCTTCCATTGGTGAGACATCCGAGTCAGCTTGGGAGTTCATGGTTTCCATGACGGCTATGGACCTAACTCAGTTAATTCAAGACCCCACACATAATAAGGGACACACGCTCGACCTGATTTTTGTCTCTGGGCAGTGGATGAATGATCTAGATTTAGGGGATATTTCTATTCAACCCTTGTCATGGTCTGATCATTTCCTCATCAGGCTTGACTTCCATACTGCTACCCCTCGCCGCAGGGAGGTGGAACTAACTAGATGGTTCCACCCCAGGCGCCTGATGGACCCTGAATGGAGCTTGGGACTTTTCCTGAATCCCTTGCTCATAACTCGACCGAAGCCCTAGTGGAAGCCTGGGATAGGGCGGCCACTGGGGCCTTGGATCACGTTGTGCCTTTGCGGCCTCTGACCCGGTGTCGATCCCAAGTGGCTCCCTGGTTTACCGAGGAGCTCCGGGAGATGAAATGCCAGAAAAGACGCCTAGAGAGTGGCTGGAGGGCCATCCGGTCCGAATCTGATCAAACACTAGTAAGAATTCATATTAAATCCTACTTAGTGGCGATAAAAGTGGCAAAACGGCAACATTTTTCCGCTCTTATCGCGTCCGCAGATAACTGCCCAGCCGCCCTGTTTAGGGTGACCCGCTTCTTACTTAACCAAGGAACTGGGAAAGACCCCTTGCAGGGTAGGGCTGAAGAATTTGTTCAATATCTGAAGGATAAAATCGCTCAGATCCAGACAGGCTTGGACTCTGACTGAGTAGATTCGGGCGAGTCGACGGGGATAAATCTTGTGGAGATAATCTGGAATGAGTTTGACCCTGTGACCCCCGAGGGCATGGACAGGATTATGGGGAGACTCAGTGCTGCCACTTGTGTGCTGGACCCGTGTCCCTCTTGGTTAGTTTCGGCTTCCTGGGAGGTGACACGAGGCTGGCTCCATGCGATTACCAACGCTTCATTGAGAGAGGGGTTCTTTCCCACCACCTTGAAGGAGGCGGTGGTGAGGCCCCTCCTTAAGAAGCCTTCCCTGGACCCAGCTTCTTTAGCCAACTAGATTACACATGAAGTTGTGCTTATTGGAGAAATATCTTCCTTCTTAAGTGAATCAGACCTTAAAGGGGCCACTGAGGCCTTGAGTCCAACCTGCCACTCCTTCCTGTGTTTGAAATAGTCCAGTATAGCTGATCACAATGACAATCTTTTCATAGGTTCTTGGAGAGCTGTGGAGTCCTTTAAAATTCTTCTCTAAAACCTGCTTCATGGTATCTGGAACACAAACACTAAAAGCAGACACAGCTCACCCTTGGAATGTGTGGCAGTGGTTTTTATTTCCCTTTTGGCACTTGTCCTTCTACATTGTACTACTTAACAACCATTGCTGCATGCTTCCTTTCTCAACACCCATTGAATTACAACATTACCAGTTTCACTCCAGCTATGCATTTGATGGAAGAACTTATTTATGATAGATATTAATCTTACTTTTTTACAGATGCTGAAAAATGCAACAAATGTCCAGCAGATCAGCATTCAAATATCAACCAAAATGATTGTATTTTCCTATCAAGAAAATGTGGGGATCATCTTAGCTTCCCATGCCTTGTTCCTGTCTTTGGTGACTAGCTTAGTTTTGGGAATCTTCATTAAATTCCAAGAAACTCCCATAGTCAAACCAATAATCGAGATCTCTCCTACATCCTCCTCATCTCCCTCCTGCTTTCCTTCTTGACATCGTTCCTATTCATTGGCCAGCCGAGGAGAGCCACTTGTCTTCTTCAACAAACAGCCTTCAGCAACATCTTCTCAGTTACCATTTCTGCTGTCTTAGCCAAAACAATCATGGTGGTGTTGGCCTTCTTGGCAACAAAACCAGGGAATAAAGTACAGAGATGGCTAAAGAAGAGCCTGGCCAACTCCATCATCATTTTTTGTTCTGTTGTGCAAATAGTCCTCTGCACCGTATGGTTGGGCACTTCTGCCCCATTCCCTGAGTCAGACATGCACTCACAATCTGCAGAGATCATCCTGCAATGCAATCAAGGCTCTGTTGCCATGTTTTATCTTGCTCTTGGCTACATGGCTTTTCTGGCTGTTATCTGCTTCACAGTGGCTTTCCTGGCCAGGAATCTCCCTGGGGCCTTCATTGAAGCCAAGCTTATCACCTTCAACATGCTGGTCTTCTGCAGCGTCTGGATCTCATTTGTACCCACCTACCTGAGCACCAAAGGGAAATACATGGTGGCTGTGCAGGTCTTCCCTATCTTGGCTTTGAGTACTGGCCTGCTATGCTGCATCTTCATCCCCAAGTGCTACATTATTTTTTTAAGACCAAACCTGAATACAAAAGAACACTTGTTGTCAAAATAAACTAGTAGTTATCTAGTAGTAATAAACTAGTAGTTAACTTTAGGTACCTTTCAAAAAAAGACTGTCATTATTTGCTACATTAATGTTCATAAGAAAACACAAACACAAATAATTGTTTTTGAGAGAGGATTTTTTTGCATTGAAATAGAAATAAACCAGCAGTTTTTAAACATATTTCCCTTTTTTATTTAAATTTTATAGAAAACTCTGCTGGGGTTCTCTCACCCCTACCCCCACCCCTCATTTTTGTCTTTCTGTGTCTCTCTCTGTATCTCTCACTTTTTCTCCAAAATGTTGGTCAATTAGCTGGTGCTAACTAGTTAGCTAGTTAGTTGGTCAGGCATCTGAGGTGTCCCAGCTACAGAACCCAGAGTGCTCACCTACCTCACACAGACACTGATGTGCAAGGTGTTCCTCTTGCTCTGAGCCTTCTGGTGACCCCATGCATACAAGAGTACAAGGTCTTCTAATTAAGAACCCAAGGCGTCTCAATTCCTCTCAGGCCTAGAGTTAACATGAAAATCCAGTGTGGAATCAAACCCAGGACTCTTAACAATTTTTCACATTTTACTAGACAGTATGTACTGAATGGGGAGTCCTCCAAAAGCAGTGTTACATATTCCCACAGTCCTCCCCACTTCTGATCTCTCCGTTGGCAATATATATATATATATGAAAGGACAAGGTTTAACTTTATAATATTCTGGAAACAGTTACTAAAAGACCTAATGCAAGAACTAAACATTTTAGAGCCGAATTTGAAAAATGGTCTGTCCCAGGAAATCATGAGGTAAAATAATTCCATAGAGTCCTGGGGCTTGTTGCATAAATCACTTTGTCAGAGCCCTTAAGTCTTGCACACTGGGTTTGTATGCTGCAGTCATGTCAATTCCCTGTCCAATGAAAGTCATGTCTTGCACTCTTATGACCGTAGAAGCAGGGCCATGAAGTTATGGTGCCAAGTTTAAAGCATAACCCTAGTAGCAATAGCAACAGCACTTAGACTCGTATAGCACTCCATAGTGCATTACAGCACTCTCTGGGTTGTTTACAATGTTAGCTTATTGCCCCCAACATTTCGCATTCCAATTTTATTGATCTTGGAAAGAGGGAATGCTGAGTCAACCTTGAGTTGGTTAGGATCAAACCAGTGGTGGGTTCCGGCCAGTATGGCCTGGTATGGCCATACCGGTATGGCCATACCAGTAGCCGGGAGCAGCTGACAGAGTACTGGTATGGTGGCTCGTTTGGCCCAGCCACCCGTGGCCCATGTTCTATACTTGTTTTTAAAGCAACCAGCCAACTGCGCATGTGCACACAGTGTGTGGCACCTGCACGAGCTCCGACAAGCAGCTGGGTGTCTCAGGGGTGGTGAAGTGCGCATGCAGCGCACATGCATGAACAGGACGCATGGCCCCGTGAGCAGCGTACCAGTAACGACGGGGAGAGGAACCCACCACTGGATAAAACTCCTGACTGTGGGCAGAGTTAGCCTGCAATACTGCATTCTAGCTACTGGTCTTTAAGCTAGGAGGTTCAGCCCAGGACCTAGACCTGGGTACTGTGGAAATAGGCCACCCTGGGGTGTATCTCTGCTGTCACTATTAAAGAGCTTCTGACAGATTTGGATATCATCTTCCTTGCTGCGTATGCTTTTTACACTATAATTTTAAATCTCTTTGCTCGAAGAAATAATAAAGCTTAAACTGTGTTCATTGGTTTGCTTATTGTCTCTGGATCCAAAAGAAACAATTGCCTGGGCACCTGATCACTGCCCCAGACATTTGACAAAACAGAGGTTCACCTGGACTGACATAAATGGCATGAAATGTTGAATGATAGATTCCTCACTTGATTTTTGATTTTGAATTGTTGACAATTGATTTTGAGATACAATAATTGTACTACTCAGTTTGAGTCCATATTGGTTCTGTCCAGGCACATGGAAAGTTCCATTGGTCAAGATAAATTTTAGGAGATGGGGAGTATGCCTTCAACAAAGTGTTGAGTCTTGGTGATTGCCTGGACAAATCCCTGTCATTTTCTTGGCAAGATTTTAGCAATAGGAATAGCACTTCATCTTATGTATTGCTCCATAGTGCTTTATAGCACACACTGAGTGGTTTACAGTGTCAGCATATTACCCTCAACAATTTGGGTCCTCATTTTACTAACCTCAGAAAGATGGAAGACTGAGTCAACCTCGAGCCCATCAGGATTGAACTCCAGACTGTGGGCAGAGTTAACCTGCAATATTGCATTCTAACCCCTATGCCACTTGGGCTCCATTTTTAGAATTGGTTTGCCTTTCATTCCCTCCATGGGCTGAAAGAGAGTGACTGGCCTAAAACCATCCAGTTGGCTTTGTGCCCAAGGCAAGATTGGAACTCAGCAACCCAGTTTCTATCTGGTACCTTAACCACTGCATCAAACGGATTCTCTCAAGTCTAATTTGGGAGCTAAAAAGTCTATTTCAATAGATGAATGAAAAAAAATGTTTTAGCACTGAGAGACATAAAAGGTCAAAGTGAAGATGGATCATTCTGAGATATCAGTTAGAGCTGTTGCTTACAATCCATACTCCTTTCATGACTCTGAGCAGCATACATGAGCAAACCATTACAAAATAATTGTAGGTATACAGAAGAAGCATCTGCATGGGGGGGGGGGGATAAAAACCACGACAATTTAATTGAAGGGCCACATCTTTTGCAAGTAATGATGTCACATGCATGTACAAAATGGTGGCATTTCAACTACATTTTTCAGGATCATATTGACTTTTTTTTTAACACTACCTCGATGATCCTGGTGTGTAGTAAAAGTTCTCGAATCCAAAGACCCATTGAAATATTTCAGTGGGCCTTTGAAGTCTAGGATCGATTAGTCATTAAGCAAAATAAGCATATTGCTTAGGGCAGTGATGGCGAATCTTTTTTGGCTCGCGTGCCATAAGTGGGGGGAGCGCAGTGGGGTCATGTGCAGGCGTGCTGCACCCATAATGCAATGCGCAACACCTCCCAGTGCGCATGTGCACACTACATGCGCGACCCCCTATTTTTTGCATGCTTTTTTCGCCCTCTCCAGGCTCCAGAGGCTTTATAGGAGCCTGGGGAGGGCGAAAACAGCCTCCCACCCCCGGAAGCCCTCCGGAGGCTTCAGGGACCTTCAGGAGGCTTCCCTGAAGCCTCCGGAGCAGTCAAAATGATCCTCCGAGCAAACCGGAAGTCCATTACTGAACTTCCGGTTTGCCCGTAGGGCTGGTTTTTTGCACTCCAGAGGCTTCAGGGAAGCTCATGAAGCCTCCGGAGGGCCTCCGGGGGGGGGGCTCTTTTCACCCTCCCCAGGCTCCAGAGGTTTTATAGGAGCCTGGGAAGGGTGAAAAATGGCTTTAAAAACTGGCCAGCTGACAGGGCAGCGCCTTGCGTGCCCTGACAAATGGCTCCGTGTGCCACCTGTGGCACGCGTGACATAGGTTCGCCATCACTGGCTTAGGGCACCAAGGGAAAGGATACCACACATTATTTTCCTCCCTCTCTAACACATGGATTTCTCACCCCCATTGGAAACCAGGCGGCTGTCAAAGAGAAGGAAGAGCGCATCTTGCAGGCTTCTTCCAACAGCTGAAGAAGGAACAGGAGGGCAGGATTCGGCTGTTGGAAGAAGCCCATGCGACGTGTGCTCCCTTCTCTTTGACAGCCACTTGGTTTTTAATGGGGGGGGGGGAATCCATGCGTTAGAGGAGAAGAGAAGGCTGAGCTTCTGCTAGGGACTGCCTTTTTCCTCCCTCTCTGGATTGGGCTTCAACACTGCTCTGGTCTGGTCTCCTGAAAAAGCCTCCCCCCCCCCCCCCGCTGCTTCCTTCTCTTTGATAAGCAGCTTGCAAAACAGGGAGCTTCTCAAAGTTAAGGAAGCAGGGGGCTTCTTCCAACAGCTGAAGCCTATGTCTACTCCTCTTCCTTCTTCGGCTGTTGGAAGAAGCCCCACCACCACCACCAATGTTCCCTCTAATTTTTTTTCAGTGTGAGCAAAAAAGTATAGTGTTTGAGCGGCACATTTTTATGCCTGAGCACCTGAATTTTTTTCACAAATGTCACCTAAGATAACAACGAAATCAGTATTATTTGAAACTCAAAGTTATGTTTCTTCAAGGTACTCGCTTAATTAAAAGTGTTATATAATGTCAGTATCACTTAACAACGCTCCTGCTTAGCAACCAAAACGTTTGCTCAGGAACTCTGGCATTTGAAGCACGCAAGTCTTAAAGCTGTCAAGTTACAAGACCCTTTGCACCCCTAACCCTTTAGGGAAAAAAAAACCCAAGGGTCTTCAAACCTGACAGCTTTAAGACTTGTGGACTTCAACTCCCAGAATTCATCCTCCAGTCATGTTGGCTCAGGAACTCTGGCATTGAAGTATGCAAGTCTTAAAGCTGTCAAGTTGCAAGACCCTTTGCACCCCTAACCCTTTAGGGGAAAAAAAACCCAGGGGTCTTCAAACCTGACAGCTTTAAGACTTGTGGACTTCAACTCCCAGAATTCCTCCTCCAGTCATGTTGGCTCAGGAACTCTGGCATTGAAGCATGCAAGTCTTAAAGCTGTCAAGTTGCAAGACCCTTTGCACCCCTAACCCTTTAGGGGGGAAAAAACCCCAGGGGTCTTCAAACCTGACAGCTTTAAGACTTGTGGACTTCAACTCCCAGAATTCCTCCTCCAGTCATGTTGGCTCAGGAACTCTGGCATTGAAGCATGCAAGTCTTAAAGCTGTCAAGTTGCAAGACCCTTGCACCCCTAAACCTTTAGAAAAAAAAAACCAGGGTCTTCAAACCTGACAGCTTGAAGACTTGTGGACTTCAACTCCCAGAATTCCTCCTCCAGTCATGTTGCGGCGACGTCATCTGCATGGATCCATCTTCGGCTTTTTTCACAGGGGGCAGGGCTGCTGCTGAAGTTGCCGACGACGAGCCCCTGCCGCCACCAGAATAACAGCTGCCTCCTCCTCCTCCTCCAACAGCACCACTACATTTGGAGTGAAGCCGCCAAAGCTCCAGCTGGCGCCCCTCTCCACTCGGAGCACCGCGTTACCCCTGCTGCCTTCTCCGCCGCCGCCATGCTTTTGAGAAGCCATGAAGCCTTTTTCCTCTGCTCCTGCCCCCCCCCCCACCTTCCTACTGGCTCCCGCGGCCTCATGGCTCCTCAAAAGCACAGCAGAGGAGGAGGGGGCAGGGTAACGCGGGGCCCAGCTCAGGTGCTCCGAACAGAGGGGGAGGCGCCGCTGCCATGGGCGGGGGCGCCGGTGGGAGCTTTGGCGGCTTCACCTCTGCCGCAGCGTCGGGTGCTGTTAGAGGAGGAGGAGGCGGCAGCAGATATTCCGGTAGCGGCAGGAGGTTTACTTTAGCTGCAGCGCTGGGCACAAGCAGCTAGGATTGGCCGCCCACAAAGGACCTCCTCCCAGGGCTTGCTTTCCTGGCGTCAGTTGCCCCGCGCTCACCAAAACAAGTCCGGGGAGGTCCTTTGCGGGTGGCCAGTTCTAGCCGTCTGCAAAGGACCTCCCCAGCCTCCGGCGCCTGTGACAGCAGAAAGCACTGCGCGGCAGTTGGAAACTGCTGCGCGGTGTTTTCTTGCCACCTGCGCGGGCGCACAGCTGCGCACCTTAGAGGGAACAGTGACCACCACTTCCTTCGCTTTGACCACTGTCAGTGGCAGGCATGAGGGAAATCGTGTGTGTGTGTGCACCCCGTCTCCCCCCTCCCCCTTCTGGCAGAGCTGCAGTGTTGGAGCTCAGAGGTAAAGTGAGGTGGGTTTCCCCCCCCCCCGTGCCGCCGCCATTCTGGAAGAAAAGAAATCTAGTGCAGGAGGAGGAGGAGGAGGAGGAGGAGGGGCAGCGTAAAGGAGAGCCACCTTAAACCAAAGCCTCTGAGTAACTGGGAAAGAAAGCTGTGCTTTTCGAGCGGCTGTTTTTGGCAGGTTCCAAGCGCGGCTTTCTTTCCCAGTTACTCAGAGGCTTTGGTTTAAGATGGTGATGCTTTACGCCGCCCCTCCTCCTCCTCCTGCAAGCGACAGGTGACTCAGACTCAGCGGGCAGCTCAGGGGAGACAATGGCCATGATGACTTCACCCCCCAGGAGCCCCCACCCCCGCCTAAGCCCTGCCAGGAGCTGAGCGGAGCAGGAGCTCCGAAACTGAAACGTCTCTCCTTCCCAGTCATCGCTACCTGTTGACCCGATTCCCCGATGCAATTCGTGGAGCTGCTTGCCCTCATGAATACACAGGGGTGGCGTTTTCAGGCTTTCAATGCCTACAGATATAGGTAGGAAGCCGGGGGCGTGTCGGGAGTGAAGCCTTTGGTGCCAAGTGCCGAGTTTCCCTTCTGCCCCCATGAAAATCACCCCCACCCCACTCACTCCAGTTAAATGTGCATAGGGTGATAGGGTTAGTTTTAAATGGATAGTGAGGCTTCTTTGCTAGCCACCCAGCTGGCAAAACAGAAATTTTCGCCAAGTGGAAGGGATATTTGTGTGTGTGTGTGAGAGAGGGAGGGGGTAGAGAGAGAGAGAAAGAAAGAAAGAGAAAGAGAGAAAAAGAGAGAAAGGAGGGAAAGAAGGGAGAGAAAAAAGATAGAGACAAAGAAAAAGAAAGAGAAAGAAAGAAAGAAAGAAAGAAAAGAGAGAAAGAAGGAAAGAGAAAGAAAGGAAGAGAAAGAAAAGAAGGAAGAAAAGAAAGAAAGAGGGAGAGACACAAGAAAGGCTCGTGGAGGCTCACGGAAGCGCTAAGACTCATGCCCGTGCTGTGCATGTGTGCACGCGTGCTGCACATGTCTATGTGGATGCCGCTGGGCCCGTTCCAACCGTACTGGTTGGAACGGGATCCGGAACCCACCACTGATATACATATACACACATCTAAAGCAGATGACCAGAATGAGCCTGGTTTGACCTATCTTCAGTCTCAGCCTGGTCATCTCCTACATTGGACTAGAACATAGAGCATAGAACATCATCAGAGTTGGAAGGGACCTTCGAGGTCTTTTAGTTCAACTCTCTGTTGAAGCAAAAGATCCAGTGCCATTTTGGACAGATGACTGTCCAATCTCTTCTTAAAAACTTCCAATGTTGGAGCACCTACTATCTCTGAAGACAAGCCACTCTCAAGTGTGTGTAATTCTCTTTATCTGCCACTTTCAGATACAGTGGGATCTATCTTGTTACAAAACTGTCCCAATGGTGATGGCGAGTGACTAAAGTTTAAAAGCTTGGTTTGAAAGTGTCATCACTTATAATATTTGTTTCCATCTCATAACATGAGTGTTTTGGTTCTGTCCAGGGGCACCATTGTTGGACTGTGTTTAAGACAGCAGTTGGCCTTGATTCAGCCTTGTCGAGAATATTAGGGTAGTATAAAAACTAATAGGGATGCAGTGGTTCAGTGGTTAGGACGCTGAGCTTGTCGATCAGAAATGTCGGCAGTTGGCCTGAATCCCTAGTGCTGCGTAACTGAGTGAGCTCCCGTTACTTGTCCCGGCTTCTGCCAACCTAGTAGAAAAATAGGGACCACCTTTGGTGGGAAGGTAACAGCATTCCGTGTGCCTTTGGCATTTAGTCATGCTGGTCACATAACCATGGAGACGTTTTCGGACAGCACTGGCTCTTCAGCTTTGAAACGAAGATGAACACCACCCCCTAGAGTCGGTAACGACTAGCACATATGTACGAGGGGGACCTTTACCTTTATAGACACCAATTATCCCTTTGGGAGAAGCATGTTCTATAAAGTAGAGTCCACTATTCTTTTGCAATGGAATGTGGGAATGATCTTGGGAAATAAGGATAAGAAGTGCTGTCTATATGAGAGGTCCCCAACTTGTTAGCCATGGCTCACTACCAGGCCATGGCCTATTGGCCGGTGTGCACATGTGTCTGGACACGCACAGTCCCACTTGTGCGAGAGTTGTCATGAGCATCATGGATGCTTGCAACCCCACTCGTGTGGGTACTCATGGACCCACTCATGGGAACATCGCTGTGAGCATTGCTGGCACTCGCGCAAGCAATGGGTGTTCATGCATGCACATGTGCATGCATGCATGTTGTCCTCCCGCTAAACCACCCTTTCGTTCCCCCCTCCCCCCACTCCAGGCTGCCCACCCAGAAAGATTGGGGAACTCTGGTCTAGATCACTTCCAAAGACCCTTCCAATTTAGGGTTTTTTTTGTGTGTGTTCTGTTCTAGGGAATGATCAGGTAAGAGGGGACCTAGCTCTAAGTTGCATAATGGGTAGAGGAAAAACTCAGAAACGAATTTATCTAATATATCCCTAATTTAATTGGTGGTTAAGAAGAGTTTCTGTTAACATTGCCATATAATGAAGCAGAATCAGCTTGGCTGGTTGTGTTCTTGTCCCGTATGCTTGAAGTTGATATCATTCAGTCATGAAATGGGTTAACCTTCTATGAGTGGGGAGAGGAACAGATTCCGTTTCAATGGAAGAAATGTCAAATAACACTGGGTGAGGGATACATCCTTGTGACCATGTTTATAGAGTTTTACGGATGACAACTAGCACTTTGAATTGAACCAAGAAACCCATTGGAAATTTGGGGTAGTGATGACATAGTACTGTTGTTGTATTGTGTTGCATCTATCCAAGAAGTAGCCTGCTATCAAATTCTATACCAGGTGCAACTTCCAAGGGCACCTTCAAGATAGACCATGTTGCAGTAGTCAAGACACAAATTCCTGGGACATGAATCACAATCACCAGGGCATCCTATGTCAAAATATGAGAACAAGTAGAAATTTCTCAAGTATCCGAGGCAAGCTAGAGGTGAGGCTAGAAATATTGCATTGAAAATTCTGAAGAGCACCTGGTCCAGATGAGGTTCACTGCCAAAACCTCTGAGTCAAGATCAGTGAGGATTGCAGATTTGGAGAATGGATGAATTGCATTGCACACATGAATTGCACATTGCATTCATGCAATCCCAGTCTGGGATTAAACTCACAGATCTTTGCACTGGTGGTGGGATTCAGATTTTTTTTACTACCAGTTCTGTGGGTGTGGCTTGGTGGACGTGGCAGGGGAAGGATACTGTAAAATCTCCATTTCCTTCCAATTAGCTAGGACTCGGGAGGCAGAGAATAGATGGGGGCGGAGCCAGTCAGAGGTGCTATTTACCGGTTCTCCAAACTACTCAAAACCTCCGCTACCGGTTCTCCAGAATTGGTCAGAACCTGCTGAATACCAGCTCTGCTTTGCACCAGTGATGGTCATATACAATACTTGAACTTTAGGCCAACCCAATGCTTGACAGTCAGTGGAGTTGCAGGAAAGGGTATATAGAATTAATTAGAATGTAAAATCCTCCATACAGGGCCATAATATACTGCAACTTCTCCATCTGAGAACTTAAAGGAAGGTGGACTGTAGATACTATTCTGATATCAATACTGCTGAATGCCAGTTTTAGGATAGCTCCTAAAATTAACACATTGGATTCTTGCAATATTATTCAAACACCATATCTCTAAAGTGTGAAAGTTCAAAGTTCAATTCCCTGTAAAGGATTTGAGTTCCATAAAAGACCATGTGACCACATAGCCCTGTTTTTCTTAACCATGATGCAATTTGTCATGCACTGCCTTCTGATGGTCAATGTAACTGCAAATACCACACAGGACATATACAGGTTGTAGATGTTAAAGGGGTAAAGGTCTCGTGCATGGGGACATCATGTAATGTGATGTTCATTTCTTTCTGCTCTGACAGTTTAAGGGAAGATGAACAGTATAAATAATTTAGGCAGATCTTGACTGTGTGATTAGTGACTGTGTAACCATAAGGAAGCTGTAGGGGTGAGCTAACAAGGTCTGCCAAAGCTGCACAGGGCTACTAGCTACTGCAATCTCCCCAAAATATGGCTCAGGGAATGTGTAACATGAATCAAATTCAGTCCATACACTCTGAAATTACACTTGTAAGCAAAGTTTGAGAAGTTAGCAGAGTGAGGATGTAAGGTGATGACGTAAGGGCTTTGGGATCCCTACTATGGCTCTGCCTGAAGGAAGTAGATCTTTGTTAATGTAGAATAGACTGGCTCAGGCCTTAATGGTCCATTGACAATGGTGGGGGGATGAGTTTCTGCCTCCCTTTTTGGGGAAATATTCTATCCTTTTAATATTTTCTAAAATATTTCATTTTCTAGGAGAGGGGTGGGTATTAACTTCCTACAGTTGTAAGGGTGAAATATGGATAGAAGTCATTTTTTTTCAAGACTGTTGTAACTTTGAATGGACACTAAATGAACTGTTGTAAATCAAGGGCTACCTGTACATAAACCATTCAGGTAGATCTTGACATTCTGTGATGAACCTTCAAGAGGGCTGTAGGGGGTTGGCTTTCAAGGTCAGCCAAAACTGCACAGGGCCTATCAGTGCCGCAATCTCCCAAAAATATGACCCTGGGAATGTGTAACATGAATCAATGTCAAGCCATAGACTCTGTGTCCCACATGAAGTTACACTTGCAGGTAAAGTTTGAGAAGTTAGCAGAGTTTCACTCTCATCTCAGCTCCCCAGTTGCTCTAAGTCCCAGCTCAGGGCCTCAGAGGTCCAGAAGACACTTTGGTAATAACTTTGCACCAACTTCTTCAAGTTTCATTCAAGACATTTTCTGCAGCTGTCGCTTCCTACTGTTGATAGGCCTCAATTATAGGCCTCGTGGGTCAGCAGTAGAAACCAGCTTGACCTTTGGAAACAAGCAAAGCAAATTGGCTTTAATTGGATAATTATAAGGAGAAGAAGGTGAAGTGTCTGTCATGCACTCAATTCTGCCTACCGGTAGCTGTCAACGCAGGTGCAGAGCTAGAGAAAAACATGTTTATGCCAATTCCCTAAAGGGGTGTAATAACTTAGCAAAAGGTCGGCAAAGAGCCAGTTGAGTTTTGCCTGCATGTTTTGCAAGAAGTCAGAGTCACAAGAAGAGTCAAAAGTTTTGCCATGTCATAAAGAGCAATCAAATGATTCTTTTAATGTCTCAGACGTCCCATTGGTTTTGTTGCTATGGAGGAACCTGGGAATTAACTTCTAAATACATTGCTTCTCTACTCTTTCTTGGAAGCTTGCCAGATTCAGAGTTTTGTAGGACTTTGTATGCTGAGACTGTCATTCTCTGTACTCCTAATAAAAAAAAATCCCCTGAAAATATTGGGAAACTATTATAGAAGTGTTGCAGTATTTCTTGAATGAACCCCAAATGCCTTGAACCATAAAGTAAGCTCATTAAGCTGAGTTCCCTTAATCCAAACAAAATTTAGCCAACCAGAATACTAGTTACTATGTCCTATGTTCTGATTTTCACAAGAAAACAAACATGGACAAGATGGCAAGAGAGTGGTATGATGCAAGCCCATCTCTTTTGAAAGTGTACGTTGACGCACATTCAAAGGGGGTGCAGCTTGCATCATATCACTGTCTGCCATCTTGTACAACCCCCTCCTCCACACATGGATGCCACTGTTCTGTGACCCCATCCACAGCTAAACATATCACAAAGTCATGGCATACGTGTAACCAATGGTCCCATCAAACGATGATTATATGAGCCACAATTGGCTGACCTCATGCAGGAGATGATGCTCTTAGCCATGGTTTCCAAAGCACCATAGCCAATGGTGGGATGCAACTGGTTTTACAACCGGTTCGGTGAGTGCATGCTCCACGCTCCACCCCATCCCCCCCCACTGCGCTCCACCACCGTGCCACACACATCCTGCACCCCATTCTGGGCCTAGTGGGCCTCCCTGCAGCCTCCTGGGCACGAAAATGGGCCACGGAGGGGAGCACCACACTCCCCCTCCCACTTCAGCCCGTTTTGGACCTAGGAGGCCTCCCTGCACTTACTTGGGAGCCAGAACAGGCAGGGGGCACGGGGACTTCTTGGAGGGGCAGGGCGGGGCCGACTGGTTGTCAGAAGTACCAGTTTTCTGAACCGGATGTAAAATTAACATCCAGTTCGTCTAGACTGGCCCGAACCAGCTGAATTTCACCCCTTACCCTAGATGAATGCAGTATAGTAGAAACAACCACTATACTGCGTTCTGTGTGAGGCTGGTTTGGAAGACTACCCAGAAGCTGTAATTGGTCCAAATTCACAGTTATATGAAGGGGACCTTAGTGATCAACTAGTCCAAACTTTAGTTTAATATAGGATCTAAAAAAAGTTTCAGAAGTCAATTATCCATGCCCAATAAATGGGAACATACTGGAAATAAATACATTCAGGGTAATGATGTATCAAGAACCTATTACAAACTCTGAAATACAGGAACTACAGAGTATGTGCTATTTAATCCAACAGACTCGAAGAACAGAAGAAGATATTACAACATTGAAATGAAACCCAACAGAGGCTCCTTGAAGACTTATCCACAGCATTGAAATCGGAAGGAAAGGATTCCTCTCCCCATCTATTTGCTCCAAAGTCCTCAGAAGAACCAGGCGTCATTATTGGCTCTCCAAATAACCAGGCGTCATTATTGGCTCTCCAAATAACCGGCGTAGCTGCAACCAACTAAAATAAATGCAACCATTGTAATAATAGGAATGCTTATTCTGATTTATAAAAGGTTTATTATAGTTCCAGACCAGGATCATAAAATGAATAGACATGGATTCTGTATATACACACAGAAAATAAAAATATGAAAATAAAATAAATATCCATAGATAAAGTTAAGCAGCTTCAGTTCTCCCAAACCATGGGAGAACGAGAGCTGAACAACCAAAAGTGTTACTCTATACCCACTATTATTAGAGGTGTCACTGCATGTTTGGCCCAGGGTGAAATTCAACTGGTTCTGACAGGTTCTGGAGAACCGGTAGCAGAAATTTTGAGTAGTTCAGAGAAGCAGCAAATATCACCCCTGGTTGGCCCCAGAGTGGGGTGGGAATGGAGATTTTGCACCATCCTTCTCCTGCCATCCCCACCAAGCCACACCCACAGAACTAGTAGTAAAACTTTTGGAATTTCATCACTGGTTTGGCCTTTAAAAACGATAGCACTTCTTTATAACTTAACATAAATATGTGTATTATTAGTAGAACTATATAAGCTTGTGAAATGTAACAAATATGATTACCAATATTCTGTTTTTAGTAAAAGGAATGATATGCAGAATTTGATTGGCATAAAAATAACATATTGAAATATTGAACAAGATTATAATGAACAATTATAATTTAACAAAAACATGTGCATTATTATCATTAGAGTTATATAACGTCAAACGTAAATGTGATGAATATTATTTTATTTGTATTAAAATGGGATTAGAAAGGGGATAAACAATGGAAGATTAAAATTTAATACAAATCTGTGTATTACTATTAGAACTATATAAGTTTGTTAAACACAACAAACATGATTATTAATATTTTATTTGTAGTAAAAAGAGTTCTATTTAGAATACGGAGATTGGCATAAAATAATATACTGAAATATTGAATAATCAAAGAATGAAAGATTGTAATTCAACAAAATATGTGTATTATTCCTAAAAAAATATAAGATTGTAAACTATATTAAATATGAATAATATTATTTTATTTGTACTAAAATGTAAGACACTCTGATGCCACACTGTTCACACAACGATATGTTTGTAAAAAAAAATGAAATAAAAAACTTTGGGGAAAAAGACAATAGCACTTCTTATCTCACATCCCTTACAGAGGTGGGTTGTTCCTGGATCAGCCCGGATCGGCCAAACCGGTAGTAGCGGCGGTGGGAGGCTCCGCCCACCCACTTGCCCGCTTCTGCGCATGTGCAAAAGCGTCACATGTGCTCAAACGGTAGTAAAAAAATTGGCAACCCACCACTGATCCCAGAGCAACATACTGTAGAGCCTCTGGTCATGACCATAATTCATTCCATAACTTCAAAACCTGATTTGACCCGAACTGAACCAAAATTAATGCAGCGGCCACACCAGTGGTGGGTTCCGGATCCCATTGCAACTGGTACGGTTGCAACGGGGCCCATTGTCCACCACATGAACATGTGAAGTGCGCACGCACATGTGCGCAATGCGCGCATGTATCCTTGCCTCTTACGATGCCTCCACGAGCCTCCGCCACACTCCAACTGCTCAGTGGAGCATCGCGCAGGCGGCGTGCGCTCCGTGTGTGTGCGCGGAAGCACCGAAGAGCTCAAATACAGGTAAGGAGCTCGGGCAGAGGGGTGGGCCCTCTGGAGCCCCGTACCGGAACAGTACCGTACCGGGGCATACCACCTGCAACCCACCACTGGGCCACACCTGGGAATTTGGCCCTTACAAAAGAACCCCGATTTGGTCCTGGTCCGAAGCGTTTGTGACCAGAGGTTCTACTGTGTTTGTGCTTCGCTCATTCTGCTACCGTCACACATTTATTCTGGTTTTCTACAACTCTACCCATCTTTTTGCATGTTTACACAGGCTTCCTTTTTTGAGTGTCAGCCTTAGTCACTGGATACAATTCACTCCACATTTTGTACTTAGACTTCCAAAGAACGTTCTCCCATCTTGAGGTCCTTTTCTCTCTCCTGGAAAGGTTCTCCAGTATCCCCACCTTATTTATGGAGAATGGACACCCTTTGCTCTGATGGGATTGCTTGTGTTTCAAAGCCATGGTTGTAGAAAATGTTATATCATCTGTCTGTCTATCTCCTCTCTTCCTCCCTCCCTCCCTCCATCCAACCATCTATCTATCATCTAGAAAGAGGAGAAAGAGGAGGTGGGGGAAAGTGGGATCCTTGCTGCTTTCTGAGCTTGGTGATTTTCTTACAGACATTTCATTACCAAACTAGGTAACATCATCAGTGCTAGAAAGAGTGGGATATATTGAGAGGAGGAAGAGGGGTGGGGGGGGAGGGAGATGACAGTGGGGTCCTTGGTGTTCCCCGAGCTTGGTGGTTTTCTTGCAGACATTTCATGACCCAGCTAGATATATCACACCAATGACAATAAAATATCTGCAAGCAAGCCATCAAGACCACAGGGCATTTATTTCTTCATTTATTAAATTTATATGCCTCCTGCCTCGTGGTCATCACGATCTCCTCATCAGGACCTTCCACAATGACCAGCCTTAGAATTACATCTCCACAATCTCAAATTTTATTTATTGTTTATAGAATATTTTTAATGGTTTTATTTTAATTTATTGTGTATAGAATATTTAATGGTTTTATTTTAATTTATTATGTATAGAATATTTTTAATGGTTTTATTTTAATTTATTATGTGTAGAATATCTTTTTTTAAATTATTTTTAGGAAATTTTTATTTATTTATTGTTTATAGAATGTTTATTACAAGAAATGTTATTCCTTTTTGCAAATGTTTTATTTGTGATGCAATATGTTGCTTTTAAGTGTACAGGTTGGTGCATGGTTTATGTGTCTCAAAATGGCTTCTTTTCTGTGGGCAGGCCAGGTTGGTGCTAGGCAGCTTTGCAGATTTTGTATGTTTCTGTGTGATACCTGGTTGTTTAGGTAATTGTGAGGTGGTTGCTGGTTCTGTGAGCTTCCTGGCACTGTCCTTTATAATTTCCCACAATGCCTTGATGGTTTTTATTCCAGTGGCTTTGTCTTTCCTGTCCTTCGGGTTAGGGAAAAAAACTGGTTTCATCTGCGGTCTTTTGGGTGAAAATTGTTGGTTTTTGGCGTTTTCCTGGCACTGTCATAATTTGTGTGTGGGGGTGTGTAACGTCCCACAGTTATCTACACATTAATAATGATCAAGTACTAATAATATTTCCTTATACATTTTAGTGACCTTTCCTTACATAATTGGTGTTTTCTTTCATACTTTTAGATTTCTAATTGATGTTTCTGTTAGTTAGCAATTGATAAAACAAATCCCACGTGAAAAAGTATTTGAAGCCTTCTTGATTTTAATTGTCAATTTATTCATTCCTGCACATTCTAATATTTATTCATTTTCATATCTTTGTTTTTTCCACTGTTGTGCAAACACAATTCCAACAGCTGTTAACATGAGTAAAATTAAATATGTATTTATTCCCTTTGAAATACAAATAGTAAGTAGTAAGCTACTTACAGAAGGTAAGTAGAAGGTAAGTAGCTCTTTTATTGTTTTGTGTACTTATTTTAATCTTATTTAAGTAGTAAGTGCACAAAATAATAAATTTCCTTTTTTATATCTTCTTTTTGTAGATCATCCATTGGGGCAAAAAATTCAGTGACATTGTCTTGGCCACTCCCACCCGGTCACATGGCCGGCAAGCCACTCCTGCCTGGTCACATGGCCAGCAAGCCACTCCCACCCGGTCACATGGCCAGCAAGCCACTCCCACAAAGGAGGCCACACCCACAGAGTAGGTTCCAAAAAATTTTGAACCCCACCACTGCTTCCAACTATCTAAGACTGTTACGGTTGGTGAAGTTCCCTGTGCTTGATGAGGAATGTATGGGGGGCTCCCCATAGTCTTAGAGCCAGAGGGGTTGAATGGGATGTTTGCTAGTTTCTTTATGGGGTGAGAGTCGGGTCTGGGGTGGATGTGCTTGTCTGACTGGTGGGAGAGGCCATCTATGGGGTGGTATGGGGCGTATGCATGGGGGGCGGAAGTGAAAGTACAGGTAGATGTTAGGCATGGCCTCCTCCTTCTCTTGCTTCCCCCTGAGAGGCTCTGGAGCAGCAGGAGCTTCTGCCTGCCCCCGAGACCCTCCATCCAGCCCTGTCCTCCCGTTCTGCCCCCCTGCTCCTTCAGCCTTGCTGCCTTGGGCTTTCTGCTCCCCCAAGGCCTCTCCTGGGGACCCCTGGGCTCCCCTTCAGCTTCTGGCTGCTCTCCTCTCCCCTCCTCTCCTGCAGGCTGTTCGGCCCCCGACTGCTCAGCCCATTTGGCTGCTCGGTTCCGGCTCCCAGATCCGGCTCTGGCCAGACTCACCTGGCACACGAGGTAGCAAGTCCCCCACCTCCCTCCCTCCCTCCCTCTCTCCCCCAATCCTCCCTCCTCTCCTGGATAGACAGTTGGACACAGACTCCTTCGATGCTCTTTCTAGGGAGATATCAGAAAGAAACATATCCTCCCAATAACCGATAGGCATCCTGGCCATTCTGACATTCCTTAGCTCCAGTGGCTGCTTAAGGCCGAACAGACTGTGGTTGCAGCAAAGGTGGCTAGATTCTCCACAGCAGCACTGAGGATCCATGGGAAACACGTGATTAATCCACCATAGCTATTTTACACAACTGATGTAGGAAACCCTTTTGCATTATGACTCCTTTGCCTTTTAGTATTTAATGGCTATGGGCCTCACAAGTTAAGGACTGATGTTATAGTTTCGTTAGGCCATGTGTAACAAACAGATTGGATGTCAAATTGTGATTTTAATATAGATTTCATCTGTGGTTTATTATTTCATTATACAATTTTAACTGGATATTCCTTGAGTGTTTTTATTTGTTCTGGTCTTTGATTGTAATAAACTTGATTTGATTTAATACAATTCCATTTACCAAGAAGGGTACCTAAAAAGGCATATGATAGACTTGACTGTTCCACATTTAGTGAATACTTTCCTCAGATAAAAGAACAATTCATGTGTCTTCAAAGAATTCACCATCACACGCAGGTTGCTGTTATCACATTTTAAAAAATAGGACAGAACTGACCATTAATTACTGGACAGGAGCCTTCCACCTGTTGATTCATGGCTCTTAAGACTCCATCAGTTGTGGATAATGAATGAGAACAGCCTGCCCCAATCTGGTGGCCTCCGGATGTTAATTCATGCATCCTCGTGATTCATGCTTGGCAACAAATAAGGCCACTTTCCTCTGAGAAAGGAGACCCAGGTGTGTTTGCCAACACTGGTGCGGCTCTATTTGTAGACCGGAGACTGAACCTTTGATGTTGTGTCTGTTGCTGCAGCAGCCCTGGGAGACCTAGAATAAAAGGGGACCTCAACATTGTGACCAGATCCTTGGACTTTCCCTTGGACTGGTAGCTCCCAGTCATTGCCCAGGCCCCTCTCCTCTTTAAGGGCCCCTCAGATATCTGGATCCTGATGGAGAGAGCACAGAAATGGCCTCTCTGCCTTTTGGTCTCCAACCTTGGAAGGGGAGATTTGTGGGCCTGATTCTGCAAGGAAATCCTGCTCTTCCTTGCAGCTTCTGAACAGTTACTTAAAGATGCCAACTGGGCTTTGGCTATTACAACTATGGATGTCCTTTACTGAAACTGCTGCATAAAACTTTATATCTTGCATATATAAAGAATTTCTGAAGAGTGTGTGTGTGTCTCTGTCTGTCTGCCTGTCTGTGTCTTGTGGCACAACAGTCTTTTTTCTATACTTATCTTTGATTCTTCTTTCTATTCCAGCTTAATTCAAGAAATTTAAAAAGAATAATTAATAAATTTCAGTTGCCAAAGATGACAGACCTTGGATGAAACAGTATAGAAATCCCACAATTTGGTTCCTTTGGGTTTATGTCCTCATGGTTTACATATACATGTCTTGCCTGAATCCAGGCTGCAAATCGTACAAGAGTGGATGGCCGCCAGGAGCCCCCTTCTCCGTTCCATCATCCGGCAGGTGCATCAACTATAATTCCAAGAACTCCCAGGGCTGGGTGGCCCATAGGTCAGAAGCATCCACGATGATGCAATCAAAGCTCTGCTGGGAATTCTGGGAGTTGAACCTATCAGAAATGGCCAAGCTGGGGAAAGCCACCCCAGTGACAGATTCAGAGACCTCCTGAATCCCCTCCTGGAGATCAACTCGGTGTTTGCACCCAGGAGTTCTTTCCCCTCTCCCACTTCCAGCCTCCTTCCTCAGTTCCAGGAAAGAGGAAGAATCCCCTGCAATGGATCATCCTGATTTGCGGCCTCCCACTTGTGTGTTTTCTCCTGCCTTTGCTGCTCTGGAGAAGCCACTCAGAAGAAACCTCCAACCCTCCACAAAAGGCCAACAAGGACGATGGGACCAACCTAAGATTTGCTTAATGACCACACTCATTTGCTTAACAACAGTGGCAAGCAGGTTGTAAAATGAGGCAGAACTTACTTAAGAACTGCCTTGCTTAGCAACAGAAATTGTGGTCATAAGTGGAGGACTACCTTGATTGCCTAATAGGCCATTGGAATTTGTCTCCATGGATGTTCAGGAGCTCGTAATCAGAACTTTCCCTTTCTTTTCCCTTCTGCTCGCTTCCTGGGAGCCGGGAGCAAAGTCCTTCTGAAGGGCTTAGTTCCGGGGCTTCTGGGGCTGGAAGCAGCCTGAGATGACTGAGGAGAACCCCCCAGATCAGGCCTTCAAGGGTTGCACTACTGGGCTTCCCACCTTGGAAAGAGAGAGAGACTCTCTTTCCTCTGATGGAGTTTGAGACACACCCGATCTCCTGCTTGCAGCTATTCACCTGGTGCAGCCACAAGGAGCCCAATCTCATCAGGATGCAGTCTGACTCTCCTGTGGGGTTTCTCCACCCACATCTTCTGGTCTCCAGTCTCAACCTGGCCCATGCATTGGGGAAAAGAACCAGCTGTTTACAGTGTCCTTATCACCCAATAAGGGGATGGAGATGGGATGGTGGATCTCATGGAGAAGCTTATTTCACAGGGCAGGAGTAACTATGGAAAGGTGAGCTAACTAGGTCTCATTGGGTGAGAACATCTAAGCATCTGGCTTGGTGGGATGGCCATTGGTTCTCATGGAGATTATCGAACAACATAGTTGGAGTTTGGCTCCCACATCTTACCATTTTTCCTATTCATTCTTTCAGACAAACACTTTTAGTTGCTGTTGGTATGAATAATTGATCAAATGATTTCTTCAAAGGTGTCAAATTCATTGGCAGTTGCTGAACAACATATTTCTCTGAATGATATTCACAGAGTTCTCTTTAGCCAGATTTATTGAGATGAAAGGGAAGGGACTGGATCCCCCTGCAAGACCCCCAGAGTGGAGAAATCTCCCCCTTGCTTTTCTCCCAGAGATTCTGAGAGATTCTCTTCAGATCATGATCTGTCTGATCTCGGTCCGTCTCTGGAGTTGGAGGGTCTTCCTGGCCAGCCTTCCCTCTTCCTTCCCTGTGCTGATTATTGTGGTCCTTGGATTCACATCTGGGGCTGTTTCTCTTCCCACCCAGGAGGATTTTTTTTCTTTTACCATCCATGTGACTCAGGGTCTAGTAGAACTTGGATTTATCCTGATGGACTCTTATGGGCCAAAAAGACCTTTTGGAGGTAAGGCCACGGAAAGTAACCATATTCTGCCCAAAACCCCAGCCCAGCAAGTCTGTAAATTGGGAGCTGATATCCTCTTGGAAACTTTCAAGGTAATCTAAAGATGGAATTGTAGGATGCTGTAGATATAATATTAAGAAGGTTTTTTTCTTCTGTTGATATAAGATTTCTTCAAATTCTTATGATATTTAGAAATATTTCTAGGCTATCTTTAAAGGCAAAACTCAAGCTGTTTTGTTAACCTTTTCCTTCTCAAATTAAAATAAATGTAATTTTTTTTCTTAACCCTGCTTCTTACTATCTGTGGGAGACAGGAAATAACAGGAGCACTCCTTTGCATGAAATTTAGTTCAAGGCAAATTTGTTATTGGAGTGGGTTAAGGCCACCGAATGTAGCTTGCTTTGGCTTTTAAATGTGAAGCCTGTCAGAATATTCATGAACTGGAATAGGGCATAGCAGCAGGTCAGCCATTGGGGATTGGCTGGAATAGGACATGGTAACAAGGTCAGCCAATGTATAGTCATGGCAACTGGGTCAGCCAATGGGAACTATTTGGTGACTGAGAGCCATGCCAGACGGCTCAGAGCCTGCGCATGGCTTACCTATGAAGCTCTGTGCAAGAGAATTACCGTATTTCTCAGAGTATAAGGTGCACCTTTTCCCCCTTAAAAGAGGGTGAAAAATTGGGTGTGTCTTATACACTGAATGTAGCCCCACCTTTTGGCCTGTTCCTCCCAGCAATTTACCTCCTTGCAGCAAATGGGGAAATGGGGCTTGCAGAGGCTGCAATAGGCTATAGCAATCCCTGCAGCCTGAAACAGCTGATGATCGGGAGGCCCACCGAAATTGAAAGTGAAACTTGCTGTTAGCTCCAGGAGGCAAATTGCTGGGAGGCAGAAGCAGATTTTTTTTTTCTCGTGCTAATCAGGCTGTTTGTTGCAAGGAGGTAGGTCAATAACTATAAATGCCTATAGAATGTTCAAATTATCAGACTTATTTTTTAAAGACTGTTTTATTATTGTTCTAGACAGCTTCACACAATGAAGAAGCTTTTTAAAATAAATGCTTGATCTTAAGAGGCCCAGTGCTATTGTATCTTCTTTTAAATAGCAGAGAATAACATATACTTCCAGAAAGCCACATCAATTTTAACAGAATCTGTACAAGTATACTCTGAAATGTAACACTACAAACAGTCTATATTGTCTGTACTGTTTGCTGTTTGTTGCAAGGAGGCAAATTGCTGGGAGGCAGAAGCAGATATTTTCCCCTTGTTTTCCTCCCCAAAAGCTAGGTGCCTCTTGTACTTCGGAGCGTCTTATGCTCTGAAAAATATAGTAATCTAGTCTGCTCTCTGAATTGAAACTGGAAACCAATCTCTTCTCTCTGGAAGAATCTGCTGTTGGCATTGTACATTTATTCCCCCCCCCCCCCCCCGATATTAGAACCACCTCTGATCTCCGCTCCTTCCGCAAGAAACTCAAGACCCACCTGTTTCGAGTAGCAGGTCTGGCCTAATTACAACTATAATCGTAACTGCATTTAACATCTATTCAAACCTTCCTGGATGGCTTTTTAAATTTTATATTGGGGTTTTAACGGGTTTTAAAATTGTTCTTAATATTTAAATTGGTTTTGGGATTTTATAACAGACCGTATGTGTGAGTTGTTTATGTTTCATGTCTTATGTCTTATGTCATTTTTATTGTTTTGATTATGAATGGTCTGTACACCGCCCCGAGTCCCTACGGGGAGAGGGGGCGGTCTATAAATTAAATAAACTATAAACTATAACTATAAACACCCTCTCATTCTTTTGAGGCCTATGGAAACACAAGTGAGGGCACCAGACCCCCTCCCAGCCATGAGTCACAGTGGGTTTATCTATTCCTTCCCCAAGCAGAGTCTGCCTGAGTCCCATCATCCACTTCCCTCCCTGCCTAGGATCACCTGAATTCCTCCATTCAGACAGCAGGAAAAAGGGAGTTTGAACAGAGCTTCCAGGTCATTCTCTGTTCATCCATACTGACCTCTCCAAAACCAAATTCCCCCCTCGGTTCCTGGACACCTCCAGCCAATGCTCAGCTGAGCTCACAGCAAGGCCAGGGCGGCTGAGAATTGGGATGGAACCACAAACACTCCACAAACCTCCCCAGCCACAACAGACTTTTAGATGCACACCGTGGCCTCACACACACTCCTAGACAGTGCCTTTATGTGGCCTCAAGGAGGGAGATGGGATCAATCTCACAACCCTCACCCTATCAGAGTTCCTCAGCTGTTGTCCCTGGTGGCAGTTCGAAGATTGTGAATCCCACTCCTGACACCAGTTTCTGTGGAATCAAACACAGGAGGACCCAAAAAACCAATAATCCAGGCTCACTGCAGTTGTTATTGATTCAGTGTCCACTGGAGGAATTTCCCTCCAGAACACAGCAGGACAGATTCCCACAGACAAAAGGATGCAGTCATATTTATACATTTCTGGAAAGGAGGACAAAATGATAATCATAAATAGGCATATCTAATAGATGATATAACCATGAATATTCATAATTAGCACACTTCAAGTTCATGCTCACCCACAGTTACTATCCTCAAGAAAGAGATATCGTCTAAATAAAAGGAAACTATCAGTTGTATTGCCACAGCAGTTTGCCTAAAAAGTATTGAGGAATGAGGGCATTAACCCTTTCTTTCTATCTTGTTAACGCATTCTCATTCCTCCAAGAAATCAGTTTCCTCACAATCTTCCAGACACTCTTTATTTATTTGAATAAAAATCATTGCCCCACTCATGTATGGAGAATAGCTTGGAGTTGAAATTCCTCTGTCTCACATTTCCACATTTCTTCTAGTCATAAGCTAAAATAGGGAGATACAAGAATTCCAGTCATTCAAACATTTCCCATTTGGAAACATACATATATGGTTTTCTTTGATTCCTGCATACTATCTCAGTGGAAATAATGCCTTTTTTCAAATAAAAGTAATGTTTGCAATACTTTAAATAACATGGTATTATATGTCATGTTTTTACATTCATTCTGGCTGTAAGCTGCTCCTTTGTGTTCAGGTCTGGCCTCAGAAGGATAATGTAGCACTTGGGGATGAAGATGCAGCCCAGCAGACCAGCACTGGAGGCCAGGATGGAGAAGACCTGCACAGCCACCATGTATTTCCCTTTGGTGCTCAGGTAGGTGGGCACAAAAGTCACCCAGACACTGCAGAAGACCAGCATGCTGAAGGTGATCAGCTTGGCTTCGTTGAAGGCCCCAGGCAGATTCCTGGCCAGGAAAGCCACTGTGAAGCAGATGGCAGCCAGGAAGCCCATGTAGCTGAGGGTGACGTAGAACATGACAACAGCCCCTTCGTTGCATTGCAGGATGATCTCTCCAGGTTGGGAGTGGAGGTCAGAGTCAGGGAAGGGGGGAGAAACTCCCAGCCAGATGGAGCAGATGATAATTTGGAGAGCAGAAGAAGAAAGGATGATGGAGTTGGCCAAGCTCTTCCCCAGCCATCTCTTCACTCGGTTTCCTGGTTTTGTGGCCAGGAAAGCCAGCACCACCGTGATGGTTTTAGCCAAGAGAGAAGAAACGGCAACTGAGAAGATGGTGCTGAAGACCGTTTGTCGGAGAAGGCAGGTGGCTTTCCTTGGTTGACCAATGAAGAGAGAAGGAGACAAGAAGCAAAGCAGGAGGGAGACCAGGAGGATGTAGGAGAGGTCCCGATTGTTGGCTTTGACAATGGGAGTTTCTCTGTATTTAATGAAGATGATTAAAACAAGGCCTGTAGTTAGGAACAAGAGCAGGGCAAAGGAGACCAAGATGATGCCCAGAGGTTCTTCATAAGACAGGAAGGTTATAACTTTAGGGATACATTGGATTCTGGACTCATTTGGGTGTTTGTCATCTGGACATTTGGTGCATTTTTCTGCATCTGAGAAACCAAAAATCAATTTTCTTTAATATTTCATTCCTTTTATTTTTCATTAAAAAAAGCATAAGAAGGATGTACTTTTTTTAAAGTAGCTAGGTATATGAAGTTGAGGAAAGTCCTAAGGCTGTGATGGTGAATCTATGGCACCCGTGCCTCTTGGCACACGGAGCCATATTGAGTGGCATACCAGACGTCAGCTCCGACTCGCATGCGCATGCCGGCTAGCTGGTTTTTTATATTTCCGGAGGGCCAGGGGAGGCCTTTTTGCCCCCCAACCGGTTACCGGGTCACAGCTCGCTTGTCCCACCCCACCCACTCTGTACTCTGCAGCTTGCCTGCCTGAAGAGCTGCACCCCTGCTAGGTAAGACTGCGAGTCGTGGCTTAGCTAGCTGCCCCTTCCCCAGGGCCCTGCCATGCTTCCCTACCTTCCACATGGTCTTACCAGCGGATCCCTATGCCCGCTAGTCTTCTGAGATCAGCGCCTAGCCAGGCCAGTGGGGGGCCCTTGGTGAAAATGCAGACGCTGTGATGGGGCTGAGAGAGGCGGCAGCGACGATGCTGCGGCCTGGGGCTGCTGCACATGTACCCGCTCCCTTTCTGCAAAGGCAGAGCCCCCGCCCCCACTGGAGGAAGATGCTGCTTTCCACTCAGGCCCACATGCCTCTCATGCCAGCTCCGTGGGGCTTCAGGCTCCAAAGCAGCCCACTGGCTTCCCACCCAGCCACCTGCCTGCTCCTCGGCCGTGGCGCCGCTTACCGCTGGCAAAGAAGCGGAGCAAGAGGCAGAAGCCGTGAGTGGATGGGGGGAACCCCTCACATGGGGAGTGGGCCGCGGCGGAGTTTCCTTCCCCCTGGAACTCCAGACTCCACAGGACGAGTTCCCTGAGTAGCGCTGGTGGTTGGTTCCTTCTCTTTGAGAGCCGCCTTGCAAAATGTCAGAAAACACCCCGTTTTGCAAGGTGGCTCTCAAAGAGAAGGAAGCAGCCGTGGCGGAGAGGGAGGGAGAGGGAGAGGCTGGCAAAGAAGCCTTGGATTCCCCATTGCAGCGGCTGTCGGGGGAAGGAGGCAGGGTTACTGGTGGGCGCTTGCTTCCCAAGGCTTCTTTGGTAGCCTCCCTTACACAAACAAACAAACACACACACACACACACACACACATCACTTGCTGCCACGCGAGGCGAGCGCCGGCCAATGTCCCTGCCTCCTTACCCCGAGAGCCGCGGCAGTGGGGAATCCAAGGCTTCTTCGCCAGCCTCTCCCTTGCACGGCAGTGTGTGTGTGTGCGTGTGTGTGTGTGTGTGTGTGTCTGTGTGTGTAAGGGCAGCTAGCAAAGAAGCCTTGTGAAGCGAGCGCCGGCCACTACCCTTGCCTCCTTCTCCCAAGAACCGCTGCAATGGGGAATCCAAGGCTTCTTCGCCAGCCTCTCCCTCTCCCTCACGCGTTGTTGTGGGCACGCGGGTCCGTGCAATAGTGCACACGCGTGCAATTCTGCCATGCCGTTAAAAAAAGGTTCGCAATCACTGTCCTAGGGTGTGAATTATTTCTGGTGTAATGTAATTCATAGGAAGCTACATTATTACAGATTAATCATGAATCATATCATCTTTTCATGCAAATATTTAGAGTCCTGCCACATGGCAATTAATATACTGGACTTAGAGGATACCTACAGTATCTTGTAACATCTGGAAGCTATATGGAATTCAGGAGAAATTTCCTAACAGTGACAACAATTAACCAGTGGAACAGCTGTCCTCCAGAAGTTGTGGGTGCTTCAACATTGGATGTTTTTAAAAAGAGACTGGACAGTCACTTGTCTGAAATGGTATCAGGTCTCCTGCTTGAGCAGGGGGTAGCACTAGAAGACCTCCAAGGTCCTTTTCAGCTCTACTCTGATTGATTGACTGATTGACTGATTGACTGATTGACTGATTGACTGATTGACTGATTGATCTACATGATTGGCAGAATATTTGCGCAATGAGTTGCCCCCATAACTATCCACAGCACCACATTATGGACCAGTGACACCTTTTCAGTGATCCTCAAGGGGAGGATCCAATATACAGTGAATTGCAAGGTCTTTCAGAAGGTGGACCTAAAACAATTCATCAAGTTTCAAAGAACTCAGATCTTCCTAGAAAAGTGAACTTAGTAGCACATATCCAGACTAGAAAGCAGGAGAGATGTTTCCTCTGCTGTTAGTAAAGCTTGCCCAGTCGGCCACCCCCTCCTCCCATCTCCTCCCAGCACTTCCTTCAGAGACTTTTTGAGTTACTTCCTTTTAGAAAAGAAATTGTGCATATTAAAAATTAAGAAAGGTGAGCTTGTGTCTTTTAACTTGCACTTTCATGAAAATGTTCTGGATGGATCCAGTTCCACAAAGCCTTCCATTTTCCTCAGTGTGACCCACCTTCCTGAGTGGAGAAGGTCCCCTCCGGACAAGGAACGCAGTCATAGCAGCAAACTGGCTCTCCTTCTCGAGCCCTCTTGACAAATCCAGGATGACAATTTTCCGCACAGTTGGATTGAGGCAGGGACTGAGCAGAAAAATGAAGAATGCCAAAGAAAATGTGTTAGTAGTCAACATTCATGGAAAATAGAGATAGATACTGACATTAGCCAAATAGCCTCTGGTCTTCATGTAAGTAAATATGAAATATTTGACTTCTTCTAAGAAGATGCAGGAGGTATAACTAACTACTGGCAGATTCTTCATTTAGTTCCTCCCTTTTGCTTTTGGCATTTAACATTACAATAAAGTACTTTTCTACTTAATAAAGTCAGCAGAGATGGAATTGAAAAAAGATTTACATATGATGATATATTCATATTAAAACTGAGAATAAAATTCATTGTAAAAGATTTAGGAAATTTCTATTCCATTAGGTTTTTCAATAAAGAATAAAACTGTGATGAAGAAAGAAACCTCTGACCAGTAAGATCTTGAAAGGTTTCCATAAAACATGGCAAAGCCCCTCCACTTACTGTAGGTTCCGTCTATTGAAGAACTACAATCAGATAACACCAACTGGTATGGGATGCCAACCACCCTGGAGACTCTAGGCTTTGCCCACTTGAAATGGGACCTCAGGCTTTGGAAAACAGAGAAAAAACACCAAAATTTATCTCACCTTATTGAGCAACTTTAGCCCTGAAAGAGCATCTTCTTTGATAGAAAGTCTCTCTTTTTGAAAATACGCCAGAGTCCTTTCCACAACATCCTTCTTGGGGAGAACCAAGTAGCCCAAAATGTACAGATCTGCATTTATCTCTCCATTTTGGTCCAAGTACAGTTTAAAGTGGGAAATATTCCAAAATTCATTCTTCTCCAGAAAGGGATGAAACTAGAATGGGAACATCCAGGAATTTGAAAAGCAGAAAACTTTGTTTCTTATCCCACATTGAATCTTTCTTCTACAATTGTCTAATCTCCAAATATGGTTAAATAGGATGCAAATACTGCCAGTCTCTTCATAAGTGAATGAAAAAGTTTGAGAAAAATTTGTCAATCATTTAGTGACAAAATATAAAGAAAATATAATCGACACAATTGGTCAATTTTAGGGAACATTCTAGAGCAAAAGGCAAATAAAATGAACAGAAAAAAAAAAGATGATTCATAAAATCTTTGAAAACAACAGGTTTCCCAGAAAGCATGGGTTGATCAAGAAGAAAGTTGTCAGGCTAATCTTCTCCCTGGTCATCCTGATGGAAAACATCTCTAAATGTCCTAATTCTACTTGATTGTAATACGGCATATATATATTATATATATGCCGTATATGATTGTGTATATATATTGCAGATCTGAAAGAACAAGTCTCCCACCAGCTCTTTTCTCAGTCTGAAAAGTTAGTGAGGATCCTGATTTTCTTTCTCTCCCATTATGCAGCTGCAGGATTCTCCCCTCTTATCTGATCCTTCCCTAGGCAGCCTCTCTTCCCCTCATCCCAAAAATCATTCTCACAGATCATTACACTTCCTAAATAGATTATGGGAACTCTGGTGATAGAACTGGACTTCAGTAAAGGACTCAGAAATAATTTTGTGATAGGATTAGAAACCTGAGGGGTGGATGGCATGATAACTAAGTGGATAAAAACTGCCTTCAAAATGATACTCAAATAATTTTAACCCTTTTTAATCTTTCTTATGAAACCTAAAGGTGATGAATACAAATTTGCCTTTGGTCATCAATTATTCTATGTTGTCATTAATACGGTAATTAATAGGATCTTAGAGTAAGCTAATTTGATGTGATTTAAAGAATGTAAAGTCTTTCAACTTAGAAGCCTTATTTGAAACTCCATATTAAAAGTTTGATAAAATAACAATGGTTTTAAATCAACTTAAAGGTGATAATCAGAAGCAAGCAACAATTGTTGAATCGGATGGATTGGATGGATGGACTGGAACTTAACTTGCTGCTGGCATCCCTGAAGGAGGAGTCTGGTTTGAAGGCAGGCTGCTTGGAGATGGCTGGAGAGGCCATGGACCCTGAAGACTCAAAGTGGACTGAACGGATGACTGATGAAATGGATTCTTTCAAGAAGATTGAGGGAGATTGGGGAATGAACTTGTCATATTTAACTGGAAAACAAGTCTTAAGAGCTGTTGTTTTTCCATTTACAGGAGGTCCTATGACTTTGGGGAATGGAAAGCAGTTGTTGGGAAAGATCCTAATTAAAATTTTAAGGAAATGTATTATTATTAAGAATCAACCAAAGATGTTTAACCCTGGACAGATTCTGGATGGATCAGAGGTAATGATTGTGCTGGTCTGTGGTAGAAATTTTCTGTGAATTAAATACAATAGCAGATAACAGACAATTTTGAAGTTTTGAAATTTAACTTTATTGTTAGATTGCCTGTTAACTATGTTTTTTATATAAAGCAGATAGATGACAGGTCCAATACAATTATAGTTTATAATTGTGGGCCTATTTTGCAAGTGGGAGAAACTATTATTGCTGCATTGTATTCAATTGGGGAAAGAAGGCAAATGCAGCCATAAGAATCTGAGGAAGTGAACGTTCTGGTTTGGGGAGACCCCAACTCAAGGACCAGGTCCCCTTGCAGGCATCACACGTGGCGGAGAATTAGTACACAATCTACGTGAACTTCAGGGAAGGACAATGAAGCCAAGGAAGAGTTGAAAGGAGCTGCTCATAGCCTTGAGGAAAGACAACAAGGAGAAGAGTTGAAGATCAAGAGGAGTTTGGGAGCCCCCTTTCCAACTGAAACAATCTCTTGGTTGGGGAAGGGAGGATACAGCCAGTGGTGGGATTCAGACGGTCCGGCCCGGTTTGAGTGAACCGATAGTAAAATTTCTGCCTGGCCACGTCTCTCCCCACCACTACTTGCCTCGCACGCCTTGGCTGGGGCCTTAGAGTCATTGCTGCAGCTGCTGTTTGGCTCCCTTGCCTCGACCACGTGGCCACACAGCCAATCCTGTTTGCCTGTCTTTGCCGTGGCCTCCTGTTCGTCTTGGTCTGCTCCCGAATGCCCACCTCAGGGTGCTCCTGACCACTCCAGCAGCGGCCATTCTTCACCTTTTCCCTCTTTCCTTTCTCTTTTCCTTTTTCCTTCCCTTCCCATTCCCTCCGTTTTTCATCCTTTCCTTCTTTTCCATTTCCTTTCCCATCCCTCCCTTCCCCTTCTGCTTCCCCTTCCCTCTTGCTGCAGAATTGGGATCTTTCAGATCTTCTTCTCCTGACCCCCCTCCTCCCCCCTGCACAGTCTCAGTTGCTGCTTGGAGGGGGGAGATTTCTGGTTTTGCAGGGCTGAGAGGAAAAGGGGAAGGGTGAAGAGGCCCTCCAAGGCTGCCCACCCCTTTGCGTTTCTGCAACCAAATTCGACCCCCAAACAGAGGAACCCCCCCCCCGAATACAGCAGGGAAGACAAGTTGGGCCCATAACTGGGCAGCGTGTTGGGGGAGAGACTGCAGCAGCTCCGCGGTGACCGGAGGGAGGGAGGAAAGTTCGGCCGGGGGGTGGGATTGACCAGCTCAGCCAACAGATTTTAATCATCCCTCCTGGCTCACCCGAGCCACTCCAATTTTCTCCCTGGCCAGAGGCACCTCCAGCTAAAAGCCCCTCAGTGGACACCCCACGCACACGGCCCCCAACGCGGAGTTCAGAATGACGCTTCTCCCAAAGGAGTTCTGGGGAACCTCCCCCCCCCCCGCTGCCCCTTCCAGAGCCCAGAAAACTACCAGGAAAACAGCACCGCCTCGCTCTCAGGAGTGGGAGAGAGAATGGATAGGAGGAAAGAAAAACTTGGGGAAGAGGGAGAGAGATCCAGAGGAAATGGGGAGAGGCCCTCGCCTCATTTCCACCTCTCCCAGGCGGCCCACAAGGCTAAAAAGCTTCTGATTCCTCACTCTCATTCTTTTTCTTTTTTCTTTCCCCCCTCTCTCTTCCTCTTACTCACTCTCTCTCTCTCTCTCTCTCACACACACACACACACACACAAACTCACAATCTTATCCCTGCAAGTCCCCCTTCTCTGCCTGCTCCAGAGAGAGAAGCTTGCCTGCGCAGAAGAGGCACCGATCGAAGCGCGTCCCAGTAAGTTAATCAGCCGGGCTTTCCTGGGATGTGAGCGATGCTGCCGGGCGCTTGGAAAGGACTTCGGCCACCGGCCCACCACTAAAATCAAACAATGAGGCGAGGCGCAGAGCTGATTGGAAGAGTGTGTGTGTGTGTGTGTAAAATGGGTGGTTTCATCCAAAGGAATTTTTGTTTCAGGTGGATCTCCTTTGGAAGGAGGAAAGGAAGGGGTAGAAAGAGAGAGACGAAAGAAAAGGAAAAAGAAAGAAAAGGAAAAGAAAGGAAAGGACAGAGAGAAAGAAAGAGGGAGTTATGGAAGGAAGGGAAAGAAAGAAAGAGAGGGAGAGGGGAGGAAGTGAATGAGATATAGTTGGATGGATGGATCAATCGATACATGGAGGGAGGGACGGAGGGAGGGAGGGAAAGAGAAAATGAGAGGAAAGAAGGAGGGAAACCATGGCTTCAGAAGACTCTTTCAAACAGCACAACAATGTTTGAAAGGGCTGGAAGGGATCTTGGAGGTCATTTTCTAGTCCAAGCCCTGCTCCAGTAGGGTCAGAAGGGACCTTGGAAGCCATCTAGTCCAATCCCCTGCTCCAGCTGGAGACCTTATATCCCCTGGATTATTTTGGTGCCTCTAATAGAGAGGAAAATTGCCAGAAAAGGGAAGGAGTTTACTAGGACAAGGCTGCCATGCAGAGGAAGGAAGAGACATTCCTTGACTTAAGACAATTGAGCCCAATATTTTGGTTGCTAAGCAAGAGCGTTGTTAAGTGAGCTTTGTCACATTTTACTCAATCCATGACATCTCCTGGCTCTAACAGTCATGTGCAGGCTAGGGAAGAATATGTGAAGGCCCGTGTAATGTTCTAATGTGCAGAAGTGATAGTTAAATGTGTGCCAGAAAGTGGACTCTGGGTGTGTTTTTCCAAACGCAATAAGTGAGCTTCAATGTGTATAGTTTTAGAAGAGCTCTGTGTGTGTGTGTGTTTGTGTGTGTACGTACTCATACAGTGTATAAAGTAAATAATGTATCTTTTTGTGTGCCTATACACACACTATACCTTGTAATATGTATGTACACATATGGCATATATACATAGGATTAAATTGTGTATTTTGGATGTTCATTAGTAGTAAATAAATAGACAGGGAAATTGTATCTTGTTGACGCAAGGAGAGGCCAGGCAAGGTACCCCTTGACGTGAGTGATGTCAAGTTGGCTACACACACCCAGTCACAAGACCAGCAAGCCACACCCACCCAATCACATGACCACCAAGCCATGCCCACAGAACCAGTAGTAAAAAGATTTGAATCCCACCACTGGATACAATCCTCTTCCAATAACTGACTCCTGTTACACACGCGTGTAAGATCAGCTCACTCTTATTCCAGAGTATCAGACATGGAAAAAGTGAATTCAGTTATAAGAGAGGAGATTTTAACTGAATGAGAGAAAAAATATGATAAAAGGATGAGCTGTTTTAGAGCTGGGCCAGTAAAGCAGAGAAGTTCAGTCTCCTCTTCATGGATCGTCTGAGAGCAAAGACTGAGCAGCCATCAGTCAGAGAAGCTTGAACTGGGATTCCTGCAGAGTGGAGGGGGTTGGTTTAGATGGTCTCAGGGTCTCCTCCTAATTTATAAAGGTTGTCATGCCACAACATGTACCGTATTTTTCGGAGTATACGATGCATCGGAGTATAAGACGCACCAAGGATTTGAAGAGGTTTTTTTTTTAAAAAAGTAGGTAGGTAGATAGAGGGAGAGAAAGAGAGAGAAATACAGTAGGTAGGTAGGGGGAGAGAGAGAGTAGTTAGGGAGGTAAGGAGGTAGATAAGGGGATAGAGAGAGAGAGAAATAGAGAGAGATATAGAGATAGAGAAATACAGTAGGTAGGTAGGGGTAGAGACAGAGGGTAGGTAAATAGAGGGATAGAGGGATAGAGAGAGAGAAATAAAAAGAGATAGAGAGAGAAATACAGTAGGGAGGGAGGGAGAGAGAGTAGGTAGATAGGTAGATGTTTCCAGGTGTATTTATCCATGTGCTGGAGAAGGAAATCGCTGACAATCTGCAGCACCTAAGACTTTGTTTCTGCTGGCACAGCACTTGGTCAATGTAATTCTCATCAACCAGTTAAAGAGCTTTCCAAGAGGGGAAAAAAAGTTTTTACACTCTGCAAAGCTCCCCAAAACAGCCTGTTTTTGTGAAAATGCACCCCCTTTTAAAAAACAAGTCATGAATAGCCTTGGGGGGGGCTTGCAGAATGCTCCTGGGGGGCCAAAAATGATCAAAAAATGCCAGGCTTTTCTCAAAAACAAGCCTATTTTTTGTAAAAAAAAAAAATTGCATGCATAGCCTTATGGAAGCTTATAGAGTGCTGCTGGAGTTTGGGGGGGGGGGCAAAATGGTCCATTTTGTGCTCATTTCTGCCCTCCCCAGCCCCCAGGAGCTCTCTGAAAGCCTCCATAAGGGTATGCACAGCCATTTTGGTGAAGGGGCGGGGCTTCGTGAGGCAAAAAATGCTGTATTCGATGTATAACACGCACCCAGATTTTCAGCCTCTTTTTTGAAGGGAAAAGGTGCGTCTTATATTCTGAAAAATACGTTAACTGTTGTGCTGTTATTGCTCTAGCCCCACCTAGTGGCCGGGGGCAGATAAACCTCACTATAAGGTCTGAAGCCAGACTCCATTTTCTGTCAGCCTTTGGGGAAGACGGAAGCAGCCGTTGTGACCAAGACCCCTGGTCATCCGGAGACGGCCTCCGTCCCTCACACGGAGCATCGCTGGGGAGGTTCCAGCTGCTTCTTTGCTGGCTGTTAGTTAATGCTGCCTATCTCGTCTTTCTATTTGATTTCCACTCTTTGCATCTCCTCAGTTTCACCTGCCCTCTTCTCCCAATAAAGCATCCAGATCCACGCCAGGCTCCCTTTCATGGGAGGAGAATAGGGGGGCTTAGCTGCCTCTCCAGCTGCACACAGACCCACGTACAATGGGGACGGAAGAAAGGTGGAATTCCACCAGGCTAATCACAAACCCACAAATACAGGAATTTATTTTAAAAAGAATACAGCATTTTCCAATTAGCAGTGCTAAATATCAAAATGCCATGGTATCTACTCTTTGGAACCATTAATTCCCTGAGTAATTAAATTGGCCAGATCTGTTGAGATGGTTCCCCTCCTCCTCCTCTGGATTCCTTCTCCAAAGGATCTAAGATTAATGGATCCATATCGGGACCCCCATACCTGCCATGGCTGCAGCCTTGGAGACCCCAAGATCTTTTCTCCCTCCTTCCTTCCCCTCCTTGATCTGGAGGAATATGTAGCATTCAGGGCCTGGGCCAGAGACTTCATGAAACTGTAAGGTTGGTAGTAATTTGGGGTCCTTAATCTGTCCCTTTTCCTTTGGGTCTCCAGTGGGGCTTTCTGGATGCATCTTCTGCGGCCTTTGACAGAAAAGACATTCTTTGAAAGAGAACAATGAAAATAAGGATCTTGAAACTTTTCTTCCACAAAGTAATAGTGTTTAAAGGCATCATCCCATGGCCTTTCTTTCCCCCGATAACCAAAGCTCCAAATACTATGAATGTATTTGAGAAGTCTGCGATTGTTTATTTGAAATGCTGCAAAATTTGTGAGGATCCAGACTTTCCCCTCAATGGGTCCTGGGAGACGCATAAGTGTTAAATGGAAAGGAAGAATTCTGTCCCAAATGGAATCAAATTCTATGAAGTGAACAAAGACGTTGACTTGTCTCCACTTAGAGAGGAAATCCCTGAGGGCTGCTGTGTGTCCAGTTGTTGAGAACAGTTGTGATATAACCACACAAATTCCATTCCTGACAAGCACAGGAGTCAAAGTCCTCATGAAATTCTCTCCCTTTTCTGTGTCTGAAGCAAAGAGGCCAATCAGGGTCCATCTGAAGTGGAGGAGCAGCTGGACAATTGCTGGGTACTGGAATCCTTCTTTGGGGTACATGTGGTGGGAAAAGGGGAATCGACTTTTATCACTCAGAGCCTCTGAAGCTGTTATATAATTGATCTGGAAAAGGAATTGAAAGGATGAGAGCCATGATGGGGAACCTGTGGCATGCAGAGCATCGTCTCCCGGCACACCAGCCGTCCCAGCCCAGCTCCACTAGTATCCACATGCAGGCGCACCTCCTGCCGGCCAGCTGGTTTTCGGTCCTTTGTGGAGGGCCAGGGCGGGGGACGCGTGAGTATGCAGTGGGGGGGGTCACATTGTGCAGGAAACTCCGGCGGGCTGGAAGTGAGTGTGAATGGCCTCCCTCCCCCCCCCAGTGCTTCCTGGCTCAGTTGGAGGCTTCCTTCAGCCTTCAAACAGTTGCAGGTTTTTTTTGGGGGGGGGGTTGCTTCCAGGTTGGTGCAGGAGGCTTTCCAGGACCAAAATGGGGCGTGGAAAGCGCAGTGTTTCCCCCCCCCCCTGTTATTCCCGAACTGTGAGCTCTTAGTAAAGTATCCCCTCCTTGTGGGTTGCTAACAGTGGTGGGTTTTTAAATTGCCAAGGGCCAGAGCGAGGGATGCATGAGTATGTACTCTGTGCAGTGACGTGCAGTCAGGTGAGGCAGGTGAGGCACAGCCTCACCACTCTCATCATGAAAAAAAAAAGTAAAAGGAAAAAGCTGAGCTAGTTGCTGCCTCACCGTGGATGACTCTGCTTAACCTCACTGGTGCTCTCCCTCCCCAAGTGTAGTGACTTCCTCCCCAGGCCCCCATTCATTTCTCTCTCACACACACACAGCTGGATAAAACTATATAAAAATCTAGCCCAGCTTCACTGATTACAAGTTTGAAAAGGCAACGTGGCTCTGCCTGCAATCAAACTACACTTGGGGAGGGAGAGCACAAGCAAGCACTGAGGAGACCACGGGAAGAGGCAGGAAGCCAGGCAAAGAGCCATGCTGTAGTACACACACTTCCCCCCAGCCTCTTTCTTTTGGAAGGCTCGGCTCGGCTCCCCTCCGGCTTCTCTGCCTCTCCTCTCACCCCAGCCTGCCAGCAGGAGGTGGTGGGTGGGCTTTATTGTGTTCCAGGCATTTCCCACCCAGACAGCAGGCTGCATTTGCAATGGTGGAGGTGTTTGGGAAAGGCAGCAGGGGAATGGGGGGGGGATGGCAGAGGAGTTGCTTTCAAGCCACTGGAAAAGATATCCAATCCAACTTTTGTGTGTGGGGGGTTTTTGTTTGAGAGTGAGTGAGAGAGGGAAGGGGTAGGAGAGATAGTCCAATCCAACTTGTGTGTGTGTGTGTGTGTGTGTGTTTGAGAGAGGGGGAGGAAGGGAGAGAGGGAGGAAGGAGGGGAAGGAGAAGAAAAAGAAAAAGAAAGAAGGAGCAAAGGAGAAAAACAAATGCTGTCGCTTTAAATTGGAACTGAGCATGCCTGGCTGTGGAATTCTGGGAGTTGAAGTCCACAAGTCTAAAAATATTTGAAACCCAGCACTGTGTCAGTGCCTCACCAGTCATAAACCTCACCGCACGTCACTGACTCTGTGTGTGTGTGTGTGTGTGTGTTTGTGTGCTCACATTGTGCAGGAAACTCCGCTGGGCTGGAAGTGAATGGTCTGGGCCTCCAGTGCTTCCTGGCTCAGTTGGAGGCTTCTTTCAGCCTTCAAACAATTGCAGGGGTTTTATTTTTTGCTTCCAGGTTGGTGCAGGAGGCTTTCCAGGGCCAAAATGGGGTGCAGAAAGCACAGGGTTCCCCCCCCCCCCATTTTGGCCCTGGAAAGCCTCCTGCAACAACCTGGAAGCAAAAAACCCCAAACAAGCCCTGCAACTGTTTGAAGGCTGAAGGAAGCCTCCAACTGACCCAGGAAGCCCTGGAGATCCAGGCCATTCACACTCACTTCCAGCCCACCAGAGTTTTCTGCCCCAGGGCAGAAATGGAAAGCTGTCCTGTGGAGCCCACTGCCACTTGGGCGGAGGAGGACGACCACACGAAGAAGAGGAGGAGGAGGAGAATGGCGAGGCTTTGCAGGAGCCGGCAGGGAGCAGGTCAGGTGGGGCTGGCTGGCTGGCTGGGGAGGGGGCAATCACGGTGCTTAGGTGGCAGCAGCCTTCATGCCCCAACTGTGCTGGGGAGGAAATAAGAGGCCCTGCTTGAATGGGGATGAAAGTACACACACACACCCTGCCTCCCTGCTCAGATGTCGGCCACACCAGTTTGGGTGCCCTGGTTGAAGCACGCTTTCTCTGACACACACACACACACACACACTTAGATTACTCTCTTATCCTCCCTGTCTCTGTCTGGCCCCATTTGCATGCTCAGCTGTCGCCCACACCATTGGCAGCAGTTTGGGTGCCTTGGCTGAAATATGCTTTCTCTGCCAAACACACTTGGATTGCCTGTCTCTGTCTGGCCCCATTTGCTGCTCCTTGAGACAAAGAAGCCTCATTAAGTAGCTAAGTGGAAAGTAGTTGGGGGGAGGGGAAGAGCAGGTAACCACATTCCCCACCCCCCACCCCCAGAATGAAAGTTTCTGGATCCCTGACTCTGCAAAAGAAGATGGGTGCCTGAATTTGCACAATATTATAGCACCCAGGAGCGTCCATTCTCGGCACAAAAAGCATTTCCCAGCCAACTCTCCTCTCCCTTCTTCAAAGGCAAAGAAGCCGAGAAACAAGAGAGGAGACAGAGGTTTGGAAAGTAAGTGAGTCCTTGTTGCAGGAAGGGAGGGAGAAGCAGGAGGTATCTTAGTGGGTTGGGGAGGCCTTGAGGGTCTCTTCTATCAATAGGACCCCACCCTGAGATACAATACAATAGCAGAGTTGAAAGGGACCTTGGAGGTCTTCTAGTCCAACCCCCTGCCCAGGCACCGTTTCAGACAAATGGCTATCCAACCTCTTCTTAAAGATTTCCAGTGTTGGGGCATTCACAACTTCTGGAGGCAAGCTGTTCCGCTGATTAATTGTTCTAACTATCAGGAAGTTTCTTCTCAGTTCTAAGTTGCTTCTCTCCTTGATTAGTTTCCACCCATTGCTTCATGTTCTACCACCAGGTGCCTTGGAAAATAGTTTGACTCCCTCTTCTTTGTGGCAACCCCTGAGATATTGGAACACTGCTATCATGTCTCCCCTAGTCCTTCTTTCTATTAAACTAGACATGCCCAGTTCCTGCAACTGTTCTTCATATGTTTTAGTCTCCAGTCCCCTAATCATCTTTGTTGCTCTTCACTGCACTCTTTCTAGAGTCTCCACATCTTTTTTACATCGTGGCGACCAAAATTGAATGCAGTATTCCAAGTGTGGCCTTACCAAGGCATTATAAAGTGGTATTAACACTTCATGTGATCTTGATTCTATCCCTCTGTTGATGCAGCCTAGAACTGTGTTGGCTTTTTTGGCAGCTGATGCACACTGCTGGCTCATATTTAAATGGTTGTCCACTAGGACTCCAAGATCCTTTTCACAGTTACTACTGTTGAGCAAGGTACCACAAATATGCATCCTTCCCTTCCTCCTTGGTAAGTATCAATCCTTCTTCTCATTGCTCCATTGAGCCCCAACCTCCCTCTCAAACAAGGACCTGGAGAAAGAGCCTGGATCAGGGCCAACAGGTGGAGCTCCATTTTGAGGGCAAACAATTTCCTATATAATATTTCTCTGTTAATTATGGCAAATGCACTAACATCTAGAAAGCCAGCAAAACCATGTTTTACTTTGCTGATTTAGATTAAATATTTCAAGACAAATTTGTTACCAATATTAGATTATTGACATGCAATATTTCTTATAAAATCTATATAGCTATTCACTACCTAAAACCTTCTGTTTCTTCTGCAAGGAATGCATTTTTCTCAAGTTTAACTAAGAGGATCCAGGCATACATTTCAGCCACAATATCTGCTAGTCTATTTCGCCTATAATTGCTAGAGTCCTTTTTATTCCACTTTTTAGATAGATAAAATGCTACTATTGCCAACTTCAATCCGACTGGATATTATTTATATGTGGAAATGAAGATGCCAATAGAGGCCCCAACAACCAGGGATATTTTTTGATCAGTTAAATAGTTGGTAGAATGTCCTCTCCAGGGAATGTATTGCTTGCATTTCAGGCCTTTTATGATTAATCTCAACATGAACATAATGGGGTAAAATATTGACATTTTTGCCAAAATGAAAAGCAGCTCTTGAATTCCATGGAAAAGACATGATTGCATCTATTGCTCACCCACCACCCCTCACCCCTCACTTTACCAGAAGGAGAAAAACACACACAAACCTGTGGGACTTTGTAGGTGCCTCCTAATGTTGACATCTGGATGGAGATGTCCCTGTCAGCTTTATCAAGAAGAGCCAGAAGGTTGTCCTTCCTTCCACAGCCGTAGTTGGGGACATTGGCTTCTCCAGTGGAGAGAATGTCCAGCAAGGCATCTGAAGTGCGGAAAGTGCTCAAATGATTGTCATGGATGTTGTAGCCAACAGTGAGATTGTGCAGGAGCTGGGAATTCTTGTTGACCATTTGAATGTTGAAAATGAACATTAAGTCATCTACAAAACCATAAACATCCCTATTGTAAAAAAAAAATGTTATTATAATGGGCAGCAACAAATACTTTTTCAAAATATATAAGCCTCCAAAAGCCTACTGAGCCTTAAGCCAACATTGATCCAAAAGCAATGATCAGTTATACAAATATGGAAATGGGCTGAGGTACAGCAACTACAGCTGATTCCACCACTACTTTAAATAAAATTCATTATTCAAGTGATAAATTAAGGATTGAACTGAGAGAGGAAAATAACCTGCACACCTTTCAGCTTTTTTCAGGCCTATTTTTCGATTTGAGTATATTTCACAAAATCAGACAAAAGAGAGAAGCCATGGAAATCAAAATCATTGTGGAAAGTAGACATAATCTCCAATATAAGAATAAATGAAAAATAAAAACAGAAAAGAAGGAGAGTGTTAGAATGAAGGGAGTGCAACTCTATCACCCTGAATGACTTACATATCACGAAAAACAAACTGAAGAGAAGGAGCCACGTTGAAAAGCAAGTTTGTATGCAATATTTCATCTCCACTGATGAATATACCGATGAGATGGTCTCCTGGGCTGTAAAAGCTCTGTGGTTGTTTTCCATCCTGGTTCTCCAAACTCTGCGGGCATTTCATTCTCAGCTTCCCAGAGACTGGATGGGACACCAGCAGCATCAGAAGGAGAAGCAGGAGGTCCATAATTCATGGAGTGAATCAATGAATCCCTTTTCTGTTTCTAAAGATGAATTTGAAGAATTCAAAGGACTCTCACAAGGTGGAATATGATCCAGTTGCTTTCCTGATTGAAACACAGAGAAACACTCAGCTTCATCTGGAAAGGAGAGATACGGACATTCAAGAGCACAGACCCTGCCTGTCCCAAAACTCCATATTTCTCTGCCCAAAGTCTCCCCTGGAGGATTCAGCCAAAGAGCAGAGCTGAAACCTTTATCATAATTCTCCCTCTCAGGAGGGATCCCTGGATAATTCAACCAGTTCTTGGACTGAAAGATTGTTGGGAAATTCTGTAGAGGGAAATGAAAGGGAAATAATCCCCATGTGATTCATAATAACAGGGGCAGATATCGAATTAAAGCCATCATCTAGTATTGAGAGATTTGGGGTCTCCATGCTTGAAACTGAGCCCAGAGGGAATACACAGCACCTGTGGCTGAAGAAACAAATAAATCTGAGATTTGTTGGCATAGTGATAAAAGACAAAACTCCAGGGACCAGTTAATGGCAGAGCATATCACAGAACTGAAATAGTTGGCAGCTGAGTTGGAACCAAAATGTACTTTATTTTGAAAGCTAATGCTCAAGGGCACCACACAAAAGGGCTGATGCTATAGTATGGCCTGTCTCCAAGAAGAAAATCAACTTTATTGAAAAACTAGTTACCAGAATTTTGCAGAGTTAAAAAAAATGATAGAATGGGAGGGAGGGAGGGAGGGAGGGGGGAGAGAGAGAGGTTAGAAAAAATGAAATCGGGGCTGCCTCTCACCCCATGAAATGAACACAGGAAGGAAGGAAGGAAGGAAGGAAGGAAGGAAGGAAGGAAGGAAGGAAGGAAGGAAGGAAGGAAGGAAGGAAGGAAGGAAGGAAGGGGGGAGGGGGAAAGAAAAGTTTAAAGAAATGAGTGAAAAGATGTCAAAATCAAGGCATGAAGTAAGCATGCCTTAGGAGATAAATGCCTCTTTGCTGATGTTATGATATTACTTTTATAGTTTCAACTTGGATTGTTGAGAAGAGTTGGTTCCTACTGTGCTAATAATTGTTTTAAAATTAATAAATGAAAGTCAACAGTTAGGGTGTTTGGAAAATAACATCATAGCCATAGATGGCTATTTGATGGTGAGTCAATAGAGTGAATTAACATCTTTCCTTATTTAGGGTAGTTTTCCCCAGAACTGAAAGTTCACTCACTCTTGTTCAATGAAGCGCCTTTAGAGCAGGGGACTCCGTGAATTTGCTGCTTAAATTTTAAAAACCATCCAGCTTCCTTAGCCCAATATATTAAAGTCTGTATTTCCAAGCTCCTATATCAAACTATAGTTAAAATAGTTCATGCTTAGTACAATTCCAGTCCCAGCATCTGAAGAGTATCTTAGAGATGGATAAAAGAACTTTAGCTTCTGCCCTCAGAACTAATTTAGGAAGTTGTTCATTTTTCTCTCTCACTAAAATTAGGGAATATTATTATTGAACTAAAATGAAATTAGTGGAAAATGAGAGAACCCCAAAATCTGGTCACTTTTCTTGAACATCTGACAAATCCTATTAGGAGCTGTGGTTTCCCTGTCTCTTGCGTCCTCGGAGAACAAGTTCAAGATTTAACTGTACATATTTAATTCTATTTATTGTATTTTGATATATTCTTTACTTGGACTGTACACCGCCCCGAGTCCCTTTCGGGAGAGGGGGCGGTCTAGAAGCACGGTAAAATAAATAAATAAATAAATAAGAGAAGGCTGCACAAGGAATCTGGGATATCCGAGCAGAGAAAGATACACCCAACCTCAGTAAGGTTGGCACGTTGAAGTGGATGAGCTGCTACAAACAGACCTCCCAAATTGCCAAGTATTGAGACACAGAAATGCCTTAATATCTCAGGGTCGTATTTATTTGAGCAAGATTTGAAAAGCTAGTCATAATGGTTAATTAAAGAAATATAATCAACTGCTTATAATGAAAAGGATTTTATTTGTGGAGCCCCAGTTAAGAAGATGTCATGCAACTTAATATATCTGTTATTGGAATGTCTACTGTCTAAGAAAGAGAAAGATCTTGGACTGCATTGTTAGACAAATGACCCATTGCTTAAATCAAAACAATTGATTTCCTGGGTGGTCAGAATTCCAAAATTACATATAATGCAGCCCCTATTGGAGCAAAGCTCTTCCATTGAGAACTGGATATGTGGGTATGACTGTGGCAAATTTTAAGGGTAATTCATAAATATGTTTTCTAGTCTTTATTCATATTCTTTCTCACTTATTTTTTTTATTACTTTCCATTTTTATATATGGACTTTTTGATGCTCTGTGTTATTCATCTTGACATGGCTTAATGGCTAATTGACAATAAATTCTTCTAATAGGTTCCTGAGAACCAGGTTGGATTTATTAAAAGCTAACGTTTTGGATTTGATCTAACCCCCAATATAACACGGCATTCTTCATTGCTTTTTTAGATCAGTGATAGAATTGCTTCAGAGACCATGAGAGATAAAAATCAGTTCCCATTTTCCACCAGATGTTCCCCAAAGAAGGATTCCAGTACCCAGCCATCGTCCAGCTGCTCCTCCATTTCAGATGGACCCTGATTGGCCTCTTTGATTCAGACACGGAGAAGGGAGAGAATTTCATGTGGATTTTCACCCCTATGCTGGTCAGGAATGGAATTTGTGTTGTTATATCACAACAATTCTCCACAGATGGAAATACAGCTCCCCTCTCTAAGTGGAGACAAGTCAATGTCTTTGTTCACTTCCTGGAACATGTTCCTCTTGCAAACAGAGTTCTTCCTTTCCATTCAGCACTTGCACACTTGCCAGGACCCACTGAAGGGGAAGTTTGGATCTTGTCAATCTTGGGTGAAGCGACAATGAGAAGGCACAGGCTTTTCAAATATGTCCAAAGTATTTGGAACTTTACTTTTCAGGAAAAAAGTCCTAAGGATGATCCCTTTGAACGCAATTTCTTTGCGGGACCTCAATATCAAGATGAGTATTTTCACTCTTCTGTTTCAAAGTCCATCTTCTTGGTCAAAGACATGGGAAGATGTACTCAGAAAGCCCCACTGGAGACCCAGTGGAAATGGAACAGGATCCAGGTCCTAAATAACCCCAATGTGTACAGTATCACCAAGACTCTGGCCCAGGCCTTGAATGCTGCCTATTCCTCCATTCTGAGGAGGAGAAACAAAGGGGTCGAAGAGAGTTTGGGGCCTCCAAAGCTGCAGCCGTGGCAGGTAATGGGTCCCGGCAAGGATCCATCAGATCTCCTTACTTTTTAGGAAGCATCCAAAGGAGACGGAGGGGAACCATCAGAGCTCTTTGGGGTACAAAAGGCCAAGAGTTTGGGGCAATTTAATTATTCATGGAAAGGGGTGTTAAACACTGCTAATTTTAAAACCATGCATACATTTTTCAATAAAATACTGTAGGCAGGGGTTTGAAATTAGCACCATAGAATTTTATATTTATACCTTTGAAGGAAACTCTGAGACCATCTAGCTCAACCTGTCCTCTCTGCAGGAATTAAAGCTTTTCTGTCTGATGACTGCTTTGTCTTTGCATGAAGATTGTAGGAGCTGAGCAGGTGGGGGTTCAATGCATCATCTTGTTGGAAACATTATATTCCAACAACTCCATTCCCCCCACCCCCCATGGATTTTGTTGGCTTTGAGATCAACTGCTGTTCTTGGCTACTTGCGCCTGAGAAAGACAAACAGTGAAGGGGAGACGGAACTCCTCTGCTTCACTGAGTTTCCTCTCTTGTAACTGAGTTCATTTGTCCATGCCTGACACTCTGGGATAACAGTAAACAGATCTTAAGCTTCTGTGTGAAATCTTTCCGTCATTGGAAGAGGGCTGCATCCTCCATTCGCCAATTGAGAGATTGTCCTAGAATATCTAGTTAACCGAAGAGAAGGATTAGGAGGGACATAACAGATGTACCTGAGAGGCTGCCCTAAAGAAGAGGGGTTTCATTTATTCTGTAAGGCCCCTGAGGGCAGGGCAAGAAGCAATGGGTTGGAGCCTGTTAAAGAGAGATCCAACCGAGAAGGAAGGAGAAATTTCCTGACAGCGAGAACTATTTAATGGGTGGAAGAGCTTGCCTCTTGGGCTTGTGGATTCTCCACCACTGGCAACTTTCAAAAATAGACTGCGTAACCATTTGAGTGGGATGGTATTGAGTAAGGGGTTGGCCTAGAAGACCAAGATCCCTTCCAGCCCTCTGACTCTATGACTGCATGGAAGGATGGTCCCAGGCTCCCTCTGATTTTCATCTGCCTTATTTCAATAGGGCCCTTTGACAGCCAAGATGGCAGCAGCTTCCTTTCCCCTTTCTTGCCCTTCCTGAGCCAGATATTCTGTCACGTCTTCCCCAAGGGTGGTGCCTACAAGGGGACCTTAAGTTGGGGTTTCCCCAGACAAGAATATTCGCTCTGCTGTGGCTTCCAATCAATGACTATGTTGAGATCATTTCACCAAATGTTCCTATCCAGTTTGGTATCCATCATCCCTTTTCCCTTGCATCACATTTTTCTTCTAAGTGGATATCTTTTCACTTCTCTCTCTCTTAAATTCCTTTTGGGGGTTTTTCAGACAATTTTGGTGAACCATCCAGATGTTTTTTTGAATTTTATGCCTGGGTCTAAGTTATAAATAAAGAAATGATTTAAGAAAAGGTGCAAATGAAATCTTAATAAAATGTTCTTATACAAAATAACATAATTTGTTAAGTTCTAATTGCTAAAATTTACATATTTTTGATATGACATCAAAATATATTTAAAAGTTGAAATAAATGTTGCATCAGAAAATCATATTTTATCAACCAGCAGCCTGCATTATTGACAATATAGAAAAATAGATGATCAACGACTAATTGTTATTCATAAATTCCCAGTTTTATGAGGGACATTGAAATTAATTATCTCAATTAATTAGTTATTAGCAAGTAGGTTGTTACTACTTTGCTGAAATCTTTACATCACCAGCATTTCCACAATCTATTAAGGAAGGGTAATGACATGTGCAAATATAATACAATACCAACATCTTCACCAGGCTAGAAAGTTGGAGATCCTGAGTTCAAGTCCTGCCTTAGCCGTGAAAGCCAGCTGGGTGACTTTCGACTAGTCACACTGTCTCAGCCACAACCCTCCTCACAATGTTGTTGTGTGAAAAATAAGAAGAGGAGGGTGTGTTTGATATGTTTGCTGACTTGAGTTATTGCTTCGGAGACTCCGTCCAGCCACCTCATTCTCTGTTGTAAACATTTTTTTTAGATCTTGTGTAATTCTCCAGGCTTGAAAAAGGGTTGGTGGGAGATTTAAACTTTCAGACTTGCGAGATTGTCTTGATGTGGCCTTCCAATAAAGTCGAGTCACCTCATGTGGTTGTGTTTCCTACCTGGTGTACCTGGGAGAAGATTAGCCTGGCAACTTTCTTCTTGACAAATCCAAGTTTCCTGGTAATCCCCCTGTTTTCCCCAAGGAGTTTACAAATAATCTCTTTGTTTGTTTCTTTGTTCAATTTATTTGTAGTCTGTTCTAAAATATCCTCTTTTGTATACAAATTTGGTCAATGATATTTCATCAATACAAATGTAGTTTTTCAATATATGATTGACAAATTTTGCTGAACTTTTGTCAGTTTTGAAGACAGGGCTAACACTTATTTCCCAACTCACAAAATTTGCAAATTAGACAACTCTAGGAGAAAGATTCACATGTGAAAAGACCATGATTGGTAAGAAACCAAGCTTCCTGCTTTTAACCTTCACGGGTGTTTCTATTCCAGTTCCATCCGTTTCTGGAGACGAGTGAATTTTGCAATCTTTCCAAGAAGAAACTGTACTTGGATCAAAATGGAGATGTAGCTGCAGATTTGAATATCATAAGCTGGGTTACTTTCCATAAGAAAGATGCCATTAAAGAGCAGCTGGGGAGTTTTCAAAGAGAGAGACTTATTATCAGCCAAGATGCTCTTTTACGGCTCAAGTTGCTCAACAAGGTGGGTGAAATATCGGTATCCTTTCTTTATTTTTGAAAGCTGTTGAACCCGTTTCAAGCTGGCTAAATCTGATCATTAAGGGGAAGACCTTCAAAGAGAATTGAATATTGGAAACAGAACACATTGAGTCTTCTTAGACCGCTTGGAAGGATTCCATACTATTGACCAAGGTATTCTTTACATGCTGTAGCTTGAAACATGATTTAGCCATGCCCAACTTGGGATGCTGCTGACCGTTTAGGATTTCAATCAATCAGAATAGAGCTGGGATTCATTCTGAAGCAAGTAGATTTGCTTTTCTTTGGCTCTTGCCTACTATCTAAGTGGAAATAATATCTCCTTTCAAATAAAATAAACTTTAACAATTATTCCAATATCATAATGGTGTTATAGCTCATGCTTTTACATTTATTCTGGCCGTAAGCTGCTCCTTTGTGTTCAGGTCTGGCCTCAGAAGGATAATGTAGCTGATGGAGCAGATGACAATTTGGACTTCAGCACAAGAAAGGATGATGGAGTTGGCCAAGCTCTTCCCCAACCATCTCTTCATTTGGTTTCCTGGTTTTGTGGCCAGGAAAGCCAGCACCACCGTGATGGTTTTGGCCAAGAGAGAAGAAACAGCAATTGAGAAGATGATGCTGAAGACCATTTGTTGGAGAAGGCAGGTGGCTTTCCTTGGTTGACCAATGAAGAAAGGAGAAGACAAGAAGCAAAGCAGGAGGGAGACCAGGAGGATATAGGAGAGGTTGTTGGCTTTGACAAGGGAAGTTTCTCCGTATTTAATGAAGATGATTAAAACAAGTCCTGTAGTTAGGAACAATAGTAGGGCAAAAGAGACCAGGATGATTCCCAGATGTTCTTCATAAGAGAAGAAATTTATAACTTTGGGGATAAATTTGACTCTGTTCTCCTTTGGATATTTGTCATCTGGACATTTGGTGCATTTTTTTGTATCTGAGAAAGACAAAAAACAATATTTCTTTAATATTCTGTTTTTACATTTCAAGAAATACTTTCTTTGGACAACACCTTATTCCAGGAATATTTTCCATTCCACAGAAAAAAATATGATGATATAATTTTCTAGTACTTTTATAGTTAAGGTATATGAAATTGGAGGGTTTCTAGTGCATTTTGAATAAATAAAAATAAGAGTTGAGCTTCAAAGCATTTTTTAAAGTTATACTTTCATCAAAATGCTGTGGGTGAATCCATTTCCGCCAGGCCTTCCTTTCCTCTGGTGTCACCCACCTTCCTGAGGGTTCAGCAGCCCCCCCCATTCTTTAGAGGTCTCTGCCCTCCTGAATGCTGTTCCGGGTCTGATGAGAGCATTAAAAGAAAGCGTGTTTTTCCTAGAGGCAAAACTGGGAACCAATGAAGGAGACTATTCGTAGCTCAGGGTTGACCTGACTGGAAGTCTGGGCAGGGTGAGGGGGCCACAGGGGGCACAGCGGCAGAAGGAGCCTTTTGTGCTTGGGGAGGGACAAAGGAGTGAGGCAGGGGTGAGAAGCCTTTGTTTGGTAAGGGCAGAATATTCTGGGTGGGGGTTGGTGGGAGTTTGGTTGTGGGGGCTGTTTTTGTGGGGGGCGTGTTGTGTGTGGGTGAAGGAGAGCATTGGAGGAGGAGGGGGGGCTGAAAGCCATGGAGGGAACAAGAGGAAAAGCAAGAGCAGCAGGCAAAGCGCCTGAGAAAAGCGGCAGAGGAGCCGCAAGAGAAGCAAGAGTTCAAGGGGCCAAAGAATCGCCATTCTCCCACAGCGTCTCCGGGGCTCAGCAGAGATGTGGAGAGTCTCACCTGGAGGGGCGACCAGGGCGAGCGCTGCGGAAAAACCAACCGGCCATCAGCAGGGGAGCCTTCTCCTGCCTCTTTCTTCCCCGAAAGACAACCGGGGCTCTCTGCATTTCCCCCCCCATTCTCAGAATCCCAGCCCCTCCCTTCCCTTCACCCCGCCCAAGAGTCCAAAACCTCTGAGTGCTTGGAAGCCTCTGGCCGCTGAGACTGAAGGCAGATGGTTGTGTCGCCCTTCCCCCACTCTTCCTCCCCTTTAGCCGAAGGTTTCGGGCCCCACCAAGGCCCCCTCTGCCGCCCCCGCCGAAGGACTCTGCAGCCCCAGAGATGCTCCAGTAGCAGCGCCCTTTGGACTCCAACCAAGCAGCCGGGCGGAGCTGAAGGGCCCCTCGGGGACTCTGCAAGTGGGCCACTCCTGATGGGAATTCAGCTCCACCTTCACAGGAGCCTCTTCCTTCCTCCCATCCAACTTCTCAAAGTAGCTGGGATCCCACTAGATCCCTTTCTCTCCAACTGTGGCTGAGATCTCCATCTTCCTGGGGCAGATCGAGGCTCCCAGGGATTTTGGGTTGTTTATTCAGACAAGACTGCCTAAGTGGGTTTTGCCCTGCGGTGTAAGGGCTACGTAATAAGACGATGTCACAAATAGGCTACAGACACTGACCAGACACTGGCAGCTGATCAGGGAGGAAAACTCCATGGAGGGAAAAGAGGAGGAGGGAGAGGGAGAGAGGGAGGGGGAGACTCATTGTGTGAGTACCTTCTGAAGAGGCGTTCTGATTGGTTTGCTCTCTGAAGTTGTGAGTGGGTCAGGCTGATTCTTCTTCATTGATTTGTAGTTGCAAAATAATCTAAAGGGAAGGGAAGATGAAGGGGTTTATTTCAGTTCCCTTTTCTTCTCCTTTCTGTTTCCCTTTTTCCCTTCTTCCAATTCCCCTTCTGCTTCCTCTTCTCCGTTCTCTTCCTGATTGCTTCCATTTTGCTCTCTGCTTCCCTTCCTATGTCTCTATCCTTTGCCTTCCCCTCCTCCCAACTTCCCCTCCCCCTCCATTCAGCTGACACAGAGTTCATGCCTCAATTCCTCAATCATTAGGATAACCTTGATCATCTCATTGGACAGGAGACCACACAGAAATGACACCTTCACTTTCTTTATTTAACAGAGTGATGAGATCCATCAAAATTTCGGATCCTTATAAAAATGTGTATCAGAGATATAAAGAAAGGAGCAGCAGGACGCCCCACACGGCGTCTCAGGACCATTTCCACATTACTATGACTCCAGGGCTTCATTCAGACGATCCCCGGTCCCCAGAGTCTATGAGGGTCCGGGTGGAGAGGAACCAGCTCCGTGTCTCTCTGAAGGCTGGGAAGAGGCTGGGACCAGGAGACTTGCCAGCTGCCATGGAGGCTCCCCACAAAGGAGTCCTTAACCCTTGAGACCTACCAGTCACTCTGGGGAGGGGAGGGCATGGCTGGGGAGCTGGGAGCCATCTTAGTGGGTGAGTTTAGGATCTGTGGGGCAGAGTGAAGCCCTCTTTCCGTCTATTGGGCCCTTTGGGGGAAAGAGGTTTTCTGCCTCTGGGCCAAAAAGACTTTGGAATCCGATCTTTCCTCCAATTCTGGACTTTCCCAGCTGCCCCGTCTGCCTCCAACCCCCACCTCACAAAATAGGAAACCTCAAGGGAAATGAAGGGAATGGAGTCAGTTCTAAGAAAGGAGCAGACGAGAGGATCCAGGATAGAGAAGGGAGGGAGGGGAGATGGTGGATTGAGGACTGTGTGGTAGACAGGAGAGAGGGGGGGGGATCGTACCCCTCCCCCTCAGTCAAAAGAGGGCTGTTCAGTTTTAAGATAGATGGCCTCTTGGACCCCTCTTTCCAACCAGGGGTCTCCTCTGTCCAGAGGGTGGACTTTGCTCTCTCCCAAGACAGCAACACGGTCCTTTCCCCAGTTCCAAGGAGATTCCCCCCCCCCCATTTGCCCTCTGATTCAGGTGACCCTGAGGGGGCAGATAAACCCCCAGGTGGCCTCAAGGACTCTCAGAGAGCTCATGGCTGACCTTCACAAGGCTAACCACCAAACGGCTGCAAAGAGGACAAATCCTTCCATTCTCCACCATTCAGTCAGAACTGAAGAAGCTTCTTGGAGGAGAAGCGAAACGTTTTCAAGGGAAAAAATCCAAGAAATTCCAGCTGCCTTTTGAAAAGCCCCTTTGGGATGTGCACTGAAGACGCCCCAAAGAGGGATGGGGCTTTCGGAGTCTCTTCCGTGGCTGAAGAAGGAAAAGGGATGAAGTGGGAGAACCTTTCTTTTAGGCTGCACCTCAAGTCTTGTGCAGGAGGTGCCCTTTGCAAAGAGCAGGTGAGCCTGTCAGGCCTTCTTAGCCTCCCATCCCTGAACAGGGTGGGTCCTCTGTGCTTTCCCTGCCACAGCTGGTTGCTGGCGGTTTCAGGCAGACAGAATTGAACAGAATAGCAGACTTGGGAGGGACCTTGGAGGTCTTCTAGTGCAACTTCCTGCTTAGGCAGAACCCCATGGATTCCCCACTGCTGAGTGCCACTCAACTGTCAACCTTCCCTTCTGAACTGAAAGGGGGGGGATTCCAAGGGAGGGAGGGGTCAAGGGTTGAGTAGAGGGAGAAGTGTTGTTTGACCTCTAGGTTACCTGGATACCTGGATTCTGTTGGAACTCTTTTCCGTTGATGAGTGAGGCCATGCAGACTATAAACGCTTGACTGGATGAGAGCGAGACAGAGACAGAGACAGAGACAGAGACAGAAGAGAGACAGAGAGAGAAAGAAAAACAGAAAGATCGAGAGAGACTGAGAGGTGAGTAGGACTTGGTTTCTGGTATTTTTTTTCCTGCTTGGGAGTTTGACCTTGGGATGAATCCCTTAGTTGTTGGGGAAGCACCAACCACTGAATCCAGAAATTGACTCTTCTTCCTCCATCCCTTTTCTCTTTCAGAAATGGATCCAAATGAGCTTCTGCGGCCATCCAGCGACAGACCCCAGAACGTCCTTGGGGACCCCTGGAAGGTGACTTTGTTTGTCCTTGGGGTCTATGTATTCGTTGGCCTCTGCGTATTTCTCCACCTATGCAAGTAAGTTGCTTCTGTTAAAGGGAGTATCATCACCACAACCTGGGAGCCCTGGGGCACTGAAAGCCCCCCAAAATATTGGTACAACTAATTGGAGAAAGTATAGAATCCCCCAGGGCTGGAAGGGACCTTGGAGGTCTTCTAGTCCAACCCCCAATCTTGAAAATCTGGAGCCCCCATTAAGAATTATCTTTGTTATTATTGTTAAGAAAACAACGTACCAGTCAATTATATTTGATTCTTTTCTTCTTCTTTAATCCCCAGAAAAAGGTGTTTGCAAGTGTCGCCAGAACAACGAAATGAAGATGTGGAGGCCGCCATAATCACGGTGGAACCTTACATACCGGAACCCATCTACCCCAACATCCCCATCATTGATGAGCGAAGGATGTCGGACGTTCTGCCTTGCACGACAAGGTGACGGTTGGTAAGTGAACTAATTTGGTTGTCAGGTTTTCTTTATTTTTCTATTTTAAAGGTATTCTGTTGTTATTATTATTGTTGTTGTTATTGTTATTTAATTCTTAATACCTTTTGTTGTTTTGCATTTCTTGCTTTTGGGGTTTTGTGTGGAGGTGTTTGGACTATGGAAACTAATAGGAAAGAAAACTAGGAGCCTTTAATTTGGTTGCTCTGTTTTTTATTGTTTTGTTTCTATTTCATTATTCTTAAAATATTCAATCCGTGTTTCTTTTGCCACAGGACAAATTGCAGCAACCATCACATTGTTAACCAGGGCTGAACGTCTGACATCATCTTCCATCAATCATGGTGATGTTGGGATCGATGGATTCCGGTATGGAGGTTCCACAGTGATGGAGGCCTCCTCATCTTCAGTGGTTCTGGTGACACTTGCAACACCTTCAACGCAGAGGCCAAATCATACATGGACCCCAAGGATGACAAAAGTCGTTTTCCAGAGTCTCCGAGGAAGTTCTGAGGACTCTCACTGGATGGCCGCACCAGTTCTGACAGGTGGACCTGATGGATGGACCCGTGGCTGGATGAGTAACGAGCACAGAGCTCCACTTCGACTCAGAGGTGACCTCCCCACCTGGCCTAAACCCCATTGAGACCTTGTGGGTCCTCCTTAAAGGGGAGATTTATGGTGAAGGGAATCAGTTCACCTCTCTGAACAGTGTCTAGGAGGCTGTGGTGCCTGCTGCACAAACTGGATCCTCAACAGATCAAGAAATGGACAGACTCCACGAATGGAAGGGTTAGGGTTGGTTAGAATGGTGGCTATATTGGTCACTTATTTCTTTTTGTGAACTTCTTTTTGTGTATCTTAAATGTATTCTATTATTATGACCGATTTTATTTGTATTGACTGTACACCGCCCCGAGTCCCTTTCTGGGAGAGGGGCGGTCTAAAAATCTAAGAAATAAATAAATAAAATAAACTTTCATAAATGTTTATTTGTACATTTTGAGTTGTTTGTTTATTATTCTGTAAATAAATGAGTGTATGGGCAAATTTTCATTTTGTTGTGTAATAATTCTGCAGACTAATAGTTGCCCAATAATTGTGCAGACACAGATATTCTCCTAAGAAAGCCAAAACCTCACTTTTACTTTCTTCAATGTTCAGGTTTGAGGTTTATTAACATTTTGGATTGACCGAGAACACTGGAGTTGTTCAATAACACAATTAATCCTCCAAAATACAGCTTGCCTAATAATTGTGCACAGAGTGCAGGTACCACTTTGGTGGGAAATGTGGTCCGTTTCATGGAGATGGTCAGGCCCCCTGCCAGTGCTGGACATGCTCGGATGGGACCCCCAACTGTGAGGAGTGGTGGGATTCAAATAATGTAACAACGGGTTCTGTGCCCTAATGAAGATTTTAAATATAAAAAAATGGATATTAAATCTTATTTTGGGGGATGTCTTACTTTACAGCAGGTGGTATGGTGGGGGGACTGCACATAATTCAGCACCAGCCACCAAGATGCCCTCGCTTATGTTTCTATACATTTGACTCATCACATGGACAGTACAAATCTTATTATCTGTGTTAAGATTATAGAGAAGAGCAGACTTAACAGTATCAGAATGAGGATGGTATATATTTTATATGGTTTGTCCTAAGAGCATCAACCAGGTAGGGCAACAGAGTCATCTTGAAAAATGAATTTAAGTAGTAAAAACAGTAAAAATCTGGCTGTTTGAGATCCCTTGTCATCTGGAGCAGTGGTTCTTAACCTGGGTGATATTGCCCCCCAGGGACTAATTTCGTTTTTCAAGGGGGCAATGGAACGAAAAGGGGCAATTGTCTCCATGTTGACTTAGCTGGTGCAACTTATTCCATCCCGACCCAGCTCCCTCGAGACAGCCGAAGCTAGTGGGCAGCTTCTCCCCTTGCCCCCTCCTCTCCTGCTGGGTCGCCCATCTTATTGCTGGGGATGCTTTGCTTACAAAGCCTGGTCTCCTTGCACGGAGAGGTAGGGGGCTCCCTCTGACACCCCCCCACTTTGCTTTCTGCTGCCACAGGTCCCTTGAGATCTCTCAAGGCAGAAGTTGTACTCAAGGGCTTCCTGCAAACTTTCTCCTCTGCGCTTCCATGTGCAGCAGCCTCGTCCTCTCTCTCTCTCTCTCTCTCTCTCTCTCTCTCTCTCTCTCTCTCTCTCTCTCTCTCTCTCTCTCTCTCTCTCTCTCTCTCTCTCTCTCTCTCTCTCTCTCTCTCTCTCTCTCTCTCTCTCTCTCTCTCTCTCTCTCTCTCTCTCTCTCTCTCTCTCTCTCTCTGCCGAAGCTAGTGGGCAGCTTCTCCCCTTGCCCCCTCCTCTCCTGCTGGGTCGCCCATCTTATTGCTGGGGATGCTTTGCTTACAAAGCCTGGTCTCCTTGCACGGAGAGGTAGGGGGCCTCCCTCTGACACCCCCCCCACTTTGCTTTCTGCTGCCACAGGTCCCTTGAGATCTCTCAAGGCAGAAGTTGTACTCAAGGGCTTCCTGCAAACTTTCTCCTCTGCGCTTCCATGTGCAGCAGCCTCGTCCTCTGCCTCCCAAATGCCAAGGATGCCTGGGATGGGGAGAAGAACGTCTCATTGGCGAGCCCCCCCCCCTCTCTCTCTCTCTCTCTCTCTCTCTCTCACACACACACACACACACACACACACACACACACACCAAACTTGATGCTTTTATCCACTCAGCTTTCAAAGGGCTCCTCCTTTCAGGATTTCCCCCCTCTCATTCGGCCAGAATCTCCTCTCTTGTCCCCGAGTTCATGTTACCAGGACTGACTCTCTGGAATAACCCTGAAAAGATTCCAAGCTTTTGTCTGAGCATCTTTCAGTTACACCAGTGATGGCAAAACTCTTTTGGCAAAAGCAAGGGGAGGGAGTGCAAGGGGGGGGGGTCTTGTGCGGGCGTCGCACACCCATAATGCCCCGCTGCCTCGCTCTCAGGTCGGGCAGGGCCATCCCTGGCAGGCGGTCTCTCTGAGCCGGGGCCTCTTCCCTCCCGGGCCACGTCGGGGCTCCGTCTGCAGAGGCTGCGATCAAGGAGAGTCTCGGGGGGGGGGGAGGCAGACACTGCAAAGTGGGCAGGCACTGCGGAGGGGGCGGCGGGGAAGCCGGTCTTGGGAGGCGCACATCAGGCACCGCCGGACTCTGGGACACGTTCTCTCCGTCCAAGGGTGCAGCTGTCGGGCGGGGGAGAAACGGCGCCCAGCTCCGCGGAGGGAGGAGGAGAGGCCAAGAGCAGCAGCGGCGGGGGTGGGTGTGGGTGGGTGTAACGTTGGAGGCTCTTGGTGGAAGGGGGAGGAGGGAGGGAAGGGAATCTCCTCTTTGGGGGGGGAGGTTGAAGGTGTCAACATCCCCCCTTTTCTTGGCTGCATCCAAATAAGGCTGGAAGAGCCGCCGCCTCCCCTGGAGCTTCTCCTCAGCCGCAGATTTGGGCTTTCTCAATTCTGCCCCCCCCCCCCCATGATCTGAAAGGACGACCCGACTTTCTCCCCCTCCACTTCCCCCCCCCAATCACTTCCCCGGTCTTTGTCCGACCGGGCACTCCGAGGGCGGCGGTCCTTCTGCCTGCCGAGAAGCCCCTGGAGGGGCAGCCGAGGGGCGCTGTCCCCCAAGGAGAGAAAAGCCCCCTTTCTGCCTCTGCTTTTCCCAGCGGCAGTTGCGTTGAGGCTCCTCAGCTCATTCTCCTCCCCCCCCCGCCCTATCTTCTGTATCCTTGGAAGGGGCAGGTGGGGGGGAGTGATGACACAGCCGGCCCTTCTTCACTTCCCCAACTACCCCCCCCCCCCCGAGAAGGAGAGGTGTCCTCTCACTTGGGGGGAGTGCATAAAAATGACAGGACATCACAGGGGGGGGGGCAAAACTATGCTTTTCTTGGGGTTGAGGTGAAGCCGGTTCCTCCTCCTCCAGCCCTTCGCAGCCCCCAAAGACTGTGGAGGTTCCTGAGTGGCCCTGACTGACTGACCGGGGTCCCTTGGGGCTCCTTTTCAATCCCAGCAGGATTAAATCCCCCTCTTTCTTCCCCCAGAGAATAACAGAGGCCCCTCCTTTCCTCCCCCCCCGCCCCCCAGGCTGCCAGAATCCCAGCTCCTCCTTTCCCTCCGCTCTGCCCGGCAGCTCCAGAACTCGCCCCCCAGGACAGCTCCCACTTGCCCCCCCCCCATTTATCCAGACCGCTGCCTCCCCAGAGGGACTGGTAGGTCTCAAGGGAACAGAATCCTTTGTAGGGAGCATCGCAAGTCTCCCGGCCTCTTCCCAGCCTTCCAAGAGACGCTGAGCTGGTTCCTCTCCGTCTGGAGTCTCCCAGCCTCCGATCGTCTGAATGGGAGCCCTGGGCTAATAGCGATGCAAGAAATGGTCCTGGGGGGGCTCTCTCAGCTCCTTTTTTATTTCTCTCATACATTTTATAAGTGCCTGAAATGATGATGAATGCCCATCTCCCTCTGTTAAATAAAGTCTCTTTTCTGTGTGGTCTCCTGTCCAACGAGATAATCGAGGTTATCCTAATGATTGAGGAATTTGCCTTAACTCCGTGTCAGCTGAATGGGAAAGGGGGAAGAAGAAGGGAAAAGGGAAAAGGGAAACGGAGTAAAAAGGAAACAAGCAGGAAGGGGAGAGGAAAGGGAAAAGGAAGCAGAAGGGAAATTGGAAGAAGAGAAAGGGGAACAGAAAGGGGAAGAAGAACTGAAATAAACCCCTTCACCTTTCCTTCCCTTCGGATTATTTTGCAACTACAAAGAACTGAAGAAGAATCAGCCTGACCCGCTCACAACTTCAGAGATCAAACCAATCAGATGGCCTCTTCAGAAAAGACCCCCATGCAGCTCTCTTTGCTTCGTTTGTTGGTCTCCTCCCCCCCCCTTTCCCGTCTTTTCCTTCCTCCCCTTTTCCTCCCTCATCAGCTGCCACGGAGTGCCTGGAGGAGCCTATCTGTGACGTCCTCTTATTACGTCACTCTTACACAGCTGAGCAAAACCCACCCAGCCAGTCCAACTCAACCACCAACCCAAAATCCCCGGGAGCCTCGATCAGCCCCGGGAAGACGGAGTGGAAGAGAAAGGGATCCAGCGGAGGGAGTAAGAGCTTCCTAGGGAGGCGAAGCTGTCTGAATGGCCGTCACGGAGGGCCACCTGCACATTCCCCGAGGGGCCCTTCTGGCCCTCCAGCTCCGCCCGGCTGCCAGGCTGAAGTCCGAAGGGCGCTGGAACCAGAGGTCTCGGGGGCTGCAGAGTCCTTGGGGGGAGGCAGCAGGGGCAGCGGCCGCTGGAGAGCTCACGAGTCCCTCGGTGGGGCTGAAAACTTCGGCTAATGGGGAGGAAGGGCGCCTCCTGTGGGAAGGGGGGAGTTTTGGAACTCTTGGGCAGAGTGAAGGGAAAGGAGGAGCTGCGATTCTGGCAGGTAAGTAAAGGAGGGGGGCTCTCTTCTTCTTCTTCTTTGGGGGAGGAAAGAGGGAGGAAAATACTCACCTGTTGGCTGGCTGGCTCTTCTGCAGCCATCGCCCATCCAGGTGAGACCCTCTGCATGCCTCCTTTGTCTCATTAAAAGCTTCATATGTGGGGAGCCGGTTACAAAGGGCTATAAAGCCCCAGATCCTTTGAAGTTCGATGACAAATGTTTGATTTCTTCAGAGTAGATTAAATTGGGGGTGTGTGGGAACCAGATTACCCCCCTTGGGATAAAATGACTGATCAAGATTGAATTTCGTGTGTAATTCATTGAGGGAATGTTTATCTCTGCCCTTCTCATCCTGGGGGTAATAATACTTCCACATTATAGAGTGTGAAGTAACATAAATATGCTAAATAAATACATATGTTAAATAGGAAAATGAAAGCAGTTGATGGGCTCAAAGTACAAAAAGTACAGATTTCAAACAGAGAGGAGTGTGTATTTATGACTCTGAATGTTTGCCAATACAGATCCTCCTTCTTCCTCCCTTTTAGGAAGAAATATTCTGCCCTTTAATATTTCCCAAAATATTTCATTTTCTAGGAGAGAGGTGGGTGCTAACTTCCTACAGGAGAAACTGCTGGTTGTTATAACAGAAAAACAGCAAAATTGGATTTCTATACACATAGACACACACACACAACTACATGAAGTTATATTTAATATTTGTAATTTAAGAAAGTGTTCCAAGTTTTTTTTAAAAAATGGAGTCTAATTGCTTTCTGTTCTCCATAACTGACAGGAGCACAACAGAAAAATCTCCAACTAATTGCAGAGAAGGAAGAGCTCTGCATAGATTTGGAAGAGAGACTGAGAACTTTTAGATAGCAACCCCAGCTTTTCTCCCAGAATTTCATATTAAATTCTCGACAGCTTCCTTCCATAAACAAATATCCTCTAATGTTCTGAGTTGAACTGTGTTGCCTGGAACAAAGTTGGGGAAAATAAGAGGTGACTCTTTTCAACTTCTTCAAAACATAGGAAAACTACATTAATGAAAATGTAAGGCTATGTATAAAAAAACAAACTATTGTTTAATTAGGTTTTATTTTTAAACAAGCCTGATCATTCAAGTAAAAACCTAAGGGGGCTAATTTTATTCTGGTCTGGATATTTTAGAGAAGAAATATTTCAAATGAAGCTTTGCAGATAGAAAACCTTAGAAGGGAGAACAATTGCCTCCTTTGCGTGGGTCTAAAGCAAGATGGGAGAAGGCAGAACTCCCAAAAGAAAACAAGGATCTGAAAGATGAACTTAACAGGTGAGAAATATTTAGACAACAATCCTGACTTTCAAATTTCTTTATTAGAGCCTTGAGTCTAAATATAAACAAGCAACTGAATTCAAGATGTATTACAGTGTATGTATTATATATGTACTGCATACATGTATAAAGAAAACACAATAAGCATAATGTAAGTTTAGTCATCTTTGGGATCTCTGTGATGGTTGGCTTCTGTATTTTTCTGCACCAAGGAAGGGAAGTTGCTCCTGAACAAGGTTTAGTTACAGAGATAGTTACATAGATAGTTACACAGATACATAGATAATTGTATAGATAGGTGTATAGATAGATACAGAGAGACACAGGGAGAAAATCCATTCTGTGGATAAGCAGGACTTGGTTTTTAGTCTCTGGTATTTTTCTTTCTTCCTTGGGAGTTTGGCTTTGGGATGGAGAGTCTTGGAGGGAACCACCAACCATCAAAACCAGAAATTGACTCTTCTTCCTCCATCCCTTTTCTCTTTCAGAAATGGATCAAAAGGAGCTGATGTGGCCCTCCAGTGAGAGACCCTAGAACTTCCTTGGAGACCCCTGGAAAATGACATTGTTTGTCTTTGGGGTCTATTTATTCATTGGCCTCTGTGTTTTTCTTCACTAGTGCAAGTAAGGTGGCCCTGATCAAGGGAGTGGTGTCATCACAACCTGGGAGCCCTAAGAGACTGAAGGCTCCCCAAAATGTTGGTGGAACTAATAGAAGAAAAGATAGAATACCTCAGGTCTGGAAGGGACTTTGAAGGTCTTCTAGTCCAACCCCCAATCTTTTCTTGAAAGCCTCCAGTAATGGAACCCTCTGTCAGCGTTCCAAATATCATGCAGAATTAAATCAGAGTCCAAGGCAGAGCTATCCTTAAAATTCCAATTTAATAAGACAGACATGTTGGCACATCTGTGGAATCCCAAATCTAAAAGCTTCCTGGGATTCCACCCAGTTGAAAGTTCATGATCTTATCCCCACACCCATAAATCCATCACATGGTCCAATCTTCTTCGGCCACGCTGGCATCTCCACACATCTGGTTCCGGTCAGATGCAGAGGTGCGGAGACAAAATATGACCTTGGGCTTCTAGAAAGGAATGACAACAACACATTCCACAATTCTACTCCTTTCTATTCCCCCTCCCAATTACTACACTAATGAAACAGCATAATGAAATAATAGAGAGTGTGGCAGGCCAAAGATCCTAAAAAGGAATATAACTGCAGGCCTGACAGGCGGCCTCTCCTCAGAAAAAAATGTTTCCTGAAAAGAGAATAACATAAAAGTTAACATAACAAAACTAGCCACCTCTTCCCCCACTCCCAGGGAGACCCTTTGCCTTATCGGGAAACTTCTCATGGAATTGTTTTACTAACTTCTCCACTTTTAGATTCCAGCTTTTCACCCAAGTAGCTTCAGACAAAGGGTAACCCTTCCAATGCACTAAATACTGTAAGCGACCCCTATTCAGCCTGGAGTCTACGATTTCTTCCACCTCAGATTGTGTTTTCCCTTCTATCACTACAGGAGGAGAGAAAGCTTGGGTGGATGCTCTTATGCTGGACCCGATTACTGGCTTCAACAAGCTACAATGAAATTCTGGGTCAATTTTCCCTAGACTTCTGGGTTGACTGAGTTGAACTGTAACTGGGTTAACTATCTTCACTGTTGGGAATGGACCTAGAAATATTGGACCAAATTCCTTGCTAGGCATTCTTAATCTCATGTATTTGGTAGATACAAAAACTTTGTCCCCCACACAAAAGGGGTTTTGGAGCAAGCGGTGTTTATCAGCTTGCTTCTTGTAGGCTTCTTCTGCATCTGCTAGAGCCTTCTTCGTACTTTCCCATCCTTTCTTTAGTCTGTCCATCCATTCATTCAAAGACATGGAGGAGGGAGGCTCTCTAGGCAGCTCAGGCATGGCAACAAATTCCATGCCACTGGTAATCTGGAAAGGAGTTAATTCAGTGCTGCTATGGACCGCATCGTTGTACGCCACTTCGGCAAAGGGTAGCAAGTCTGGCCAGTTGTCTTGCTGATCGTCCACATAACACCGGATGTATTATTCCACCATCACATTGGCCCTCTTTGCTGTGCAGTTCATGCTGGGATGAGTCTCTGAGTTCAGTTCTTGTGTGGACCCAATGGACCTCAGAACCTCTCTCCAGAACTTGGCTGTGAACTGGACTCCACGGTCTGAAATGATCCTCTTGGGCACTTCATGCAGGCCATAAATGTGTTTCACGAACATTTTCACTAATTTCTTTGCGGATGGTAATCCTGAGCAAGCAATGAAGTGTGCCTGCTTGGAAACCAAATCAATAACTGTCCAGATTACTCTATTCCCACTGCTGTCTGGGAGTTCGACATTGCAACCTCTTCCCATGGTCGGTTAGGTCTGGCCACTCGTTGTAGCAGTCCAGTGGACTTCTCCGGCAGTGGTTTCATCTTTGCACAAGTAGCACAGCTTTTTACGTAATCTTCCACCTCTGATTCCATCTTTGGCCACCAAAATTGACACCTGGTGGAGCGTTTTTAGGAATCCAAAGTGGCCTCCTAGTTCCGCCTCATGGCTTCGCTGTAGAACTTCCAGCCTCAACCCCACGGGGACATACAGTTTGGACCCCTTCCAGGCTAATCCATTTTCCATCATTAGGATTTCCTGGTTATTGTTGAGCCACTGGTCTGTTGGGAGCGCCAATTTCATAGCTGTCATAGCTTATCCTGGCTTTCGTTAGTGACTTGGGCTGTCTTTTGATGGGAGGAAGAAATGATGGGGTGAACAACTTCTCCCTTCTTACTGTCATCCTGTGGTTTTCTCAACAAAATATCCCACGGATATTTGGTACTTGTTGGACCCCTGGAGTTTTTGTCTCTGCTGCAGGTGCTGCAGGTTCTGGGCTCTTGGGTTCAATCATCCCTGGCTGGCCCTTTTCCTCCACCAGTGGTAGCGGCCTAAATGCAATCATCAATTTCCTACCACCGTCTTCCCACTTTATTGTAGGCTTCCACTTGTCAAACCATGCAAGCCCCAAGATAATTGATTCCAGCATCTCTGGAGCCACAATGAATCTGAAATGTTCATAGTGGCAGCCCACTTGTAATTTCACCAGTTCAGTTATTAGCATGGCTGGGGCCCCTCCAATTAGCGTTCCATCTACCTGCTCAACCCGAATGGGACAGGCTAGAGGTCTTGTGCATATGCCTAGTTGCTTGACAATCGACATGCTGATTAAACATCGAGTGCAACCGGTGTCCACAACTGCTTCAACTTCCCCTTCCACCCCCATCTCAGGTAATTGGAGGTTGACTTGGAAGGCGAAGGGGCCAATGGGTGCACTCACCATTGGGTCATCTTTGGCATTTTCCTCCTCTGAGGCCTCCCCCTTGGTAGGACTCTTCGTCACCTTAGGTTGGGGATCCTCTTCCAGAGGTTGTTAGCCCTTTTCCTCCTCCAAGGCCTCCCCCTTGGTAGGACTTTTTGTCATCTTAGGTTGGGGATCCTCTTTCAGAGGTTGTCGGCCATTTTCCTCCTCCGAGGCTTCCCCCTTGGTAGGACTTTTCGTCACCTTAGGTTGGGGATCCTCTCCCAGAGGTTGTTGGCCCAGATGACTCTTTCCTGCTGGCATCTGGAGCCTTCTCTTTACCGCCATGGCAGTTGGTGTGCACGTTTATGGCATTGGGGCTGGAGCCAAGCACTCTGATGCTCTGTGGCCAAGTAGACAGCAACGGTGGCATTTTATTGGGCCCCATGAGGAAAGGAACCTAGTTACATCTCTAAACTTAGGAACCGCCTCATCACATTGTTCCGCTATCCATCCTGTAGCTTCCCCCTTGGTAAACCCTTCTTCCTTTGTCAAGAACCCTTCTCTGTAGGAAGGTGGGATAAGAACCTGTTGGGGCATTTCTGGGAAGACTGGAACCGGTGGGGAGGTCAATCCCTGGGTTGGCCACTTCCCAGTTATCTGCCATGGTGCCAACTGCTGAGGGAGGACAGGTGCCCACTGGCATCCCTTCCTCCATGACCTGGGATTAAGACCCATCCTGAGGGTTCCTGATTCACAGTTCAACCAAAAATGGCTGGCAGGGGGGTTGTGTGCCAAGGCCCCCTCTGCTGGCTTGGAGGAGTTATGAGCCAAGGCCCCCTCTGCTGGCTTGGAGGATTTTCCCATGTTGATGGTCAAATAGGAAGAAACTGGTAGGGGGGAGAAGGGGGGAGAAAAATAAAAGGGGGGAAGAATAGAAAAAAAAGAATTGACTTCTGACTTCATCTGTTGCAATAAAATAAAGCATTAAAATCAAACCTCAACTTTTTACTTTTCCTTAATAATTTAAAGGGTTTCTTAAAAGAAAGCAGATTTCGCATTCAAATCCTGAAGTTCTCAGGGAAGAAAAAATTCCCGCCCCTCTTTCTCTCTAGTGGCTGCCTCTATTCCTGGCCCATCCCCTTTGTCATGACAACCCTGTAGCCAATCACACGGGGGGAAGAGACGGTTGCCTGGGAACTTCCCTGCCCTCAGCCTGATGGAGAAGAGGCTGAAGAAGCCAAGCCAAAGGGGAGGGGATGAGGAAGAGACAAAACCTCCCAGAATTGCAGAGGGAGGAGGGCTTAAGCCCCCTACCCAGAAAAGGCTGCAATGAAGAGGGTCTCCTCAGCTGGGGGCTCTGAGAGCCTGGAGGGACCACAGGAGAATCCCATCTTCCTCAGAGTCACGTAGGGTCTCCTCTTTTCCTCCAGGGCAACCCCAGATCCCCCTTGGAAGACCCAGCCCTACATGGCTTCTCTCCCACAGGAGCCTCTCCTGGAAAGACATGCAGCCCAAGCAAGGCTGGAGGAACCTCGGGGGCTGCATCCCCCCAACATTCAACCCTGGGACCCATAAACCCATCCTCTTCCCAGGAATGCCCCAGACCCCCCTCCTCCTTCCTGGCCATCCTGGGCCTTTTCTGTGGGTCTGGGGTTTGCTTTCCCCTGGGTACCTCATGCATGGAAAGAGGTGCCTGAGCAACATGGGATATGGTCTCCCCCCTTCCCAGGACTCAGGAGATGGAACCTGGAGGGGGATTTTGCAGATCTGCTTCCATTCCCCAACATGAGGCCCTCCAGCTTCCTTCTCCCAAGAGGGGCTCCCCACAGCTAGGCAGAGTCCTCTCTGGCATCCCTGCAAGAGCCCCCTTGGCTGGCCTCTGCATGGAAAAGGGTGGCAGGGAAACATGGGATATGGGCTTCTGCATTCCCAGTCTCTGAAGATGGAAATTGGATTTTGTAGGTCAACTTTTTCATCTGCAACACGAGGATCTTGAGCTCCCCTTCCCTCCCTCCCTCTCCTTCCTTCCTTCCTTCCTTCCTTCCTTCCTTCCTTCCTTCCTTCCTTCCTTCCTTCCTTCCTCCCTCCCTCTCCTTCCTCCCTCCCTCTCCTTCCTCCCTCCCTCCCTCCCTCCCTCCCTCCCTCCCTTCCTTCCTTCCTTCCTTCCTTCCTTCCTTCCTTCCTTCCTTCCTTCCTTCCTTCCTTCCTTGAGAGGCAGACTTGATTTCACCATCTCTTTTCACTTGTTTTTTTCTAACTTCTCTCTATGTTTCTGTCTCTGTTGTTTTTTTTTTAACTCTGCAAAGTTCTGGTAACTAGTTTTTCACTAAAGTTGATTTTGTTCAACAGACTGGCTGCACTATTGCATCAGACCTTTTCCGGTGATGCCCTTGAGCATTAGCTTTCAAATTAAATAATTTTTGGTTCCATCTCAGCAGGCAGCTATTTCAGATCTGTGACATACTCTGGTATTAACTGGCATCTGGGATTTTTCTCTTTAACCACAATGCCAACAAATGTCACATTTCCTTTTTTTCTTCAGCCACAAGTGCCGTGTATTCCCTCTGGGGCCAGTTTCAAGCCTGGAGACCCCAAACCTCTCAATTCTAGATGATGGCTTTAATTCGATATCTGCCCCTGTTATTATGAATCACATGGGGATTATTTCCCTTTCATTTCCCTCCAGAGAATTTCCCAACAATCTTTGAGTCCAAGAACTGGTTGAATTATCCAGGGATCCCTCCTGAGAGGGAGAGTTATGATAAAAGTGTCAGCTTTGGGCAGAGAAATATGGTGTTTTGGGACAGGCAGGGTCTGTGCTCTTGAATGTCCGTCTCTCTCCTTCCCAGATGAAGCTGAGTGTTTCTCTGTGTTTCAATCAGGAAATACACGGGCTCATATTCCACCTTGGGAGAGTCCTTTGATTTCTTTTAATTCTTCTTTAGAAACAGAAAAGGGATTCATTGATTCACCCCATGAATGATGGACCTCCTGCTTCTGCTTCTGATGCTGCTGGTGTCCCATCCACTCTCTGGGAAGCTGAGAATGAAATGCCCGCAGAGTTTGGAGCACCAGGGTGGAAAACGACCACAGAGCTTTTATAGGCCAGGAGACCATCTCATTGGTATAGTCATCAGTGGAGAGGAAACATTGCATACAAAGTTGCTTTTCAATGTGGCTCCTTCTCTTCAGTTGGTTTTCCGTGATTGGTAAGTCATTCAGGGTGATGGAGTTGCACTCCTTCCATTCTAACACTCTCCTTTCTTTCTGTTCATTTATTCCTATATTAATAAATTATACTAATTTCCTGAATGATTTTGATTTCCATGGTTTCTCTTTTGTCTGATTTTTGTGAAAGAGACTCAAAAAGGGGGTCTGAAAAAAAGCTGAAAGGACTCAAAATTATTTTCCTCTCTCACTTTAATCCTTGATTTATCACTGGAATAATGAATTTTATTTAAAGTAGTGGTTGAACCAGTTGTAGTTGCTGTACCTCAGCCAATTTCCATATTTGTATAATTGATCATTGGTTTTGGATCAATGTTGGTTTAAGGCTCAGTAGGCTTCTGGAGGATTATGTATTTTTAAAAAAATATTTGTTGTTGCTGTTCATTATAATAGCACTTTTTTTTTTTAACCATAGGGAGGCTTATGATATTGAAAATGGCTTACGTTTTTTTTTCAACATTCAAATGGTCAACAAAAATTCCCAGCTCCTGCACAATCTCACACTTGGCTACAACATCCACAGCAACTATTTCAGCACTTTTTGCACTTCAGATGCCTTGCTGGACATTCTCTCCACTGGAGAAGCCAATGTCCCCAACTACAGCTGTGGAAGAAAGGAGAACCTTCTGGCTTTTCTTGATGTAGCTTCCAGGGACATCTCCGTTCAGATGTCAATGTTAGGAGGCACCTACAAAGTCCCACAGGTTTGTGTGTGTTTTTCTCCATCTGGAAAAGTGAGTGGTGGGTGGTGGTGGGCAATGTTCCCTCTAATTTTTTTTCAGTGTGAGCAGAAAAGTATAGTGTTTGAGCGGCACATTTTTATGCCTGAGGACCTGAATTTTTTTCACAAATGTCACCTAAGACAACAACAAAATCAGTATTATTTGAAACTCAAAGTTATGTTTCTTCAAGGTACTCGCTTAATTAAAAGTGTTATATAATGTCAGTATCACTTAACAACGCTCCTGCTTAGCAACCAAAATGTTTGCTCAGGAACTCTGGCATTTGAAGCACGCAAGTCTTAAAGCTGTCAAGTTACAAGACCCTTGCACCCCTAACCCTTTAGGAAAAAAAAACACCAGGGGTCTTCAAACCTGACAGCTTTAAGACTTGTGCACTTCAACTCCCAGAATTTCTCCTCCAGTCATGTTTGCTCAGGAACTCTGGCATTGAAGTGTGCAAGTCTTAAAGCTGTCAAGTTGCAAGACCCTTGCACCCCTAACCCTTTAGAAAAAAAACCCCAGGGTCTTCAAACCTGACAGCTTGAAGACTTGTGGACTTCAACTCACAGAATTCCTCCTCCAGTCATGTTGCGGCGACGTCATCTGCGTGGATCCATCTTCGGCTTTTTTCACAGGGGGCAGGGCTGCTGCTGAAGATGCCGACGAGCCCCTGCCGCCACCAGAATAACAGCTGCCTCCTCCTCCTCCTCCAACAGCACCACTACATTTGGAGTGAAGCCGCCAAAGCTCCCGCTGGCGCCCCCCTCCACTCGGAGCACCGCGTTACCCCTGCTGCCTTCTCTGTTGCCGCCATGCTTTTGAGAAGCCATGAGACCTTTTCCCCCTGCTCCTGCCCCCCCCCGGCCACCTTCCTACTGGCTCCCGCAGCCTCATGGCTCCTCAAAAGCACAGCAGAGGAGGAGGGGGCAGGGTAACGCGGGGCCCAGCTCAGGTGCTCCGAATGGAGGGGGAGGCACTGCTGCCATGGGTGGGGGCGCCGGCGGGAGCTTTGGCGGCTTCACCTCTGCCGCAGCGTCGGGTGCTGTTAGAGGAGGAGGAGGCGGCAGCAGATATTCCGGTAGCGGCAGGGGCTTTACCTTAGCTGCAGCGCCGGGCGCAAGCAGCTAGGATTGGCCACCCACAAAGGGCCTCCTCCCCGGGCTTGCTTTCCTGGCGTCAGTCGCCCCGCGCTCACCAAAACAAGTCTGAGGAGGTCCTTTGTGGGCGGCCAGTTCTAGCCATCTGCAAAGGACCTCCCCAGCCTCCGGCGCCTGTGACAGCAGAAAGCACTGCGCGGCAGTTGGAAACTGCTGTGCGGTGTTTTGCCACCTGCGCAGGCACGCAGCCGCGCACCTTAGAGGGAACAGTGCCCCTGGTATAAGTCTCCTGCTAGAGCAGGGGGTTGGACTAGAAAACCTCAAAGGTCCTTTCCAACCCTGTTATTTTGTTATAAGTTCCTTTATAGGTATATATGCTTAGCCTGCTAAATACCTATTGGAACATGTTTATTTACACTGTAAAATCAGAAAATGTGGCTATTGACATTTAATCTATGGAAACTGACAGACTCTGAAAATTGTGGTGGCTGTTAGAACAGACAAAACTTCAATTCAAGACCAATCTTGGATTGTACTACTGACAAATTGTATTAGGGATTGAAGTCTCCCTGATTCTTGTACAACTGGAGAAGAAGTTAAAGAGATTCCTCCACAAAGAATCTGGGATATAGAAACATTAAAATCTGCTGCAGGGCTGGGTTCAAGCTGGTATTGACCAGTACAGTCATACCGGTTGGTGATATTTAGCATGCCTTCTCATACCCGTTCTTCCGGAGGCCCCGTACCGGAGTCCTCGCCTCTTGTTCCTTCTTTGGCTGTTGGACAAGCCCACGTGGCCTGCACTGTCCTCTGCTCTTTGATACCCGCCTCTTTTCCAATGAAGGTAGTGGGGAATCTATGCAGAGGGAGGAAATTGCATGGATTCCCTACTCCCTTCATTGGAAACGAGGCGGCTGTCAGAGGAGAGAGCAGCGAAGGTCGTGGGCTTGTCCAATGAATCCTCGCCTCCTGTTCCTTCTTCGGCTGTTGGACAAGCCCACGTGGTGTGCGCTGTCCTCTTCTCTTTGACAGACGCCTGTTTAAAAAGCCATTTCTACTTAAGAGTACCTGGCAGTGGCATTTTTCCTTGGGGGATTCCACAGAACATCTCAAGATGGATGCCACCAGATCTGTCCTCTTTGGGAACAGGCCCTCTTTGGCAGGTCCTCTTCAGAAGGATGAGACCCCCTGGTCCCCCTCCCATTCCTCGTCTTCCTGCCCACGCGGATGGGCTACGGAGTCATTGCCGGCAGCGCAGAGCCTCGACAGCTCCCTGCCATTGGTCCTGCAGTTCAGACCAGGGGCTTTGTTCACACTCTCTCCCCTCCTTGTTCCTCTTTTTATGCGCTTCTTGAAAGGTAGCCGCTAGTGGCGCAAAAGACGGCCACGGCCCCATGCCATGGAAAACATAGGCGCGTGCGCACACCCACACAATTACAGCCCCAGAGAGTCTTGGAGGGAAGCCCCTGTACAAGCCCAGGCAAGTGAGAACAAGTTTTCACCATTACGAAGGCTCCGGGATGAGGCTCCAGTGGCAGCGGGGCAGCCAGGTCCCTCACCCTCAGAGGGAGGAGGGGCCAGTTGGGAGAGGGGCTTTGGTCCTGCTGCCTTTGGCGGATAATGCTTTACTGTCCCACAGCGAAGATTCTGTCTCTCATCCCGGAGCCTTCGTAACAGTGGGAACTTGTTCTCACTCACCCGGGCTTGTGCAGAGGCTGCCCTCTGAGAGACTCTGGGGGTGTAATTGTGCTGGGTGTGCACGCGCCTATGTTTTCCACAGTGTCTTTTGGGCCACTAGCAGCTACCTTTCAGGAAGTGCATAAAAAGAGGAACCAGACGGGGAGAGAGTGGGAACAAAGCCGCTGACCTGAACTGCAGGACTGATGGCAGGGAACTGGCGAGACTCTGTGCTGCCGGCGATGACTCTGGAGCCAATCCATGGGGACAGGAAGATGAACAGGAGGGGGACCAGTGGGGCCTCGTCCTTCTGAAAAGGACCTGCCGAAGAGAACTTCTCCCCGAAGAGGGCAGATGTGGTGGCATCGGTCTTGGGATGTTCTGCGGAGCCTCTCAGGGAAAAATGCCGCTGCCAGGTACTTTTAACCATATATTTTGGCCCATGACTGCAGAATGCTGCAAAAAAACCATAAATGCAGGCCAGTTGTTGAATGTTTCAAATGTGATAGGAACACTCAACAAGGTGACCACAGTATGTGTGTGTGTGTGTCTCTGTGTGTGTGTGAGTGAGAGTGAGAGAGACAGACAGACAGACAGACAGAGGCACAGAGAGTGATAAAGTCAGAGAGGGAGGGAGGGAATCAGAGAGAGAGAGACAGACACACACAGACACAGACACAGACGGGGAGGGAGGGAGGGAGGGAGGGAGAGATAGACAGATAGAGAGAGACACATAGAAAGAGACACACACAGAGAGTGAGTGATTAAGTGAGTGAGTGAGTGAGAGGCAGACAGACAGACAGATACACATACATACACAGACACAGTGACAGAGAGAGAAGACGGGGGGGGGGAGAGAGAGAGAGATACAGAGAGAAAGAGACAGACAGACAGACAGACACAAAGAGAGAATGACATAGAGAGACAGAGAGGGAGCGAGGGAGAGAGAGACAAAGAGCTACACAGAGAAAGAGACAGAGAGAGACAGAAAGAGAAAGACAGAGAAAGAGAAAGGAGGAAACAGGAAGGAAGGAAGGAAGGAAGGAAGGAAGGAAGGAAGGAAGGAAGGAAGGAAGGAAGGAAGGAAGGAGAACTTATGACCACAATTGAGCGCAAACTTTTGGTTGCGAAGCAAGAGCGTTGTTAAGTGAATTTCACCACATTTTCCAAGTTGGCCACGCTCGCCCAGTCACATGACCACCGAGCCACTCCCACAAAACAGGCCACACCTACAGAATAGGTTCTAAAAAAAATTGAAACCCACCACTGACTGATATGCACCAATCCTCAAAAATTATAGTAGGTCCTTTATTGGAATGGAATATTTCAGTTGGCATTTGCACATGTTAATCTAATTGCAATAAATTGTAGGGGTGAAATACAGTAATAAGATTTACATTGTTTATAGGTTTTTAATTTATTTATTATTTTCCACTTTTATAGTACAATCTTGCTAATATTTTGTCTTTAATATTTTGAACAATGTCTAATTAAGAAATTATTCTAATGCTTTCATGAGAACAAGATTGGATTTATTAAATCTAATATTTTGGACTTGATTTGACCCCAAATATAACACAGCATTCTTCATTGTGCAAGGGATTTGAATGCAGCTCAGAATCTGATAAGTCCAGTGAAACTCTGAAGACGAAGCTATGGATTATCAGCTTTTATTTCTGCAGAAAGCAAAAGACTGGATGACCTTTTTGTCTCCCACCTTAACAGGGCAGTCAGAGAGAGAAAAACAGCCATGCGCCAAAAACTTCTCCAAACATCTTACAGCTCACCCAGCTTGCACAGAACATCATTGCTATAAAAAAATAAATTGATATCACACTTTCATGATTTCTCTCAGCACTCTGAAAACAACAGACTTTAGAAAGGAAAAGAAATACATTTTCTGGCGTATAACTCAGAGCTTTGTTAGGGAATTCTGAACACAGTTCTAAGTACTTCCAAATCCAATAAGAAATTGATTATCTTTCCTTGAGCCACTTTATGCAGGGACAGGTGCTGATAAATCCTTCAAAGAAATGGAAACAGTGAGTGTGTGTGTGTTTGGGGGGGGGGTTGTTTCTGTTGTGTAAAATTGGAATATAACTTATTGGCCCTGGATTTTGAGGGTGGAGGGAAGTTGCAGAAGCTGAAATGCGGTTGGGACAGACTGGGGAATTCTATGTTTTCTCTCTTTTACATTTTCAGAGATTATATACAGTATAAAGAGTTAACAGTTGCACCGATTGTACTTCATGTTTGTGTACACAAAACAAAGAACAGGTAGTTCAGCACATGACAGCCTGTCAATCTGAAAATACTCTGAAACAAATAGGTATTGTTTCTGGAGCACATAATTCCAAGCCCAAGATCTTAAGAGGGTGGCCAATCCAAGTAGTTTCCCCTCTACATACACAGTATATTGTATATTATACTCTACAAAGTGGTTTAAGCAACAAAGGCAAGTGTGAGAGAGCACACTGTTCTGCAAATAATCTTACTAGCCTTTTGTATGGTGCTTATGTGGAGTGGTGTTAGTAGTAGCACAAAAGAAATTATACTTACAGACTGCATTTTCCTGTAGATTGTGGTATGAATTTATTTTTTTAAGCAACAGGCCAGAACCTGTTCATATTAATAAGTAGGAAATCTGTTGGACATCAAGCTTATTTTAAAAGGCTAATTATGTAGAACTCTTTTTAGTAGTCTGGATTATGGGAGAATTGCAGGAAAATATTAGATAAGACAGAAACAAGCTAAAATAGGGGTGGTGGTGAATCAACTTCTTGTTTATTGCCCATGTTTTGTTACAAACAACTCTAACTGCTGCCTGTTTTAGCAATAATGATTACATTGAATATGATATTAATATATAAAGCATGTGATATGGTTCCAGGATCAGAACTAGTCTATATTTGAATGGCTTGAAGGTGTGTTAACATTCAAGGAAGCTAAAGCTGCAATCTAGGAAAGGCAGTTCTTGGCCCTCTAAGTACTTGGGAAATGGACCACCTGTGAACCATATGTAAAACCACCCTGATTGCTGTTAGATATTAGCATAAACCGCTGTAAGTCTCCACTCAGGTCCGCAACTAGGGCGGGAACAAGGGGTTGTTCTGATTGGATGGGAGGTGTACCCGATCCCTATAAAAGGGGAGCTCCTAGACCCCAAGCTAAGCTGGATCACTACTACTACTAAATAAAGAGCTGTTGTTGTCACTATCGTCTGGAGTCTGTTCTCTCGTTGCCCAAATCTAACATTGGCGACAAAGGTGGGATCGAGAGACAGATAGGACGAAGAAGCTACCTCCAGAATCTACGGATCCGATCCAGCCCCGGAGTTCGGCAGAAATTCCGGCAGCCATCTCAGCGCGGCAAATTCGAACACAGACAAGATGTCGATGCACGCTCCACCAACTCCATACGACCCAATCGCCGAGCATTGGGAATCCTACATGCTGAGATTCGAATGCTTCCTCGAGGCAAACGATCTCACGGGAGTACCGGACTCTCGGAAAAAGAATATATTCCTGAGCTACTGTGGTCGAGAGGTCTTTGAGACGGCCAGGGATCTCTCTGAGCCAACCCCCATCCAGGCGGTAACATGGACGGCGCTACAGCAGACGCTGCAAACACATTATGTGCCAAAACCTTCCCGCTACGTTCGCCGCCAGGAATTCAACACGAGGAACCAGAAGGCGGGAGAATCCATCAACCAGTACGTTGCAGCACTTCGGAAAGCAGCAACGCATTGCGAGTTCAGGGACCTGGACGAGCAAATCCTGGCACGCCTCATATGCGGGTTAAAAGACATTTCATTACAAAAACGATTGTTGGCCAAACCCGACTTAAGCCTGCAAAATGCACTAGACGAGGCGAGAGCTTCCAAATCAGCGGACAGATCTTCCGAAACAATATAACGCAGGTACAGCGCGATCCAGACCGGAGCCAGGCAAGCCAGAGTACATTATGAGGCCGCCGATCAAGAGACCGAGGACAATGAATTCGAAGACAGTCATCGCATGCGGAGCAGTCACACAAGACCGGCGGGGAAACCCGAATTCCGTTTGCCACCATGCGCAAGCTGTGGAGGGAACCACCCTCGGTCTACCTGCCGTTTCAGAAACGTTGTTTGCTCGCATTGCGACAAACTTGGGCACATCGCATGAGTGTGCCGGAGCGAAGTCCCTGCCACACAATGGCAGCCTCCTATGTACCGCCGACAGAAGCCCAACCCAGGGGCTTGGCAAAAAAACAAAGGGCGCCCAGAGAGAGAACCGAGGGAGTCAGCCGAGAGAGAATACACACAAAGAGCTGAAAGGGCGTATTTCCAGAGAGCTGAGAGAGAGTATTCCCAGGAAGCCGAGAGAGAGTATACCCAGAGAGAACTAATGAGAACTTATCTCACAACGATAGGTCAGGTCCGCACAAGGCAGCCTAAAAAGCTGAAACTCACTGTCCTCCTGGAGGACTCCCCTTGCGAGCTTGAAGTCGACACGGGATTGTCCCTGACGATCATCTCGTGGTCAGCCATGAAAAAGGCAATTCCGAGCCTTAAGAAGCGCCAACTGCGAACACCAGACATCCTGCTACGAGACTACCAGGGGAACAGGGTTCCCATCGTGGGTCAAGGCACGTTTCGGGTCCAGTTCAAAGACATCGTAGCCCAGCTGCCCATGATCGTCGCCAGCGCGCCATTACAGAGCCTCCTGGGACTAGATTGGTTCGAAGCCCTGGGGCTAGAAGTCACCGGAATCAACGCCGTGGAGAACAGCAGCGCTGAGGAAATTTTTAAGGAGTTCGAGGATGTGTTCAGCCCCGGCCTTGGTAAGTATGTGGGAAAACCAATATTATTCAATTTGGATCCAAAAGTGGCGCCAATCCCACTCAAACCTAGAAGAGTGCTCTTTGCACTCCGTCCCAAGATTGACAAAGAAATTGATAAGCTCGTAGAGCAAGGGATCCTTGAACCGGTGGATCACGCGCGATGGGAAACCCTAATCGTGACCCCAGTTAAGCCAGATGGGTCAGTCCGCATCTGCGCGGACTATAAATGCACAATTAATGTCGCCCTACAACAAAGCGCGTATCCTGTGCACGTAGTCCAACACTTATTGCGCTCGTTGGGGCCAGGAAAAATCTTTGCGAAACTAGACATGGCACAAGCGTATCAGCAGTTGCCTGTGGACAGCGCCACGCCGGAGGCCCAAACTATAGTGACGCACAGGGGTGCTTTTAAATGTAACTGGTTACAATTCGGCGTAAGCATCGCTCCAGGTTTGTTCCAAAGCATCATGGAACGGCTTTTGCAGGGCATACCAGGAGTCGTCCCATATTTTGACGACATCTTGGTGTCTGCTGCAAACGAGGAACAACTATTAAAACGTGTCAGAACTGTTTTGGCCAGAATTAGAGAAAAGGGTCTCCGCCTAAAAAAGGAAAAATGCCAAATTAACGTGCCTAGCGTAGAATTCCTGGGTTATAAAATCGATGGACTGGGTATACACCCAACATCAAAGAAAATTAAGGCAATCCAGGACGCCCCCACACCACGGAATCAGACCGAGTTGCAGGCATTCCTCGGGCTTCTTAACTTCTACAGCGTTTTTCTAAGACAGAAAGCTACCGTCGCTGAGCCGCTACATTGACTCCTAGCCAAGAACGCGAAATGGACCTGGGGACATTCCGAGGCGGGCGCCTTCGCCGCAGTCAAGCGCCTGCTCACGACTGACTCTCTACTCATCCAGTACAGCCAAACTCTACCACTGGTATTGACCTGTGATGCATCACCTTTCGGAGTCAGCGCAGTACTGAGCCACAGAATGCCAAACGGAAACGAAGCCCCCATCGCGTTCTACTCAAGGACTTTGTCGTTGTTGGAATGAAACTACAGCCAAATGGACAGGGAAGCGTTAGCCGCTGTGGCTGGTGTCAAACGTTTCCACGAGTACCTATACGGCCGTGATTTCGAACTTATCACAAACCACAAACCACTGCTGGGTCTATTGGCGGGAAACCGCCCCACACCGGTCTCACTCTCCCCGCGCATGACCAGGTGGACTGTTTTCCTGGCTGCGTATTCCTACAAACTGATTCACCGACCGGGTTCCACACTAGGGCATGCAGACGCACTCAGCCGTTGCCCACTACCAGAACTGTTAACAGACCCCACTCCCGAAATACCGGTCCTTTTGATTGACTGTTTGGACTCAGGCCCAGTTTCTTCTGTGGACGTTGCTAGGTTTTCTGCAAAGGACAACATAATCAGACAAGTACAAACTTGGGTATGGAGGGGGTGGCCTAAAGGGAATGTGGGACCCAAATTCAAACTCTTTTGGTCTAAGCGTGATGAACTGTCGGTTTTACAAGGTTGTTTATTGTGGGGGGATCGAGTTGTTGTACCTTACATATTGTGCAGAAATGTATTAGAAGCTTTACATGTTGGGCATCCAGGGATCGTAAGGATGAAAGCATTAGCTAGGAGCTACGTTTGGTGGCCGAACATGGACAAGGAGATAGAGGAATGGGTAGCCACTTGTGATCCGTGCCAAGAGTCCAGACCAGCCCCCCCTGAAGCGCCCGCTACGGAATGGGACAAACCGAAAGCACCCTGGTCGCGAATACACATCGACTTCGCAGGACCAGTGCAAGGGCAAACGTTCCTAATAATTGTGGACGCATACTCTAAATGGTTGGAAGTAGTCCTGATGACTTCAATTACGGCAGAGGCAGTCATCAAGGTACTACGGTGGCTTTTCGCCACTCATGGCCTGCCCGACCTCCTGGTTTCCGATAACGGGCCCCAATTCACGGCCATGCAATTTGAAACATATTTAGCGAGTCAGGGAATTTGGCATGCCCTCGTCGCGCCATTCCATCCGGTATCGAACGGACAGGCGGACAGAATGGTGCGATCTGCAAAAGAGGCCCTCGCTAAGATGGGCCCAGGTGATTGGCAAACACGAATCGACCATTATCTACTATCCAACATATTACCCCTAGTGCCACGACCAGAAGGAGCCCTGCTGAACTCCTCATGGGTCGCCGATTACGGTCTCACCTGGACCGGCTTCACCCAAATTACTCTGCCACATTGCCCCCAGACTCCACAAGCAAAATTTGGAACTTTAGCATAGGGGATTCAATATACGCCCACAACTATGCAGGGGGGACGCTGTGGATTCCAGCAAAGATAATTGGTATCACGGGCCCTCGATCATACTTATTGGAACTAGAGGACGGGAGGAACTGGAAGAGGCACATAGACCAACTCCGTGGTCGCCTAACACACTCCAACCTACGATCAGCAAATGACGACTTCATTCCATCGGAAGGTCAGCCACTGCAACAACCCGAACATCCGAGCACAGAGGACTACAGCAGCACAGAGCCTGGGGTGGAACCTGAGATCAACAATAGAGTGGAAGAGCCTCCGAGCGAGGGAACCCTACCATCTCCTGCCAGCGAATCGGAACAAGAGGAACACGCCGATCTCACGCCCGCTCCAACTCAACCTGAACTTCGACGGTCCACCTGAGTAAGGCAGAAACCGGCATACTTACAGGACTTTGTCACTAACCGGAACACTCCATCTAAGAGGGGAGGGGTGTTAGATATTAGCATAAACCGCTGTAAGTCTCCACTCAGGTCCGCCACTAGGGCGGGAACAAGGGGTTGTTCTGATTGGACGGGAAGTGTACCCGATCCCTATAAAAGGGGAGCTCCTAGACCCCAAGCTAAGCTGGATCACTACTACTACTAAATAAAGAGCTGTTGTTGTCACTATCGTCTGGAGTCTGTTCTCTCGTTGCCCGAATCTAACAATTGCCATATAGAAGAAAGTATGAAATAGGCCTGTCTAAATCATTTGGTGGGATTTGAAAGCATTGGAAAGTTGTGGAAGTACTTTGGAGCATCTGCTTCATTGACCAGATCTGGAGGAGTGCTCAGAGGCCTGTAAAATAACTTGCCTAGCTTTAGTACAAATGCTAGGACTGCATGGTACTTTGGATTCTGTTCCAAACAAAGTACTGGAGAGAATACAAGACTGTAAATATAGTAGCCACCCACAACTCTTTAAAGTAGATATTTCATGAATCCAGGAAAAAGGTGCCCCTGCTTTAAAAAGTACCAAGTAGATGCTGTGGGCTTTACATTCCTATATATTCAAAAACAGTGCATAGCCCTAACAAACATTATTATTTAATGAATTTAAGTTGTTGCCACTGCTTTGAAGTTAAATTCAGATGTATGGATGCCTCTTTCTTTTCTGCGTAATTTATACCTCTATCTTGACTGCCAATGCTGACATCGTCTTGGCCACTCCCTCCCGATCACATGACTGCCAAGCCACTCCCACCCAGTCACATGAACTGCCAAGCCACTTCCACCTGGTCACATGGCTGGCAAGCCACTCCCACAAAGCAGGCCACACCTACAGAAGAGGTTCTAAAAGTTTTTGAAACCCACAACTGTTAGCAACCCACAAGGAGGGGATTCTTTCCTAAGAGCTCAAAATTCGGGAATAACGGGGGGGGGGAAATGCTGCGCTTTCCATGCCCCATTTTGGCCCTGGAAGGCCTCCTGCACCAACTTGGAAACAAACCCCCTCCCCCCAAACCCTGCAACTGTTTGAAGGCTGAAGGAAGCCTCCACCTGAGCCAGGAAGCACTGGGGGGGGGGGGAGGCCATCCACACTCACTTCCAGCCCACCAGAGTTTCCTGCGTAATGTGAGCTCCCCCCCCCACTGCATACTCACGCGTCCCCCTCCCTGGCCCTCCACATAGGCCCGAAAAACAGCTGGCCGGCAGGAGGTGCACCTGCATGTGGATGCTAGTGGAGCTGGGCTGGGGCGGCTGGAGTGCCAGGAGAGGACGCTCTGCATACCACAGGTTCCCCATCACGGCTCTAATCCTTTCAATTCCTTTTTCAGATCAATCATGTAGAAGCTTCAGAGGCTCTGAGTGATAAAAGACGATTCCCCCTTTTCCACCATATTCTCCCCAAAGAAGGATTCCAGAACCCAGCAATTGTCCAGCTGCTTCTCCACTTCAGATGGACCCTGATTGGCCTCTTTGCTTCAGACACAGAAAAGGGAGATAATTTCATGAAGACTTTTACTCCAATGCTTGTCAGGAATGGAATTTGTGTGGTTATATCACAACTGTTCTCAACAACTGGACACACAGCAGCCCTCAGGGATTCCCTCTCTAAGTGGAGACAAGTCAACGTCTTTGTTCACTTCATGGAATATGAATTCATTTGGGGCAGAATTCTTCCTTTCCATTTAACACTTATGCATCTCCCAGGACCCATTGAGGGGAAAGTGTGGACCATAACAAATTTTGCAGCGTATAAAATAAACAATCACAGACTTCTCAAATACATCCATAGTATGTGGAACTTTGGTTATCTGGGAAAAGGAAGGCCAAATGATTCTGCCTTTAAACCCTTTTTCTTTGTGGAAGAAAAGTTTCAAGATCATTATTTTCATTGTTCTCTTTCAAAAAATGTCTTTTCTGTCAAAGGCCGCAGAAGATGCACCCAGAAAGCCCCACTGGAGACCCAGAGGAAAAGGGACAGAAAAGGGTTCCAAAATGACTACCACCTTTACAGTCTCACAAAGACTCTGGCCCAGGCCCTGAATGCTGCTTATTCCTCCAGATTGAGGAGGAGAAGGAAGGAGGGAGAAAAGCTGCAGCCATGGCAGGTATGGGGGTCCCGATATGGATCCATTAATCTTAGATCCTTTGGAGAAGGAATCCAGAGGAGAAGGAGGGAAACCATCTCAACAGATCTGGCCAATTTAATTACTCAGGGAATTAATGGTTCCAAAGAGTAGATACCATGGCATTTTTATATTTAGCACTGCTAATTGGAAACTGCTGTATTCTTTTTAAAATAAATTCCTGTATTTGTGGGTTTGTGATTAGCCTGGTGGAATTCCACCTTTCTTCCGTCCCCATTGCAGGTGGGTCTGTGTGCAGCTGGACAGGCAGCTAAGCCCCGCTATTCTCCTCCAATGAAAGGGAGCCTGGTGTGGATCTGGATGCTTTATTGGGAGAAGAGGGCAGGTGAAACTGAGGAGTTGCAAAGAGTGGAAATCATATAGAAAGACGAGATAGGCAGCATTAACTAACAGCCAGCAAAGAAGCAGCTGGAACCTCCCCAGTGATGCTCCATGTGAGGGACGGAGGCCGTCTCCGGATGGCCAGGGGTCTCGGTCACAACGGCTGCTTCCGTCTTCTCCAAAGACTGACAGAAAATGGAGTCTGGCTTCAGACCTTATAGTGAGGCTTATTTGCCCCCGGCCACTAGTTGGGCTAGAGCAACAACAGCACAACAGTTACCGTATTTTTCGGAATATGACTCACCTTTTTTCCTCACAAAAGAGGCTGAAAATCTGGGTGCATCTTATACATCGAATACAGCATTTTTTGCCTCCCGAAGCCCCGCCCCTTCACCAAAATGGCCGTGCATACCCTTATGGAGGCTTTCAGAGAGCTCCTGGGGGCTGGGGAGGGCAGTAAGGAGCAAAAAATGGACCATTTTGCCCCCCCAGCCCCCAGCAGCACTCTATAAGCCTCTATAAAGCTATGCATGCATTTTTTTGACATAAAACGGGCTTGTTTTTGTGAAAAATGGGCCATTTTTTGCTCATTTTGCCCCCCCAGGACCACTCTGCAAGCCCCCCCAAGGCTATTCATGACTTTAAAAAAAAGGGGGGGGCGTTTTCACGAAAATGGGCTGTTTTGGGGAGGTTTGCAGAGTGTAAAATCTTTCCCCCCCCCCTCTTGGAAAGCTCTTTAACTGGTTGATAAGAATTACATTGATCAAGTGCTTTGCCAGCAGAAACAAAGTCTTAGGTGCTGCAGATTGTCAGCGATTTCCTTCTCTAGCACATGGATTAATACACCTGTAAACATCTACCTACCTACCTACTCTCTCTCTCTCCCTCCTTCCCTACTGTATTTCTCTATCTCTTTTTATTTCTCTCTCTCTATCCCTCTACCTACCTACCCTCTCTCTCTCTCTCTATCCCTACCTACCTACTCTATTTCTCTCTCTCTCTCTATTTCTCTCTCTCTCTATCCCTTTATCTCAGTGACGTGCAGTCAGGGGAGGCAGGGGAGGCAGAGCCTCACCACTGTCAATCATGAAAAAGAAAAAAAATGTAAACGGGAAAAGGCGAGTGCTGAAGTGAGGTTACCCAGCTCACCGTGAATGACTGCCTGTTTAAAAAAGCCTCTAAAGCTCTGAGGTCTGCCACGAGGGAAAGAAAGTGCTTTAGTCAGTGGGGTGTCAGGGGAGAGGAGAGAATATTCAACCATTCTCTCCTTCTCTCGCCCACACCCCGCTGAGTAAAGCACTTCCTTTTGCCCGTCTGAGCTCTTCCACGGGCGAAAGAAAGCGTTTTAGTCGGGTATCTGGGGAGAGGAGAGAATATTCAGCCATTCTCTCCTCCTCTCGCCCACACCCCGCTGAGTAGCACTCCATGATCCTTTTCTGTGCGTCTGGCGTTTAGATAGATAGCCAGATGTTTTAAACGCCAGGCGCACAGAAAAGCAGCTGCTGTTGGGGCGAAGCGCTCCGCGATCCTTTTCTGTGCGTCTGGCATTTAGATAGATAGCCAGATGTTTTAAACGCCAGGCGCACAGAAAAGCAGCTGCTGTTGGGGCGAAGCGCTCCATGATCCTTTTCTGTGCGTCTGGCATTTAGATAGATAGCCGGATGTTTTAAACGCCAGGCGCACAGAAAAGCAGCTGCTGTTGGGGCGAAGCGCTCCGCGATCCTTTTCTGTGCGCCAGGGGTTTAGATAGATAGCCGGATGTTTTAAACGCCAGGCGCACAGAAAAGCAGCTGCTGTTGGGGATCGCAGAACACAAACCGGCGAAGCGCGCTCAGGAAGGCGGGGTAATGGGGTCACGTGTACTTGAGGCTGAGGCAGCCTAAGGCTCCAGCACACGTGGTCCCATTCCCCGCCTTCCTGATGACGTCACCAGCCTCATCAGCCGTAAACCTCACCGCACGTCACTGCTTTATCTACCTCCCTACCTTACTACTCTCTCTCTCTCCCTAGCTACCTACTGTATTTCTCTCTCTTTCTCTCCCTCTACCTACCTACCTACCTACCTACTTTTTTTAAAAAGCCTCTTCAAAACCTTGGTGCATCTTATACTCCGGTGCATTTTATACTCCGAAAAATACAGTACATGTTGTGGCATCACAACCTTTATAAATTAGGAGGAGACCCTGAGACCATCTAGCCCAATCCCCTCCTCTCTGCAGGAATCCCAGTTCAAGCTTCTCTGACTGATGGCTCCTCAGTCTTTGCATTTAGACAATCCATGAAGAGGAGACTGAACTTCTCTGCTTTAATGGCTCAGCTCTAAAACAGCTCATCCTTTTATCATATTTTTTTTCTCTCATTCAGTTAAAATCTCCTCTCTTGTAACTGAATTCACTTTTTCCATGTCTGACACTCTGGAATAAGAGTGAGCTGATCTTACACTCGTGTGTAACATGACTCAGTTATTGGAAGAGGGTTGTATCCAGTGGTGAGATTTAAATCTTTTTATTACTGGTAATGTGGGCAAGGCTTGGTGGTCTTGTGACTGGGTGGGTGTGGCTTGGTGGTCATGTGACTGGGTGGATATGGCTTAGTGATCATGTGATTGGGTGGGTGTAGCAAACTTGACATCACTCACGTCAAGGGGTACCTTGCCTGGCCTCTCCTTGCATCAACAAGATACAATTTCCCTGCCTATTTATTTACTACTAATGAACATCCAAAATACACAATTTAATCCTATGTATATATGCCATATGTGTGCATACATATTACAAGGTATACTTTATACACTGTATGTATATGTACAAACAAACACACATACACACACACAGCTCTTCTAAAACTATACACATTCAAACTCACTTATTGCTTTTGGAAAAACACACCCAGAGTTCACGTTTTGCCACACATTTAACTATCACTTCTGCACATTAGAACATTACACAGGCCTTCAGATGTTCTTCCCTAGCCTGCACATGACTGTTAGAGCCAGGAGATGTCATGGATTGAGTAAAATGTGGCAAAGCTCACTTAACAACGCTCTTGCTTAGCAACCAAAATGTTGGGCTCAATTGTCATAAGTCAAGGACTGTCTCTTCCTTCCTCTGCATGGCAGCCTTGTCCTAGTAAACTCCTTTCCTTTTCCATGGTTTGTGTCCTTCCTTCCTCTCATTTTCTCTCTTTCCCTCCCTCTCTCCCTCCATGTATCTATTGACCCATCCATCCAACTATATCTCATTCACTTCCTCCTCCCTCCATCTCTTTCTTTCTTTCCCTTCCTTCCATAACTCCCTCTTTCTTTCTCTCTCTCCTTTACTTTCTTTTCCTTTTCTGTCTTTTTTCTTTTCTTTCGTCTCTCTCTTTCTCTCTCTTTCTACCCCTTCCTTTCCTCCTTCCAAAGCTAGGAGATCCACCTGAAACAAAAACTCCTTTGGATGAAACCGCCCATTTTACACACCCACACCCACACACACACACACACTTCCAACCAGCTCTGCGCCTCGCCTCATTGTTTGATTTTAGTGGTGGCCGAAGTCCTTTCCAAGCGCCCGGCAGCATCGCTCGCATCCCAGGAAAGCCCGGCTGATTAACTTACTGGGACGCGCTTCAATCAGTGCCTCTTCTGTGCAGGCAAGCTTCTCTCTCTGGAGCAGGCAGAGAAGGGGGATGTGCAGGGATAAGAGTGTGAGTGTGTGTGTGAGAGAGAGAGGGGGGGAGAAAAAAGAAAAAGAGAGTGAGAGTGAGGAATCAGAAGCTTTTCAACCTTGTGGGTCGCCTGGGAGGAGGTGGAAACGGGGCGAGGGCCTCTCCCCATTTCCTCTGGATCTCCCTCCCTCTTCCCCAAGTTTTTCTTTCCTCCCATCCATTCTCTCCCCCACTCCTAAGAGTGAGGCGGCGCTGCTTTGCTTGGGAGTTTTGTGGGCTCTGGAAAGGGCAGCGGGGGAGTGGGTTGGGTTCCCCAGAACTTCTTTGGGAGAAGCATCATTCTGAACTCTGCGTTGGGGGGCGTGTGTGTGGGGTGTCCACTGAGGGGCTTTTAGCCGGAGGCCCCTCTGGCCAGGGGGGAAATTGGAGTGGCTCGGGTGAGCCAGGAGGGACGATTGAAATCTGTTGGCTGAGCTGGTCAATGCCCCCCCTCCTGGTTGGACCTGGCCGAACCTTCCTCCGGTCACCGCGGAGCTGCTGCAGCCTCTCCCCCAACACGCTGCCCAGTTATGGGCCCAGCTTGTCCTTCCCTGCAGTATTCAGGGGGGGGGGGTCCTCTGTTTGGGGGTAGAATTTGGTTGCAGAAACGCCAAGGGGTGGGCAGCCTTGGAGGGCCTGTTCACCCTTCCCCTTTTCTTCTTAACCCTGCAAAACCAGAAATCTCCCCCCCTCCAAGCAGCAACTGAGACTGTGCAGAGGGGAGGAGGGGGGGCAGGAGAAGAAGAGCTGAAAGATCCCAATTCTACAGCAAGAGGAGTTTCTGCAATGGGGAGGGGGAGGGGGTAGCCCCAGCTTCCAAAGGCCTTTTAGCCATAATTGCCATCAGAGCAGATGTTGGGGAGGGGGTCAAGGAGGAAAGGGGTCCCCTGACTCTCCCTCAGACCCAAAGGAAGGAAGGAAGGAAGGAAGGAAGGAAGGAAGGAAGGAAGGAAGGAAGGAAGGAAGGAAGGAAGGGAGGGAGGGAGGGAGGGACGGAGGGACGGAAGGAAGGAAGGGAAGGGAGGGGGAGGGAAAGGAAAGGAAATGGGAAAGAAGGAAAGGATGAAAAATGGAGGGAATGGGAAGGGAAGGAAAAAGGAAAAGAGAAAGGAAAGGAAAGAGGGAAAAGGTGAAGAATGGCCGCTGCTGGAGCTGTCGGGAGCAGCCTGAGGTGGGCATTCGGGAGCAGGCCAAGATGAGCAGGAGGTCATGGCAAAGGCAGGCAAACAGGCTGGGCTGCATGGTCACGTGGTTGAAGCAAGGGAGCCAAAGAGCAGCTGCAGCTATGACTCTAAGGCCCCAGCCAAGGCCTGCGAGGCAAGTAATGGTGGGGCAGGGCATGGCCAGGCAGAACTTTTACTACTGGGGAGCCTGAACTTGCTGAATCCCACCATTGGCTGCATCCTCCCTTCTCCAACCGAGAGATTGTGTCAGTTGGAAAAGGGGCTCCCAGACTCCTCCTGATCTTCAGCTCTTCTCCTTGTTGTCTTTCCTCAAGGCTAAGAGCAGCTCCTTTCAACTCTTCCTTGGCTTCATTGTCCTTCCCTGAAGTTCAAGTAGATTTTGTACAAATTCTCCTCCACGTGTGATGCCTGCAAGGGGACCTGGTCCTTGAGTTGGGCTCTCCCCAAACCAGAACGTTCACTTCCTGAGATTCTTATGGCTGCATTTGTATTCTTTCAATGAATATCTCCCTGCTGACTCAGATTCTGTTTCCAGTTAACTACGATTTTGAGATCATTTTCAGAAGCATACATATCAAATTTGGTATCCCTCATCTTTCTTCTAATCCATCATTAATCTTCTTATATGAGAATATATTGTTAGTCAAGTCCTAGTAGCTAAAAAGCAGATATTTTCCTACTGTGTGCTAATCATAAATATTGTTTCTGGAAACTTGATATTCCTTTATAAAATTTTATTTTATTCCAAGAGGTAAAATATAAGTTTTGGAAAACTTTTTAAATGAAGTTTCAAATAAGGCTCCTAAGTTAAAAGACTTTATATTCTTTAAATCACATCAAATTCGGTTACTTTAAGATAGTATTAATGACCATATTAATGACAACATAGAAAAATTGATGACCAATGGCAAATTGTTAACCATCACATTCAGGTTTTATGGAAATATTAAAAAGGGTTAAACATTATTTTAGTTAACTATGATTTTGAGATCATTTTCACAAGCATACATATGAAGTTTGGTATCCCTCATCATTTTTCCAGTCCATCATTCATGTTCTTATATGAGACACTATTGTTAGTCAATTCCTAGTTGCTAAAAATCAGATATTTTTCTACTGCTTTTTACTTATGCACCCTTCTCTGCGTGCTAATCATAAATATTGTTTCTGGAAACTTGATATTCCTCTTATAATTTTTTTTTATTCAAAAAGGTAAAATAAAACTATTACAATGACAAACCAAAAGTAGGCAACACATTTTTTTAAAAAAATGTGCATTAAAAACAGACAAAAACATGCATATTGTCCCCCCAGTTGAATACAATACACCTATAATAGTTTCTCCCCCTTGCAAAACAGGCCTACCATTATAAATTATGCATCTATTTGCAACTACTTGACTTGTCATCTATCTGCTGTATATAAAAAACGTAGTTAACAGGCAATCCAACAATAAAGTTAAATTTCAAAACTTCAAACTTCTGTGTTATTTGCTTTTGCATTTAACTCACAGAATATTTATAGGGGCTTCTTATCTACTACAGACCACCACAATCATTATCTCTGATCCATCCATAATCTGTCCAGGGTTAAACATCTTTGTTTGATTCTTATAATAAAAAACACATTTCCTTAAAATTTTAATTAGGATCTTTCCCAACAACTGCTTTCCATCCCCCAAAGTCATAGGACCTCCTGCAAATGGAAAAACAACGGCTCTTAAGACTTGTTTTCCAGTTAAATATGACAAGTTCATTCCCCAATCTCCCTCAATCTTCTTAAAAGAATCCATTTCATCAGTCATCCATTCTGTCCACTTTGAGTCTTCAGGGTCCATGGCCTCTCCAGCCATCTCCAAGCAGCCTGCCTTCAAACCAGACTCCTTCCTCAGGGATGCCAGCAGCAAATTAAATTCCAGTCCATCCATCCAATCCATCCTATTCAACAATTGTTGTTTGCTTCTGATTATTGCCTTTAAGTTGATTTAAAACCATTGTTATTTTATCAAACTTTTAAATGAAATTTAAAATAAAGTTTCATAAAGTTTGAAAGACTTTATATTCTCTAAAACACATCAAATTAGCTTACTCTAAGATCCTATTAATTACCGTATTAATGACAACATAGAAAAATGGATGACCAATGCCAAATTGATATCCATCACCTTTAGGTTTCAAAGGAAAGATTAAAAAGGGTTAAAAATTATTTGAGTATCATTTTGAAGACAGTTTTTATCCAATTAGTTATCATATCAACCCTCAGGTTTCTAATCACATCACAAAATTCTTTGTGGGTCCTTTACTGAAATCCAGTTCTATCACCAGAGTCCCCATAATCTATTTAGGAAGTGTGATGGTGTGTGAGAATGACTTTTGGGATGAGGAGAAGAGAGGCTGCCTAGGGAAGCATCAGATAAGAGGGGAGAATCCTGCAGCTGCATAATGGGAGAGAAAGAAATTCAGAAAGGATCCTCCCTAACTTTTCAGGCTGAGAAAAGTGTTGGTGCGAGATTTGTTCTTTCAGATTTTCAAAATTTTTGTTAAAGTCACATTACAATAAAGCAGAATTAGCACATCTGGAGGTGTTTTCCATCAGGATTACAAGGGAGAAGATAAGCCTGAAAGATTTCTTCTTGATCAACCCATGCTTTCAGGGAATGAACCTGTTGTTTTCAAAGAGTTTATGGATCATCTTTTTTTTCCTCTGTTCCTTTTATTGAATGTTCCCTATAATTGACCAACTGTATGGATTATATTTTCTTTATATTTTGTCAGTATGTGATTGACAATTTTTTCTCAAACTTTTTCATTTACTTATGAAGATTGGACAATTGTAGAAGAAAGATTCAATGTGGGATAAGAAACAAAGTTTTCTGTTTTTCAAATTCCTGGATGTTCCCATTCTAGTTTCATCCATTTCTGGAGAAGAATGAATTTTGGAATATTTCCCACTTTAAACTGTACTTGGACCAAAATGGAGAGATAACAGCAGATGTTGGCATTCATGGCTTCTTGGTTCTCCCCAACGAACATCCCAGGAAAGAGATTCTGGCGTATTTTGAAAGACAAAGACTTTCTATCAGACAAAATGGTCTTTCACAGCTAAAGTTGCTCAATAAGGTGAGAGAAATTTTGGTGTCTTTTCTCTGTTTTCCAAAGCCTGAGGTCCCATTTCAAGTGGGCAAAGCCCATAGTCTCCAGGGTGTTTGGCCTTCCATGCCAGTTGGTATCATCTAATGGAAGTTCTTCAACAGATGGCACCTAAATGGAGGGGCTTTGACATGTTTTATGGAAACCTTTCAAGATCTTACTGGTCAGAGGCTTCTTTCTTCATCAGTTTTATTCTGTATTAAAAAATCTAATGGAATAAAAGTTTCCTAAATCTTTTACATACATCATCATACTTAATTTTTTTTAATTCAATCCGTTAATAAAGTTTAAAGTAGAAAAGTAATTTACTGTAATATTAAATACCAAAATCAAAAGGGAGGAAGTAAATGAAGAATTTTCCAGTTGTTATCCCTCCTGCATCTGTTTAGAAGGAGTCAGAGATTTCATATTTACCTCAGTGAAGACCAGAGGCTACTTGTCTCCATCCATTTCTCCCTCCATTTTCCTTGGACGGAGAGTCCTAACATCTTTCCTTTGGTTTTTCTGCTCAGTCCCTGCCTCAGTCCAAATGTGTGGAAAGTTGTCATCCTGGATTTGTCAAGAAGGCTCGAGAAGGAGAGCCAGTTTGCTGCTACAACTGCATTCCTTGTCCGGAGGGGACCTTCTCCACTCAGGAAAGTGGGTCACACTGAGGAAAATGGGAGGTTTCCCAGTTTTTTGTTTAACCTGCACAATTTATTATTTAAAAGGAAGTAAATCAAGAAAACTTTGAAGAAGGGGCTGGGAAGAGTTGGGAGGAGGAGGTGGAAGACTGAGCAAGTTTTACTACTATTTAGTAACACCTGAGTTCTTTGAAACTTGATGAATTGTTTTAGGTCCACCTTCTGAAAGACCTTGCAATTCACTCTATATTGAATCCTCCCCTTGAGGATCACTGAGAAGGTGTCACTGGTCCATAATGTGGTGCTGTGGATAGTTATGGGGGGAACTCATTACACAGATATTCTGCCAGTTATGTAGATCAATAAATCAGAGTAGAGCTGGAAGGGACCTTGGAGATCTTCTACCTCTGCTCAAGCAGGAGAACCTATACCATTTCAGACAAGTGACTGTCCAGTCTCTTCTTTAAAACATTCAGTGTTGAAGAACCCAAAACCTCTGGAGTCCAGCTGTTCCACTGGTTAATTGTCCTTACTATTACGAAGTTTTTCCTTAATTCAAGATTGTTTTTAAGTGTAACAAGATACTGTAGGTATACTCCGAGTCCAGTATATTAACTGCCATGTGGCAGGACTCAGGATGTTTGCCTAAAAAGATTATATGATTCATTACTAATTTCTAGTAATGTAGCTTCCTATGAAGATTCTACACATTACACAGGAAATAATTAACATCCTAGGACTTCCCTCAATTACAAATACCTAGTTATATATATAAAAAGGCAACATTAAAAATAAAAATATGGTTTTCTGCCTGCATGGTCTTCTGTGATAAGCCGAAGGACAGAAATGAGGGAGTAGTGACCTTCCTCCCATATTTAGGCATACCAGGGGTTGTAACACAAATACATACATACATACATACATACATACATACATACATACGTACGTACGTACGTACGTACGTATGTGCGTGCGTATGTGTGTGTGTGTGTGTGTGCATGTGTGTGTTGTATTTGTACTGATAAATAAATAAAGGGAGACTAGTATGGATATATTTCGAGCTAATTAGCTCTCATCAGCTAGCCATACCCTTACTGGGATTTGAACCTGGGCTGTATTATATATTAGGCAGGAGTCTTAGCCACTAAGCCACAGGCTCTCCTCCTTATCAGTTGAGCCAGGGAAATAAGTATGTATTTGTGTTACAGCCCCTGGTATGCCTAAATATGGGAGGAAGGTCACTACTCCCTCTTTCTGTCCTTCGGCTCATCACAGAAGACCATGCAAGCAGAAAACAATATTTTTATTTTTAATGTTGCCTTTTTATATTTGTGTTGTATTTGTACTGATAAATAAATAAAGGGAGACTAGTATAGATCTATTCAAATCCCAGTAAGGGTATGGCTAGCTGATGAGAGCTAATTAGCTCGAAATAGATCTATAGTAGTCTCCCTTTATTTATTTATCAGTACAAATACAACACACACACACACACACACACACATATACATATATACATATATACACACATACACACACACACACACACATACACACACACACACACACACACACACACACACACACACACACACACATATATATATATATATATATATATATATATATATATATATATATATATATATATATGTATATATTTGTGTTACAACCCCTGGTATGCCTAAATATGGGAGGAAGGTCACTACTCCCTCTTTCTGTCCTTCGGCTTATCACAGAAGACCATGCTGGCAGAAAACCGTATTTTTATTTTTAATGTTGCCTTTTTATATTTGTGTTTATTTATCAGTACAAATACAGCACACACACACACACACACACACACACACACACACACACACACACACACACACACACACACACACACACACACACACACATATATATATATATATATATATATATATATATATATATATATATATATATATATAGTTCTTATGCTCTTTTTAATGAAATCATTAAGAAATACTTCTTGGGAAATGTCCATGGTATCAGTTGTTATCCAAAGAAGGTATTTCCTGTAAGATAAAAGGACAGAATGTTAAAGAAAATTGCTTTTTGGTTTCTCAGATGTGGAAAAATGCATCAAGTGTCCAGATGATAAATATCCAAATGAGAACAGAGTCCAATGTATCCCCAAAGTTATAACCTTCCTGTCTTATGAAGAACATCTGGGCATCATCCTGGTTTCTTTTGCCCTACTCTTGTTCTTAATCACAGACCTTGTTTTAATTATCTTCATTAAATATGGAGAAACTCCCATTGTCAAAGCCAACAACCGGGACCTCTCCTACATCCTCCTGGTCTCCCTCCTGCTTTGCTTCTTGTCTCCTTCTCTCTTCATTGGTAAACCAAGGAAAGCCACCTGCCTTCTCCGACAAACGGTTTTCAGCATCATCTTCTCAGTTGCCGTTTCTTCTCTCTTGGCCAAAACCATCACGGTGGTGCTGGCTTTCCTGGCTACAAAACCAGGAAACTGAGTGAAGAGATGGCTGGGGAAGAGCTTGGCCAATTCCATCATCCTTTCTTCTGCTGCTGTCCAAATTATCATCTGCTCCATCTGGCTGGGAGTTTCTCCCCCCTTCCCTGACTCTGACCTCCACTCCCAGCCTGGAGAGATCATCCTGCAATGCAACGAAGGGGCTGTTGTCATGTTCTACGTCACCCTCAGCTACATGGGCTTCCTGGCTGCCATCTGCTTCATGGTAGCTTTCCTGGCCAGGAATCTGCCTGGGGCCTTCAACGAAGCCAAGCTGATCACCTTCAGCATGCTGGTCTTCTGCAGTGTCTGGGTGACTTTTGTGCCCACCTACCTGAGCACCAAAGGGAAATACATGGTGGCTGTTCAGGTCTTCTCCATCCTGGCCTCCAGCGCTGGTCTGCTGGGCTGCATCTTCATCCCCAAGTGCTACATTATCCTTCTGAGGCCAGACCTGAACACAAAGGAGCATCTCACAGCCAGAATAAATGTAAAAGCATGAGATATATTACCATTATGATATTGGAAGAATTGTTAAAGTTTATTTTATTTGAAAGGAGATATGCTTTCCATTTAGGTAGTATGCAGGAGTCAAAGAATATATTTATATGTTTCAAAATAGGAAATTATTGAATTGTTCTAGCTCCCTTCCCTTTCAACTTAATAAACCTTGCTGAAAGTCATTCAGAGGAATTTGCTGTTCAGCAACAGCTACTAAATTTGACACCTTTAAAAATAATCCAGGCACTTGTTCCTACAGCTAAAAGTGTGTGTGTGTGTGTGTGAGTGAGAGAGAGAGAGAGAGAGAGAGAGAGAGAGAGAGAGAGAGAGAGAGAGAGAGAGAGAGAGAGAGAGAGAGAAGGAAAAGAGTTCAGGAGGAAGCTGTGGGAACCAAGAACCAGCATGGTTGCCTGATCCTCTCCCTGAGAATGCCAGAATGATGTGAAATGCCATGTTTGACTGGCTGTCAGCTGGGGAGGGAAATCAAATATATAATTCTTTCTTGATTTCCTGATAAAACTTCCTTTGCAGAAAGTATTCAGTAGAACAGCTGTCTGGGATTTCAGTTTGGGATTGTTTTTATTTTGGTATGAACTTCACACCAAAATAATAAAAAACAAAGTAAATTAAAAAATGTGTAAAATTTCCACTGTATTTGTTTGCTTTGATCAACCAGAGAATTAAAATAGCGGTTTTCACACCCTTTAATTTCCCACTCTACAATTTCTACCTAAAGCATTTTCTCTGCTCCTCTTCCAAGCTTGTCTTGTCTGTGAAGGGCTGGAGAAGATGCCCAGAGAAAGGGGACCTTGAGACTCTCCCCAGGAGGAGGTTGGAGGGATCCTGTCTAAAGGCAGCCGCATTATTGACCAGATCACAAACCTTCAATGCTGCATAATATCCATCCAGGTCCAAGAAGGGGGAGAATTAGGGGGTGGGGGACTTTGAGGTTTCTAGGACTAGGCACCCATGGAAGCTCCTCGGCTCCCCATCACACAGATTGCTGATCAGTTGGTAATCAATGTTTAGATCTATGAATGGCTCCCAATTGGGAATAGGATCCCTTTGCAATTTCATTTTAAGGAGGTAAGAAAAGATCTGATGGACCAGAAGAAGGCCAGTCTAAGATTCACAGGGACCACACAGAGGCCTCTGGTTCTCCCACAAGCAGAAGAAGGCACAGACTTATAGCTTTGCTCGACATGGAACAGACATTTTTGCACAATTTCACTTTTTTCCATCACACACCACAATATTGGATACTCGGACATCTCACACTCTAGGAATCCCCAATTCTGGTATCCCAAATTAATCTGAGAAAATATTTCCAACTTTCACAGCCCCATTCAATAAGAACTAAGGTGGGACTGGAACTCAGGAGTCTCCTGGTGATTGGCCCAAAGTCCCCCAGGAAGTTTTCATGCCTAAGGGAGGATTAGAACTCGAGTCCCCTGGTGATTGGCTCCAAGTCTCCCCTTTGGCTTTTATTTGAAGGTAAGTAAATGTAAAAACATGAGATATAACACCATTATGATATTGGAAGAATTGTTAATGTTTCTTTTATTTGAAAGGAGATATTCTTTCCCCTTAGATAGTAGGCAGGAGCCAAAGAAAATCAAATCTACTTGTTTCAGAATGGGAAATGATTGAATGGCTGAATAGTTGAGGCACTTGTTTCTACTGACAGAAACTAAAAGTTAGTGTATGTGAGAGAGAGAGTAAGATCTTAAGGTAAGATGAGAGCTGTAGGAGCCCTGCTCTAACCGTGTTGTTGGATCATCTCCATGAGAAGTCTTGGAATGGCAGAATGACCTGGAATGCAGGGATTGACCTGCTCTCCATCACTATTATGTCCTTCTTTCTTGATTTCCTGATAAAACCCCTTTCACAGAAAGCATTGACCGGAACAGCTGTCTGAGGTTTCAGAATGGCTTCTGGTTGCCACTCGGATCACTTTGCAAATTCCATTTTAAGCAGGTAGAAAAGGTTTGATGGATCAGACAGAGGTCAGTCTAAAATCCATGCTGACCCCCCAGATGCCTCTGGTCTGCCCACAAGCAGGGGGGAGGGACGTATCACTTGGCCCAACATGGAACCAGGTAGGGGTGGAATTCAGACAGTTCCCACGGGTTCCCTAAGATGGGTTGTTAATTGTATGAGCAGTTATGAGAACAAGCTGAATTGCCTCGGCCTGACCCCCAACCCCCTCCTGAGGGTGTGCATCCCCCCCCCCGAGAAAACGACTGGTCTCAAGATCCTGTGGACCACTTTGGCTCAGACAGTCCAGTTCCCCGCTGATTCTCTCACTGCACCAAGCGAAAGAATCGCAGAAAGTCTTCAGAGCCCAGAATGGGGCTTCCTCGAACTTCAGGATTGGGAGGGTCCAGAAAGGAGGAGGACCAATGGGAATTCTCCCTTCTGCAGTATCATCGGTCTCCAGGCAGAGTTAGTGCAGGAGAGCGTTCCAAGCAGAGAAGAAGCCCTTGTAGGTTCTTCAGGCCAAGATTCCCCCTCCCACTTTCCCTGCCTCTCTCTCTCCGCAGAACTGGCTTTCCTCCTTCAGCTGATGCCCCAAAGAACTCTGCCTGGAGACCGATGACGCTCAAGAAGGGAGAATTCTCATTGGTGCTGCCGCTAGTTCTGGCGCGGCCCTCCCAGCTCCGAAATCCGAGACAAACGCTCCACACCCTTTCCAGATTCCTCCTCTGGGGCTGGAAGCATCAGGCCAGGGAGATAAACGCACGTGCTGCCGAGCCCAGAACGGGCCTTCAGACAAGGCAATGCCTGAGAAACGTGGGATGTGCAGAGAAATGCAGCGAATCGTGTTTTCCCAGGATCCGATGAAGCCCCAGCCGACCAATACAAATTCTCCCTTCTGTAGCGTCATCAGTCTCCGGGCACAATCGGGGTTGAAGGGCGGGAAATTAGAAGGGGCTGCTTCGTCCAGACGTTCTGAGCAGGAGAGCCGCGTGGAAGGAAATGGCATTTTTCTTCCGTGAAGCGAAGCGGCACCTTTCCCGCCCAGCGGAGGACTCCCCCAGGAAGGGGTGGGTGGGTGGAAGCTGGGGAGAGGATCCAGCAGGATTAGATCCCTGAGGATCCTTTCTGCCTCTTCCTGGTTTACCTGAGGGCTTTCCGTAGCTTGCTTTCAGTTTGGGGGGTTTCTGTGACCCCGAAGTCTTCCCTGCCTCCACTCTTCTCATCCAGCACAGCGCCTCTTCCTATGACAGAAACCTTCATCTCTGAAATGTGTGAATCGGCGGTTCTGAATTGGGGGAAGGAAGATTTGATCTTGGACTTTGGAGGTGGGAGGGGCCAGAACCAGCAGCAGCACCTATGGGAATTCTCCCTGCTTGAGCATCATCGGCTTCACCTGAAGGAGGAGGGTTCGTGGCAGAGAGAGAAGGGGAGAAATTGGGAAGGGGGATCTGTTCAGTATTGAGGAGGGCTACAGCTCAAGGGGGGTTCATGGCAGCTCTAGATGGGACCCTCCCCTTTCTTTGCTCAGCCATGTATTCCCACTTCCCCCCTTCTTATTTTCCCCCATTGACATCCACAACAGCAATTCTTGAACCCAAAATCTATTTGGGCTTTCACTGGGTCTCCAAATATCGTCCGCACCTGGGTGCAGAAGCTAACCATTCAGGGGTGGGATGGCCTGCATGAGCGGTGGAGTTGCCCAATGGGCTGCTGGGCCGGTCAAAAGACGGATGATGAATCCCTCCTTTTCACAGTCTGTATGGAAATCAACCCACCTCAAACACGTGAACGGGAACTGCTCCAAAGTTCCCTCAAAGGTATCAGGCAGCGATGCTGGGCATTTCCTTCAAGGGTCTGCTGAAGCAGCTGCTGCATTTGGGCCAACTGGGAGGAGAGCTGGGCCATTGGCTGAGCTAACTGCACGTTGACCACTAGAAGTTGTTCCATGCTCCCACAGGGCAAGCAGTGCTGGGGGGAGGGGAATGTAGAGGCTGGAGCAAACTATGCTGCCCTCTTACACACACACACACACACACACACACACACACACACACACACACACACAGTCTACAGGTGTTTATTTAAACTCCCCAAAGAGGTCCACAGAAAGCTCCCCTGTTGATAATAAAGAGAATGTATATTTAATCCTTCATGTATTAACCGCAGCTAGAATTATATTTGCACAACATTGGAAAAGTGTAGAGATTCCTGCTGATGAGAAGGTGATAAGGAAAATATCTGAATGTGCAGAAATGAACAGATTAACATTAGCAATGAAGGAGAAAGAGCAAACTGGATATTACATGATTTGGGAAGTATTTTACCAATGGTTGGAGAATAAAAAAGGAGTTTGGAAATGGAGAAGGCTAAAAAATAAGTAGAAAATATATTTAGAGACATAAAGAAGGTAAAAACTGTTAGTAAGTGTATGATGAGAATAATGATGTTTAATGTTAACATGGTATCATCACTAGAAGATATTAAGAAAAATGGAGAGTTTTATAATGTTTAAATGTTCAAAATATTATAATACTAAGCTTAGGGATGTTAATGTTAATATGAATGTGAAAGATGTGGCAAATGAGGAACAATGTTGCACAGAGATGTTTACGACCCACAGCATAAGGAAAGATGGAATGTTTATTTTTGTAACTGAAACATAATAATAAAAATTATATATATATATATATATATATATATATATATATATATATATATATATATATATATATATATATATATATATATATATATATATATATATATATATATATATATATATATATATATATATATATATATATATATATATATATATAGTACCCGTCTTGCACAGGTCTGGATTCCAGGCTCAGCACAGCAAAATTCACTGGGTAAGTGAGTCGAATGGGCACCCACGAAGTCCAGGAAAACCGTCCATGAGCCTAAGAGGTCAGGATAGATGGAAGGGGTCTAGAACTGGGCACTTTGCTCTAGCAATGCTCAAGTCTTCAGAGCGGGATGAAGCAGGCAATGCCGGTGCAGCCCTTTACGAGAGGGAAGGTGGCATCCTCACAAGTAGCCCAGCTGACTGGCATTGTGCCTGCCTCCCATCTGCTCTACGTGTCCTTGGATCAGGAGGAGGTGTGGACTCCACATCCGCCTCATTGCTAACGGACAGCAGTTGCTCCCGGTCCACCCCTGGGGCCTCCTGGCTAACTTGCTGCAGCTGTGGCTTCCCTTGTTCTGCCTCCACCTTCCCTCATCCAGTGACCCAGCTGAGGCTGCTCCATCAGGCCAGCCCTCTCTGAGCACTGATCCTGACCAACATTTGACTCCGTGCTTTTTCTCTGTTGACTGAAATGCCCCCTCCTCCTCTGAAGTCATGTCTACAGAGGGGCCTGGGGGGGATCCATGACAGGTGGGGACCGTGCATGAGATGTCTCCTTCAGGAGAGTGGCCAGGAGGAGCTGGAAGCCTAGGGAGATACGCAAGAGCTCAAAGTGAAGGAGACCCTCCTGAGTGGCTAGGAGAGGCGGAGGCCTGCGATGATCAGCCAAGACCTTGATGGTCATTGGGGGTCAGAAAGAAAGGGATGAATGGAAATCTGCACTCAACTGCCCGTTATATGGTGATCCAGAGATCCCATCTCTGAAGCTCTTTCCAACCTCCCTGCGTCTCCTCTTCAAGGCTTCTCCCTCTGGGAAGCCCCTCTTCCCCAGTCCTCGCATTCCGATGGTTCCTCTCTCCTGCAGCCTCCTTCCTGGGAGGGAAGAGAAGGGCTCTTTCTGAAGGCCTCTCAACCCTCCCTGCATGGATCTGGTTTCCCCCTGAGGGGATTCTTTGAGGGGAAGGGAGGGATCTCCTCTTCCTGGGACACTTTCCACCCATCAAGGGTTGAAATGGCTTCTTCCTCTTGGCTCTCCGGCTTCTTTTCCTCCAATACCTTTGAGGTCCCCATTGAGATGGAGGGGACCCTTCTCCCGGGTTACGTCCAGTTCCTTCCAAGATTGGGCTCTGATTAATCCTCATCCACTCCCAGACACAAATAGAGAAACTCCCATTCAAAGACAAGAAGGGGAGATCTTAATTTGTGTGTCTTCTTTGACCCTCCCCAATATGTTTTCCCTCTGCTTATAATTGGATGACTTATAATCTACTTGAACTTCAAGGAAGGACAATGAAGCCAAGGAAGAGATCAAAAGAGTTGCTCTTAGTCTTGAGGAAAGACCACAAGGAGAAGAGCTGAAGATCAGGAGGAGTCTAGGAGCCCCTTTCCAATTGAAACAATCTCTTGGTTGGGGAAGGGAGGATACAGCCAGTGGTGGGATTCAGCCGGTCCGGCCCGGTTTGAGTGAACCGATAGTAAAAATTCTGCCTGGCCACGTCTCTCCCCACCACTACTTGCCTCACAGGCCTTGGTTGGTGCCTTAGAGTCATAGCTGCAGCTGCTCTTTGGCTCCCTTGCCTCGACCACGTGGCCACGCAGCCCAGCCTGTTTCCCTGTCTTTGCCATGGCCTCCTGCTCGTCTTGGTCTGCTCCCAAATGCCCACCTCAGGCTGCTCCCGACCACTCCAGCAGCGGCCATTCTTCACCTTTTCCCTCTTTCCTTTCCTTTCTCTTTTCCTTTTTCCTTCCCTTTCCATTCCCTCCATTTTTCATCCTTTCCTTCTTTCCCATTTCCTTTCTTTTCCCTCCCTCCCTCCCTCCCTTCGTTCCTTCCTTCCTTCCTTGGGGTCTGAGGGAGAGTCAGGGGACCCCTTTCCTCCTTGACCCCCTCCCCAACATCTGCTCTGATGGCAATTATGGCTAAAAGGCCTTTGGAAGCTGCCCCCCCTCCCCATTGCAGAAACTCCTCTTGCTGCAGAATTGGGATCTTTCAGATCTTCTTCTCCTGCCCCCCCTCCTCCCCCCTGCACAGTCTCAGTTGCTGCTTGGAGGGGGGGAGATTTCTGGTTTTGCAGGGCTGAGAGGAAAAGGGGAAGGGTGAACAGGCCCTCCAAGGCTGCCCACCCCTTTGCGTTTCTGCAACCAAATTCTACCCCCAAACAGAGGACCCCCCCAACCCAAATACTGCAGGGAAGAGCAAGTTGGCCCCATAACTGGGCAGTGTGTTGAGGGAGAGGCTGCAGCAGCTCCGCGGTGACCGGAGGAAGGGAGGAAAGTTCAGTCAGGTCCAACCGCAGGAGGGGAATTGACCAGCTCAGCCAACAGATTTCAATTGTCCCTCCTGGCTCACCTGAGCCACTCCAATTTCCCCCCTGGCCAGAGGCACCTCTGGCTAAAATCCCCTCAGTGGACACGCACATGCCCCCCAATGCGGAGTTCAGAATGACGCTTCTCCCAAAGAAGTTCTGGGGAACCCAACCCCCTGCCCCTGCTGCCCCTTCCAGAGCCCAGAAAACTCCCAGGCAAAGCAGCCCCGCCTTGCTCTCAGGAGAGGGGGAGAGAATGGATGGGAGGAAAAAAAAACCTGCTTACCCCTGAGTGCCCCATGCATGGAAAGGGGCGGCAGTGGGACTTGGACTCCTCCTTTCCAGGTCTCAGAAAATGAAAGTTGGAAGAGCATTTTGCATGTCTGCTTTCCATCTGCAACACGAAGCTCCTGAGATCCCCTTCCCCCCTCCCTCCCTCCCTCCCTTCCTTCCATGGGGAGAGGAGCTTCCTTTCTTTCTCCATCTCTTTTCACTTCATTTTCTCTAACTTTTCTCTCTATGTTTGTGTGTGATTTTTTTAACAATTCAAAGTTATGATAACTAATTTTTCACTAAACTTGATTTTGTTCAATGCACTATTGCATCAGCCCTTTTGTGGTTGCCCTTGAGCATTAGCTGTCAAATAAAGTAAATTTAGGCTCTAACTCAGGAGGTAGCTATTTCAGATCTGTGACATACTCAGGCATTAACTGCCTCCCCCCCTCCCCCCGGTTTTGTCTTTATGCAAACAAATCTCAGATTTATTTGTTTCTTCAACCACAGGTGCCGTGTATTCCCTCAGGGACCAGTTTCAAGGATGGAGACCCTAAACCTCTAGATTACAGATTTAATTCTATCTCTGCCCCTGTTATTATGAATCACATCGAGATTATTTTCCTTTCGTTTCCCTCCAGAGAATTTCCCAACAATCTTTGAGTCCAAGAACGAGTTGAATCATCCGGGGATTTTTCCTGAGATGGAGAATTATGATAAAAGTTTCAGCTCTAGCTGAAGGATTGGCCGAATCCTCCAGGGGAGACTTTGGGCAGAGAAATACGGAGTTTTGGGACAGGCAGGGTCTGTGCTCTTGAATGTCCGTCTATCTCCTTTCCAGATGAAGCTGAGTGTTTCTCTGTGTTTGAATCAGGAAAGCAACAGGATGATATTCCACCTTGTGAGAGTCCTTTGAATTCTTCTAATTCTTCTTTAGAAACAGGAAGGGGATTGATTGATTCACTCCATGAATTATGGACCTCCTGCTTCTGCTTCTGATGCTGCTGGTGTCCCATCCAGTCTCTGGGAAGCTGAGAATGAAATGCCCGCAGAGATTGGAGCACCAGGATGGAAAAAGACCACAGAGCTTTTACAGGCCAGGAGATCATCTCCTTGGTATAGTCATCAGTGGAGATGAAATATTGCATGTAAAGTTGCTTTTCAATGTGGCTCCTTCTGTTCAGTTTGTTTTCCATGATTCGTAAGTCATTCAGAGTAGTGGAGTTGCACTCCCTCCATTCTAACACTCTCCTTCTTTTCTGTTTTTTATTTTTTATTTATTCCTATATTGGCGAGATAAGTCTAATTTCCTGAATGATTTTGATTTCCATGGATTCTCTCTTTTGTCTGATTTTGTGAAAGAGACTCAAAAATGTGTCTGAAAAAAGCTGAAAGGGCTGCAGATTATTTTCCTCTCTCAGTTCAATCCTTGATTTATCCCTTGGATAATGAATTTTATTTAAAGTAGTGGTGGAATCAGTTGTAGTTGATGTACCTCAGCAAATTTCCATATTTGTGTAACTGATCATTGCTTTGGATCAATGTTGGCTTAAGGCTCAGTAGGTGTCTGGAAGATTATATAATAAAAGAAGTATTTGTTGTTGCTGTTGATTATAATAATACTTTTTTTTACAATAGGGATGTTTATGATTTTACATATGGCTTACGCTTCATTTTCGCCATTCAAATGGTCAACAAGAATTCCCAGCTCCTGCACAATCTCACACTGGGCTACAACATCCATGCTAACTATTTGAGCAGTTTCTGCACTTCAGATGCCTTGCTGGACATTCTCTCCACTGGAGAAGCCAATGTCCCCAACTACAGCTGTGGAGGGAAGGAGAACCTTCTGGCTCTTCTTGATGGAGCTAGAAGGGACATCTCCATCCAGATGTCAACATTAGGAGGCACCTCAAAAGTCCCACAGGTTTGTGTGTGTTTTTCTCCATCTGGAAAAGTGAGTGGTGGGGGAACAATAGATGGAATCATGTCTTCTCCATGGAATTCAAGAGCTATTTTTCTCCATATTAGCAAAAATGTCAATATTTTACCACATTATGTTCATGAGTCGCGGTTGCGCAATGGTTAGAGTGCAGAACTGCAGGCTACTTCTGCTGATCACCAGCTGCCAGCAGATCAAATCTCACCAGGCTCAAGGCTGACTCAGACTTCCATCCTTCCGAGGTTGGTAAAATGAGGACCCAGATTGTTGGGGGAAAGAGGCTGACTCTGTAAACTGCTTAGAGAGGGCTGTAAAGCACTATGAAGCAGTATGTAAGTGCTATTGTAAGGATCTACCACTCCTTCTTTCCCAAGAAACTATAGACTCTTGAAACGTGATATTTCAAAAGGAACCTTTTATTGAGAAGAAGTGATAGGAGGACAGGCGGCGCAGACTCCAAATTCCCTCCCAAACTATACAGTTAGAAATAGGGCTTTAGAATCCCTCCAGTCTGAATGTGGATTAGCCAATCCACAGGTGTGAAGATGTTTCTTGTAAAGGCTGTCTTGAGAAACAGGTAAGGAGCTGTTCCCAGGATCTTCTTCCACTTTCAGCAAACTAAAACACTCCACATGGCCCTCCCTCCTTATTACATTTCAAAGAAGGTGAGAATGCTGCAGGACGCTTACAAGCCAGGAAAAAAGTTATAAATATACAGCTTAACCCCATGTTCCCCCCTCCCTCCATTTAAATGGCAATATCATGTTGGAGCCTCTATTGGCATCTTCATTTTCACATATAAAATAATGCCAGCCCTATCCACTCGGATTGAAGTTGGCAATAATAGCTTTTTTATCTCTCTAAAAATGGAATAAAAAGGACTTTAGAAATTATAGACAAAATAAACTAGCAGATATTGTGGCTAAAATTTATGCCACAATCCTCTTAGTTAAACTTGAGAAAAATGCATTCCTTGCAGAAGAACGAAAAGGTTTTAGGTAGAGTTAAAAGCTATATAGATTTTATACGAAATAATGCATGTTAATAATCTAATACTGGCAACAAATTTGTCTTGAAATATCTAATGTACAGCAGTGAGGTAAAACAAGGTTTGCATGGCATGCTTTCTAGATGTTAGTGCAGCATTTGACTCAATAAACAGAGAAATATGTTGGAGGAAATGGATTGCCCTCAAAATGGAGCTCAGACTGTTGCCCTGATCCAAGCCCTTGCTTGAGAGGGAGGTTTGGGCTCAATGGAGCCATGAGAAGAAGGATCTATGCTTACCAAGGGGGAGGGGAAAGATGCATATTTGAACCCTTGTTATTCAGTATGGATATGAATGACTTACCAGGACTTATGAAGGATCCCAAAACAGATAATAAATAAATGTTATTTCATTTCTTGACAAAAATTACTAAATTTTTTACTTTAAATTACTACTTAGCAGACAAGTGAAATGCAGGGCACGTAGAATACAGTACTTGGATTTCAAAAAGGCTTTGATAAAATAAACCACAACCTCTTTCTCAGTTAAACTAAAAACATGTGGGATAGACAGCATCACCCCCAGATGGACTCAACCTGTGGTCCTCAATGGAAGTACATCTGCATGGAGGGAAACAAGCAGTGGGGGACCGCAAGGCTCCATTTTAGGCCCAGTCCTCTTCAACATCTTCATCAATGGTTTGGGTAAGGGGAGAAATGGGGAAATCATCAAATTTGAAAACACTAAAGTGGCAGGAATAGTCAACACCCCAGAAGATAGGCTCAAGATCCAGATGGATCTAGATGGACTTGAACCCTGGCCCTATATAACAACATGAAACTCAATGTAGAGAAATTTAAGGTTTTACACTTAGGCTAGAAAAACCAAATGTACAGGTACAGATTAGGTGAAACCTGGCTCAATAGCAGTAACTGTGAGAGGGATCTTGGAGTCCTAGTGGACAATCACCTAAATATGAGCCAGCAATATGTGGCAGCAGCCAAAAAAGCCAATTCCGTCCTAGGTTGCATTAACAGAGGGATAAAATCAAAATCATATGAAGTATTGGTACCATTTTATAATGCCTTGGCAAGACAACACTTGGAATAGTGCATCCAGTTTTGGCCACCATATTATAAAAAAGTTGTAAAGACTCTGGAAAGAGTGCAGAAAAGAGGAACTAAGACGATGAAGGGCCTGGAGACTAAAACATATGAGGAACAGTTGCAGGAATTGAGTATGTCTAGTCTAGTGAAAAGGACTAGGGGTGACATAATAGCAATGTACCAATATTTGAGGGGCTGCCACAAAGAAGAGGAGGTCAATCTATTTTTCAAAGTACTAGAAAGCAAGACAAGAAACAATGGATGGAAACTAATCAAGGAGAGAAACAACCTAGGAATAAGAAGAGATTTCCTAATGGTGAGGAATGGAATGTCTATCCTTCAGAAACTGTGGGTTTCATTGGAGGCTTTCAAGAAGAGACTGGACATCTGCTTGTCTGGAATAGTGTAGATAGATACAGGTTAACAGAGTTGGAAGGGACCTTGTAGGTCATCTAGTCCAGGCAGACCCTACGCCATTTCTGTCAGATGACTGTCCAATCTCTTATTGAAAGCTTCCAGGGATGAAGCTCCCACAGTTTCTGAAGGCAACTTGTGTTCCTTTGGTTGTTCGGTCTCACTATCAGCAAATTTCTCCTTGTTCAGTTTCCATCCATTATTCCTTTCCAGCCTTCAGGTGCTTTGGAAAATAGCTTGACCCCCTTCTCTCTGTGGCAGCCCCTCAAATATTGGAAAACTACTATCATGTCTCTCCTGGTCCTTCTCTTCACTAGATTAGCCATGTCCAGTTCCTGCAACCATTCATCTTATGTTTTAGCCTCCAGTCCCCTCATCATCCTGGTTGCTCTTCTCTGCACTTTTTGGCTGCTGCTGCACACTTTTGACTCATATTTAATAGGTTCTCCACTAAGACTCCAGGATCCCTCTCACATTAAGCCTGGTTTCATCCAGTCTATATGTGTATAGGGTCCACTGCTTGAGCAGGGGGTGGACTAGAAGACCTCCAAGATCCCTTCTAACTCTTTTATTTTGTTGTAAGTTGTGTTTTAGGTTCAAATTTCTAGCATGCTAAATTCATATTGGAACATGCTGATTTACAGTGATAATGTGATATTATCATACTTATACATTGGATTGTATACTCTGTAAAGAAGACTTGGCTATTGGCATAAAATTTAATCTATGGAAACTAACAGACTCTGAAAATTGTGGCTGTTAGAACAGACAAAACTTCAATTAAAGACCAATCTTGGATTCTACTACTGACAAATTATATTAGGAACTGAGGTCTCCCTGTTTCTTGTACAACTGGAGAAGAAGCTAAAAAGTTTCCTCCACAAAGAATCTTGGCCATAGAAGCAGAAAAGAATTGTAATAGGCCTTTTATTTCAATAGAATCCTTCAGTTGGCATTTGCACATGTTAACCTAATTGCAATAAATTGTAGGGGTGATACAGTAATATGATTTACATTTTTATAGTTTTTTAATTTTTTAATTTTCCACTTTTATTATACAATCTTACTAATATTCTATCTTTAATATTTTAAACAATGTCTAATTAACAAACTATTCTAATACATTCATGAGTTGGATTTAATAAAATGTAATATTCTGGATTTGATCTGACCCCAAATATAACAGAAAAAACACATTTTTCAGGTCAATCATGAAATAGCTGAAGAGGCTCTGAATGATAAAAGGAAATTCCCCTTTTTCCATCGAATGGAGCCCAAACAAGGGTTCCAGTACCCAGCAATTGTCCAACTGCTCCTCCACTTCAGATGGACCCTGATTGGCCTCTTTGCTTCAGACACAGAGAAGGGAGAGAATTTCATGAGGACTTTTACTCCTTTGCTTGTCAGGAATGGAATTTGTGTGGTTATATCACAACTGTTCTCAAAGACTGGATATACTGCATACCTCAGGGATTCCCTCTCTAAGTGGAGACAAGTTAATGTCTTTGTTCATTTTGTAGAATATGATTCCATTTGGGACAGAATTCTTCCTTTCCATTTAGCACTTATGCGTTTGCCAGGACCCATTGAAGGAAAAGTCTGGATCCTCACAAATTTTGAAGGGTATGAAATGAACAAGCGCAGACTTCTCAAATACATCTATAGTATTTCGAACTTTAGTTATCTGGAAAAAGAAAGTGCAATGGATGAGGCAATTGAACCCTTTTTCTTTGTGGAAGAAAAGTTTCAAGATCATTATTTCCGCTGTTCTCTTTCAAAGAACGTCTTTTCTGTCAAAGGCCGCAGAAGATGCACCCAGAAAATGTCACTGGAGACCCAGGAGAAAAGGAACAGAAAACAGATTATAAATCACTATCAACCTTACAGTCTCATAAAGACTCTGGCCCATGCCATGAATGCTGCCTATTCTTCCAGAACGAGGAGGAGAACCAAGGAAGGTAAAAAGATGTTGGGATCTCCAAGGCTGCAGCCGTGGCAGGTATGGGGGTACTGATATGGATCCATGAATCTTAGATCCTTTGGAGAAGGAATCCAGAGGAGAAGGAGGGGAAGCATCTCAACAGATCTGGCCAATTTAGTTAATCAGGGAATCATGGTTCCAAAGAGTAGATTCCATCGCATTTTTATATTAAACACTGCTAATTTGAAAATGCTGTATTCTTTTTAAAATGATTTCCCATATGTAGGGGACGTGGTGGCTCAGTGACTAAGACACTGAGCTTGTCAATCAGAAAGGTCAGCAGTTCAGCAATTCGAATCCCTAGCACCGCGTAACAGAGTGAGCTCCCGTTACTTGCCCCAGCTTCTGCCAATCTAGCAGTTCGAAAGCACGTAAAAAATGCAAGTAGAAAAATAGGGACCACCTTTGGTGGGAAGGTAACAGCTCTCTGTGTGCCTTTGGCATTTAGTCATGCTGGCCACATGACCACAGAGACGTCTTGGGACAGCACTGGCTCCTCGGCTTAGAACAGAGATGAGCCTAGATGAACCTAGAATTGGAAACAACTAACACATATGTGCGAGGGGAACTTTTACCTTAATTCAACTCGGTAAGATCAGGAACCTGTAATCATGATTACCTTGGCAGGGACCCAGGCCACTGTATAATTTTGGGCATATTCTAGGTCCCCACTGTTAAATGATCGGTGTTGGTTGGTCGAATCTGTGGCTGTCTCTGTGTTATAACTTGGGTGTAGTCTGTCTAATTGTGATCTGAGTTTGCAGCCCATCAGCAATTCTGCTGGGCTGCGGTTTGTAGTTGCGCTGGGGGTGATAAGTTGTACTAGCAGGTATTTGTCAAGTTTGGTCCCATTTTAGCTAGAACCTCTTTGGTTGATGGCACCATCTGTTCTGCTTGACCATTTGTAGCCCAATGGAACAGCGCTGACAAGATATGTCGGATTCCTTCTTTCAGCCAAAAAGGTTTCAAATTGTTTGGCGTGAATTGGGGTCCATTATTGGAAACTGGTACGTCCAGTAGGCCATGTATGGTGAACAATTGTTGTGGTACCCAGAAAACTGCCTCAGCCATTGTAGAGGACATGCTAATCACTTCAAGCCATTTGGAATATATGTCCACCATTACTAAAAATGTGTGCCCTGAACAGATCCTGCAAAATCAACGTATGCCAGGGGTGAGTTTCAAAAAAAATTACTGCCAGTTTGGTGGGTGTGGCTAAATGGGGGGCATATGACTGAGTGGCCATGGACAACTTGATGTCACTCATGCACACTCAGTCACATGACCCCCCCCCACCAAGCCATGGCCACCAAAAGGGTGGCAACATTTTTTGAGGGGGGGGGCACAAACAGAGAACCTGGCCCCCATTCCCTCAGTCTCCACATCACTGCCCACCACCAATTCGACTGCATGCAGCTCCAGACGAGCCATGACAGAGTGAGCTGAGGAGAGTGCCATAAGCCAGGTCGATCAACGCAGCGTGCTGCTGCAGGACTCCGCACTTGAGTGGCTCCCACCTGTAGTTGGCGGCTGAAGCAGTCCGGGTTCAGTGAGTGCTGCAGGGCCAGGAAGCATTGCCAGAGCTGGGACAGGTCCAGGGAGAAGCCACGCGAGCAGCCCAGCACCTTGAAGAGATCTGCATGGGGCTCTGGCAGCTGGAAAGCGTAGCATGAAAGGCGGAAGCCCCCGAACCCAGCGGGGCAATGCAGCTCCAGCAGCAGCAGCACCCGGCCACCTGGGATCGGGTTTGCCACGGGGCCCTCGTGTACAACATCTGCCGCTACATCCGCTCTGGCAGCTGGGTGCCCCATGCCTGCCCTCTCCATGCAGTAGGGGCTCTTTACTGTCCTGCTCGGGAGACAGAGCCCGGGAAGAAAGGAAACGGCGATTCAGGCAGCCCCGCCCTGTATCCCCACCAACTAGGGAACACACGAGCATCAACTGAATGGATTAGCAATTGTTGGCAGCCAAACAACTACTTTTGTATTAACACTCCTGCTAAAGCAACATTGCCATGCATTAATAAATGATACGTAATTTTGAGGCAGTGGGGAGGTTGCCACTCGATTCTAAGATATGGGAAGAATGCATAGATATTTTAGCCCTGTAACATTTTGCAATCCACCAACCCCTTTCTCTGAGAAGTCCATTGAAATGTAGGATGTGCATCATCATCATCGACATTGATATTATTGGGCTTTTAAAATTGTTGATCAAATTAAGAAAGAAGCCAAGTGGGGCTGGAGGAGGCGCCGCCGCAACTGACGACTTGTCGCTCTGGATTTGTGGCTTTATCAAGGTTTGCTTTTTAAAAAAGTCTCCCAAGACAAGCTTGAAAACTTCCAAGGTTGCTTCTGGAAGGGGCAGGAAAATGGGCAGCATCCCCCCCCCCCCGTTCCCAGGCACCTCCAGCCTTGGAGCCTGCAGCAAGTCCCGCCCCTTGCACAGTAAAGGCAATTAACAACTTCTCGCACTCACGAGGGCTGACAGTTGCTCCAAGGCTTACAGGCACCCAGAGGGGGGGGGGAATGCTGCCCATCTACCTCCTCCCAAAGCAACCTTGAAGGCATTCAAGCTCGTCTGGAGAGGCTTTTTTTTTTAAAAGAAAAAGCCGAAAAAGCCGCAAGATCCGGAGCTGCCAGTCTCCGGTAAGATGCGCATCTCGTGGCCTCGCTTGCTCAGAGATCTCCTACCCTCCCGCTCACCCAGCCCCCCCAACATCCCCCTGCCTGGGCGCAGCCACTCAGCGGTTCTTTCTTCTTCTGTTTCCAAACTAAGGCCCGGTGGGTTGATTGGTTGGTTGAAGTGCAGTTGGATCCTAATGCTCCATCACTGGAGGCTTTTAAAATGGAGAACTTTTTGGCTACCAACTGGCAAAGAAAGCTCTCAGCCATGACCGGCACTGCTGCTGCTTCCACTAGCTGGGCAGGCAAAGGGAGCGGGTGGCGGCTGCAGCCTCAGTCTGGTGGGAGCTGCGGGCCTGGTCTGGGGAGTTGGGGAGCGCCTCTCCTGGGCGGCGGCTGCGACATCTGCGGGAGGAATTCCCCTTCTCACCTCTGCAGGCCTTCCTTGCAGTTGTAGCCACAGCATGCCACTCTTGCTGGCACGCAAAGCCGGGCCACAGGAACAGGCGGGTCCCATCCCGCATGTTGCACCTCCCTCCCAGCCTTCTCCCATGCCTCCATGCCATTTTTGGGCGTGCAACACGCAGGAGATTTGAGCTGCAGTTTACTCATAAGCAACATTGGCTGGGAGAGGCAGGGAGAAAGGCCAATAGTACTCACAAGTACACTGAGGCTCCTAAGTGGGATCAAGCCAGGGGTGGGTTCCAGCTGCCGCTACTGCTGGTTGCTCTGCGCATGCACAGAAGACAAAAACAATATGGTGGCACCATAAGAGGCACCGAGAGAACTGGTTCAAGGGCATGGTAGGCCTGGGTCGCTGATGGTTCCAGCAACCCAGGCTGCGAAGTTACTACCAGTTCGGCCAAACCAGTCCATACTGGTAGGAACTCACCTCTGACATGCACCCTAGACCATGGTGACTTAGGGGCCTCCCATTCATGAGGAGACGCAACAGGGGAGGGGGGTGCAGGTCTGGATTCCTGACATGGTATACATGTAACGACCCATTCTATTATGTCCTTGACCATGCTTGGCCACCAGACATAACACCTGGCTAATGCTGGAAGCAACTAGCACGCATATGCGGGGCAACCTTTACCTTTATGTGTGGGTTTGTGATTAGCTTCACTTTTGTTCCATCCCCACTGCACATGGGTCCATGTGCAGCTCGACAGGCAGCTAAATCCCCCTATGTGGATCTGGATGCTTTATTGGGAGAAGAGGGCAGGTGAAACTGAGGAGATGCAAAGAGTGGAAATCGAATAGAAAGACGAGATAGGCAGCATTAACTAACAGCCAGCAAAGAAGCAACTGGAACCTTCCCAGTGATGCTCCGTGTGAGGGAGGGAGGCCGTCTCCGGATGACCAGGGGTCTCAGTCACAACGGCTGCTTCCGTCTTCTCCAAAGGCTGACAGAAAATGGAGTCTGGCTTCAGACCTTATAGTTAGGCTTATCTGCCCCCGGCCACTAGGTGGGGCTAGAGGAACAACAGCATAACAGTTACATGTTGTGGCATGGCAACCTTTATAACTTAGGAGACCCCGAGACCATCTAGCCCAACACCTCCTCTCTGCAGGAATCCCAGTTCAAGCTTCTCTGACTGATGGATGCTCCGTCTCTGCATTCAGACAATCCATGAAGAGGGGACTGAACTTCTCTGCTTTACTGGCTCAGCTCTAAAACAGCTCATCCTTTCATCTATTCCTGGGCTTCATTGTCCTTCCCTGATGTAGATTTTGTGCAAATTCTCCTCCACGTGTGATGCCTGCAAGGGGACCTGGTCCTTGAGTTGGGGTCTCCCCAAACCAGAACGTTCACTTCCTGAGATTCTTACTGCTGCATTTTCCTTCTTTCCATGAACATCTCCCGGCTGACTCAGATTCTGTTTCCAGTTAACTATGATTTTGAGATCATTTTCACAAGCATACATATCAGGTTTTGATAGATCGGCGCAAATGCAGCAGGCGACTCGCTAGTGATTTCAGGACTTTTTATTTCCAGCAAAATGTGACTCCACTCTGCCGGCTGGGCTGCCGGAGCTCACCCTTTAAGGAGCTCCAGGCAGAACAGCCAGCCAATGACAACAGGTTAAATCTCCCACGGTCAGCACACCCAATCAACGGAGAGCATGAAACCTTATGTAGATTCCTGACGTATGTATGTACGTACATAACAGGTTTGGTATCCCTCGTCTTTCTTCCAGCCCATCATTCATGTTCTTATATGAGACTCTATTGTTAGTCAAGTCCTAGTTGCTAAAAATCAGATATTGTTCTACTACTTTTTACTTATGCACCCTTCTCTGTGTGCTAATCATAAATATTGTTTCTGGAAACTTGATATTCCTCTCATTATATTTTATTTTATTTGGAACAGTAAAATACAAGTTTTGGGAAATAAAACTATTGCAAAGACAAAACAAAATGAGACAGATTTTTTTTAAAGTGTGCATTAAAAACAGAAAAAAATATGCATATTGTCCCCCCAGTTGAATACAATACAGCTATAATAGTTTCTCCCCCTTGCAAAACAGGCCCACAATTATAAACTACACATCTATTTCCAACTACTTGACTTGTCATCTACTGTATTTGCTGTATATAAAAAATGTAGTTAACAATCCAACAATAAAGTTACATTTCAAAAATTCAAAATTGTCTGTTATCTGCTATTGTATTTAACTCACAGAAAATTTACAGGGGCTTCTTATCTACCACAGACCACCACAATCATTACCTCTGATCCATGCAGAATTTGTCCAGGGTTAAACATCATTGTTTGATTCTTAATAATAATACATTTCCTTAAAATTTTAATTAGGATCTTTCCCAACAACTGCTTTCCATTCCCCAAAGTCATAGGACCTCCTGTAAATTGAAACACGATGACATTTAAGACTTGTTTTCCAGGTAAATATGACAAGTTCATTCCCCAATCTCCCTCAATCTTCTTGAAAGAATCCATTTCATCAGTCATCCGTTCTGTCCACTTTGAGTCTTCAGGGTCCATGGCCTCTCCAACCATCTCCAAGCAGCCTGCTGTCAAACTAGACTCCTTCCTCAGGGATGCAAGTTAATTTCCAGTCCATCCATCCAATCCATCCGATTCAACGATTGTTGCTTGCTTCTGATTATCGCCTTTACGTTGATTTAAAACCATTGTTATTTTTTCAAACTTTTAAAATGATGTTTCAAATAAGGCTTCTAAGTTGAAAGACTTTACATTCTTTAAATCACATCAAATTAGCTTACTCTAAGATCGTATTAATGACCATGTTAATGACAACATAAAAAAATTGATGACCAATGGCAAATTGTTAACCATCACCTTTAGGATTCATAGGAAAGATTTTAAAGGGTTACAAATTATTTGAGTATCATTTTGAAGACAGTTTTTATCCACTTAGTTATCATACCATCCACCCCTCAAATTTATAATCCCATCACACAATTGTTTGTGGGTCCTATATTGAAATCCAGTTCTATCACCAGAGTTCCCATAATCTATTCAGGAAGTGTAATGATATGTGAGAATGACTTTTGGGATGAGGGGAAGAGAGGCTGCCTAGGGAAGGATCAGAGAAGAGGGGAGAATCCTGCAGCTGCATAATGGGAGAGAAAGAAACTCAGAAAGGATCCTCACTAACTTTTCAGGATGAGAAAACAGTTGGTGAGAGATTTGTTCTTTCAGATTTTCAAATTTTTTTTAATGTCACATTACAGTTAATTAGAATTAGCACATCTGGAGATGTTTTCCATCAGGATGACCAGGGAGAAGATTAGCCTGACAGATTTCTTCTTGATAAACCCATGCTTTCTGGCAATCAACCTGTTGTTTTCAAAGAGTTTATGGATCATCTTTTTTTCTCTGTTCATTTTAGCTGTCATCTGCTCTAGAATGTTTCCTGTAATTGACCAATCGTGTTGATTATATTTTCTCTATATTTTGTCAGTATATGATTGGCAAATTTTTGTCAAACTTTTTCAGTCACTTATGAAGATATTGGCAGTATTTGTACCCTATTTAACCATATTTGGAGACTGGATAATTATAGAAGAAAGATTCAATGTGGGATAAGAAACAAAGTTTTCTGTTTTTCAAGTTATTGGACGTTCCCATTCTAGTTTCATCCCTTTCTGGAGAAGAATGAATTTTGGAATATTTCCAGCATTGAATTGTACTTGGATCAAAATGGGGAGATAACAGCAGATCTGGGCATTGATATCTTCTTGGTTCTCTCCAAGGAGGATGCCTGGCAAGAGATTCTGGCGCATTTTGAGAGACAGAGACTGACTATCAACCAAGATGCTCTTTCACAGCTAAAGTTGCTCAATAAGGTAGGATAAACTTTGGTGTCTTTTCTCTGTTTCCCAAAGCCTGAGGTCCCATTTCAAGTGGGCAAAGTCTATAGTCTTCAGGGTGGTTGGCCTTCCATGCCAGTTGGTGTCATGCAATTTGTCAGAGTTTGAGGCAGAAATCAAATCCAGAAAGCACACATAGGTAACTAATTCAGCCAGATTCATTAACTTCTCTTTATATATAATCAAACACATGAAAATAAATATACAATACCAATGGCTGATTGTTCCAACATGGTAGAGAGTACAAGCAAAGACAGGCAGAGGAAAGAACAGTTTCAGTTTCAATTCAGCAGACAGACTGGACTAGTTTGCAGCTTTTGCACAGACTGAGAGCTGAACCATGCCTAGCCTACAAACTGTTTCAGTTTCCAAACAGTCCCCATTGGCTGACTCAGTTGCTATGCTTATTCATTGGCTGACCTTGTTACCATGTTTCTGCCAGTCATGAATTCTCTGACACGCCTCCCTTCATGACTGGGATAGACATAAATTCAATTAACTTAATATTTTCCCCATGGTGCACTCCACCCAATGGCTTGGTCATTTTGCCTGCCAAATTGTCCTCTGAAGAACAGTGAAGCAAGCTAATCAATTTACGGTTTTTCGAATAGAGTTTTTATTGTTTTTTAGTACAAATAACATATTTATGAACAAAGCATTGTACAGGTTTTCATCTTTTACTTCCTCTTTTATACATAATCCCTTCCCTCCAGACTTTATTAAGTAGAAAAATATTTTTTCCCCAACATGATATGCTAGAAACAAAAGAGAGGAACTAAATGAAGAATCTGCCAGGGTCACATCTCCTACACCTGTTTGGAAGGAGTCAGAGATTTCATATTCACCTCAATGAAGCCTAGAATCTACTTATCTAATGTCCATTTTTCTCTCTCTCACACACACACAATTTTCCATGGATGGAGAGTCCTAACACATTTTCTTTGCCATTCCTTGTTTCTCTGCTCAGTCCCTGCCTCAGTCCAAATGTGCGGAAAATTGTCATCCTGGATTTGTCAAGAGGGCTCGAGAAGGAGAGCCAGTTTGCTGCTATGACTGCGTTCCTTGTCCGGAGGGGACCTTCTCCACTCAGGAAGGTGGGTCACACTGAGGAAAATGGGAGGCTTTGTGGAACTGGATCAATCCAGAACATTTTGATAGAAAGGGCAAGTTAAAAGACAGATTGAAGTTCACCTGTTTTTTTTTAACCTGCACAATTTCTTATCTAAAAGTAAGTAAATCAAAAAGACTTTGAAGGAGGGGCTGGGAAGAGATAGGAGGAGGGGGTGGCAGACTGGGCAAGCTTTACTAACAGCAGAGGAAATTTCTCTTCTGCTTTTTAGTTTGGACTTGTGCTGCTAAATTCACCTTTCTAGGAAGATCTGAGTTCTTTGAAACTTGATTAATTGTTTTAGGTCCACCTTCTGAAAGGCCTTGCAATTCACTGTTTATTGGATCTTCCCCTTGAGGATCACTGAGAAGGTGTCACTGGTCCATAATATGGTGTGGTGGATAGTTATGAGGGGAACTCATTACACAAATAGTCTGCCAGTCATGTAGATCAATAAATGAGAGTAGAGCTGGAAGGGACCTGGGAGGTCTTCTAATCCTACCCCCTGCTCAATCAGGAAACCCTATACAATTTGAGACAAGTGACTGTCCAGACTCTTCTTAAAAACCTCCAAAGTTGAAGAACCAAAAACCCCTGGAGGCCAGTTGTTCCACTGATTAATTGTTCTCACTCATAGGAAGTTTCTCCTTAGTTCTAGGTTGCTTCCAGATGTTACAAGATACTGTAGGTATCCTCCAAGTCCAGTATATTAACTGCCATGTGGCAGGACCCAGGATGTTTGCCTTAAAAGATTATATGATTCAATATTAACCTCTAATAATGTAGCTTCCTATGAATTACATTACACATTACACTTGAAGAAATTAACATCCTAGGACTTCCCTCAATTTCATATACTAGCTACACTTTTAAAAAATATATATCCTTCTTATGCTCTTTTTAATGAAATCATTAAGAAATACTTCTTGGAAAATGCCCTTGGTATCAGTTGTTATCCAAAGAAGGTATTTCTTGTAAGATGAAAGGACAGAATGTTAAAGAAATATTGTTTTGGGGTTTTTCAGATACAGAAAAATGCACCAAATGTCCAGATGAAAGATATCCAAATGAAAACAGAATCCACTGTATCCCCAAACTTATAACCTACCTGTCTTATGAAGAACTTCTGGGCATCATCCTGGTCTCTTTTGCTCTATTCTTCTTCCTAATCACAGGGCTTGTTTTAATCATTTTCATTAAATACAGAGAAACTCCCATTGTCAAAGCCAACAACCGGGACCTCTCCTACATCCTCCTGGTCTCCCTCCTGCTTTGCTTCTTGTCTCCTCTTCTCTTCATTGGTCAACCAAGGAAAGCCACCTGCCTTCTACAACAAATGGTTTTCAGCTTCGTCTTCTCAGTTGCCATTTCTTCTCTCTTGGCCAAAACCATCACGGTGGTGCTGGCTTTCCTGGCCACAAAACCAGGAAATCGAGTGAAGAGATGGTTGGGGAAGAGCTTGGCCAACTCCATCATCCTTTCTTGCTTTGCTGTCCAAATTATCATCTGCTCCATCTGGCTGGGAGCTTCTCCCCCCTTCCCTGACTCTGACCTCCACTCCCAGCCTGGAGAGATCATCCTGCAATGCAACGAAGGGACCGTTGTCATGTTCTACGTCACCCTCAGCTACATGGGCTTCCTGGCTGCCATCTGCTTCACGGTGGCTTTCCTGGCCAGGAATCTGCCTGGGGCCTTCAATGAAGCCAAGCTGATCACCTTCAGCATGCTGGTCTTCTGCAGCGTCTGGGTGACTTTTGTGCCCACCTACCTGAGCACCAAAGGGAAATACATGGTGGCTGTGCAGGTCTTCTCCATCCTGGCCTCCAGTGCTGGTCTGCTGGTCTGCATCTTCATCCCCAAGTGCTACATTATCCTTCTGAGGCCAGACCTGAACACAAAGGAGCATCTCACAGCCAGAACAAATGTAAAAACATAATACCATTATGACATTGGAATTATTAATTGTTTTTATTTGAAAGGAGATATTAATTCTTTCTACAGTATGCCGGAGTCAAAGAAATCTATGTGTTTCAAAATGGGAAATTGCTGAATGACTGGAATTCCTGTAGTTTCCTTCCCTTTCAATAAATCTTGTTAAAGATAACTCTTTGAAAGTTATTCAGAGTAATTTGCTGTTCAGCAACAGCTACTGAGTGTGACATCTTATAAAAATAATTTGGGCACTAGTCACTATGGCTGAAAGTGTGTGTGTGTGAGAGAGTGTGTAGGAAAAAAGGTCAAGAGGAAACTGTGGGAACCAAGCACCAGCCTGGTTGCCTGATCCTCTCCCTGAGAATGCCAGAATGATGTGAAATGCCATGTTTCACTGGCTCTTAGCTGGGGAGAGAAATCTTCATCCCTTTTATATAGTTCTTTCTTGATTTCCTGATAAAACCTCCTTTGCCGAAAGTGGTCAGAAGAACAGCTGTCTGGGATTTCAGTTTGGAATTGTTTTTATTTTGGTATGTACTTCACAGCAAAAGAATATTAAATAAATAAAATGTGTAAAGAAATTTCCACTGTATTTTTTCTTTCTTTCATCAGCCAGAGAAACAAAATAGCGGTTTTCACACCCTTTGATTTTCCACTCTACAATTTCTACCTAAAGCATTTTCTCTGGTTCTCTTCCAAGCTTGTATTGTCTGTGAAGGGCTGGAGAAGATGCCCAGAGAAAGGGGACCTTGAGACTCTCCCCAGGAGGAGGTTGAAGGGATCCTGTCTAAAGGTAGCCGCATCATTGACCAGGTCACAAACCTTCAATGCTGCATAATGCCCTCCTGAGGAAACCTGCCCATCTCCCCAAGCAAGGCAGGGACAGCCTTCACAAACCTTCAATGCTGCATAATGCCCTCCTGAGGAAACCTGCCCATCTCCCCAAGCAAGGCAGGGACAGCCTGTGCTCTGTGGCTCTTCTCCAAAGGACGCTGGGGGGTTGCGCTTGGGGGCAATTACTTGAAGGGTGGCGGAAACGGTGAGTGGGTAGTGTGGGATGTTCTGGCTAACCCGGGGGTGTGGGAGCAGTGCAGGTGATGGGCGGGCAGGATGGCTTTATGTTTGGCCGAGGGGGGAGGGGAGAAGGGATGCTGCAGAAGATGCTTGTGGAGGGGCAAGAGGGGTGAGGGAGGGAGATTTGCTAAGGGTAGCGGGGTGTGTGTGTGTCTATGTGTGTCTGGGATTGTGTGTGGGAGGTTGGTTGTGGGAGGTTGTTTTTGTTGTTGCCTGTTTTGTGGGTGAATGAGAGCATTTGAGGAGGGGGCTTAAATCCAGGGAGGGAATGGGAGGGAAAGTGAGAGCAGTGGGTGAAGATCGGGCAAAGTGTGTGAGAAAGGCTGCGGAGGAGTTGCAGGAGAAGCGAGTTAAAGAGGCCAAAAGAACCACCATTCTCCTGGAGCGTCTTCGGTGCTCAGCAGGGATGCGGAGGGCAGGGGAGTCTTTTCCTCCCTCTTTCTCCCCGTGAAGAAAGGTGGGGCTCTCCCCATTCCCCCCCTTCTCAGAACCCCGGCCCCTCCCTTCACTTTGCTGTGCCCGACAGTCCCATAACTCCCACAGCTCCGAAGCCTCTTGGCATCCCCTGCTAGCCTAGCCAGAGCGCTGCGTCGCTCTTCCCACAGGGGGCGCTCCGACCATACTGTTCGCGGACGCAGCCAGGCGGAGCTTGTAATGATGTGTATGTTTTATGTTATATCTTAAGTTCAATTGTTATGCCCAGTTCTTTATGCATGTTAGGAAACAGTTAACGTTTCTAGTCATGTGATCTGGGGGCAGGAAGTAACTGCTGCTGAGTAAAGACAAGCCTCTGGTTCAAGCTCCTTGCTGTCTGCCTTTATTTGTATTAACTCATCACATGGTACCAGGAGTGGGATGAGAAGAGGCATGGCAACAAACAGCAACACAAAGAACACTCCTTCCCTGGATTTGGAATCAGGGAACATATCTGAAAACTGGTTAAGGTGGAGGGAGCTGATAGAGCTTGTGTTTGCAGGACCTGATACAGACAAATGGACTAATCAGTAGAAAGCAGCACACTTTCTAATATGTGTGGGACAGAAAGGATGTGATGTGTGCAGAGCCTGGCAAGCAAGTGGGGAGATCACTGCAGAGAACAAAAAGAAAACAGAGGTACTGTTTGCAAAGTTTGAAGCATACTGCAACCCGAGAAAAAACTCCACAGTGCAGAGAAAACTGTTTTATGAGAGAAACCAGTGTGGAGGTGAATCTGTGGATGATTGGGTGACCCAGCTGCGCTTGCTTGCCAAAGACTGTGCTTTTTATGATGCTGGAGATATGATTAAAGACCGTATTTTGATGGGCAGTAAGTCTAAGGAAGTCCAGGAAAAACTGCTGCAGGAAGAAGACTTAAATCTTGAGAAAGCCGTAAGGATTGCCAGAGCATATGAAATATCAAGAAAAGACATGCAGATACTGGAAGGAACACAGCACCAGATCATTGCTATAGAAACTCAAAGCAGTAGATATGGTCAAGAAAGGGCATACAAAGGAACAAAAGGCATCTATGGCACTGGAACAAGTAACAGAGAAGCAGCTTGTGGATATTGTGGAAATATGCACCATAAAAACAGTGTCTGTTCTGCAAGAGGGCAAACATGCAACAAATGCAGGAAAAGAGGACACTTTGCCAGGGTGTGTAAACTGTCTTTGCAAACCGAAAGGCCACAAACATGGGCTGTATATGCTATAGAGGACAATGATGACAATGCAGGGTCAAACTCGGACTGCTCCTCAATATATCTTGCAGCGATACAGAAAGCACATCAGTCTGCAGATGAAGCCAATGTAACATTACAGATAGGGGCCAACAAAACTCCAATCACATTCAAAATAGATATTGGAGCACAAGTAAATTGTGTGCCAAGCCACATATATCTGGAACACCTCAGGAATGAATCCCCTTTAGAGACTCTGAACCTACCGAATTTAATGGGATATGGTGGTGAAAAGCTGAAAGTAATGGGTCCCTGTCATGTACAATGTGCCTACATGGGATTGGAAAGGGCTTTACAATTGTTTGTGATAGAAACGCAAGCCCCAGCTGTGCTAGGTCTCAAATCAAGTAAAGAGATTGGACTTGTGAAGATAATAATGACTGTGGATGGTGGGCACAGAGGTCTGACAGAAGCTGATATTAAACATGAGTACTGTGGTCTATTCAAGGGCCTGGGGTGTCTCCCAGGCACAAGCCACATACGTATAAAAGAGGGTGCACAGCTTGTCATCCATGCGCCAAGGAAAATACCTCTAACTCTTGTGGATAAAGTCAGACAGGAACTCACTAGGATGGAGAAGTTGGGAGTAGTAAAGAGGGTCACTGAACCATCGGAATGGGTCAGTTCTATGGTTGTGGTGGAGAATAACACAGGTGCAATTCGCATATGCATCGACCCATGTGATTTGAACACAGTAATAATGAGAGAACACTACAAACTCCCCACCATAGAGGACATAGCACACAAGCTAGTAGGAGCAACAGTGTTCAGTGTATTAGATGCCCAGTCTGGTTACTGGCAATTGCGTCTTGACGAAGCTAGCAGTTACCTCACTACTTTCAACTCCTCTGCGGGTCGATGGGGCTTCACAAGGGTGCCTTTCGGCATAGCATCGGCACAGGAGATATTTCAAAAGAAATCACATGAACTAATTGCTGGTCTACAGGGTGTTGAAGCAATAGTTGATGATTTGTTGGTCTATGGAAAAGATCAAGTAGAGCATGACAGAAACCTTACTTCTTTGCTCAATCGATGTCGTGAAAGAAATCTTAAACTCAATCCAAATAAAATGCAAATTGGGGTAGGAGAAGTGACATATTTTGGACACCTACTAACCAAAGAGGGTTTGAAGCCTGATCCAAAGAAGATCACAGCAGTTCTTAACATGAAGGCCCCAGCCTCCAGAAAGGAACTGGAGACATCATTGGGCCTTTTCAACTATCTATCGAAATTCTCTAAGGGCCTCGCATCAAACAGACAGCACCGGTACGTGCATTGCTGCAGAAGGATGCCATTTGGTGTTCGGATGCAAACATGGAAAGGACTTTTGACAAAGTGAAGAAACTGATCACCAAATATCCCGGGCCAGTACTGAGATACTTTGACGTAAATGCTGACACTGTGCTTCAAGTGGATGCATCCCAGTTTGGGTTAGGTGCTGTACTGACTCAACAAGGACGTCCCGTGGCTTATGCCTCACGTGCACTGACCACGACACAAGCCAATTATGCTCAAATTGAGAAAGAGATGTTGGCCATTGTGAATGGATGTGAGAAGTTTCACCAGTACATATATGGCTGTCCAGTAGTTGTAGAAACCGACCACAAGCCGTTGGAGTACATACTACAAAAACCGCTAGCTTCTACACCTCCATGCTTGCAGCGAATGATTATGAAATTACAGCAGTATGACAGTGAAGTATAAGCCTGGGAAGGAAATTCCAATGGCAGATTGCCTGTCAAGAGTGTTTCCAGAAGGACATGAAGCCAGGGATGAACCTGAGTTGGAAGAGCAGGTACATACAATACTAGTCAACATGCCAATATCAGATGTACGGCTGGAGAAAATAAGACAAGACACCAAACAGGATAAAGTACTAGAGAAATTAACGTGCATCATGTGCAATGGCTGGCCAGAAAAACGCAAGAAGCTGTGTCCTGAGTTGCAGGAATTCTGGCCTGTGAAAGATGAACTATCCATTTATGAAGATATCATACTAATGGGTGACCGTATTCTTATACCTAAGTCCCAGCAGGCAGAAGTAATGGAACAAATTCATCAGGGACATTTGGGCATCACTCTGTGTAAGCGCAGAGCACGGGAGGTGGTCTACTGGCCTCATTTGGACACTGACATTGAAACACTTGTAAAGAAGTGTGACACCTGCCACACATTTCAAAAAACAATGCGAAAGAACCTCTTACACCGTGGAATGCTCCTTCACGGGCATGGCAGAGATTGGCTATGGACATTTTTCATTTTGGAGACATACACTATCTGATAATAGTAGACTACTACAGCAAATACTTTGAACTAGTGCAACTGGGAAGTTTAAAAGCGGCAACAGTCATATGGGCCTTCAAGACAATACTTTCACGACATGGAGTGTGTGAAGAACTGGTGTCTGATAATGGGCCACAATTCTCATGTGCCGAATTCCAGTGCTTCCTGTGTGAATGGGGAATTAAGCATAAACCCACAAGCCCTTATCACCCACAGGCCAATGGTCTAGCAGAGAAGTATGTTGGCATAGCCAAATCCATCATACAGAAAGCACAAACGTCAGAGCAGGATGTGTATTTGGGCCTACTAAACTATCGTGCAACACCCATTGAGGGATTATGCTCACCAGCTCAGCTGTTAATGGGAAGAACACTGAGAACTACAGTGCCTACTGCTCCACATAAATTGCAGCCTCGTTCCATTGCACATGAGCGGGTAATAGCTCAGAGGGACATAAACATGAGAAAGCAAAAACTGTATTTTGATAAATCTACCAAGCCTCTTCATCCACTGTGTGCCGGGCAAGCTGTAAGACATAGAGTCACTGGGAAAACATGGGAACCTGCTCGAATTGTCAAAGAGGGCAATTCACCAAAATCATATGTAGTTGAAACCAAGTGTGGACAGCAATTGAGAAAAAACAGGTGTCATCTGCGTCCAGACACGGCTGCCGACGCTGCGTCGGAAGAAGAAAACAACAAGGAAAGTGAAGCACAGCCACATGATGGCACAAAACTTCTGAACACGGATATACAGCCTACCGAAAACGCCAAGAACAATGTAAGCATATCAGCATGTGACAATGCTGGGACCGACTCACAACTTGATAGTAACTTTACTGATGATCAAACAGCGGTAACATTCTCTCGCTATGGTCGAGCCATTAAACCCAAAATACGGAAAGATTTTGTAACTTATTAGATGTTTTATACTTAAGAGGGGAGATGTAATGATGTGTAAGTTTTATGTTATATTTTAAGTGCAATTGCTGTGCTTAGCTCTTTAAGAAGGCTAGGAAACAGTTAACCTTTTTAATGATGTCATCCAGGGCAGAAGTTAGTTTACAGATGGCTGCCACTGAATAAAGACAAGCTTTGGTCAAGCTCCTTGCTGTTTGCCTTTGTTTTATGCCAAGGTCATCACAGTGGGGATCGGGCAAAATCCGACCTGGGTTCCTACTCTGAGCCCCCAATCTGTCTTGAGGTGAAAATGGGAAGAAACAGATCTCAAATTAAATGAAAACAGAGGTTTTCAAAGTCTATGGGAAACTGCATTAGCAATAATAGCCTGCCATCTCTTGTCTCCACCTGCCATTTTGCGTATGGCAGGTGGAGACAAGAAATCGCAAAAGTTAATATGAATAAAAATGATCAGGGTGGAGATCGGGCAAAATCCGACATGTGTTCCTACTCTGAGTCCCCAATCTCTCTTGAGGTGAAAATGGGGTGAAATAGTCCTCAAATTAAATGAAAAATCAATTTGTAAAGTCTATGGGAAATTGCATTAGCAATAGTAGCCTGCCATCTCTTGGCCATTTTGCATATGACAGACACAACCTATAATTCCAAAAATTAATAAAAATAAAATAAGGGTGCAAATCGGGCGAAATCCGATGTAGGATCTTATTGTGAGTCCCCCATCTCTCTAGAGGTGAAAACGGGGTGAAATAGACCTCAAATTAAATGAAAAAGTGAATGAGAATTTAGTCCTGTATAGCTGATGCTCTACTTCCCTCCTCTACATCTAGGAGACAAATGTGTCTGTCCCAGTTCTTGTCAAGATAGTTAAAGTCCCCCATTACTATTAGAGTGTGCTTTCTGCTGCATATCTTAGTTAAACGATTAGCAAAATGGTCATTTATATCCTGTCAACCATCCAAGTAGCAAGTAGCATATGCCAGGGGAGGGGGGCGACCTCCTGGGACATAATTTTACCAAAAGTATAATTTTACTTAGATTCATATGGGTACAGACCAGTGGTGGGTTCCTACTGGTTCAGACTGGTTTGGCCGAAGACGTAGTGGAACCGAAGACGTAGTGGAACCAGCAGCGACTCAAGCCTGCCACGCACTCGAACTGGTTCTCCTGGTGATGCCATAGGCTCCACCATCTTGTCTTTCACTTTTGCACATGCGCAGAAGCATTTTTCCTGCATTGCGCATGCCTGTGCAGCATGCATAAAGCGTACGCGCGATAGGCGTGCACGAGGCATGCACGAGCGAACTGGCAGTAGAGCCTGCCGGAACCCACCCCTGGTACAGATGAAGTGAAGCCAATTCTGAAGGTGGCCACAGGCAGCTGCGTAGGTGAAGTTCTCCTTTTCCCGCTGTCCATTGTTTGCCAATCCAACACAATCTTTGTGTTTTGGAAAACAGCCCGTGCCGTTTAAAGAGGACCCGTAACAGAGCCTTGAAGTGAATGAACTTCCACAGGGTGTGGCTGGCTCTCTTTAGTCCTTCCCCCCTGGGCTTCCACCCCCTCCCTTCCGATTCTGTTGTCAAGCTGCGAGGAAAATTGCAGGCAGGGATAGAACCCAAATCAGTGCTGAAGTTTCCTCTGTTTGGACAGGGGGGTCTGTAGAAGACACCTATGGCAATGTCATTCCTTTCCCCTTTTATGTTAACCCAAAGGGATTCAAGGAAGCCTTCATCCCTTTTTTCCTGCATTTCTAATGAAGTGTAGCTAGTTCTTCTATAAAACGCAAATCTGCCACTTCTTTGATTAGATACGTTTCTTTTGAATAATTTCAACCCTCCAGCTAGATGTTGCATGTTCTACATCTGTACAGGACACGGTGGCTCAGTGGCTAAGATGCTGAGCTTGTCGATCAGAAAGTTCGGCAGTTCGGCGGTTCAAATCCCTAGCGCCACATAACAGAGTGAGCTCCCGTGACTTGTCCCAGCTTCTGCCCACCTAGCAGTTTGAAAGCAAGTAAAACATGCAGTAGAAAAATAGGAGCCACCTTTTGTGGGAAGGGAACAGAGTCCTATGCGCCTTCGGCATTGAGTCATGCCGGCCACATGACCATGGAGACGTCTTCGGACAGCACTGGCTCTTTGGCTTTGAAACGGAGATGAGCACCGCCCCCTAGAGTCAGGAATGTCACTCTTGGGAATATGTGAAATGGAAAAGCACATTATTTACCTACATTTCCATAGTATTTGGAGTTTTCTTCCACAGTTGAAAAAAAGCCCAAAAGATCATACATTTGACGGCAGTTTCTTTGTCGAGCGCCAGTTTCACAAGCATTATTTCCACTGTTCTCTTTCCAAAAACGCCTTTTCACAGGAATTCACAGTCATATAAAGAAAAGAGGTTTTGCAGGGACCAAGACTTTGCTTCTTGCTTTCTAAGGAAGCCTCGGTCAGAACCAGTTGCTCCTGTCCTGCGAAATAGGATTTTCTATGAGATCCGCTATCTTCTCTCCATCCCCGTATTGGTTACTTTGCAACTGGCTCTTCCCCCAACACATTGGGCTAGCATGAGCCTGGAGTCCAGGAGACGTGGGTGGAGAAAACCTGGGGAATGAGTCACACTACATCTTGACCAGAATGGACTGCCTGTGGCTGCACCATGTAAATAGTGGCAAGCAGGAGATTGGGAGTATCGTAAACTCCCTCAACCCTTCCAACATGACAACATCTAGGAGAAGAAGCGACTCACTCCAGAATTCCCAGTTTTTTCTTCCCCTAGAAATGGAGAAGGTTCAATGACCACAACCACCCCTGCGGTCTATGAATACCCTTTCTGAGAGAAGCAATAAACAGTTGTACTTTCTCAAACTTTGGCCTACCTTTGCACACTTGAACGACAGTCCAACAAGTTATTTGTTTCCAACTATAGACCAATAATGGGCCTATATCTACATGGAGGACGTAAGCAGTGGGGCACCATGAGGTTCCATCTTAGGCTCTTCAATGTCTTCATAAACGACTTAGATGAGGGAATACAAGGGGAACTTACCAAATGTGCAGATGATACTAAGCTGGCAAGAATAGCCAACACCCTAGAAGATAGGCTCAAGATCCAGATGGGTCTTGACAGACTTGAACACGGGATCCTATCTAACAAAATGAAATTCAATGTAGAGAAAAGTAAAGTAACAAAAACCAAAGCTACACATATAAACTGGGTGAAACCAGGCTTCATAGCAGTGACTGTGAGGGGAATCTTGGAATCTTGGTGGGCAACCAGTTAAATATGAGCCAGTAGTGTGCAGCATCGGCAGCTCTACACATGCACACACTGGGAACAGGCTCCCGTTGTTCTTCTGCCTTGCTGATGTCAGTCTCCGGAGGCTCCGGAGGCAGCAAATAACTACCAGATGGCCTTGGCCCCCTCTCTGCCTCTGATAAAAAAGCCCTCGTCCAAGCCTTCCCCAGACTCCAGGACTGGCCCATGTTCCTCCCCAACCTCCTCACTGTCCGAATCTGCTGCCAGCTCTGCTGACCGCTGGTGGACCTCAACACTTAGCGAGTAATAAGAACCAACCAGGATGGCTTCCAAACCAGGATCAGTGTCTTTGGGGTTGTATGTCAGTCCAATTAAGCATGGAATATTTCACTTCTGATGGCCCTAAGAAATCATGGTTTGTGCATTACACAAAATCAGTCAATAACCAATGATCTCCTCAAGTCCGTTTCTTGTTCTCAGAATGGAGGTACCATCTTCAGACCATTCTGGAGGGTCCATGGGGGACCCCCATCTTCCTCAGAGTCATAGAGGCTCCCCTCCAGGGTGAGGCTGTCCACCTTTTCCTCCCAGGCAATGCTCGATCCCCCTTGGAAGACCCAGCCCTGCATGGCTTCTCCCCCACAGGAGCCTCTCCTGGAAAGTCACGGAGCCCAAGCAAGGCTGGAGAAACCGCAGGGGCTGCGTCCCCCCAACACTCAACCCTGGACCCATAAACCAGGATAGTCTATTCCCAGGATTGCCCCAGATCCCCTCCTCCTTCCTGGCCTTCCTGGGCCTTCTCTGTGGGTCTGGGCTTTGCTTTCCCCCGGATGCCCCATGTATGGAAAGAGGTGGCAGTGCAACATGAGATATGATCTCAACCCTTCCCAGGACTCAGAAGATGGAACCTGGAAGGGGATTTTGCAGATCTGCTTCCCTTCCCCAATATGAGGCTCCCCAGCTTCCTCCTCCCAAGAGGGGCTCCCCATTCAGCTGGGCAGAGTCCTGTCTGGCATCCCTGCAAGAGCCCCCTTGCCTGGCCTCTGCATGGGAAAGGGTGGCAGGGGAACATGGGATTTGGGCTTCTGCATTCCTGGGTCTCTGAAGATGGAAGTTGGATTTTGCAGATCAGCCTTTTCATCTGCAACACAAGGATCCTGAGCTCCCCTTTTCCCATTCCTCCCTCCCTCCCTCCCTCCCTCCCTCCCTCCCTCCCTCCCTCCCTCCTTCTTTCCTTCTTTCCTAGCCTTCGCAGCCTTGATTTCTCCATCTCTATTCACTTGGTTTTTTTTCTAAAAACTGCCCCTGATTTTTTTTTAACTCTGCAAACTTCTGGTAACTAATTTTTCACTAAAGTTCATTTTGTTTTTAGAAACTGACTGCACTATTTCATCAGCCCTTTTGTGTGATGCCCTTGAGCATAGCTTTCAAAATAAAGTAAACTTTGGTTTCAACTCAGCCGGCAGCTATTTTTCAGATCTGTGACTTGCTCTGGCATTATCTGGCCTCTGGGATTTTTCTCTTTAACCACAATGCCAACAAAAGTCACATTTCTTTTTATTTTCAGCCACAAGTTCTGTGTATTCCATCTGGGGCCAGTTTCTACCTTGGAGAACCCAAAACTCTCAATTCTAGATGATGAATTTAATTCCAACTCTTCCTCTATTATTATGAATCACATGGGGATTATTTTAATTTCATTTCCCTCCAGAGAATTTCCCAACAACCTTTGAGTCCAAGAACGAGTTGAATTATCCAGGGATCTGTCCTGAGAGGGAGAATTGTGATAAAAGTTTCAGCTTTGCTCTTTGGCCGAATCCTCCAGGGGAGACTTTGGTCAGAGAAATATGGAGTTTGGGGACAGGCAGGGTCTGTGCTCTTGAATGTACGTCTCTCTCCTTTCCAGGTGAAGCTGAGTGTTTCTCTGTGTTTCAATCAGGAAAGTCACTGGATCATATTCCACCTTGTGAGAGCCCTTTGAATTCTTCTAATTCTTCTTTAGAAAAAGGAAGGGGATTGATTGATTCACCCCATGAATTATGGACCTCCTGCTTCTGCTTCTGATGCTGCTTTTGTCTCATACAGTCTCTGGGAAGCTGAGAATGAAATGCCTGCTGAGTTTGGGGCATCAGGATGGAAACAATCTACGGAGCTTTTATAAGCCAGGAGACCATCTCATTAATATAGTCATCAGTGGAGAGAAAAAAATGCATGTAAAATTGCTTTTCAACGTGGCTCCTTCTGTTCAGCTTGTTTTCAATGATTCGTAAGTCATTCAAGGTGATGGAGTTGCACTCCCTCCATTCTAATACTCTCCTTTTCTGTTTTTTTATTTTTCTTTTATTCCTATATTGCGGAAATATGTCTAACTTCCTGAATGATTTTGATTTCCATGTCTTCTCTCTTTTGTCTGATTTTGTGAAAGAGACTCAAATCCAAAAATGGGTCTGAAAAAAAGCTGAAAGGACTGCAGATTATTTTCCTCTCTCAGTTCAATCCTTAATTTATCACTTGAATAATCAATTTTATTTAAAGTAGTGGTTGAATCAGTTGTAGTTGTCGTACCTCAGCCCATTTCCATATTTGTGTAACTGATCATTGGTTTTGAATCAATGTTGGCTTAAGACTCAGTAGGCTTCTGGAGGATTATATATTAAAAGAAGTATTTGTTGTTGCTGCTGATTATAATGACATTTTTTTACAATAGGAATTTTTATGGTTTTTTACATGGCTTACCATTCGTTTTCAACATTCAAGTCGTCAACAAGAATTCCCAGCTCCTGCACAATCTCACACTTGGCTACAACCTCCATGCCAACTATATGAGCACTTTCCGCACTTCAGATGCCTTGCTGGACATTCTCTCCACTGGAGAAGCCAATGTCCCCAACTACGGATGTGGAAGGAAGGACAACCTTCTGGCACTTATTGATGCAGCTAACAGGGAGATCTCCATCCAGATGTCAACATTAGGAGGCACCTACAAAGTCCCACAGGTTAGTGTGTTTTTCTCTCTCTGGTAAAGTGAGGGGTGGGTGAGCAATAGATGCAATCATGTCTTCTCCATGGAATTCAAGAGCTACTTTTCTCCATATTAGAAAAAATGTCAATATTTCACCCCATTATGTCCATGTTGAGATTTATCATAAAAGACCTGAAGTGCAAATAATACATTCCCTGGAGAAGACATTCTACCAACTATTTAACTGACCAAAAAATATCCCTGGTTGTTGAGGCCTCTATTGGCTCCTTTATTTTCACATATAAATAATGCCTTTCCTATCCAGTTGATTGTAGTTGGCAATAGTAGCATTTTATCTATCTAAAATGTGGAATAAAAAGGACTCTAGTATTTATAGTCCAAATAGACTAGCGGACATTGTGGATAAAATTTATGCTATGATTCTCTTAGTTAAACTTCAGAAAATTACATTCCTTGCAGAAGAACCAGAAGGTTTTAGGTACAGTTAAAAGGCATACATATTTTATATGAAATAATGCATGTTTATAATCTAATATTGGCCACAAATTTGTCTTGAAATATCTAATCTATATAATTGAGGTAAAACAAGGTTTGCGGGATTTCTAGATGTTAGTGCAGCATTTGATTCAATAAACAGAGAAATGTGATGGAGACAATGGATTGCCCTCAAAATGGAGCTCAGACTGTTGCCCTGATCCAAGCCCTTGTTTGAGAGGGAGGTTTGGGCTCAATGGAGCCATGAGGAGAAGGATCTATGCTTACCAAGGGGGGGGGGGGGAGATGCATATTTGAACCCTTGTTATTCAGTATAGATATGAATGACTTACCAGGACTTATGAAGGATCCAAAAACAGATCATAAATAAATGTTATTTCATTTTTTGACAAAAATTACTAAATTAGTGGACCAGCGAAATGCAGTGCACATAGTATACAGTACTTGGATTTTAGAAAGGCTTTGACAAAGTAAACCACCATCTACTTCTTGGTAAGCTAAAAATAGGTGGGATAGACAGCATCACCCCCAGATGGACTCAGCCTGTGGTCCTCAATGGAACTACATTTGCATGGAGGGAAACTAGCAGTGGGGGACCCCAAGGTTCTATTTTAGGCCCAGTACTCTTCAACATCTTCACCAATGATTTGGATGAGGGATAGATGGGGAACTCATCAAATTTACAAATGATACTAAACTGGCAGGAATAGCCAACACCCCAGAAGATAGGCTCAAGATCCAGGTGGATCTAGATAGACTTGAACCCTGGGCCTGTCTAACAAAAGAAAATTCAAGTAGAGAAAAGTAAAGCCTCACATTTAGGCTAGAAAAACCAAATGTACACTTACAGATTAGGTGAAACCTGGCTCAATAGCAGTAACTGTGAGAGGGATCTTGGAGTCCTAGTGGACAATCACTTAAATATGATCCAGCAATGTGTGGCAGCAGCCAAAAAGCCAATTCAATCCTAGGTTGCATTAACACAGGGATAAAATCAAAATCATATGAAGTATTGGTACCGCTTTATAATGCCTTGGCAAGACAGCACTTGGAATAGCGCATCCAGTTTTGGTCACCATATTATAAAAAAGATGTAGAGGCTCTGGAAAGAGTGCAGAAAAGAGGAACTGTTGAAGGGCCTGGAGACTAAAAGGTATGAGGAACAGTTGCAGGAATTCAGTATGTCTAGGGGAAATGACCTTCCATGCAAGGTCATCTCTTTTCATCAAGATGTGTTGGTTGTTTTGGAACCAGGGGTCTGCTAGCAGTTCAGTTTTGAGCCTCATGGTTAGGTCGCTTGCAAGTTGGTCTTGCCAGTCATGGCATTGCCACCTGGCGGTTATTTGGGCAACTATTTGAGTAGAGGGAATGATGGCGTCCACTACATGCTCCTGTTCGCATTTGTACTGAGGCATGCGGGAGAGGGCGCCAGCTAGAAAGTTCCTCCTGCCTGGAATGTGCTTTAAGACAAAATCAAAATAGTTGAAGTATTGAGTCCATTGGTCTTGTTTGGGTGATAGTTTCTGTGGGGTCCTAAGCGCCTCCAGTTTTTTGTGGTCAGTCCAGACTTCGAACGGTTTCTGGCTCCCTTCCAACTGGTGTCTCCAGGTTAGCAGTGCCCATCTCACTGCGAAAGCCTCCTTTTCCCATGCAGCCCATCGTCTCTCTGTATCTGTGAGCTTGCGGGAGGTATAGGCGCAGGGTTGTAAGTTTCCTTGGTTGTTTCTTTGGAGTAGCACCGCTCTCACTGCCCTATCACTGGTGTCTGCCTGGATCACAAAAGGTTGCTCGGGGTCAGGATGCTTCAGCACTGGCTCCTTTGTAAACATTTCATTTAGTGTCTCGAATGCCTCTTGGCAAATTAGGTCCCATGGTAGGGGTTGTCCTGGATGAGGTTTCATTCCTGGGCTCCCTGTTTTCAAGAGGTCTGTCAGGGTTTTGGCAATCTTCGAAAAGGAGGGGATGAATTGCCTGTAGAAGTTTGTGAACCCTAAGAAGGTTTGTAGCTGTCTGCGGGTGCAAGGGGGATGTCAGCTTAGGACGGCTTGCACTTTTGCTGGGTCCATCTCTATTCCCTCATTTGACACTCGGTAACCCAGGTAGTCTAACTGTGCACAGTGGAATTCACGTTTTGATACCTTGACGTACAGGTTGGCTGCCAGAAGTTTCTCCAGTACTTGGCGGACCAGGGGTACATGGTCATCCATGGTCTCCGTGTAGATAAGGATATCATCTAGGTAGACGAGGACCCCCTTGTAGAGGTGCTCGTGCAGCACCTCATTTATTAACTGCATGAATACCGCTGGGGGCCCCTGTAGCCCGAAAGGCATCACTTTGAATTGAAAGCACCCTAGGGGGCAGTTGAACACTGTTTTCCACTAATCTTCCTCTCTGATACATATTTGGTAGTATGCTTCTCTGAGGTCTAGTTTGGTGAAGACTTTTCCCTTGGCGAGATGAGACAACATGTCCTTCATGAGGGGGATGGGGTATAGTTGTGTATGCACACCCCATTTATCCCTCGAAAGTCCACACACAATCTCATGATTCTATATTTTTTTTCTTTGAAGAGGACTGGTACCGCAACCCGTGGCTTAGCTGGCTCAATGAACCCCCTTGCTAGGTTTTTGTCTATGTATTTGCGCATCTCTTGCATTTCCCAGGGCATCATGGCATACAGTTTGGGCTTGGGTAGCTTTGCCCCGGGGATGATTTCGATGGCACAGTCTGTCTCCCGGTGGGGAGGCAGAACATCGCACTTGGCCTCGCTGAATACTTCTACAAGGTCCTGATATTCTTTTGGAATCAGTTTGGCCTCTGGGGTTTTGTCGGATGTGGTTGCCAGTTGTTCTTGTGGGCTTTCTTGGGGGATTTCCAGTGTGGGTGGTGTTTCTGCTTGCTGGTGTGGGTGGGGTTGGGGAGCCCTTGATTTGCTAAGTCTGCAGGTACCCCCTTGCCACCAGATAGTCGGTCCCCACTTGTCTAGCCAGGAAAGTCTCAGTATGACTGCATCTGTCATTTTGGGGGCTATTTAAATTGAATTACTTCCCAGTGACCCGCTAGTTCTAGCCTCACTGGTTCAATTAGGTGGGTGGCATAGGCTCCTCCCATTAGGGACCCGTCGACATGCTCGAACCGGATCAGGTGGGCCAGTCTTTTTGCTCTGATCCCCAGTTTCAGGACTGTGGTTAGGTTGATCAAGCACCTTGTGCAACCTGAGTCTATTAGGGCTTGAGAATCCCCCTGGTTTCCTGTTTTTGGGGCTGTGAGGGGTATTGGAAAAAGGAAAGGGTGAATTGATTCACTCACCATTGGGTCATTTTCTCCCTCGTTCGCTGTCATATGATTCAGGTGACTGGTTGTCATTGCCTGGGGTTCCATCACGTTTGCCTGAGGGGGAAGGGACCTTTGCAGCCTGGAGGGATTTCCCAGACGTGTTGGTGGTCTGTTTGGGCCCTTGTTTATTTATTTATTTATTTATTTGTTTGGACTTATTAGTCCCCCCTCTCCCCACAGGGGACTCGGGGCGACGTACACAAGCAACAATAGTAAATGCAACAATGGTATATGGAGGAGGTAAAAAACAAATAAATAAATCACAATACATAAAAAGTTTAAAAATTCTAAACAATTAAAATAACCATTAAAAACCCTTAAAAATAACCCAGGGGTGGAGAAAATGATGGATTTATGCCAGGCCTGCTAGTCGAAACAGGTGGGTCTTCAGTTTACTGCGGAAGGAGCGGAGATCTGTTGTTGTCCTAATGTCTGGGGGGAGGTCGTTCCAGAGGGTAGGGCCCGCCACAGAGAAGGACCTACTCCTGGGCACCGCCCTCTGACAATCTCTGGAGGACGGCACCCGGAGAAGACCCTCTCTGTGGGAGCGAATAGGCCGCAGGGATGTATGGGGCAGGACACGATCCCGCAAGTAACTAGGCCCTATGCCATGGAGCGCTTTAAAGATGGTAACTAACACCTTGAAGCGCACCCGGAAGGCCACAGGAAGCCAGTGCAGCTCGCGCAGGAGTGGTGTTACATGGGAGAACCTTGATCTCCCCATAATTACCCGCGCGGCTGCATTCTGGACCAACTGCAGTCTCCGAGTGCACCTCAAGGGGAGCCCCATGTAGAGAGCATTACAGTAGTCCAGGTGAGACGTCACCAGTGCGTGAGTGACTGTGCGCAGGGCCTCCCGGTCCAAGAAGGGTCGCAATTGGCGCATCAGGCGAACCTGATGGAACGCCCCCCTCGCCACAGCTGCCACATGATCTTCCATGGCCAGCCGGGCATCGAGGAGGACGCCCAAATTGTGTGCCCGTTCCACCGGGGTCAGTTGTTCAGCCCCGATGGCCAGCGATGGAATGTGCTGGTTGTACCGGGGAGCCGGAAGCCATAGCCACTCTGTCTTGGAGGGGTTGAGCCTGAGCCTGTTGTCACCCATCCAGACCCGCACGGCTTCCAGGCAACGGGACATCACTTCCACGGCCTCGTTGGGGTGGTTTGGGGTGGAAATGTACAGCTGAGTATCATCAGCGTACAGATGGTATCCCACCCCAAAACCACGGATGATCTCGCCCAGCGGTTTCATATATGTGTTGAATAGGAGAGGCGAGAGAATCGACCCCTGTGGGACCCCACAAGTTAGGGGCCTCGGGGTCGACCGCTGCTCCCCTGTCAACACACATTGCGTCCGGCCAGAGAGGTAGGAGCGGAACCACCGTAATACGGTGCCTCCAATCCCCATCCCCTCCAGCCGGCGCAATAGGATACCATGGTCGATGGTATCGAACGCCGCTGAGAGATCTAATAGGACCAAGATGGATGAGCAACCCCATCCTTTGCCCTCCAGAGATCATCCACCAACGCGACCAAGGCCGTCTCCGTGCTGTGACCGGGCCGGAAGCCGGACTGGCGTGGGTCTAGATAATCATCTTCCTCCAGATGACGCGGGAACTGCTGCACCACCGCACTCTCCACAACCTTCGCTAAGAAAGGAAGGTTGGAGACAGGACGATAATTTGCTAGCTCCATTGGGTCAAGAGAAGGCTTCTTGAGCAGGGGCCTCACCACCGCCTCTTTCAAGGCGGCTGGTAATAGGCCCTCACCCAGCGAAGCATTCACCAGTCCCAGTAGCCAGCCTCGTGACATCTCCCAGGAGGCCAGTACCAACCAGGAGGGACACGGGTCCAATAAACATGAGGTGGCTCGCAGTCGCCCACGCAATCTGTCCAAATCTTCGGTGGCAACAGGGTCAAACTCCTCCCAGCGTGGAATCTCAAGACTAGCCTCAGACGCCCCACCCGGAGCACTGGAGTGGGTCCATCCCCTCCGGATCTGATCGATTTTGTCCTGCAGGTATTCTCCAAACTCCTCTGCCCTGCCCTGCAATGGGGGATCCCCCTGCCTCTGCGCCAGCAGGGAGCGGGTCACCCGAAACAGGGCGGCAGGGCGGTTATCTGCGGACGCTATGAGGGTGGCACAATATTGGCGTTTGGCCACCCTCATTGCCACAAGGTAGGTCCTTGAATAGGCTCTTACCTGTGTTCGATCAGTTTCGGAGCGGGAGGATCTCCACTTGTTCTCTAGGCGTCTCCTGTGGCGTTTCATCGCCCTCAGCTCCCAGTTAAACCAGGGAGCCCGGGTCGATCGTTGCCATCGGAGAGGCCGCAGAGGCGCAACCCGGTCCAAGGCCCCGGCGGCCGCACTATTCCACGCGGCCACCAGGTCCTCCGCCCGGGAGCAGGACAGGTCTGCAGGAGGTGGCCCAAGCTCCGCCTGGAACCTATATGGTTCCATCAGACGCCTGGGGCGGAACCATCTAGGACAGTCTGGTTCCGCCTCCCCGCGGCGGGGAATAGCGCCAGGGAAGTCCACTTGGAGAAGTGAGTGATCTGACCATGACAGGGACGTGATGACTAAATTCCCTCTTCCCAGATCACTCGTCCACTGGTCGGAGACAAACACAAGATCCAGTATGTGGCCTCTCTCGTGTGTGGGGTCCCGAACTATTTGAGTCAGATCCATGGCTGTCATGGAAGCCATGAATTCCCGAGCTGCCTCGGATGCCTCTCCCGTCGACGGCAGATTGAAATCCCCCATCACCAATAGCTTGGGGGTCTCAACCGCCACCTCCGCGATCAGCTCGAGGAGTCCGGGCAGGGCCGTTGATGTATGGCGGGGAGCCAGGTATACTATCAACAGACCCAGCTGTCTCCCTGGGCCCCATTTCACGCCTAGAGCCTCATAACCAGATGTCTGCGGCACAGTGAATTCTCTCGGGGTCAAATCTTCCCGGATGATTATCGCTACCCCACCGCCCCTACCTTGGGCCCGTGGCTGATGGAACACCCGGTAACCTGGAGGGCACATTTCCCCGAGGGGCAGCCCCCCCTCCGGGCCCAACCAGGTTTCCGTTATTCCTGCGAGGTCCGGCTCCCCCTCCGAGATCATGTCCCTGATGAGGGGGGCCTTATTAACCACGGACCTCGCATTACATAACCTCAGCCTAAGGCCCAGGCTCTGCCGATCCTGTCCACCTAGCCTGCGGGGGTTGGTACAGGCGACCGGGCGTGTCCAACAGCCCCGGTCTCCCAACCGACTATACGTTCTTCTGGTGTCCTCGCGCCCGCCCCTCCCCGCGACCGTCGCTATCGGAATCCCCCCCATAGGAATACTGTGTCCTCTCCCCTCCCCCACTCCGCTCCCCTCCACCCTGGACCCACCTGTTGACCTGGCTGTGTCCCCACCCCCAGGTTGAGTGACCCTCCCCCCTCCCTGGGACCCCTTAAAAATTTTATAAAACATTTTACAAGAAAATCCCTAATCCCCCGCTTCCTCCACCTCTCTGGGTTAATGAACCCTTCATCGAGGTGGGCCCTCACCAGGGCTGGGGGGCATACCTGCGAGAGGGGGGACCCTCGCAGTCGTAAGAGGTCAGTCCTTGAATAAGTTATGATGTTGATCAGTCCGTGACTGTGGCCATGGCAGGGTTTTCTTTACTGTGGGTCCAAAATGCAAAATAGATGTAACCATAGATGTAAAAAGGCCAGGATATAAATAGATGTGAAGGCAAATGAAAGGAGAGAGGAAATCCACATGCCATAACCACTATAGGATAGTGGCCCACCAACGAGGCCTAGAGGTAGCTCTTGAGGGGATTCTTAGGTTCAGAAGGTCTATAGAGATCCCAGATCGCGAGTCCGCGGGGGGGGGATGGGGGGGAGTGGGCGGAGTGCCAAAGTTGTTCTGGTTGTTCCCTGGGCGGTGGATCTGGCCTTGGTTTTGGGGCTGGGGTTGGGCATGCAGCTGCCATGTGGCCCACCCCCCCCGCATCTGTAGCATTTCAGCAGACTTCGAGGGAGGGCTGGTCTCAGAGCCTGCTGTGGTGCTGTGGTTCCCCACCGGCTGGGTGGTTTCAGGTCGGGTTGACCTCTCTCTTATGTGTCTGGATTCTTTGTCATGTCGTTGGTGCGCAGTCCGCTGTCAACTTTTGTTGCTACTCGGAACCACTCAGAGTGTTGATTTGGGATGTCGTAGTATGCAGTTACGTGGGCAATTTGCTTGTTTAGGCTTGTTCTGAAAAAATGCACCAGCAGCCGCTCTGGTAAAGGGGGTAGCCTTCCTATTACCCTCCTAAATTCACGGATGTGCTCTTTGAAGGGGGGACTCTCCTCTTGTGGATGGCGGCTAGCCATTCCCTTGTTTTTCCCTCTAGACCCTGTGCAATGGTATTCACCATGGCTTTGGGGGATGGGTAGAGGTGCCTATAGCATTCTAGGTGAATATCAGCTGAATCAAGGAATAGGGCTAGCTGGTCTAAGTCTCCGTCAAACTTTCCCCTGAATTGGGGTTTGGTCATTCAGCCCTAATTCCCCAGCCTCCTGTCGGCCTTGGTATGCTTGCACATGATATGGCTGGTCATCTTCTTCACCCCTAGCTCAGGGAGAGGGAGGGGTTGCCTGCTCTTGGCAGCCTGCCTGCTGCGTGGGAGAGGCACTGGTTGCTGTTCTGGGCTCCTTCTCCTTCTATCAGCAAGGGAATGGGGGCTGTGCTCCAGTCTGCATCTCCTCCCTTCAACAAGATCAGATGTCCCTCCCCTCTCTTTTGAGCAGCATGATGCCCCCTCATTATGAAAGGTGGCTCATTAAAAATCCTCCCTCTGTTGCTCTTTTGCACTCCCTCGGGATTCCATCTGGGGCTTTGGGAGCCTGGCTTGTTTCCAGTCCCACCTCCAGTCCACCCTTTCTTGCCAGCTTGCTTGACACCCTTCCCTGTATCTGAGGACTAGGGCAAGGGAATTTCCACCAGTACTTATCTTCTCTGGCTTCTGCTTCTGAGAAAGGCTTCACTGCTTGGCATTGCTGCATACCTCCAGCTGCAATCAATCTCCTGTCACCTAATTTTCCCTCCAAGCAACCCAAATATGGGGGGGAGTGCTCGGAGAGCCCGGGCTTCAGGAAACCTGGAAAAAAATTATTTTAAAAGTCAGTTTTGGCTCTCTGTGAAGTTCCCAGAAGACAACCTAATTAATTTATGAGCTTCCAGACATAGTTCAAAAGAAATCCAATCATTTATTAGGATCGACATTCTGTCGTGGACTCCGATGGAGCCAAAACTGATTCTGCTTAATTGCGTTTGAACTTTACCTCTGTAATCCCCCCCCCTTCTGTCCTGCATCATAATTCATATTCTCCAACTAGGCTGTAGACATGCATGGAATTTTCCCCCCCATGCCAGCCTGATAATAGTCATGGCAACGCTTTAGAAGTTGACATCTGCGTTGCGTCGTTTGAACTTGTAATTGCATCATCATGAATTGCCAGCTCACGTTATCAAATGCCTTCTGTGCATCAAGAAAAATCAACGTGGGGTTCCGGTTCCGGCGGCCGACGGCGACGGGCAGCTCCGTGCCCGCTCCGGCTCTCCGGTGGGCTTCCCCACTCCTTGGGGGGCACAGGACACCCCGTAGAGGTGTCCTGCCGGAGGGGCGGCATCGCGGAGGAGTCCTGCAGCGGCAGCGGCCGGCGGGAGGTCTCCCGCGCGCCCAAGGCACCGGGGAGCGGTATCGGAGGGCGCTTCGCGTTTCTGCGCCTCGCGCCTCGCTACAAGCCGACTGGAGAATGTAACAATAGAAGGAAGCAGCTGCAGTGCGGTGAGGTTGCTTCCCCTTCCATTCCCTACTCTGCACGGAAGAATTTATCAGTTCTTTAAAATATTTAACTTTCGGAGCATTTCTGAGGCGCGGCTGGAGGGAGGGGGTTCCCCCCCCTTGGACAAGCGGCGAGGAACAATTTTGCTCTCAGCCCCCGGGGAAGGAGGAGGGGGGAGAGCCAACAAATGAAGCCTCACCCAGGCTAAAATGATTTTCTCCCTAATTTAATTCCACATATTACTGATGATTTGAGGACTTTTGGAACTTTTAAAACTTTTCTATGCCTCTGTGCCCAAAACTGGCAGGGCATGATGGCACACTTCCATTGTCTTCATGAACTGTGAAACCTGACTCCACCTTTAAAATTCAGGCTTCCGGTCTTTGTCTCCGTGTCTCCCAGAGGAATCTCTTGTGGATTGGTACTTTTTAAACCTTCTAGGGGAAACTTTCTATCTATTGCCAGATGTATCAGAGTGACTCTCTTCTGCCTGGTTCTTCTGCTCCCGAAACCCACCTGGCTACCCTTCTTTTCTAACTGTTTATCTTATATATGGACTGAACTGTTACTGTTGTAAATGATGCCACCCAAAAGACCACCTCCTGGGAAACCTGGCTTTGCTACTTCTGCTCCAACATCTGCAACATCCAGTCCAGCCACACAGTCAAAGATAACAGAACTGATGCAACCTAAGACTACAGAGATGGGCTTTCAACAAATGCTTCAACAAATTCTACAGGGCCAGGAGGAAATCAAGAAACAACTAAGGGAAATGAAAGATGAAATTAAAGAAAACCAGGCCCAAATATATAAGAACTCACAAAGACTGAACCTTGTGGAAGGGTGGGTGGAGGAGGTGAGGGGGGGTAGAAGCTGTGCAGAAAGGGAACAAAGATCTTGACACCCAACAGATGAAAATAGAATTTGAGAGAATGTCCTATTACCTTAGATTTCAAAATGTTATAGAAGAAGATGGGGAAAACATAAAGGACATCATGACAAACATCCTGGCTGACTACACACACAAAGAAAAACAACAGATAGGGTGGGATATAGACCTGGTTTATAGAGTGAACTCAGCGTATGCTAGAACACACAATGTACCCAGGGAGGTTCACATTAAATTTCTTAGAAAAAGCACAAGAGACGAAATTCTGGGTGTACAAAGGGGGCAAGCATTGACATACCATGATAGGGAGATAACCATTCTGAAGCAGATCCCTAAGAAGATTAGAGAGAAAAGGAAAAACTATTCGCAATTAGCGAATAAATTATACCAGAAAGGGGTGTGGTTCAGATGGTTGATGCCTGAAGGTATGCTGATATTCTGGGAGGAGACAAGAATTAGAATCAATTCACCCATAGAGGCGCAGGCCTTTATGGAAAAAAACAAAATACACCTAGAAAAAACAGAAGACACTACACCGGACATACAGGACACGGGAGGGGCCAGAGCTCTGCCAGTGGAGGGAGAAGGGGCAACAGCAAGAAAACTCAGATCACAAAAATAAACAAGAAAATCATATTACTATAAACGGACCGAAAGTGATAATGGAATTATATTTGGATTTTATATTGTAATGTTTAATCTGATTGAAAATAGTAATAGAACTAACATGCTGATTGTAACTAATTATATATCAATGCATCATATATAAATGTATATTATGAGTATGGAGGGAGGGGGCGCCTACCACACTTTGCAACTGCCAAAATTTGTATACCTGTCCATTTACCCTTGTCCCTATAAATGTTGAAAAACCAATAAAATTTTACTAAAAAAAAAAAAAAAATCAACGTCATTTGTTTCTCTGGATGTGCTTCATAGTATTCCAAGGTGTTCAAAATTATTCTCATATTGTCTCTAATCCGCATCATGGATAAAAAGCCATTTTGATCTGTATGTATAAATTCATTTAGAAATCTCTTTAATCTTTCTGCCATTATTGAAGTAAATATAGTCCGCATTTAACAGGGAAATTGGTCTATAATACAATACAATACAATACAATGGAAGAAGAGGAAGCTGAGGGGCTTTTAGCTAAATGTTTTATATTGTTTTTAGGGGGTTCTGGGAAGGGGGGGGATAACCAGGCCAGGAGGGAAGCCAGTGCCAGACGAACAGGTGAGTCCAGGAGGGAAGTGAGCGGAGTCGGGGGGGGGGGGCGAGGGAACAAGCTATTCCAGTAGAGGGTTGTTTTATTTCAACGGTTGCGGGGAGGGGGGGATGCGAGGACAAGAGAAGATCACAAGGTAGGTTGGGAGACCGTGGCTGCTGGCTACGCCCGGTCGTTTGTACCAACCCCCGCAACCTAGGTGGTGGGGAACTACAGAGACAGGGCCTGTGGCTGATGCTTTGCAATGCAAGGTCCGTGACCAATAAGGCCCCCCTCATTAATGAGTTGATCTCTGAGGGGGAGTTGGACCTTGCAGGAATAACGGAGACCTGGTTGGGTCACGAGGGTGGCTTACCCCTCGTGGAAATGTGCCCACCAGGTTTCCATGCATTCCATCAGCCTCGGGCCCTGGGTAAGGGTGGAGGGGTGGCGGTAGTTATACGGGATGGTCTAGAGGCGAGGGAGTTCACTGTTCCTCAGATATCCGGGTGTGAGTCACTTGGTGTGAAATGGGGCCCAGGGAGGCAGTGGGGTTTGCTGATTGTATACTTGGCTCCTTGCTATACGTCAGCAGCCCTGCCCGGGCTCCTCGAGCTGATCTCGGAGACGGCGGTGGAGATTCCCAAACTTTTAGTTAGGGGGGACTTCAACCTGCCGTCGACGGGAGCAGCATCCGAGGTAGCTCGGGAGTTCATGGCTTCCATGACAGCCATGGGCCTGATCCAACTAATTCAGGGCCCCACACACAAAGGTGGCCACACACTGGACCTTGTCTTTGTATCTGAGCAGTGGATGAGTGATCTGGGAATAGGGGATTTAGATATTACCCCCCTGTCATGGTCAGATCACTCATGTCTCCGGCTAGACTTCCCTGGCGCTACCCCCCACCGCGAGGAGGCGGAGCCAGTTTGCCCAAGCTGGTACCGCCCCAAGCACCTGATGGAACCAGATAGGTTCCAGACGGAGCTTGGGCCATTACCTGTAGCCCTGACCCGCGCTCGGTCGGAGGACCTAGTAGCCGCCTGGAATAGGGCGACGGCTGGGGCCTTGGACTGGGTTGCGCCTTTGCGACCTCTCCTACAGCAGCGACTCACCCGGGCACCTTGGTATACCAAGGAGCTCAGGGTGATGAAGCGCCATAGAAAACGTCTAGAGAGCAAGTGGAGGTCCTCGCGCTCCGAGTCTGACCGAACACAGGTAAGAGCCTATTTAAGGACCTACCTTGTGGCATTGAGAGCGGCCAAACGAAGACATTGCACTGCTCTTATTGCGTCTGCGGATAACTGCCCTGCCGCCCTGTTTAGGGTGACCCGCTCCCTCTTGGTTCAGGAGACGCGGGGGGCACCCTTACAGGGAAGAGCAGAGGAGTTTGGAGAATATCTGCAGAACAAAGTCGCTCAGATCCGAAGCGGATGGGCCCCCTCCAGTGGTCTGGACGGGCCGTCAACAGCGAGTCTTGTGAATCCACTCTGGGAGGAGTTTGACTCTGTTGCCCCCGAGGATTTGGACAGGCTGCGTGGACGGCTGCGACCCACCACATGTTCATTGGACCCATGTCCCTCCTGGTTGGTACTGGCATCTTGGGAGGTGACACGAGGCTGGCTTCTGGGCCTGGTGAATGCCTCGTTGGGGGAGGGATCCTTACCAACTGCCTTGAAAGAGGCGGTGGTGAGGCCCTTACTCAAGAGGCCTTCGCTTGACCCAATGGAGCTAGCTAATTATCGTCCAGTCTCCAACCTTCCCTTTCTGGCGAAGGTTGTAGAGAATGTGGTGGCACAGCAATTTCCACGTCACCTTGATGAATCCGACTATCTAGACCCACGCCAGTCCGGCTTCCGACCCGGACACAGCACAGAGACAGCCTTGGTCGCATTGGTCGATGATCTCTGGAGGGCCAGAGATAGAGGTTATTCCTCTATCCTGGTCCTATTAGATCTCTCAGCGGCTTTTGATACCATCGACCATGGTATCCTACTGCGCCGGCTGGAGGGGATGGGAGTCGGAGGCACCGTTTTGCGGTGGTTCGGCTCCTACCTCTCCGGCCGGATGCAATATGTGTTGACAGGGGGGCAGAGATCGACCCTGAGGCCACTCTCTTGTGGAGTGCCGCAGGGGTCGGTCCTCTCGCCCCTTCTGTTCAATGCATATGTGAAGCCGCTGGGTGAGATCATCCGTGGTTTTGGGGTTGAATACCATCTGTACGCTGACGATACTCAGCTGTACATTTCAACCCCAAACCACCCCAATGAGGCTGTTGAAGTGATGTCCCAGTGTTTGGAAGCCGTCGGGGTCTGGATGGGGGACAACAGACTCAAACTCAACCCCTCCAAGACTGAGTGGCTGTGGCTACCGGCGTCCCGGTTCAGCCAGCTGATCCCATCGCTGGCCATAGGGGGCGAGCAATTGCCTCCTGTGGAACGGGCGCACAATTTGGGCGTCCTCCTAGATGCCCGGCTGTCAATGGATGACCATGTGGCAGCCGTGGCAAGGGGGGCGTTCCACCAGGTTCGCCTGGTGCGCCAATTGCGCCCCCTTCTGGATCGGGATGCCCTACGCACAGTCACTCATGCGCTGGTGACGTCTCGCCTAGACTACTGTAACGCTCTCTACATGGGGCTTCCCTTGGGACGCGCCCGGAGACTGCAGCTAGTCCAGAACGCGGCCGCGCGGGTTGTCATGCGGAGCTCCAGATATTCCCATGTAACACCACTCCTGCGCGAGCTGCACTGGCTACCTGTGGTTTTTCGGGTGCGTTTCAAGGTCCTGATTATCATCTTTAAAGCGCTCCATGGCACAGGACCTAGTTACTTGCGGGATCGCATCCTCCCACATACATCCCTGCAGCCAATCCGCTCTCACAGGGAGGGGCTTCTCCAGGTGCCGTCCACTAGGCAATGCCAGCGGGCGGCGCCAAGGAGTAGGGCCTTCTCTGTGATGGGCCCAACCCTCTGGAATGACCTCCCCCCCGATATTAGAACCACCACAGACTTCCGCTCCTTTCGACAAAAATTAAAGACTCACCTGTTTCGATTAGCTGGCCTGGCATAATTACAATTGTTACAACTATTACCTCCTGGAAACATATTCTTACCTGGTTATTTTAAGGGTATGGTTTTAAATTTAACTGATTTTAGGGTTTTTAGAACCATATTGATATTCTTCAGTACAGTTCTTTTAAATTTTTAACCTCCTCCTTATGTATATTTATGTATATTTATATCTATATTTATATTTGTATTCAGTACTTGTTATTTGTTGTGTGGACTGTACACCGCCCCGAGTCCTTTTTGGGAGAGGGGGCGGTCTAGAAATGCGAAGAATAAATAAATAAATAAATAAATAAATAAATAAATAAACAATACAATACAATACATTACATTACAATACAATACAATACAATACAATACAATACAATACAATACAATACAATACAATACAATACAATACAATACAATACAATAGCAGAGTTAGAAGGAAACTTGGAGGTCTTCTAATCCAACCCCCTGCCTAGGCAGGAAGACTTCCAGTGTTGGGGCATTCACAATTTCTGGAGGCAAGTTGTTCCACTGATTAATTGTTCTAACTGTGAGGAAGTTTCTCCTCAATTCTAAGTTGCTTCTCTCCTTGATTAGATTGGATTGGATTGGATTTATTAGATTTATATGCCGCCTTTCTCCCAAGGACTCAGGGCAGCGTACAGCATTAAAAAACACATAGTACAAAAGTTAAAAGGAAATTAGAAACAGTCCAAAAAACAAATCCAATTTATATAACACTCACATTTTAAAAATTAAATAAAATTAACAGGCCAGGCCGGCTTACTGAAAAAGCCAACTTTTTAGGGCGTGTCGGAAGGACCGGAGGTCAGGGATTAAGCGAAGCTCCGGGGGCAGCTCATTCCAGAGGGAAGGCGCTCCCACAGAGAAGGCTCTCCCCCTGGGGGTCACCAGCCGACACTGTCTGGCCGACGGCACCCTGAGGAGGCCAACTCTGTGGGATTGTACTGGATGGTGGGAGGCTATTGGTGGCAGTAGGTGGTCTCGCAGGTACCCTGGGCCTAAGCCATGGAGCACTTTAAAGGTCATAATTAGTACCTTGAATCGCACCCAGAAGACAACCGGTAACCAGTGCAGGCTGCCTAAAAGGGGTGTAACATGGGAGCACCTAGGTACCCCCATGACAACCCGCACGGCCGCATTTTGGACCAGCTGAAGCCTCCGGGTGCTCTTCAAGGGCAGCCCCATGTAGAGAGCATTGCAGTACTCCAGGCGAGAAAGGACGAGGGCATGAGTGACTGTGCACAGAGCATCCCGATCCAGGAAGGGGCGCAACTGACATACCAGGTGAACCTGGTAAAAGGCCCCCCTGGTCACGGCCGTCAGATGTTCTTCTAAACTAAGCCACGTATCCAGGAGGACTCCCAGATTGTGAGCCTTCTCTGAGGGGGCTAAAATTTCTCCCCATATCCTCAAAGATGGAACAAGATGCACAAATCGGGATGACGGAAACCACAGCCACTCAGTCTTGGAGGGATTGAGCTTGAGCCTGTTCCTCCCCATCCAGATCCGCACAGCCTCCAGGCATCGGGACATCACGTCGAGGGCATCTTTAGCCCTACCCTGCAAGGGGTCTTCCCCAGTTCCTTGGTTAAGTAAGGAGTGGGTCACCCTAAACAGGGCGGCTGGGCGGTTATCTGCGGACGCGATAACCCACATTCTTCTACTTTATCTAGTAGTAGTTATGGTCTACCTTATCAAAAGCCTTACTGAAGTCCAAGTAAACTATATCGACGGCATTCCTCTGGCCCAGTAATTTTGTCACATTATCAAAGAATGCAATAAGATTAGTCTGGCATGATCTGTTTTTGACAAATCCATGTTGGCTTTTGGCTATTACTTTGTTTGCTTCTAGGTGTTCGCAAATTCGTTGCTTGATCAGTTTTTCCAGAATCTTTCCTGGTATTGAGGTCAGGCTGATAGGTCTGAAGTTTCCTGGATCTATTTTTTCCCCTTTTTTGAAGATGGGAACCACATCAGCTCTTTTCCAGTCCTCTGGTAGTTCCCCGGTATTCCAGGATCTCTGGAAGATATAGTTCATTGGTTCTGAGATCTCTTCTGCCAGTTCCTTCAGAACCCTGGGGTGTAATCCATTCGGTCCTGGTGATTTGAACTCATCTAGGGTAGACAGGTGCTCACTTACCATTTTCTTCCCTATTTCAACTTGTGTTCCTAATCTGATTTTTGTGGTGCTGTTTTTGATAGGTTGGACTGTTTTATCCCTTTGTGTAAAGACAGATGCAAAACATGAGTTAAATAGTTCTGCTTTCTCCCTGTTGCTTGTCACCTTCTTGTCACTTTCTCCCAGCAATGGACCAATTGTTTCCTGAACTCTTTTCTTGTTTTTAACATGTTGGAAAAAGCTTTTTTGTTATTTTTTACTTTTGTGGCAAGCCTTTCTTCATTGTGAGCCTTAGCTTTCCTCACTTCATCATTACATGCTCGGGCTATTTGCTGATATTCTGCCTGAGTTATGTCCCCCCCCTTTCCACTTTTTGTACTTATCTTTTTTGTCTTTCAATTTGTCAGAGAGTTCTTTATGCAGCCATGCTGGTTTCTTTTGGGAGCTGTTATTTTTCTTCTTCATTGGTATTGTGTTAGACTGGGCTTTTGTAAACTCATTTTTCAAAATTTCCCAAGCTTCTTGTGTTGTTTTCCCCTTGAGGATTCTCATCCATGGAATTTTTCCCAAGCTCTCTCTAAGTTTATTGAAATTAACTCTCTTAAAGTCCAAGACTCTAGTTTCACTTTGTTCTACTACTTGTGTTTGCATAATGTTGAATTCCAATATTGCATGGTCACTTGCCCCCAGGGTTCCTATGACTTCAACACCTTCTATCATTTCCTCTCTATAGTTTTTATCTGTCGCAAATCTGAGTCTTCTTTTGGTATGAGGGTAATATATGCCTCTGTCCACAAATGTGATATCTTCACTTCTACCAGTAATTCATTAAATAGCTCCAACATTGTATTGCTTATAATATGCAATAATATATTGCTTATAATATCTTGTAGTGTTTTATATACCATATTTTTCAGAGTATAAGATGCACCTTTCCCCCCCTAAAAGAAGGTGAAAATTTGGGTGCGTCTTATACACTGAATGTAGCCCCACCCACCCAACCCTTTGGTCTCTGCCTCCCAACAATTTACCTCTTTGCAGCAAACAGGGGCTTGTGGAGGCTTCAATAAGCTATAGCAATCTCTGCAGCCTGTAACAGCTGATGATTGGGATAAATTGAAAGTGAAACTTGCTGTTGCTCCTGTGGCAAATTGCTGGGAGGCAGATTTTTTTTCTTGTGCTAATCAGGCTGTTTGCTGCAAGGAGGTAAGTCAACAACTATAAATGCCTATAGAATGTTCAAATTATTAGACTTATTTTTTTAAAGACTGCTTTATTATTATTCTAGACACCTTAACAACATGAAGAAGCTTTTTAAAGCTTCGTCCTCTCGTTCCGAATCTGACCGAGCACAGGCACGAGCCTACTTGAGGACGTACCTTGTGGCATTAAGAGCGGCCAAACGTCAACATTGCGCCGCCCTTATTGCGTCTGCAGATAACCGCCCTGCCGCCTTGTTTCGGGTGACTCGCTCCCTCTTGTTTGAGAGGCCGCGGGAAGCCCCTTTACAGGGTAGAGCAGAGGAGTTTGGGAAATATCTACATGACAAAGTCGCTCAAATCCGGATGGGATGGGCCCCCTTCAGTGGTTCAGTAGAGACGCCCGTGGCGAGTCTTGAGGGTCCGCTTTGGGAGGAGTTTGATTCGGTTGCCATCGAGGATTTGGACAGGTTGCGTGGACGTCTGCGACCCACCACATGTTTATTGGACCCGTGTCCCTCCTGGCTTGTACTGGCATCCTGGGAGGTTACACGTGACTGGCTCCTGGTCCTAGTGAACACTTCGTTGGGTGAGGGGTCTCTACCAGCCGCCTTGAAAGAGGCGGTGGTGAGACCCCTGCTCAAGAAGCCTTCCCTGGACCCGACGGACCTAGTCAATTACCGTCCAGTCTCCAACCTTCCTTTTCTAGCGAAGGTTGTAGAGAGTGTGGTGGTACAGCAGTTCCCACGCCACCTGGAGGAAAATGATTATCTAGACCCGCGCCAGTCCGGCTTCCGACCCGGGCACAGCACGGAGACGGCCTTGGTCGCATTGGTGGATGATCTCTGGCGGGCCAGAGATAGGGGTTGTTCCTCTATCCTGGTCCTATTAGACCTCTCGGCGGCTTTCGATACCATCGACCATGGTATCCTGTTGCACCGGCTGGAGGGGCTGGGAGTCAGGGGCACCGTTTTACGGTGGTTTGGCTCCTACCTCACTGACCGGACACAACGTGTGTTGGCAGGGGAGCAGAGATCGACCCGGAGGCCTCTCACATGTGGAGTGCCACAGGGTTCGGTACTCTCGCCTCTCCTGTTCAACACATACATGAAACCGCTGGGCGAGATCATCCGTGGCTTTGGGGTGGGATATCATCTGTATGCTGATGACACTCAGCTATACATCTCCACCCCGAACCACCCCAATGAGGCCATCGAAGTGATGTCCCGGTGTTTGGAGGCCGTACGGATCTGGATGGATGGCAACCGACTGAAACTCAACCCTTCCAAGACGGAGTGGCTGTGGCTTCCGGCGCCCCGGTTCAACCAGGTGCTTCCATCTCTGGCCATTGGGGGCGTGCAATTAGCCCCTATGGAACAGGTGCGCAATTTGGGCGTCCTCCTGGATGCCCGGCTGTCCATGGATGACCATGTAACAGCCGTGGCAAGGGGGGCGTTCCATCAGGTTCGCCTGATGCGCCAATTGCGCCCCTTATTGGACCGGGATGCCCTACGCACAGTCACCCATGCGCTGGTGACGTCTCGCCTGGACTACTGCAATGCTCTCTACATGGGGCTTCCTTTGAGATGCACTCGGAGACTACAGTTGGTCCAGAACGCGGCCGCGCGGGTGATCATGGGGAGGACTAGATTCTCCCCTCTAACACCTCTCCTGCGCGAGCTGCACTGGCTTCCTGTGGTCTACCGAGTGCGTTTCAAGGTCTTGATTATGATCTTTAAAGCGCTTCATGGCACAGGGCCTAGTTACATGCAGGATCGCATCCTGCCCCACACATCCCTACGACCAATCCGCTCTCACAGAGAGGGACTTCTCCGGGTGCCGTCCGCCAAACAGTGCCGGGGGGCGACACCCAGGAGCAGAGCCTTCTCTGTGATGGGCCCAGCCCTGTGGAATGACCTCCCCCGTGACATCCGGATTACTTCCGATCTCCGCTCCTTCCGTGTACAACTGAAGACCCACCTCTTTCAACTATCTGGCCTGGCTCAACCGTAATTTTCTCGTACCCCTCCTGACTGTCTGTTTTTAACATTTTGAATTTGGATTGTACATGGGGTTTTATAATTAGGGTATTTTAATGGTTTTTAATTGTCTATGTATTGTATCTGTTAACCTCCTCCGTACATGTGTGTCTTTGTACTTGTGTATGTCATGGGTTTATGTGGATGTTATATGTTTTTTACTCCATTGTACGCCGCCCCGAGTCCTATTCGGAAAGGGAGCGGCTAATAAATTTAAATTGATTGATTGATTGATTGATTAAAATAAATGCTTGATCTGAAGAGGCCCAGTGCTATTGTTTTAAAAAGTGCTATTCTTTTAAATAGCAGAGAATAACTATTCTTCCAAAAAGCACATCAATTATAACAGCTGTACAAATATAGTCTGAAATATAACACAACAGTGTATATTGTCTGTACTGTTTGTTTCAAGGAGGCAAATTGCTGGGAGGCAGAGGCAGATATTTCCCCCTTTTTCCTCCCCCAAATCTAGGTGCATCTTATACTTCAGAGTGTCTTATACTCTGAAAAATATGGTATTTCTACTGGTAATCCATCTGAGCCTGGTGTTTTACCATTCTTTTGTCTTTTAATTGCCTCTGTCAGTTACATCATTGTTATCCTTTCCTCTAATGCCTTTTTAAATGTTTCTGATATTGTAGGTAATTAAGCTTTTTCCAAATATTGTTTTATTTTTTCTTCTGAAATTGTCTTTTGTTTATATAATTTTTCATAATAATTCTGGATATATTTTCTTTTTCTCATCATTTTGATAACATAACAGTCCCTTCATCATCAATTAATTGATAAATTAATTTTCTCTCTTTCTCCTTTTTTAACCTAAATGCCAACCATCTTCCTGGTTTATTTGCATTTTCAAAAAAGTTTTGCTTAGAGTTCTTAAATTTTTGTGCCAAGTCCTCTTTTTTTATTAGATTTAATTTATGTTTTTTTTTTCAAATCCATTTGATCTTATATTCTTATTTTTGGGGTCTCTTTGTAATTCCATCTCTAACTTCTTATACTCCTCTTCTAGTTTCTTTTGGACTTGTCTTTTCTTTCTATTTCTTTTTCCTACATATGTGATTGCCAATCCTCTAATATATACTTTGGCTGTGTCCCATACATTTTGTAATGAGGTTTCTTCTTTTTTGTTTTCTTTTAAAAAGAAGACCAACTCTCTCTCCATAAACTGTAAAAAATCCTTTTCATTTAAAATTGTTTGATTTAATGTCTATCTTAACTTCTTTTTTTGTCCACTCCATATAATTTTCATTGGATTATGATCTGCCCATGTACTTGTTTCAATATTTATTTCTTGTACATTAGATAATAAATCAGCTGACATCCACAGCATGTCAATTCTAGACCAAGACATGTGTCTATTTGAATAAAATGTATGTTGACTTTTCTCCAGATATCTTCTTTGCCAAGCATCCTGAGTACCTAATTCTTCCACCATTTTGAAAAAAGTTTTTGGAAGTGTTTTCCTAGGTTTCTTATTTGTCTTTGTAGTTTTATAGTTCAAATCTATATCCACAATTGCAGTAAATTGGCTACAATACATATATTTTCATACTCCAATTCTATTCTTTTCCTGTGTAATTTACCATGGAAATCTTCTTGATTGTCATTTGGTTCGTATATTGCCACTAAGAGTATTTGTTTATAGTTTATCATTATCTCTACCATTAAAATCCTCCCTTTCTCACCCACAAAAAATGTTTGGCCTTTATTTTTCTCTTTGATGTACAATACAACACCCCTCTTACTTTGATATGTATGTGAGGCATATAATTTCTCCATTTTGGGGTATTCAAAAAAATTATGTTGCTTTCTAATGTGAACTTCTTTTAAACAAATTATGTTTGGTTTTAATTTCTCCAATTTATTAAAAGTTTTCTCCTTTTTATTGCCCAATTCAATCCATTTATAATAATTGATATTAATTTTATTTCTTCTTCCATGTTTTACTTGTATGTAGGTTTTGTTGCTTTGGTCATCTTTGTCTCTCTTGGCTCCTTTGCCCTTATTGCTATTTCTTCCCAATCCTTAACAGTCTTTTTTTGTTGTTTGTCTCTCTCTTCCATAGGCTCTTCCTGGTGCCTAATCTCTCTCTCCTCTCTCCATGATTGTAAAATTGTTCTGCTTTCTCTAATGAAACTAGTCTGTATCTTTGCTTCTGCCAATTCACCAATATCCCCTCAGGTGTCAGCCATCTAAAATTCACTCCTTTTTTGATTAAACATTTTGTCGACATAAACATTGAGTCTTTATTGATTAGCCCTTGGGCCATATCAAAGTGCAAAATCCCAAAAACAAATTATTACTAAAATTTGATAAAAGCAATTTAAAATTGAATTGGAATAAATACAGTCTAAAATGAAATTGGAATAGAATACAATAGTTTAAAATATAGATAAAATATGATAAAATTATATTTCAGTGTCACCCCTGCAATCTACCCCAATCAGTCCCACATATGAAGATCTCAATCAAACCATTTTGCTTAAGTACTGTGCTGTGTTAAATGTTATTTTCTGGTTCTAGCCACACATAAGGTAAATTGTTTTGATATGGGGATCCAATGGGTCATTCATTTGGTATATGGACCAAGGTACATCTCTCTTACCCCCTTATGCAAGCAACAATCAAATAGGATGTGAGCCAGGTCTTCTACCTCTGCCGCTCCACAAATGCAGAGACGCTCATTGTAGGGTGTAGAATGAAATCTCCCATATTTAACCATTATGTCAGGCTGTTTGAATCTTGCTCACATAAAATCTCCCTAAGATGTTTTGGCAGTTGTAACTTCAAATAGCTGTCTACTTGAAAAGTATGTTGGTACTTACTCAGCCATTTCAAGTTATCCACCTTACTAAGGATAGCTATATCATTTTGTGCTTCCATATCCTTAATTCTTTGGGCAGCTCTTTTTTTGAATTGTTCTCCTGTTACGCAAGAGACAGGAAGGCCACAGCTTCTTACAAAATTTGTTAGATTGGTGATCCAGGAGATTTATGATTGTAATTTTGTTTGCTCTAGTAGACATAACCTGGGGAGTCTATCAGTCTCCATTCCATTGACTTTGCACTTGTAGTTATATGCTTTAATTTTGGATAGTGCATGAATTGCATGAATTCCCAATTCAGCTCTACCTGCTGCAGCAGATGTTCTTGGATCTACACCCAAAATACATTGGAAGTGCTGTAAGTGTGTTTGTTCTAGGGCTGTGGTTGAGTATAGACCCCAGACGTCTGCTCCATACAAGAGTATAAGGATAACCTTAGCTTTCTATATCTTAATTAATGGGGCTCGGGAGCCTGGTTAACTATGATTCTTTAGTTTAAGCAGTAAATTCAAATGGGCTTTTGCTCTAACTGTACTTTATTGATGATGGCAAGCCCAAGATCCAGTCTTGGAGAAACCTAAATATACAAAGGGGTTAACCTGTTCAATTGGTTCACTATCTAATTGCCACCTATGTCTCTGATGATGTTTTCCAAACACCATTATTTTTTATTTAGATTTACTGATGATAAGGGAGTTAGCGAAGGTTGTGGAGAGTGTGGTGGCTCAGCAGTTCCCGCGTCACCTGGAGGAATCTGATTATCTAGACCTGCGCCAGTCCGGCTTCCGACCCGGACACAGCACGGAGACGGCCTTGGTCGCGTTGGTGGATGATCTCTGGAGGGCAAAGGATAGGGGTTGCTCCTCTGTCCTTGTCCTATTAGATCTCTCGGCGGCTTTCGATACCATCGACCATGGTATCCTATTGCGCCGTCTGGAGGGGTTGGGGGTAGGAGGCACCGTGTTGCGGTGGTTCCGCTCCTACCTCTCTGGCCGGACGCAATGCGTGTTGGCAGGGGAGCAGAGGTCGACCCTGAGGCCCCTTATCTGTGGGGTCCTGCAGGGGTCGGTCCTCTCGCCTCTCCTGTTCAACACATATATGAAGCCGCTGGGCGAGATCATCCGTGGTTTTGGGGTGGGATACCATCTGTACGCTGATGACACGCAGCTGTACATTTCCACCCCAAACCACCCCAACGAGGCCGTCGAAGTGATGTCCCGGTGTCTGGAAGCCGTGCGGGTCTGGATGGGGGACAACAGGTTCAAGCTCAACCCCTCCAAGACAGAGTGGCTGTGGGTGCCGGCTTCCTGGTTCAACCAGTACATCCCATCTCTGGCCATCGGGGACGAGCAATTAGCCCCAGTGGAACGGGCACACAATTTGGGCGTCCTCCTAGATGCCCGGCTGGCTATGGATGACCATGTGGCAGCCGTGGTGAGGGGGGCATTCCACCAGGTTCGCCTGGTGCGCCAATTGCGACCCCTTTTGGACCGGGATGCCCTGCGCACAGTCACTCATGCGCTGGTGACGTCCCGCCTGGACTACTGCAATGCTCTCTACATGGGGCTCCCCTTGAGGTGCACCCGGAGATTGCAGTTGGTCCAGAATGCAGCCGCGCGGGTAATTATGGGGAGAACGAGGTTCTCCCATGTAACATCCCTCCTGCGCGAGCTGCACTGGCTTCCTGTGGACTACCGGGTGCGCTTCAAGGTGTTAGTCACTATCTTTAAAGCGCTCCATGGCACAGGGCTAGTTACCTGCGGGATCGCGTTCTGCCCCACACATCCCTGCGACCTATTCACTCGCACAGAGAGGGACTTCTCCGGGTGCCGTCCTCCAGAGAGTGTCAGAGGGCGGCGCCCAGGAGCAGGGCCTTCTCTGTGATGGGCCCTACCCTTTGGAATGACCTCCCCCCAGATATTAGGACAACAACCGACCTCCGCTCCTTCCGTATAAAACTTAAAACCCACCTGTTCCGACTAGCTGGCCTGGCTTAATTTAGATCTTTTCCACCTCTTGGGCATTTTTAATTGTTAATTTTAATTTTTAAATTTTAACTAACATTGGGGTTTTAATTGTCTTAAAGTATTGTAATTTATTTATTTATTTTCCACCTCCTCCATATTACATTGCTGTGATTGTTACTAGTGTACGTCGCCCCGAGTCCCTTGGGGGAGAGGGGGTGACTAAGAAGTCAAACTAAATAAATAAATAAATAAATAAATAAATAAATAAATAAATAAATAAATAAATCCTGGCAATAAGAGCTGAATCTTCTTAACAGCCTTTGTAATCCTACTAGTGAATATGATAATAAAATCATATCATCCGCATAAAGCAAGCTGTTACAGTAAGCATTCAGGATCATTGGCATGTGTACCATGGGATCCTTCATTAACCTTGGCAAGTCGTTAATATATAAACTAAATAATAATGGGGCTAGGATACACCCTTGCCTTACCCCTTTGTTTGTGTGAATCCTGTTAGTCAGAGCCCCATACAGCACCCTCAAATAGGTACTTGTGTAAAGGGCTTTAATCAAAGCCAGGAGTCTAGGTTCTATTTTAAGAGATGTCATTTTACTCCATAGTACTTATCTATTTACCATATCAAATAATGCTGTAAGGTCTATGAAAGCAGCAAACAGGGGTCTCCTCTTATATGCATATTTGGCAATTAGATGATTCAAGACAAAGCAATTATCAATAGTAGTAGTAAGCTTCGGCAACACATATACTAAAATTGGAACAATAAAGAGAATATTAGTATGGCCCCTGTGCAAAGATGGCACGCTTTCTTCGTAAATCTAACATGCACCTCTCTAGGTAAATTATTTCTCATTCCGTATCTAGTGTGCACTCTACATCTCTCATCAATCTAATTCAGAATTCTTTCCTTAGTGTCCTCCATTACTTCCACCAACAACTCTGCCATTATCTCTGCTAAGTTTTCCCCTTTCTCTTTTTCCATATTCTGAAATCTTAAATAATAATCTGCCCAGTTCATTTCTAAAGAAATAATTGTTTTTTCTTGATTTTTATCTACTGTTGTAAGTCTACAGTCCTGCTCTCTCACTCTCTTTTCTGTTGATTTGGCTTTTTCTTCTACTTTTTGTATTCATTGTTCATTTTTTCCCATAATCCCTTTAAAGTCTTTTAATTCTCCTTCTCCTTTCTCCATTCTCTCATCTAGCTTGCCTATTCTTTCCTTCAAATAATCATGGAGAGCTTGTATCATATTCTTTAATTCTAATTGCATAATATTAGTTTTCTCTTGTTGTGCCATAGTATCTAATGTTCTCTGACCAGTAGGGCTAGAGGTTGTAGAAGAGGACACTGACAACAGTACTATTGTTGTTTTCTTAGTATTTGTAATTCACCAAGTATAAATCGTTGTAATTCCAGTCCAATTTATAATCCAAATATAAATCCACCACAAAAGGAGGACAAAAAGGCAAAAGAAGAAAAAAATAGAAAAAGAAAAACAAAGAGGAAACCTTTGTATCCCAAATCCAAATCTTATAGTTTTACTTCTTTTCTTTAGGTTTTTCTTACCTTAATCCAAATTACCTAAATAAAGAGGGAAAATAACATTTATAATCCAAGTCAGCCCACCGGGCCCCAAAATTGCTATTATCCCATTTTTTTATATTCCAAAAGAGAATCACAGTGTTACCACACAATAAAAATAAGAAGACAAATAACAGCCAATTAAAAAAGAAAAACAATCAGAATCTTATTTCAGAGTGTCTAAACAAACAAAAGAAAAGAAGGATTTCTGTAGTCTATTTCTATTATTTCACCTTTTAAGTTCCAAGAGCTACACAGTTCCAGGAAAAAGCAAAAATAAAGTTCCCAGTGTAGAAATCTCTATCAATCAAAACAGTTTCTTATAAATTCTGTTCATAGGCTCCCAAAGTCCTTTATTCTTTTAGCTCCACCTGCCTTCCTCGCTAATGTTCTACCAGAGATGGAGGGGGGGAAAGACCCAATTGCACCTCCTCTATTTAAGCCGTACTGTCCATTCTCTGATATTCCAAGAAGGTTCAAAAAGAGAAAAAAACTGTGTGTGTGTGTGTGTGTAAAAGAATATCTCACCCAAACCATTCACAATTTTCTTTTGCCTCAGCGCTCTTGCTGTGGCTGCCCCAGCTTTGTAGTGGCTTGCAATGGCCACTTTCTCTGCTGTCAGCTTGGGGAGCTTTCTTTGAATCGATCAGGGAATTTGCGGATTCCCTGAACTCATTGGGGTATGCTCCCCCTTATCACCATCCCTACAAGATGGCTTTGGTCCAAAAGGACCACCCGACAGCTGAGATTTCAATGATTCCCTTGGGAGCCCCCAAAGGTAGCATTGTCTCACCAATATGCTAGCCATGCCCTCCCCAGTTTCCATCCATTATTCATTGTCCAGCCTTCAGGTGCTTTGGAAAATAATTGAACCCTTCCTTTCTGTGGCAGCCCCTCAAATATTAGAAGCTTGCTATCATGTCTCCCCTGGTCCTTCTCTTCACTAGATTAGCCATGCCCAGTTCCTGTAACCATTCATTGTATGTTTTAGTCTCTAGTCACCTAATCATCTTGGTTGCTCTTCTCTGCACTTTTTCTAGAGTGTCAACATCTTTTTTTATAGTGTGTGGTGACCAAAACTGGATGTAATATTCTAGGTGTGGTCTTACTAAGGCTTTACAGAGTGGTATTAATACCTCTCTTGATCTTGATTGTATCCCTCTGTTAATACAACTAAGGATTGCATTGGCTATTTTGGCTGCCACCACAAACTCTTAGTTCATATTTAATTGGTTATCCACTAAAAATCCAACATCCCTCTCACAGTTACTGCTATTAAGACTGGTTTCACCAGTAGTCTAAATGTGTATAGAGTCTCCTGCTTGAGCAAGGGCTTGGACTAGAAGACCTCCAAGGTCCCTTCCAACCTTTTTATTTTGTTATAAATTATGTTATAGGTACTCATGTTTAGCATGCTAAATTCCTACTGGAACCCACAAATTTACACTGATAATGTGATAGTATCATACTTACACATTGGATTATATATCCTGTGAAAAAGATTTGAATTGTTTCGTCATAATAATTATCTGATAATTAATGAATTAAGTTCAAAAGTTACGGTCTTTGGGAAATGACATCGTAGCCATAGATGGTCAGCCAATAGAGCAAGTAAGACCTTTCCTTACCTGTAGTAGTTTTCTCTCAGACTGAATCTTGGCTCCCTCATCATCAAAGGAGCTCAGTTAGATCAAAGACATGAGTGAAAGTGGTACTTAAAAGAAAACCTCATAGCTCTCCAGCTTCCTCAGCCCCAATTATTAAAGTATGTCAGACCAAGATTTCCCCCATGTTCTTACATCAATCTGATGTTTGGGGCTTCAGAGAGAAACCACCAGCAGAACCAACCCAATCACAGCCCCCGAGGAGTATCTTGGGGTGGACAAAAGGACTCCAGCTGCTGCCCCTCAGAGCTGATTTGGGAATTTACACAATTTCTGCTTTGTCTAAAATCAGAAAATATGGGTATTGGCATAAAATGTAATTTGTGGAAACTGTCAGACTCTGAAAATTGTGGGTGTTAGAAGAGGCAAATTTTCAATTAAAGACCAATTTGGATTATACAACTGACAAATTGTATTAGGAACTGAGATATCCCTGTTTCTTGTACAACTGGAAAAGAAGCTAAAAAGATTCCTCCACAAAGAATCTGGACTATAGAAGGAGAAAAAGATGCAGCAATCCTCAAATATTACAATAGGCTTTTTATTGGAATAGAATACTTCAGTTGGCATTTGCACGCATCTAATTGTGATAAATAGTAGGGCGATACAGTAATATGATTTATATTTTTATTGTTTTTTAATTTGTTTATTATTTTTCTACTTTTATTATACAATCTTGCTAATATTCTGTCTTTAATATTTTAAATGTCTAATTAACAAATTATTCTAATGCCTTCATGAGAACAAGATTGGATTTATTAAATATTTTGGACTTGATCTGACCCCAAATATAACACAGCATTCTTCATTGCTTTTTTAGATCAGTCTTATAATTGCTTCAGAGGCTCTGAGTGATAAAAGTCAATTCCTTTTTTTTCCACCGGATACTCCCCAAAGAAGGGACCCAGTATCCACTAATTGTCCAGCTGCTCCTCCATTTCAGATGGACCCTAATTGGCCTCTTTCCTTCAGACACAGAGAAAGGAGATAATTTCTTGAGGACTTTCCCTCCTATGCTTATCAGGAATGAAATTTGTGTTGTTATATCACAACTGTTCTCAAAGACTGGACATGCAGACCCCCTCAGGGATTTCCTATCTAAGTGGAGACAAGTCAACATCTTTGTTCACTTTCTGGAATTTGATTCCATTTGAGAGATAATTCTTCCTTTCCATTTAGCACTTATGTGTTTGCCAGGACCCATTGAAGGGAAAGTCTGGATCCTTACAAATTTTGAAGGGTAATATTTTGGATTTGATCTGATCCCACATATAACACAGCATTCTTCATTGCTTTTTCAGATAAATCTTGAGACTGCTTCGGAGGCTCTGAGTGATAAAAGTCGATTCCCCTTTTTCCACCACATGTTCCCCAAAGAAGGAATCCAGTATCCAGCAATTGTCCAACTGCTTCTCCACTTCAGATGGACCCTGATTGGCCTCTTTGCTTCAGACACAGAAAAAGGAGAGAATTTCATGAGGATTTTTACTCCTCTGCTTGTCAGGAATGGAATTTGTGTGGTTATATTACAACAATTCTCAACACGTGGATATACAGCACACCTCAGAGAGGCCTTCTCTAAGTGGAGACAAGTCAACGTCTTTGTTCACTTCATAGAATATGAGTCGATTTGGGACAGAATTCTTCCTTTCCATGAAACACTTACGAGTTTACCAGGGCCCATTGAAGGGAAAGTCTGGATCCTCACAATATTTGTAGGGTATAGACTAAACAAGTACAGACTTCTCAAATACATCCATAGTATTTGGAACTTTGATTATATGACAAAGGAAAATACATGGACTGATGATGGCTTTGTACTCCATTTCTGTGTGGAAAATCAGTTTCAAGATCATTATTTTCACTGTTCTCTTTCAAAGAACATATTTTCTGTCAAAGGCCGCAGAAGATGCACCCAGAAAGCCCCACTGGAGACCGAGAAGAAAAGGAATGTAACATGGATCAGAAATTATTACCCACATTTATGTTTAATGAAGACTCTGGCCCAGGCCATGAATGCTGCATATTCCTCCAGATCGAGGAGGGGAAGGAAGGAGGATGAAAATATCTTGGGGTCTCCAAGGCTGCAGCCATGGCAGGTATGGGGGTCCCGATATGGATCCATTAATCTTAGATCCTTTGGAGGAGGAATCCAGAGGAGAAGGAGGGGAACCATCTCAACAGATCTGGCCAATTTAATTACTCAGGGAATTAATGGTCCCAAAAAGTAGATACCATGGCATTTTTATATTTAGCACTGCTAATTTAAACATGGTGTATTCTTTCTTAAATAAATTCCTGTATGTGTGGGTTTGTGATAAGGTACTATGTGCTAGTTGTTACCTTTCCACCAAAGGTGGTCCCTATTTTTCTACTTGCATTTTTACGCGCTTTGAAATGCTAGGTTGGCAGAAACTGGGACAAGTAATGAAAGCTCACTCCATTATGTGGTACTAGGGAGTCAAACCACTGAACTGCCAATCTTTCGATCGACATCTGATCGAACACTAGTAAGAATTCATATTAAATCCTACTTAGTGGCGATAGAAGCGGCAAAACGGCAATATTTTTCTGCTCTTATCGCATCCGCAGATAACCGCCCAGCCGCCCTGTTTAGGGTGACCCACTCCTTACTTAACCAAGGAACTGGGGAAGACCCCTTGCAGGGTAGGGCTGAAGAATTTGTTCAGTATCTGCAGGATAAAATCACTCAGATCCGGACAGGCTTGGACTCCGACTGGGTAGATTCGGGCAAACCGATGGGGATGAATCTTGAGGAGACAATCTGGGATGGGTTTGACCCTGTGACCCCCGAAGGCATAGACAGGATTATGGGGAGACTCAGTGCTGCCACTTGTGTGCTGGACCCATGTCCCTCTTGGTTAGTTTCGGCTTCCCAGGAAGTGACACGAGGCTGGCTCCAGGCGATTACCAACGCTTCATTGAGAGAGGGGTTCTTTCCCACCGCCTTGAAGGGGGCAGTGGTGAGGCCCCTCCTTAAGAAGCCTTCCCTGGACCCAGCTTCTTTAGCCAACTATCGTCCGGTCTCCAACCTTCGCTTTGTAGCAAAGGTTGTCGAGATGTGGTAGCACGTCAGCTTCCCCAGTACCTGGATGAAGCTGTCTACCTGGATCCGTTCCAGTTGGGTTTCAGGCCCGGGTACAGCACGGAGACGGCATTGGTCACGTTGGTCGATGATCTCTGGCGGGCCCGGGACAGGGGCTGCTCCTCTGTCCTGGTCCTATTAGACCTCTCGGCAGCTTTCGATACCATCGACCATGGTATCCTACTGCGACGACTCGGGGGGTTGGGAGTGGGGGGCACCGTTTTATGGTGGTTCTCCTCCTACCTGTTGGATTGGTTGCAGTTTGTGTTGACTGGAGGGCAGAGATCGACCCCCAGGTGTGTCACTTGTGGGGTGCCCCAGGGGTCGGTTCTCTCACCCCTCCTGTTCAACGTATACATGAAACCGCTGGCCGAGATCATCCGTGGTTTTGGGGTACGGTATCATCAATATGCTGATGATACCCAACTTTTCATCTCTACCCCAAACCACCCAAACGATGCCCTCGACGTGATGTCCCGATGCCTGGAGGCTGTGTGGATCTGGATGGAGAGGAACAGGCTCAAGCTCAATCCCTCCAAGACTGAGTGGCTGTGGTTTCCGTCATCCCGATTTGTACATCTTGTCCCATCTTTGATGATAGGGGGAGAAATTTTAGCCCCCTCAGAGAAGGCTCGCAATCTGGGAGCCCTGGATATGCAGCTTAGTTTAGAAGAACATCTGACGGCCGTGACCAGGGGGGCCTTTTACCAGGTTCGCCTGGTATGTCAGTTGCGCCCCTTCCTGGATCGGGATGCTCTGTGCACAGTCACTCATGCCCTCGTCCTTTCTCGCCTGGACTACTGCAATGCTCTCTACATGGGGCTGCCCTTGAAGAGCACCCGGAGGCTTCAGCTGATCCAGAATGCGGCCGCACCGGTTGTCATGGGGGTACCTAGGTGCTCCCATGTTACACCCCTTTTAGGCGGCCTGCACTGGTTGCCGGTTGTTTTCTGGGTGTGATTCAAGGTATTAATTATGACCTTTAAAGCGCTCCATGGCTTAGGCCCAGGGTACCTGCGAGACCACCTACTGCCACCAGTAGCCTCCCACCGTCCAGTACGATCTCACAGAGTTGGCCTCCTCAGGGTGCCGTCGGCCAGACAGTGTCGGCTGGTGACCCCCAGGGGGAGAGCCTTCTCTGTGGGAGCGCCTTCCCTCTGGAATGAGCTGCCCCCGGAGCTTCGCATAATCCCTGACCTCTGGTCCTTCCGACGCGCCCTAAAAAGTTGGCTTTTCCAGCAAGCCGGCCTGGCCTGTTAATTTTAACTTATTTTAAATGTATTGTCTTTTAAATTCGGTTTGTTTTTTGGATATGTATTTAATTTTTTTTAACTTTTGGGATGTGTGTTTTTTTAATGTTGTATGCCGCCCTGAGCCCTTTTGGAGAAGGGTGGCATATAAATCCAAATAAACAAACAAACAAACAAACAAACAAACAAGCTCAGCATCTTAGCCACTGAGCCCCCATGTTGTGATTAGCCTGGTGGAATTCCACCTTTCTTCCGTCCCCATTGCAGGTGGGTCTGTGTGCAGCTGGACAGGCAGCTAAGCCCCCCTATTCTCCTCCAATGAAAGGGAGCCTGGCGTGGATCTGGATGCTTTATTGGGAGAAGAGGGCAGGTGAAACTGAGGAGATGCAAAGAGTGGAAATCAAATAGAAAGACGAGATAGGCAGCATTAACTAACAGCCAGCAAAGAAGCAGCTGGAACCTCTCCAGCGATGCTCCGTGTGAGGGACGGAGGCCGTCTCCGGATGACCAGGGATTTCGGTCACAACGGCTGTTTCCGTCTTCTCCAAAAGCTGACAGAAAATGGAGTCTGGCTTCAGACAATATAGTTAGGCTTATCTGCCCCCGGCCACTAGATGGGGCTAGAGCAACAACAGTTACATATTGTGGCATGACAACCTTTATAAATTTGGAGGAGACCCTGAGACTATCTAGTCCAACCCCTCCTCTCTACAGGAATCCCAGTTGAAGCTTCTCTGACTGATGGCTGCTCGTCTTTGCATTGAGATAATCCAGGAAGAGGAGATTGAACGTCTTTGCTTTTCTGGCTTGGTTCTAAAACAGCTCATCCTTTTATCATATTTTTCCTTTCATTCAGATAAAACCTCCTCTCTTGTAATTGAATTCATTTGGAAAAGGGGCTCCCAGACTCCTCCTGATCTTCAGCTCTTTTCCTTGTGGTCTTTCCTCAAGGCTAAGAGCAGCTCCTTTGAGCTCTTCCTTGGCTTCATTGTCCTGAAGTTCACGTAGATTTTTTGCAAATTCTCCTCCACATGTGATGCCTGCAAGGGTACCTGGTCCTTGAGTTGGGGTCTCCCCAAACCAGAACGTTCACTTCCTGAGATTCTTATGGCTGCATTTGCCTTCTTTCCATGAACATCACCCTGATGACTCATAGTCTGTTTCCAATTAGCTATGATTTTGAGATCCTTTTTACAAACATACATATCAAGTTTGGTATCCCTCATCTTTCTTCCAGTCCATCATTCATGTTCTTATATTAGACCCCTTCATGCATTACTGCCTTGTCATGGTGAAGGGGCTTGCGTAGCTCAATGAAACTAATAGCTATGCCGTGAAGGGCACCCAAGACAGACAGGTCATAGCAGAGAGCTCTGACAAAATGTGATCCACTGGAGAAGGAAATGGCAACCAACTCCAGAATCTTTGCCATGAAAACCCTATAGACTGTACCAAAAGGCAAAAAGATCAGAAAGTGTCCAATATGCTACTGGGGAAGAGCAGAGAACCAGTACTAGTAGTGCCAGAAAGAGTGAAGCAACTGGGCCAAAGCCAAAAGGACACTCAGCTGTGGATGTATCTGGTGGTGAAAGGAAAGTTTGATGCTGTAAAGATCTATAGTTCTTAGGAACCTGGAATGTAAGATCCATGAATCAAGACAAGCGAGATGTGGTCAAACAAGAGATGACAAGACTGAACTTCTTAGGAATCTGCAAACTAAAATGGACAGAAATGGGTGAAATTAATTCAGATGACCATCAGGTATACTACTGCTGGCAAGTATCCCTCAGAAGAAATGGAGTAACCTTTAGAGTTAATAAAAGTGTGGGAAAAGCAATAATGGGGTACAATCCCCAAAATCACAGAATGTTTCAGTTCGAATCGAAGGCAAACCATTCAACATCACAGTAGTCCAGGTCTATGCTTCAGCCACTGGTGCTAAAGAGGATGAAATGGACCGGTTCTATGAATCCCTACAGCACCTTATATAATCAACATCAAAAAATGATGTCCTTATCATCATGGGGGATTGGAATCCTAAAGTAGGAAGCCAAAAGATAACTGGAATAACAGGCAAGTTTGGCCTTGGGGTACAAAATGAAGCAGGGCACAGGCTGATAGAATTTTGTCAAGGGAATACAATGGTCATAGCAAACAATCTTTTCCATCAACCCAAGAGAGGACTCTACACATGGACATCACCAGACGATTAGCACAGATATCAGATTGACTATGTGCTCTGCAGCCAAAGAATGGGAAGCTCTACACAGTCAGTAAAAACAAGACGAGGAACTGACTGTGGCTCATATCATAAGCTTCTCATTGCAAAATTTAGGCTTAAATTGGAGAAAATAGGAAAAAGCACTAGCCACTCAGGTATGAGCTAAATCATATCCCTGATGAATATACAGTAGAGGTGACAAATAGATTTAAGGAATTAGATCTGATAGACAGAGTGCCTGAAGAACTATGGACAGAGGTTCGCAACGTTGTACAAGAGGTAGCAACTGAAACCATCCCAAAGAAAAAGAAATACAAGAAAGCAAAATGGCTGTCTGAGGAAGCTTTGCAGAAGGGGAAAGAAGGGAAGTGAAAGGCAAGGAAGAAAGAGAAAGATATACCCAACTGAATGCAGAATTCCAGAGAATAGCTAGAAGAGATAAGAATGCCTTCTTAAATGAACAGTGCAAAGAAATAGAAGAAAACAATAGAATAGGGAGGACCAGAGATCTCTTCAAAAATATTGGAGATATGAAAGGAACGTTTCATGCAAAGATGGGCATGATAAAGGACCAAAATAGCGGGGACCTAACAGAGGCAGAAGAGATCAAGAAGAGGTGGCATAAGAACTATACAAGAATTAACTTAACATCCCTGATAACCAGGATGGGGTGGTCACTGACCTCAAGCCAGGCATCCTAGAATGTCAAGTCAAATGTGCCTTAGGAAAAAGAGATGGACCATGAATCAGAGGGTTGTAAAAGAAAATAATTATGTACAGTATGTGGAAAAAGAATTAGCATTTTTCCTAAAAGAAAACTGGAATGAACAGACAACCATTCAGAACCTATGGGATACAACTAAAGCTTATGTGCGAGGCATTACGATAGCATATACAATAAGAAGAAACAAAGATAAAAAGAAACAATATACAGAGCTTCAGGAGAAACTGGGCAAATTAGAATATAAACTCCAGAAAGAACCTCAAAACAAAGAAGCCAAAGAAGAAAAAGAAATAATTAAACATAGATTAAACTTAATTACACAACAAGAAGTCAAGCGGCAGCCCTAACATGGTTAAAAGACTGGATCAAATTAAAAAAATAAAAGAATCCTTGTGCTAGAAGGACACGATCTCCAACTAGGCTGGCATAGCTTCCTCCGGGAGGGAAAGACTAAATCCCATTCCTACTTTTAGAGACATATAGTAAGGGGAGCTCTGTTTAGGGTCTAGGAAAAAAATAAAAAAAAACCACTATCTGAAAATCCCAAGCTGGTTATCAACCATGGAGGCAATGACATATTCATATACTAAAGACCTTAGTAAAATGGTAAGATATGCAGACCTCTTAGATGAAAAAGGAGAACTAAAATCAGTACAAGATCTGAAAGCACAGGGAATAAATATGGAATGGTGGCCCTACCTACAAATTAAAACAAGTTTTAAAAAAGATCGGGAACAATACGGAATATATGAGACACAAGTGGAATTAGACAAAATATTACTAGGAACGGGAGGAAAAATGATCACTAGATTATATATATATATATATATATATATATATATATATATATATATATATATATATATATATATATATATATATATATATATATATATATATATATATATATATATATATATTTAAAATATAAAATGGAGGAAGAGAAGGTAAAGGAGACAATGATTAGCTGGGGAAGAAATTTTGGCCATAATATAGAGTTAGAAAAATGGGATAAACTGTGGGAAAGAAATTATAAATTTACGACGGCAGTAGCTTACAAAGAAAATCTCTATAAAATGTTTTATAGATTGCATTTGCCTCCAGCGAGATTGGCCAAAATGTACCCAAATTTATCCCCTAATTGTTGGAGATGCAACCACAAGCCTGGAACATTCTGTCACGTGGTGGACGTGCCCCATCACAAGGAAGTACTGGTGCAAAATTAGGAAATGGTTAGAAGAAATTACTGAGCGAAAAATAGAACTCAAACCAGAAACATTCCTATTAGGACTGCTGGATCAAAAAATGGACAAACAATCTCAATACATAATCATTCATATACTCACTGCAGCCAGGATTGCCTTCGCACAAAACTGGAAAAAAATCCATACACCCTCAGATGAAACTACAATCAGGAAAATACTCGAATGGGCAGAAATGGATAAAATGACAATAGAACTAAAAGAGAAGAATTGGACTTCTATAAAGTATGGAATAAAATGTACAAGTGGCTAGAAAACAGAAGCCAAAACAGAAAATAGAGAATACAAATATATGGATATAAATAATGAATACTATTATAAGTGTTAATACTATGTTTGTTAAATCATAGGACAAGGTTATAGTGAGAGGAAGGCAATGCAGAATGGAGAATTATAAAAGCTAAGAAGGAAAGCCGATGGAGAAAGCTGTAAAATTATTGTATATTGTTATGTATGTTCTGTGTTTTGTTTTATCTTATTGTGTTTCTTTTTCTTTGCTGTGTCTTCCCTATTGTTTTTAGAGATCAAAACATTTAATAAAAATTATTTTTTTAAAAAGAACTATACAAGAATGAGCTTAACCTCCCTGATAACCAGGGTGGGGTGGTCACTGACCTCAAGCCAAGCATCCTAGAATGTCAAGTCAAATGTGCCTTAGGAAATCTGAGCAACAACAAAGCTAGTGGAGGTAACAGTATTTCAGCTGAGCTATTCAAAACCTATTCAAAACCTTAAAAGATGGTGCAGTAAATGTGCTACACTTAATTTTCCAGCAAATTTTGAAAACTCAACAGTGACCACAGGATTGGAAAAAGTCAGTTTACACTCCAATTCCAAAGAAAGGCAATGCCAAAGACTATTCAAACTACCACACCATTGCACTCATTTCACATGCTAGTAAAGTTATGCTTAAAATCCTACAAGCTACGCTCCAGCAGTATGTTGTGAGAATAAGGATAAAACCCCAAGTTATTTGGTTAAAGAGGGACCTGATAGATTCCATTTTGAATAAACTACATATCTATCTAGCTTGCTACTGTGGAATATTACAGCTTGGGAGGTTACTCCCAAGTTAGAAAAAGCTAGAAAAAGTTTAATGGCCCTTGGAAGTTCCCTCTGTAACGGATATATTTTTCAGGAAGCCAAATATTGTTTAACTCTGGGAAAGCAGGGAATGAAGGCCTTTTGGGGACATTTTGAAATGCCAGGTGACACTGACACGCATATTACAGGAATTCACCTGAAGTTCCCAGAAATTTTGGGGGGAATTTTATTTTTGTGTGTATTTGCTTAATTAGTGCCAAATGGGGTCAATTATTGCCAAATATTGTTATCAATCACGCAAATGTATTTTTGTAATTGTATTACGACGCACTTTGATAATACCCATGAGACTTCAAAATGTAAGTATTTGTATTTAAGTCGCACCTGTGTACCTTGGAGTTATTCTCTCCTTTTGAGACTCCTATCTTGTCGATGAATAAAGCTTTTTGTTGCCTATAACCTCCTTGTTTAGTTTTTCTTACGTGTATAGAATATATATATCTGGGATATTTTTCTCTCATATGTGGATTGAGAACTACCTCAAGTAAAGACAGGATTTCGAAGAGGCAGAGGAACTAAAGATCAAATTGCCAACATACGCTGGATCATGGAGAAAACTAGGGAATTCCAGAAAAACATCTACTTCTGCTTCATTGACTATGCTAAAGCTTTTGATTGTGTGGATCACAACAAATTGTAGCAAGTTCTTAAAGAGATGGGAGTACCAGATCATCTTATTTGTCTCTTGAGAAACCTACGTATATGCGGGTCAAGAAGCAACAGTGAGAACTTGACACGGAACCACTGATTGGTTCAAAATCGGGAAAGACACCAGCAAGGCTGAATATTGTCGCCCTACCTATTTAACTTATATGCAGAGCACATCATGAAAAAGGCAGGACTAGATGAATGAAAAGTTGGAATTAAGATTTCTGGGAGAAATATCAACAACCTCAGATATGCAGATGATACCACTCTAATGGCAGAAAGTGAAGAGGAATAAAGAACCTCTTGATGCGGATGAAGGAGGAGAGTGCAAAAGTTGGCTTGAAACTCAACATTAAGAAAGCTAAGATCATGGCATCTGGACCTCTCAATTCCTGGCATAGATGGGAAAGAAATGGAGGTAGTGACAGATTTTATTTTCCTGGGCTCCAAGATCGCCATGGATGGGGACTGCAGCCAAGAAATTAAAAGACACTTGCTCCTGGGGAGGACAGCTATGGCAAATCTAGGCAGCACCCTAAATTTATTTATTTATTTATTTATTTGGATTTATAAACCGCCCCCTCTCCCAAAAAGGGACTCGGGGCAGTGTACAGTCAATGAAACACAGATAAAATACATTGACTGTTCCGTTTATTCCCCCCCCCCTGCTGCCTTTTGGATTAACAGCTGCCCCTGCTTTTTCATCTGTGCGCGCCCTGGAGGTTTTTACCGCCCTATCTTCATCTGACTGACCATCTGCCCCTCCCCATTATCAAGCAAAAATCCATCTACCCTCGCCATCCACCACTGACCATCTACTAGCCCCCACTCAGTGACCGGCACTTGACCATCTTACTATCATCATTACCCCCCCCCCCCTCATCTTGGACTGGATGACTTTTTACACTGGTACCCGGCTTTTACAATTTTACTGGACTATGGCATACGATCATACCATCTGCAGCACAGAGCCTAGGCCCTAATGAACTTTAACAGCATATGTATTCCAGGCTAGACCTAATCCTACTGCGGGAATCCCCCCTCTCGTAGGTGTGGCCCTCCGCCCTTTCTAGGGCCCACCTTGATGACGGATTTATTAATCCCGAGAGGTGGAGGAAGCGGAGACTTAGGGGGTTTTTAGCGAAATGTTTCTTAAATTCTTTTAGGGGTTTAGGGGTTGGGGGGTGGGTGGGCCAGATCAGGAGCGATGACGGAGCCAGGTCACCAGGCGGGGTCTTGAGCAGAAGGAGCAGAGAGGAGGAGGGGGGAGAGGATATCATTCCCATACAGGGCTCCTTGATCCCAACAGTCGTAGGGAGGGGCAGATGCGAGGACAGATTAACAACCCGTAGTCGGTTGGGAGACCGTGGGTGCTGGTTACACCCGGTCGCTTGTACCAACCCCCGCGTTCTAGGTGGTCAGGATCTGCAGGCCCAGGGCCTGAGGCTGTTGTTATGCAATGCGAGGTCCGTTGTCAATAAGGCCCCCCTCATCCACGATCTGATTTTGGAGGGGGAGCCGGACCTTGCGGGAATAACGGAAACCTGGTTGGGCCACGAGGGAGGGTTACCCCTCGTGGAAATGTGCCCACCAGGTTACCAAGCATTTCACCAGCCCCGGGCCCGGGGAAGGGGCGGTGGGGTAGCAGTGATTATCCGGGAGGATTTAGAGCCGAGGGAGTCCACTGTGCCACAGACGTCCGGATGTGAATCCCTTGTTGTGAAATGGGGCCCTAGGAGGCAGATGGGCTTGCTGATAGTATACCTGGCTCCCCGCCATACATCAGCGACCCTGCCTGAGCTCCTCGAGCTGATCTCATCGGTGGCGGTTGAGACCCCCAAACTTTTAGTGATGGGGGATTTTAACCTGCCGTCGGTGGGAGAAGCATCAGAGGGGGCTCGGGAGTTCATGGCTTCCATGATAGCCATGGACCTGACTCAAATGATTCAGGGCCCGACACACGAGGGAGGTCACACCTTGGACCTGGTTTTTGTCTCTCGCCAGTGGTTGAGTGATCTGGGAGGAGTGAATTTAACCATCACTCCTCTGTCATGGTCAGATCACTCACTCCTCCGTCTTGACTTCCCTGGTGCTACCCCTCGCTGCGGGGAGGCGGAACCGGAGAACACTAGATGGTTCCGCCCCAGGCGCTTGATGGAACCAGACAGGTTCCAGACGGAGCTTGGGCCACCTCCTGCAGCCCTGACCCGCCCTCGGGTAGAGGACCTGGTGGCCGCGTGGAATAATGCGACTACCGGGGCCTTGAACCGGGTGGCGCCTTTGCGGCCTCTCCGGCGGCAACGATCCACCCTGGCCCCTTGGTTTACCGAGGAGCTAAGGGTGATGAAGCGCCGCAAGAGATGCCTAGAGAGTCGTTGGAGATCCTCCCGATCCGAACTTGACCGAGCACAGGTACGAGCCCATTTAAGGACGTACCTAGTGGCATTGAGAACGGCCAAACGTCAATATTGTGCCGCTCTCATTGCATCCGCAGAGAACCGCCCTGCCACCCTGTTTCGGGTGTCCCGCTCTCTTCTGTTTCAGAGGCCACGGGAGGCCCCTTTACAGGGCAGGGCAGAGGAGTTTCGGAAATATCTGCAGGATAAAGTCGCTCAAATCCGGAAGGATTGGGTCCCCTTCAGTGGCCCAGTCGAGACGCCAGTGGCGAGTCTTGAGAAACCTTTTTGGGAGGAGTTTGACTTGGTTGTCATCGAGGATTTGGACAGATTGCGTGGACGACTGCGACCTACCACATGTTTGCTGGACCCGTGTCCCTCCTGGCTTGTACTGGCATCCTGGGAGGTTACACGTGACTGGCTCCTGGACCTAGTGAACGCTTCGTTGAGTGAGGGGTCTCTCCCGGCCGCCTTGAAAGAGGCGGTGGTGAGACCGTTGCTCAAGAAGCCTTCCCTGGACCCTATGGAGCTGGTCAATTATCGTCCTGTCTCCAACCTTCCCTTTTTGGCGAAGGTTGTGGAGAGTGTGGTGGCTTCTCAGTTTCCACGACATCTGGAGGAGAATGATTATCTAGACCCGCGCCAGTCCGGCTTTCGCCCTGGGCACAGCACAGAGACGGCCTTGGTCGCGTTGGTAGATGATCTCTGGAGGGCCAGAGATAGGGGCTGTTCCTCTATCCTGGTCCTATTAGACCTCTGGTATCCTGTTGCACCGACCATGGTATCCTGTTGCACCGACTGGAGGGGTTGGGGGTCCGGGGCACCGTCTTGCGGTGGTTCGGCTCCTACCTCTCCGGCAGGATGCAACGTGTGTTGGCAGGGGAGCAGAGGTCGACCCTAAGCCCCCTTATTTGTGGGGTGCCACGGGGGTCGGTCCTCTCGCCACTCCTGTTCAACACATACATGAAGCCGCTGGGTGAGATCATCCGTGGTTTCGGGGGGGATACCATCTGTACGCTGATGATACTCAGCTGTACATCTCCACCCCGAACCACCCCAACGAGGCCGTCGAAGTGATGTCCCGGTGTGTGGAAGCCGTACGGGTCTGGATGGATGACAACCGACTCAGGCTCAACCCTTCCAAGACGGAGTGGCTGTGGGTTCCGGCTCCCCGGTTCAACCAGATAATTCCATCTCTGGCCATTGGGGGCATTCAACTCGCCCCCGTGGAGCGGGCGCGCAATTTGGGCGTCCTCCTGGATGCCAGGCTGTCCATGGATGAACATGTGACAGCCGTGGCCAGGGGGGCGTTCCATCAGGTTCGCCTGGTGCACCAATTGCGCCCCCTATTGGACCGGGACGCCCTACGCACAGTCACCCATGCGCTGGTGACGTCTCGCCTGGACTACTGTAACGCTCTCTACATGGGGCTTCCCTTGAAATGCACTCGGAGACTACAGCTGGTCCAGAATGCGGCCGCGCGGGTGATTATGGGGAGCACTAGGTACTCCCATGTGACACCACACCTGCGCGAGCTGCACTGGCTTCCTGTGGTCTATCGAGTGCGTTTCAAGGTCTTGATTACGATCTTTAAAGCGCTCCATGGCTCAGGACCTAGCTACCTGCGGGATCGTATTCTGCCCCATACATCCCTACGACCTATTCGCTCGCACAGAGAGGGACTTCTCCAGGTGCCGTCCACTAGACAGTGCCATGGGGCGGCGCCTAGGAGCAGAGCCTTCTCTGTGGCGGGCCCAGCCCTGTGGAATGACCTCCCCCCGGATATTAGGACCACTACTGACCTCCGCTCCTTCCGGGTTAAGCTCAAGACCCACCTCTTTCAAATATCTGGCCTGGCTCAACCATAACTTCGTTACGCTCCTGAGGGGTTTTTAATTATTTAAGGGGATTTTAAACTGTGTTTTAATTGTGTTTTTAGCTGTGTTTATTGTCCTTCACTTATAAGTCTACTCTCCTCCATGCACAAATGTAATTGTCCCTGTTCTTCGTATGTGTGTGTGTCCTATGTGTATTTTATCCTTTTGATTGTACGCCGCCCCGAGTCCTTCGGGAGAGGTTTGCGGCTAATCAAATAAAATTTATTATTATTATTATTATTATTATTATTATTATTATTATTATTATTATTATTATTATTATTAATAATAATAATAATAACAATATAAATAATATATAAACAATTAAATACTTGAGCATTTGAGCGGAGGAGGTGAGACTGTACAAAGCAGAGACATCACCCTGCCAACAAAAGTGCATGTAGTCAAGGCTATGGTTTTCCCAGTTGCAATGGACGACTGTGAAGGTTGGACCATAAGAAAGGCTGACCGCCAAAGAATTGAGGCCTTTGAACTATGGTGCTGGAAAAGACTCCTGCGAGTCCCTTGGACTGCAAGGCCATCCAACTGGTCAGTCTTAGAGGAGATCAACCCTGACTGCTCTTTAGAAGGCCAGATCCTGAAGATGAAACTCAAATACTTTGGCCACCTAATGAGAAGGAAGGACTCACTGGGGAAGAGCCTAATGCTGGGAACGATTGAGGGCAAAAGAAGAAGGGGACGACAGAGAATGAGGTGGCTGGATGGAGTCACTGAAGCAGTAGGCGTGAGCTTAAATGGACTCCAAAGGATAGTAGAGGACAGGAAGGCCTGGAGGAATATTGTCCATGGGGTCATGATGGCTCGGACACGATTTTGCAACTAACAATATGAGATTCTATTGTTAGTCAAGTCCTAGTTGCTAAAAATCAGATATTTTTCTACTGCTTTTTACTTATGCACCCTTCTCTGTGTCCTAATCATAAATATTGTTTCTGGAAACTTGATATTCTTCTTATTAAATTTTATTTTATTCAAAAATGCAATATACAAGTTTTGGTAAATAAAACTATTACAAAGACAAAACAAAACTAGACAAAATATTTTATAAAAAGTGTGCATTAAAACCAGACAAAAACATGCATATTGTCACCCCAGTTGAATATAATGCAGCAATAATAGGTTCTCCCCCTTGCAAAACAGGCCCACAATTATAAACTACACATCTATTTGCAACTACTTGACTTGTGACATCTCTGCTGTATATAAAAATTGTAGTTAACAGACAATCCAACAATAAAGTTAAATTTCAATAATTACCTCTGATCCATCCAGAATATGTCCAGGTTTAAACATCTTTGTTTGATTCTTAATAATAATACATGTCCTTTAAATTGTAATTAGGATCTTTCCCAACTGCTTTCCATTCCCCAAAGTCATAGGATCTCCTATAAATGGAAACAAGATGACTTTTAAGACTTGTTTTTCATTTAAATATGACAAGTCCATTCCCCAATCTCCCTCAGTCTTCTTGAAAGAATCCATTTCATTAGTCATCCGTTCTGTCCACTTTGAGTCTTCAGGGTCCATGGCTTCTCCAGCCATCTCCAAGCAGCCTCCCTTCAAACCAGATTCCTCCTTCAGGGATGCCAACAGCAAATTAAATTCCAGTCCATCCATCCAATCCATCCGATTCAACAATTGTTGCTTGTTTCTGATTATCACCTTTAAGTTGATTTCAAACCATTGTTATTTCATCAAACTTTTAAAATGAAGTTTCAAATAAGGCTTCTAAGTTGAAAGACTTTATATTCTTTAAATCACATCAAATTAGCTTACTCTAAGATCCTATTAATTACCATATTAATGACAACATAGAATAATTGATGACCAATTGCAAATTGTTATCCATCACCTTCAGGTTTCATAGGAAAGATTAAAAGGGGTTAAAAATTATTTGAGTGTCATTTTGAAGATAGTTTTTATCCACTTAGTTATCATACCACCCCTCAGGTTTCCAATCACATCGCAAAAATTGTTTATGGGTCCTTTACCGAAATCCAGTGATATCACCAGAGTTCCCATAATCCATTTAGAAAGTGTGATGATATGTGAGAATGATTTTTGGGATGAGGGGAAGAGAGGCTGCCTAGGGAAGGATCAGATAAGAGGGGAGAATCCTGCAGCTGCATAATGGGAGAGAAAGAAACTCAGAAAGGATCCTCACTAACTTTTCAGGATGAGAAAACAGTTGGTGAGAGATTTGTTCTTTCAGATTTTCAAAATTTTGTTAATGTCACATTACAGTTAATTAGAATTAGCACATCTGGAGATGTTTTCCATCAGGATGACCAGGGAGAAGATTAGCCTGACAGATTTCTTCTTGATAAACCCATGCTTTCTGGGAATCTATCTGTTATTTTCAAAGAGTTTATTGATCATCTTTTTTTCTCTGTTCATTTTATGTGCCATTTGCTCTAGAATGTTCTCTATAATTGACCAATTGTGTCAATTATATTTTCTCTATATTTGGTCAGTATGTGATTGATAAATTTCTCTCAATTTTTTTCATTCACTTATGAAGATAATGGCAGTATTTGTATCCTATTTAACCATATTTGGAGATGAGACAATTGTAGAAGAAAGATTCAATGTGGGATAAGAAACAAAGTTGTCTGTTTTTCAAATTCCTGGATGTTCCCATTCTAGTTTCATCCCTTTCTGGAGAAGAATGAATTTTGGAATATTTCTCAGAGAAAATTGTACTTGGACCAAAATGGAGAGTTAACAGCAGATCTGAGCATTGAGAGCACCTTGATTCTCCCCACGGAGGATTCCAGGACAGAGATTCTGGCATATTTTGAAAGACAGAGACTTTCTATCAAACAAGATGCTCTTTCAGGGCTAAAGTTGCTCAACAAGGTGGGAGAAATTTTGGTGTCTTTTCTCTGTTTTCCAAACCCTGAGGTCCCATTTCAAGTGGGCAAAGTCTATAGCCATGATGGCGAACCTATGGCACGTGTGCCAGAAGTGGCATGCAGAGTCATCTTCTGGGTTCAAGTGCACCAGCCAGCTGGTTTTCACATGCAAGGAGCGCTGGGAACTGAAAGAGCAGCCGCCCGGTGCGGATGTGCATGCCAGGAAGATGATCTTCCTGTTTACAGCGTGCTCATGCGTGTTGGCCACTTGGTCTTCTGGTTTCTGGTGCACATGCGCACACAAAGACCAGCAACGGGAAGAGCAATGGGGGCACATGCCAAAAGACATGGAGAGGGGATCCTGACAGTCACTTCCTAGGGGAGCAGAGCTGTCGGCCAGGACAGGTGAGCTGGGGCTTCCCTCCCTTCCCACCTGAGCAGGCTCTTTGTGCAACCCAGCCCTCCAGCCCACAGCACATCTGTGGTCCGGAGTACCCGTCCAGCTCGAGGACCCCAGAAGAGCCAGCTGGCCCCCGCACAGCCCCCACCCCCCACATCACTTCTGCCAAGGAAGCTCTACCGCTTCCCGGCCGGGGCATTGTCCCTGGTGTTCCACTTGCGCAGCCCCACTACCCCATAAGAGCAGCAGCAGTGGCAGCTACAGGGGGAAGGGCAAGAGCAACCTGCCGGTCACCGCAGCTGCTCCCACACCAGTGAGACGGCCCTTGGTGGCGTATCCATGCGTGAGAAGCTGCGCTCTCCTCTGGCCCTCCTGAGGCAGCTCGCCTCTCCCTCCACCATCGAGGCTGGAAGTGGCAGCACAAGAACTGCTGCCAATGCTGGAGCAGGAGAAGCTGCTGGGGGGGAGGCGAGCTGCCCCAGGAGGGCTGGAGGAGAGTTCCTCACCCATGTACACACCGCCAAGGGCCACTGCTGCTGTTGTTCTTCTTGGGTGGTGGGGCTGTGCAGGAGCTGAATCTGTGCAGGAGAAACATCTGTCTGCAGCCCGGGTAAGAGTTGCGCTGCCCGGGAACCAAAACAAAGCTGTCAGTCAGGATGGGTGGGCAGGGCTTCCCTCCCTCCCCACCCGAGTGGGTTTTTGCACAGCTCCAGCCCTCCAGCCCATGGCACTAATTATGGCCGGATTTAGATGAAAAGAGGCCCTAGGCTATTCCACTTATGGGGCCCTTTCACCTCCCATTTTTAAGTTTGTAAATTACATGAGAGATAATAAAATACATCATTACTCAATTCAATTCAATTTATTGAATTTATAGACCACCCCCTCTCCCCTGTGATATATATCAATATATTAAATGAAACATGTTGTAATTGGTACTAACCTTTATAAAAAATGTGGCACGGATAATAAATAAAAATAAAAGGCCCCTCTTGATCTTGAGGCCCTAGGCTGAAGCCTAGTTAGCCTATAGGAAAATCCAGCCCTGGCACTAATGCACATCCGTATTCCAGAGCGCCTGGCTGGCTTGGGCACACAGGGCAGCATGGCAGCATTTTCTGGCTGGGTGGCTGGCTACCCCAACCGCTGCTCCTTCCCCATATGCCTGAGCCAGCCAGGTGCTCCAGACTGCATATGCGCGTCAGTACCACAGCTTGGAAAGTTGGACTGTGCAACAAGCCCAACCATCCTCGCCACCCCCTCACCCCAGGGGTGGCTGTCGCACTGCCGCTTCTGGCCGGGATGCTGGAGGAGACAGGAGGAGAAGCTGCTGGCGGGGAGGCAGGCTGCCCCAGGAGGGCAGGAGGAAAGCACAGCTCCTAATGCATGGTGATGCAACATCTGGGATGCGGTTGCGGTAGGCAGTGTGCCAGCCAGGAAGTGGTCGCACTCCCTTGGAAGAAATGGTGGTGGGGCTGCGGTGGCTTATTCCAAGGCCGGGAAAAGGCTCCTGCTTTCCAGCAGAGGGAGGCAGCATTCTGCCCCACTTTCTCTCCCTGTTTAGGGCTGCAGAACCTGGTCATCAGTGGGGATGTCCTAACACCTGGTCCGGGACCGGGGGGTGGGCAGGGAGGCACAAGGACCCCCAAAAGACAAGGCAGAACCAGGGCATGTGCACAGGGCAGCTAACCTTTGTGTGCATCCACGCCAGAAACCAGCAGACCAGGTGGCCAGTTTGCATGCACGTGCTGAAAACCAGAAGATCTTGTTTGCAATTTATATCCAAATTCCTTATGTTAAACCAATACATACATACATACATACATACATACATACATACATACATACATACATATCATTAACTATATCTCTTATCATTTCATTATTATTATTGTCATTAATATTTGTTAACAACATCATTTACCTATATCCAACTTCCTCACCTCCAACCAACATAAATATGTACCTTGTTACCATTATCAACTATTTATTTAACAAAGCAATCTAAAAGTTACTAAATTCCTACTTACTAATCACCAAACCTAGCTACTTTTTTATTATCAACTTTCATATATCAACCTGTATTCTTCCAGAAGGCATATATTTTTTTTGACATTTGTGGAATTAATCTTCTGTTTATTTCCTTGGTAAAGTTTTTATGGACATCTCTCCGCACCTTGTTACTTGTTGCATCTCCCAGGTAATCTTGGCGCTCTCCATTTGCTACTTTAATTAATTTATCTTTGATTGTCAATCATGCTTCTGGTAAGGTTTCTCTCCTTAAAACCATCATTTTTCCCTTTCTTCTTCTGTGCCTTGAAATTTGAGGTAGAGCTCCAGTCCATCAAATTCCCTTTTCCATACTCCCATTTTTTCGCTTTCAACCACTTTCACTCCACAGATCAAATCATTAGTTTTCTTATCTTTGTATTTATTTTTCTCTTCAATTTTTGGGGCTCCATCTCCATCATTTTTTTCTAGTATAAACTCTGTCTTCTTATCAATTCTCCCAGTTACCTCCAATAAATTTTGAACTCCATCCCAAATCTTTTGCAAAGTTACAATTTCTTCTTCTGAAAAGTGATCCATATTTCCAAATTGTAAATTACTGCCACTCTAGCTTTCAAGAATATATATATATATATATATATATATATATATATATATATATATATATATATATATGTGTGTGTGTGTGTGTGTGTGTGTGTGTGTGTGTGTGTGTGTGTGTGTGTGTGTCTGTGTGTGTGTGTCTGTGTGTGTGTGTGTGTGTGTGTGTCAGTGTGTGTGTGTGTGTGTGTGTGTGTGTTACAACCCCTGGTATGCCTATATATATATATATATATATATATATATATATATATATATATATATATATATATATATATATTCCATTTTCCCCCTCTCCCAGTGCCGATAAGGCTCTCAAAGGACAGCTGTGTAAACCCTTTGTGCCCTTGGCTCTTATCACTTTTAATTATGGGACTTTGAAGTACAGAGACAGTGAAATCAAAGGAGAAACAGGAACGAATGCGCAGTTTCAGAAACTCTAGCCTCCGAGCGGCAGCATTGCTTCCTTTCACTCTCTGATGTTGTCTCAGGCTTAAGAGAAACAAAGTTCTTAAAGTTCTTAAATGGAATTTAATAGCAAATAATAAATAATTTTATTTGAGTAGAGAAGGAGATTTTAATCCTTAAATTAAAAAAAGCAAGAAAAAGTCTAAGAAGAAAAACTGGTCTGTTCACTTTAAGAAGAGGAGAGAGAAAAAAGTTGCAAGCACTTCAATCCACAAAGTGTAATTACAAAAGGAGAAAAAAGAAGCATACTAACCAAAACAATCCAGTGCCAGTCAATTACGCCGCTTTCTTCTTCTGCTTAAGGATTTAATTTAGCATAAAAAAGAAGGGGTTTTTTTGGGCAGTCTTTTTCAAAACAGAAAGGATTCCTCACCAGATGGACACCCTTTCTCTTTCAGTTTCCTTCCGTTCTGGAGCCGTCCCAACTTCATCAGCCTAGGCTGCTTTTGTTGCCAGCTTGAAGACCTTCTCTTGGGTCAAACAGGGACTTTGCAGGGTTCCTGAGATCAGCAAGACGTAGTCTTCCTGTTCACCATCTCTTCGGGACAGTTGAGGTCCGATTGGACCACCCAGCAGAAAAAGTATCAGCGACGGTCTTGGAGCATTGAGACCGTACGTCCGTACCATTGGGACGTTGGCTTCTCCTCCCCTTTTAGACTATTAAGGAGAAAAGTACTTTATTGTAATGTTAAATTCCAAAAGCAAAAGGGAGGAACTAAATGAAGAATCTGCCATTTGTTATACCTCCTGCATCTGTTTAGAAGTAGTCAGAGGTTTCATATTTACCTCAGTGAAGACCAGAGGCTACTTGTCTCCATCCATTTCTCCCTCGATTTTCCATGGATGGAGAGTCCTAACACATTTTCTTTGCCATTCCTTGTTTCTCTGCTCAGTCCCTGCCTCAGTCCAAATGTGTGGAAAATTGTCATCCTGGATTTGTCAAGAGGGCTCGAGAAGGAGAGCCAGTTTGCTGCTATGACTGCATTCCTTGTCCGGAGGGGACGTTCTCCACTCAGGAAGGTGGGTCACACTGAGGAAAATGGGAGGCTTTGTGGAACTGGATCAATCCAGAACATTTTCATGAAAGTGCAAGTTAAAAGACACAAGTTCACCTTTTTAATTTTAACATGCACAATTTCTTATCTAAAAGGAAGTAAACCAAAAAGTCTTTGAAGGAGGGCCTGGGAAGAGATAGGAGGAGGGGGTGGCAGACTCAACAAGCTTTACTAACAGCAGAGGAAATCTCTCACCTGCTTTCTAGTTTGTATACAGTATATGCTGCTAAGTTTACCTTTCTAGGAATATCTTTGAAACTTGATCAATTGTTTGAGGTCCACCTTCTGAAAGACTTTCGGAAATTGTGGGAGCTTCATCACTGGAGGCTTTCCAGAAGAGACTGGACTGCCATTTGTCAGAAATGGTGGAGGGTCTCTGCTTGGGCAGGGTGGGGAGTGGACTAGATGACTTACAAGGCATCCTCCAACTCTGTTAATCTGTATATTGGATCCTCCCCTTGAGGATCACTGAGAAGGTGTCACTGGTCCATAATGTGGTGCTGTGGATAGTTATGGGGACAACTCATTACAAATATTCTGCCAGTCATGTAGATCTATATCAATCAGAAGAGAGCTGGAAGGGACCTTGGAGGTCTCTTAGTCCTACCCCCTGTTCAAGCAGGAGACCCTATACCAGTGATGGTGAACCTTTTAGAGACCGAGTGCCCAAACTGCAATCCAAAACCCACTTATTAATCGCAAAGTGTCAATACGGCAATTTAACCTGAATTATGAGGTTTTACTAATAATAACAAGGCAGAGAGGGAGGGAAAGAGAGAGAGAGAAATAGGGAAGGAGAAAGAGAGAAGATGGGAAAGAGAGGGGGAAGAAAGAGAGAGGGAGGGAAAGAGAGAGAGAAAGAGGGAAGGAGAAAGAGAGAAGGAGGGCTAATTGTCCTAAGAAAAACGTGATAAATGCATTTTTATATCCCTTCATTTTTTTCTGCTTTTCAAATAATATGTTTAGCAACAATAAAAAAGAAAAACTTTTGTAATATCATTTATCTCTTTTTCCCTCTCTTTCTCCCCTCTTTCTCTCTTTCCCTCCCTCTCTCTCCCATCTTTCTCTCTCTCTCTTTCCCTCCTTCTCTCTTTCTCCTTCCCTCTTTCTCTCTCTTTCCCTCCCTTTCTCTTTCTCCCATCTTTCTCTCTCTCTTTCCCTCCTTCTCTCTTTCTCTCTTTCCCTCCCTCTCTCTTTCTCTCTCTCTTTCCCTCCCTCTCTCTTTCTCCCCCCCCCTCTCTTTCCCTCCCTCTTTCTCCCCCTTTCTCTCTCCCTCTCTCTTTCATTCCCTCTCTCTTCCCCCCCTTTCTCTCCCCCCCCACAAAACCAGTGAACTCTGCTTAGAAAGATCTACTAAGGCAGTCAGAGGGCAAACTGAACTTTTAAGACCAACTGCAAACTTCTCTCTCACACACACATGCACGGATGCACAAACACACACACACACACACACACACACCATTCTTTGCAATTAGGTCTCATCAACGCACAGGTTAATTGCTTGCATATCTGTGTAATTTTTGCAAGAAGGCAAGCAAATGACAACTACCGGAAGGAATGGAGGGGGGAGTGAAAGTCGAAGGAGGGTTTTTTGAAATAGAAGGAAAGGAGAGGGGAACATTTGCAAAGTGGCTCCTGGCTATTTATCAACTTAAACGGGAGGCACAAAATGAAACCACATCCACCAGTCAGTGCCCTGTCTTTTCCCACAGTTTATTTTATTTTATGTCTGGCAGCGTTTCATCTATGCTGGGGCAACAGAGCATGTGCTTACACTCTGCGTGCCAACTGTGGCATGTGTGCCATAGGTTCACCACCAGGGCTCTATACCATTTCAAAGGAGTGGTTGTTTAATGAAAAGGTTGTGAAATACTTCTTGGAAAGACCCGTGGTATCAGCTGTTTTCCATAGAAAGTATTTCCTGTAAGATAAAAGGAGAGAAGATTAAAGAAATATTGCTTTTTCGCTTTCTCAGATACCAAAAAATGCACCAAGTGTCCAGATGATAAATATCCAAATGAGGCCAGAGTCCAATGTATCCCCAAAATTATAACCTTCCTGTCTTATGAAGAACATCTGGGCATCATCCTGGTCTCTTTTGCCCTACTCCTGTTCCTAACCACAGTCCTTGTTTTAATCATCTTCATTCAATACCTAGAAACTCCCCTTGTCAAAGCCAACAACCGGGACCTCTCCTATATCCTCCTAGTCTCCCTCCTGCTTTGCTTTTTGTCTCCTTCTCTCTTCATTGGTCAACCAAGGAAAGCCACCTGCCTTCTCCGACAGACAGTTTTCAGCATCATCTTCTCAGTTGCCGTTTCTTCTCTCTTGGCCAAAACCATCACGGTGGTGCTAGCTTTCCTGGCCACAAAACCAGGAAATCGGGTGAAGAGATGGTTGGGGAAGAGCTTGGCCAACTCCATAATCCTTTCGTCTTCTGCTGTCCAAATTATCATCTGCTCCATCTGGCTGGGGGTTTCTCCCCCCTTCTCTGACTCTGACCTCCACTCCCAGCCTGGGGAGATCATCCTGCAATGCAACGAAGGGGCTGTTGTCATGTTCTATGTCACCCTCAGCTACATGGGCTTCTTGGCTGCCATCTGCTTCACGGTGGCTTTCCTGGCCAGGAATCTGCCTGGGACCTTCAACGAAGCCAAGCTGATCACCTTCAGCATGCTGGTCTTCTGCAGTGTCTGGGTGACTTTTGTGCCCACCTACCTGAGCACCAAAGGGAAATACATGGTGGCTGTGCAGGTCTTCTCCATTCTGGCTTCCAGTGCTGGGCTGCTGGGCTGCATCTTCATCCCCAAGTGCTACATTATCCTTCTGAGGCCAGACCTAAACACAAAGGAGCATCTTACGTCCAGAACAAATGTAAAAACATGAGATATAACACCATTATGATATTGGAAGAATTATTAAAGTTTCTGTTTTGAAGGAGATATTATTTACATTTAGATAGTATGCAGGAGTCAAAGAAAGTTGTATCTACCATATTTTTCAGAATATAAGATGGACTTATATTCTGGAGGGTAAAAATTTGGTTGTGTCTTATGCACAGAATGTACCCCTGCCCATTCGCCAGCCCCCACCGAGGGGCCTCCTTATAGCAAACAGCTTGTTTCAATTTCAGCTTAGCCTGATTAGCACAAGCAGCTGACTGGCGGTTGGATCGGCCTCACCACCATCAGCTGTTTTAGGCTACAGGGATTGCCATTGCTGCCTCCTTGTGCCCCATCTTTTGCCTCTGCATGCCCATTTTTGGCCTCCACGTACCCCGTTTTCCACCCATTCTGATCCCCGCTGCTTGGAGTGGGTGGAAAATGGGTGGGGCGTGCGTAGGCAGCAATAGGCTATGGCAATCCCTGCAGCATTAAACAGCTGAAGATGGGGAGGCCGATCCAACCGACAATCAGTTGCTTGTTCTAATCAGGATGTGCTGAAATTGAAACTGAAACTGGCTGTTGACTGCAAGGAGGCAAATTGCTGGGTGGCAGAGGCAGAGGTAGATTTTTTTTCTTGTTTTCCGCCCAAAAGCTAGGTGAGTCTTATGAGTGTCTTATACTCTGAAAAATATGGTATATGTTTCAAAATGGGAAATTGTTGAATGACTGGAATTCTTATAGCTCCCTTTCCTTTCAGCTCAATAAATTTTGCTAGAACTCTGTAAAAGTCATTTAGAGGAATTTGTTGTTCAACAACAGCTACTAATGTGACACCTTATTAAAAATAATCCGGGCACTTGTTCCTACAGCTAAAAGTGTATGTGTGTGCCTGTGCGTGAGAGAGGAGGGGCGGAGGAAAAGAGGTCAGGAAGAAGTTGTGGGAACCAAGCACCAGCCTGGTTGCCAGATCCTGCCCCTGAGAATGCTGGAATGATGTGAAATGCCATGTTTGACTGGCTCTCAGCTGGGGAGGGAAACCTTCATATACCCTCTCATATAATTATTTCTTGATTTCTCGATAAAACCTTTGCAGAAAGAATTCAGCAGAGCAGCTGTCTGGGATTTCAGATTGGGATTTATTTTGGTATGTACTTCATAGTAAAATAATAGATAGATAGATAGATAGATAGATAGATAGATAGATAGGTAGGTAGGTAGGTAGGTAGGTAGGTAGGTAGGTAGGTAGGTAGGTAGAATGTGTAAAGTAATTTCCACTGTATTTTTCCCATCAGCCAGAGAATTAAAATAGCAGTTTTCAAACCCTTTAATTTCCCACTCTACAATTTCTACCTGAACCATTTTCTCTGCTCCTCTTCCAAGCTTGTCTTGTCTGTGAAGGGCTGGAGAAGATGTCCAGAGAAAGGGGACCTTGAGACTTACCCAGAAGGAGGTTGGAGGGATCCTGTCTAAAGGCAGCCGCATTATTGACCAGGTCACAAACCTTAAATGCTGCATAATATCCATCCAGGTCCAAGAAGAGGGAGAATATGGGAGGGGGACGGGACTTTGTGGTTTCTAGGAAGAGGCACCCATAGAAGCTCTTCTGCTCTCCAACCACAGAGATTGCTGATCAATTGGGAATCAATGTTTAGGTATCGGGATGGCTCCCAATAGTGAATAGATTCCCTCAGAAAATGTTTAAGAGGTAAGAGAAGCTCTGATGGATCAGACCAAGGTCAGTCTAAGATTCACAGGAACTACACAGAGGACACCACACTTCTCCCACAAACAGAAGAAAGCAGAGACTTATGGCTTTGCCCAACATGGAACAGGCACTTTCCCACACTTTCACTTTCCTCCATCACACCACACAATATTGGACACTCAGCCATCTCACACTCCAGGAATCCCCAATTCTGGTATCCCACATTAATCTGAGAAAATATTTCCAAGTTTCACACCCCCAATCAAAAAGTATTAAGGTGGGACTGGAACTCAGATCCTCCTGGACTTTGGCCCAAACTCACCCAGCTGGCTTTCCTGACTAAGGCAGAGCTAGAATTCCCAATCTCCTGATTATTGTCTCGAAGTCGCCAATTTGGCTTTTATTTTAAAGCTAGTTTTAAAACTTCAGTGAGTGGAGCAAAGTCCCTTGGCTGGCTTTGATTCTCTGCACCCTCCCTGGGCACTCCTTGGCCTCCTTCCCATCACCACCCTCTCAGCACTAAAGGCGCCTTCTGTCACTGCGCCTCCCTCCCCCACCTAAACAGATAGCTGTCACTCAAGCCCCTTTCCTGTCTCGCTCCTTCGCGCTCAGGTTGGGCAGTGCCAGCTCCGGCAGGTGGTCTGCCTGTCCCCTCCCCTCCCGCCACCTCATCCCCGCAGAAGCCTCCCTGGCGGCCTCTCCAGGGAGCCCGTCGGAGCACGGCGCGCGGGTGACCAAGGGACTGGATGGGCTCCCTCCCAGCCGGGCTGCGGGATGGCGAGCAAGGGCTCCCTGAGCCTCTTCCGTCTCAGGCCAAGCCGAGTGGCACCCCCACCAAGGAGAGCGACTGGAGAACCCATGGTGGGCCAGTGTAGCTCCCAGTTCCGAGAGCGGGAGAAGGGGGGGGCAGGCAGGCAGGCAGGCGGCCTCTAGGGCTCTGAGCCCCTGTGGGACCCTGAGGAGGCTGGGGAGGAACCTCTTCCCCATCTCAGACTCTGGTGGGCGAGGTGGGAGGGCGGGCGCTGTGGACCGGGCGGCGGGGAAGCGGCTCTTGGGAGGAGCGGATGGGCCATCGCCGGACTCTGGAGATGGGTTATCTCCCTCCGGGGTTGCAGCAGTTGGGTGGGGTTTGGTTCCCACAGCTTCCTCCATGCAGAAACAGGAGAGGCCAGAAGAAGCTCCCAGACCCCCCCCCCCGCCCCAATACCCGGATCTTCTGTGTGTGTGGAAGTTTCAGGGGGTGATGGGGGAAGCTCAGACCATCTTCTCTCCCCAAACCACAGACTTAGACAACTTCAGGGCCAAGTGAAGCTTCGTCTGCCTTGCGGGAGATACGAAAGAGGGTGGCCCTCCAGATGCAGGGGAAGAGTGGAGGGGACCTCCGGCCGTTATTCAGAGACCGAAGCCCTGATCGGAGGCGTTTCTGGTTTGATGAGGCGGATAAAAGGAAGCCTGTTTTCCTAGACGGGAAGGGGGGCGGATTGAGAAAGTGGGGGGGTTGGCGGTGGAGCATGGTGGGTCCTCCGCGGGGGGAAGCCTGATGGGGCGACCGCAGGCGAAAGCTCTCCAATGAGCTGTTTTGGCAGCACGAGGCAAAGACTTCAAAGTCAGCGAAGGTGTAGCATAGATGGTGTGGTGTCTTGCTGGTGTGCCTTGTTGCGACGTTCCCTGGGTGCAAGGGAGCGGGACAGGCAAGGGGCGGTCGCGACGGCTGTACTTTGCGCAAGGCGAGAGGGGGGCGTGGGGGCCGCCTTACTATCCCTCCATCCCTCCATCCGTGTCTGAGACTAGGTTGAGGGTCCAGCTCTCTTCGCTAAATAAATCAAGAGAACGTGGCGTTTCTCTCTACTCTCCTGTCCAAGGGCCTCATCCAAGCGATCCTGGGGAATGAGGAATTTGCATGAAGTCTGCCTGAGTTGACGAAACGGGAAGAGACAAGGATTGATAGAGGAGGGGGAGGGGAGGGAAGGCGAAGAAACCCTCCCTCGCCTCTCCTTGTCTTGGGATGATTTTATAAGTACAAATAACCAAAGAAGAATCTGCCTGACCTGCTCAAATTTCCCAGATCAAAGCAATCCCAAGGCTGCCCTCTTCAGAAGGGACCCCCTGCAGCTCTCTGGGCTTCTGGACATTGGTTCATTTCCCCCCTCCCCCTCTTCCCCCACCCTCACGCCCTCCCTCCCATCTTTTCTGTCCATGGACTTCTCCTCCCTCCTCACCTGCCACCAGGTGTCCGCAGCCTATCTGTAATGTTCCCTTACACAACTCTTACACAGCAGAGCAAAGCCTACCCAGCCAGGCTACCTCAAAACCAGCCACAAATACCCAAGAGCTGCCAATCATCTACAACCAGATCGAGACTCCTGCCGCAGGTGAAGAGGAAGGGATCCAGCGGGACGGCCAGTGGAGAGGTTTGACCGAGGAAGGGAGGGTCTCCGGGGACTGAAGGGGCACAACTCACACAAACAACTCACTTAACAACCACCTAGCTTAGCAATGGCATTTCTCAGATACCAAAAAATGCACCAAGTGTCCAGATGATAAATATCCAAATGAGGCCAGAGTCCAATATATCTCCAAAATTATAACCTTCCTGTCTTATGAAGAACATCTAGGCATCATCCTGGTCTCTTTTGCCCTACTCCTGTTCCTAACCACAGGACTTGTTTTAATAATCTTCATTAAATACGAAGAAACTCCCCTTGTCAAAACCAACAACCGGGACCTCTCCTACATCCTCCTAGTCTCCCTCCTGCTTTGCTTCTTGTCTCCTCTTCTCTTCATAGGTCAACTAAGGAAAGCCACCTGCCTTCTCTGACAAAAAGTTTTCAGCATCATCTTCTCAGTTGCCATTTCTTCTCTCTTGGCCAAAACATCACGGTGGTGCTGGCTTTCCTGGCCACAAAACCAGGAAACCAAGTGAAGAGATGGTTGGGGAAGAGCTTGGCCAACTCCATCATCCTTTCTTGTGCTACAGTCAAATTGTCATCTTCTCCATCAGCTACATTATCCTTCTGAGGCCAGACCTGAACACAAAGGAGCAGCTTAAGGCCAGAATAAATGTAAAAACATGAGACATAACACCATTATGATACTGGAATAATTGTTAAAGTTTATTTTATTTGAAAGGAGATATTCTTTCCACTTAGATAGTAGGCAGGAGCCAAAGAAAAGCAAATCTACTTGTTTCAGAATGGGAAATGATTGAATGGCTGTACTTCTTGTATCTCCCTATTCATCCCAATAAATCTATTTTATTCTAAATCTAAAGAGAACTCTGTGAAAGTCATTCAGAGGAATGTAATAGTCAGCAGCTACCAATGAACCAGACATCTTATGAAAAATAATCGAGGCACTTGTTCCTACTGACAGAAACTAAAAGTTAGTGTATGTAAGAGAGAGAGAGTAAGATCCTAAGGTCAGATGAGAGCTGTAGGAGCCCTGCTCTAACCGTGTTGTTGGATCATCTCCATGAGAAGCCTTGGAATGGCAGAATGACCTGGAAGGCAGGGATTGACCTGTTCTCCATTACTATTATGTCCTTCTTTCTTGATTTTCTGATAAAACCCCTTTCACACATCGACCGGAACAGCTGTCTGAGGTTTCACTTTGGGTTTGTTATTATTTCCGTATCTACCTTTTAGAAATCCCCACTCTATTTTTTCCTTCCTCATCCAGAGAATGAAAATAGCAACATCTAATCTGTCCCTTTAATTTCCCACTCTTTCATTTGTCCATAAAGCATCTCCCTGCTTCTATTCCAAGTGGGCTTGTGTGTGTGAAAGGCTGGAGAAGAGGCCCAGGGAAAAAAAGCCCTTGAGACTCTTCCCAGGAGGAGGTTGAGGGGATCCTGTGTAGAAGCAGCCTCAAATGCTCTGGATTGTGGCGTGAGAGCATTCAATGCCGCCTATTCATCCAGGTCCAAGAAGGGAGGGGAGGGGGAGTAAGGGAGGGGGCATCCAGGTTTCTAGCAAGAGGCACCCATGGAAAGTCTTCTGCTTTCCAACCACAGAGATTATAGGTGGATCAGGAGTCAGCCAGAGGTTTCAGAATGGCTTCTGGTTGCCACTCGGATCCCTTTTACTTTACTTTATTTCATATTTCTACACCGCCCCCTCTCCCAAAAGGGACTCGGGGCGGTGTACAGTCGATGGATACATAAAAAGAATACATAAATACACAAATACTTAAATATTTAAATACTTAAATAATTAAATGCTTAATGGATCCCTTTGCAAATTCCATTTAAGCAGGTAAAAAAGATTTGATGGATCAGACCAAGATAATTCCAAAATCCACGCTGACCCCCCAGATGCCTCTGGTCTGTCCACAAGCAGGGGGGAGGGACATATCACTTGGCCCAACATGGAACCAGGTAGGGGAGGGATTCAGCCAATTCCCATGGGTTGCTTAAAACCACTTGCTAATTGTATGAGCAGTTCGGCCAGCCGGCTGAATTGCCTCAGCGTGCCCCCCAACCACCTCCTGAGGGTGCGCACCCCCCCCCAGAAAACAATCTGCCTCAAGATCCCGTGGATCACTTTGGTTCAGGCAGTGGAATTCTCCACTGGTTCCCTCTCTCCGCAAAGCTAAGGAATTGCAGAAACTCTGCAGAGCCCAGAATGAGGCCTCCTTGAACTTTGGGATTGGGAGGGTCCAGAAAGAGCAGGAGGACCAATGGGAAATCTCCCTTCTTCGGCGTCATTGGTCTCCGGGCAGAGTCTCCCTTTACTTCCCCCAGTGCAGGAGACCGTTCCAAGCAGAGAAGAAGCCCCAGTTGGGTCTTCAGGCCAAGATCCCCCCTCCCACTTTCCCCGCCTCTCCCTCCCCGCAGAACTGGCTCTCCTCCTTCTGGTGAAGCCCCAAAGGATTCTGCCCGGAGACCGATGATGCTCAAGCATGGAGAATTCTCATTGGTGCTGCCTCTAGTTCTGGCCAGGCCCTCCTACCTCCGAAATCAGGGGTGATCCACGCAGGCGCTGCCTAGCACAAACCGGGGCTTCAGACGATGCAATGCCTAAGAATGTGCAGAGAAATGCAGGCTACAACAAGCGAATCGCGTTTTCCCAGGATCCGACGAAGCCCCAGAGGACCAATAGGAATTCTCGCTACTGTAGCATCATCAGAGTTCAGAGACAGAGTTCAGTGCCGAGAGAAAAGAGAGGGAGGGGAAATATGTTCAGTCTTGGGGGGGGGGGGTCAGCTCAAGGGGGTTCATTCCAGCCCTGGAGGGGAGGGTGGACTTCCTTTTGCCTCCCCCCCCCTTCCAGCATGGAGTGGTGCTGCAGTGGAAGAGTGAAAGGGAGGCGCAGCCCCACAGCCAATGGGGACTTGGGGCCTCCCTCGAAGTCTTTGCCCCGCGCTGCCCCAGACCTCCGCTGCTCATTGAGGACGGGACCAGAGCACGAAGCCTTTGCCTGTATCGCCCCTTCGACCTTCCACTCACTGAGGACACGCCACGCTCTGCCGCCAATCAACTCCCTCCCACCGCATTTCTCAATTTCCCACAATTAGCGTCTCTAGAAAAATGTGCGTTCTTTTAATAACCTCCTCAAATTTCAATCGCCTCCGAACAAGGCCCAGATCTCTCAGTAACCCCACCCTCTCTGGCCTTGGGGAGACGGGCGGGGAGCCTCAGAGAGAGGGGGGGGGTCCTGCAAGTCTCCTAGCCCCCTCCTGTCCCTGGTCTTCGAAGGGATGGGGAGCTGCTTCCTCTCCCCCGGGACCCTCGTAGCCTCCAGGCACTGGGGGAATCGCCTGGATGGCCTTGCCTGACCGACCAGTCTTGTCCTCTGTCCTGCCAAATGCCCTCACCCGACAGTTCCCTCAAGTGCTGGTATAAATGAAAAGAAGCAGAAAAGAGAGGGACCCTGCAGGGCCAGGCAATTCTATTCACGTGTTGATGTGTGGATGCTGGGAATGTGTGGATGCTGGGAAGGTCTGGACAGAGAGAACCGGCTCCACCTCATCCTGAACAAAAGGGAGGCTTTGCCCCTCCTGCACCTGGACTGCTGCCCTCTTTTAAATCTCCCCCAAGGCAGAGGAAACTTGGCCTCCTCCGGATGTTGCTCTCTGTAGTTTGGGGAGTGAAGACGGGCTGAGCTTTCTCCATCCTCCCCCTGCAACTTCCCAGCACACAGAAGGTCCAGATATTGAGGAGGGGGGTCCGGGAGTTAAAGGGCTTCCGCGCAGCCATCGACAAAGGCAGAGGCAGAAAGGGGGCTTTTCAGTCCTGGGGGGGAACATAGTGTCCTTCTTCTCATCAGGGCTGCCGGGTGGGACAAAGACCAAGCAAGCGGCGGGGGAGTCAAACAAGCCAGGACGTCCTTTAAGATTGGGAGAGAGGGAGGGGGCAAACCGAGAGAGCTCCGTGCCTTTGCCTCTCCTCCCCCTGCAGACACCCAGAGATCCCGCCTAGGCTCCAGAGACTCCCGCCTGCCCACTGGGAGCTTCTGCCGCTCTCAGATCCACAGGACCAAGCTCGCCTGCCGCGGGTCCTCTGCCCACTCTCCTGGGCAAGGGCTCCCGCAACCTCTGCAGACAGAGCCCCGGAGGGAAGAGGCTCGGAAGCCCCGCCCTCCATCCCCGCAGGATTCTCTCTCGCCCTCTGCGCTCGACCAGCCCCAGGGATGGAGGGAGGGAAGGCAGGAGTGGGGCTCCCGACCTGGGTGCAAGGGAGCGGGGGAGACGAGGGGTGCAGTAGGGCGGCTGTATATTCGGGCAAGGCGAGGGGACTGCGGGGAGGCGCAGCTGCCGAAGGAGCCGTTTGTGTGGGGAGGGGGCAGGGGCGCCTGAGGAAGGGACAGGAATCAAAGTCGGGGGAGAGGCTTTGTGCCAATCGGGAGAGTTTTAATCCCACCTTCAAAATAAAAGCCAAATGGGAGGCTTTGAGCCAATCACCAGGAGACTGTGAGTTCTAGTCCTGCCTTAGGCACGAAAGCCAATTCACCCACTGTCCAGGAAGTTCTGAGTTCTAATCCTCCCCAGGCACCACAAATTCCTGGGGGACTGTGGACCGTCCAGGAGGCTCTGAGCTCCAGTCTCACCTCTGTACCGATTGATTGGGGATGTAAAACCTGGAAAAAAATCAGGTTAATGTGGGATACCAGAATTAGGCATTGCTAGATTGTGAGATGGCTGAGTTTCCATTACTGTGTGATGTGATGAAGGAAAGTGAAATTATGGGAAAACCCACGTGTTCCATGTTGGGCAAAGCCATAAGTCTCTGCTTTCTGCTTGTGGGCAACCAGAGGCTTCTGTGTGGTCCCTTTAATCTTAGACTGACCTTGGTCTGATCCATCAGAGCTTTTTTTAACCGGCTTAAAATGGAATTTGCAAAAGAGATCAATTCATAATTAGAAGCCATTCTGAAATATGAAAAAAATGATGACCAATTGATCAGCAATATGTACTGTACGGTTGGAAAGCAGAAGACTTTCCATGGCTTCATGTCCCAAGAAGTTCCCACGCTTACTCACTTCCTTCTTGGACCTGGATGAACACCTGGGTGAATAAGCATTGGACACTCCAGGCAAACGATGTGGCTGCTTTTAAACAGGATCCCTTCAACCTCCTCCTGGGGAGAGTCTCAGGGTCCCCTTTCTCTGGACATCAACCAACCTTTCAGAGCCAAGCCATGCTTGGAAGAGGAGCAGGGAAATGCTTTAGGTAGAGTGGGAGATTAAAGGGCCTGAGTCATGTTAGAAATTGCAATTTTAATTCTCTGAATAAAGAAAGAAAAACATGGACTGGAAAGTTCTTAGAAGTAAACCCCTAAGTAAGAAGAACTCCAAAGAAAAATCCCAGATAGCTGTTGTGGTCAACACTTTCTATAAACAATGTTCCCTCTAATTTTTTTTCAGTGTGTGCGGAAAAGTATAGTGTTTGAGCGGCATATTTTCATGCCTGAGCACCTGATTTTTTTTAGCCATAATTGCCATCAGAGAAGATGTTGGGGAGGGGGGCAAGGAGGTAAAGGGTCCACTCCCTCTCCTTCAGACCCCCAGGAAGGGAGGGAGGGAGGGAGGGGGAGGGAATGGAAAGGAAATGGGAAAGAAGAAAAAGAAAGGAAAAGAGAAGAAAAGAAAAAGGAAAGGAAATGGGAAAGAAGAAAGGAAAGGAAAAGAGAAAGGAAAGGAAAAAAGAAAGGAAAAAGTGAAATTAGTGAATTAATTAATTAATTACATAGTGAAATTAACACCAACTGTAGCATCTCTGTCTAGTTGTATTTATCTTTAAGAAACAAACAAAAAATCAAGCAGGGTGATAGATTGCAGAACGGCTTTCAGAAGTGAGTGTCTTATCCGAGCAATATGAAGACGTGTTCTTGAGCTTTACTTCAGGAAATCAGAAGAAAGAATAATCACTATGTAGTGAGCAGACTAACCCGATTAGTTCACTTCCAAAAACTACAGGAAAAACATGGCATTATCGGAAAACACAAAAAAGTTCTGGTTTTTTGGCAGCAATCTGCTGTGCAAGTCACTCAGTACTGATTCATTAGCACTTCCTCAATTATCCTGCATTAAAAAAAAAGCTAGCAGAAAGCCCTAACATTAGCTGACTTAGACTCGCAACATCAAAAGGGCTCTGAAAAAAAAATCCAAAGAGATGAGGATTCTGCTTCCATCATTAAAGAGAGCTGTCAATTTGCAATTATCAAAAACAAGATACCATTTATTTGGCCTCTGCACCAATCCATCCTCAAACGTTTGCCCCATATTCATGAGAAGTAGAAATCACAGGATGAAAGGTATGGGACTTGAGTTTATTTATTAGATTTTTATCCCATCTTAATTACTTCATAGGTAACTCAAGAAAGTGAACATACATAAATACTTGGGTATGGAGAAAGGAAGGGAAGTGGAAAAGAAGGAAAGGAAAAAGGAAAGGAAAGGAGAAAGGAAAGGAAAAGAGAAAGAAAAGCAAAAGAGAAAGGAAAGGAAAAGGAAAAGCAAAGAAAGATAGAAGAAGGACAGAAAGGGAAAAGGAAAGAGTGGAATGGATTGGTACTGTTCAAAAACCAACTCTCAGAATCCCGTGGACCCCTTTGGCTCAGGCAGTCCAATTCCCCGCTGCTTCCCTCTCTCTGCAAAGCGAAGGGATCTCAGAAAGGCTGCCTAGCTCAGAACGGAGCTTCAGATGCAATGCCTGAGAAACTCCGGATGTGCAGGGAAACGCAGGCTACAACCAGCGAATGGCGTTTTCCCAGGAACCAACAAAGCCCCAGAGGACCAATGAGAATTCTCCCTTCTGCAGCGTCATCAGTCTCCGGGTAGAGTCTTCCTTGATTTGACCAATCACCAGATGGAGGAGAGAGTTTGGTGCAGAGAGAGGGGAGAGGAGATATTTTCAGTAATATTTTAAGACGTTAAAAAACACTGCACACAGTTTGAAACTTCTGCACGGTGTTTTCTTGTTATGTGCGCGGCCGCACAGGTGCGCAGCTTGGAGGGAACAGTGGACTAAGCCTTGTTTCCAGGGTCCATGACCTTCACTGAGAAATAAACATGGGGAGTAGAAACCTTATAGGTTTTATTTTTTTCTATAGACCTTCAGTACTATTGACCAAGCTGTTCTTCAGATGCTGCAATGCTGGAGATTGTTTTTAGCTGAGTTAGCTGATTAGCATGCTGGAGGTTGTATTGTTAATAGTCTCAGGTTTGCTTGTTCCTTGTCCTCAAATAGTAAAGCAGAAGGGAATTCAGTTGAACATTCCCTGAATTGAGGTTTGGACTGAATGAGATGAAACAAGTGGATAGCCGCGTTCCTGTCAAATAGGCAACAAGTAGTCAAAATTGGAAGTGCTCTATCAAACCCTGCACCAGTTAACAGTGGTGTTCCCCAAGGCAGCGTATTAGGACTCCCACTCTTTCTGCTTTACATAAGCAGATCATATTGTGATCATGTTGTGAGCAGCTGTGTCCTATTTGGACTCTTTACCAACCTTAACTATGTATCTGAATGGTCAAACAATTGGCAACTCCAAATCTCATCTAACAAATGCTCTGTCCTACACATTGGCACAAAAATCAGAACGCCAAATACAAGTTAGGCAGATATGATCTCGTAGATGACTCTCACTCAGTCAAAGACCTAGGAGTACTCATCTAAATGCCAGAGCTCACTGTAACAGCATTGCCCAAAAGGCATTAAAAATTGTTAACCTAATCCCGTGTAGCTTCTTCTCCGGTAACTTTGTATTGCTAACTAGGGCATATAAAACTTTTGCCAGACCAATTTTCGAATACAGCTTGTCTGCCTGGAATCCACACTGTATATCAGACATTAATACAATCGAGAGGGTCCAGAAGTATTTCATGAGAAGAATCCTCCACTCCTCTGCTCACAACAGAATCCCTTATGCCACCAGGCTCGAAATTTTGGGCTTGGACAACCTAGAAATATGCCACCTACATCCTGACCTAAGTATAGTACACAAAATTATCTGTTACAACATCCTACAGATAATTACACAAGCAAACAATAGATACAAACTGTAAACCACTCCAAACTCGATTGCAGAAAATACGACTAGCAACAGAGTGGTCAATGCCTGGAATGCTCTACCTGATTCTGTTGTTAGTTCCTCAAACCCCCACAGCTTTAACCTTAAATTGTCCACCGTGCACCTCACACATTTCCTAAGAGGTTTATAAGGGGGCTTGCATAAGTGCACCAGCGTGCCTACCGTCCCTGTCCCACTTTCCCCATTGATTTGTATTCATTTCATGTACTCATGTCCATGCTTATAGTTATTTGTAATCATCTATCTATACTCTTTTTATACGCTCAAGTCCATGTGTATACCTGTTACCTGTACAAGTTTTGAGAAACTAAATAAAGAAAGAAAATAAATAAATAAATTGGATCATGACTGGATGGAGCTCCTGGTGGTCCCATTTGGGAGAGAAGCTTCCTCTTGTCCTGCTTAGGGAAAGTCCACTGGGAAATGGCTCCCTGAAAGGGCAGGTCCAGGGTCTCTGATAATTTTAAGTAGTCCAGACCTGGTCAAAGTTAACCATATGTGTCTTTCTCCCAACCGGGGGGAGCAATTGACCATCTGCCCTTAGGAAGGAGGTCCAAGACCTTCATTTCACATAAAGTGACAGTGACCAATGAGACAATCCCTTGACCCAGAAACCTTAAAGACAACTTTGATTCAAGAAAAAGCCCTACCTGATATCAGAAGTAACGAAAGAGATTGTGACAGGAAACGCTACTTAGATTTGGCCTTTGGCTCTTCAGAGGGCTCTTCATCTGAAAACCCCATAAATGGCCTTGTTTATCCTGAGTGTTAGCCTTCAGTCCCTCTGGGTGAAAAGGAGTCCCAAAATGTAACTAATATTAAATGTGGGTCTGTCTTTCCATGCTAGTCGGAGTCTCCTAATTTCAGTTCTTCACCACAAAGCATTTTTTTCTTGGATAACTGGATGGGCCTTAGAAATGTCTCCTTCTGACCTGGGACTCACACTCATCTCCCATCTATTGCAGCCAAAGATCTGAATCTTTTTCAGGGACACCTTCTCATGATCTCACTCAGTCTCACTACACTTCCAGAAACTATGCAGAAACCTTTTGTCTTAACAAAGGAGAATATTTGCAACTCAATGTTGACACGAGGAATCCTTGGTGCTCTCTGAGCTTCCTTGTTTTCTTGCAGATGTTTTATTACCCAAACTAGGAAACATCATCAGCTATAATTTATGAGGAATTTTTCCTTTATCTCTTAACTGGGAAACTTTTTGGAACCAGTGTCAAAGGGGAGCAGCTTTGCAAGGCTTTCTCTACTCCAGTAAAAACCTTTCTAGATTCTTCTGGTCAGAAGTTTCCATTTCAATCTTTTACTCTACTTAAAGAAATCTAATAAGGAGGAATGCATTTTAATACAGCCATGAGGAGGAGCTGTTTATTTGTCACTTAATGCTAAAATCTTTACTCAACTCCATCCCTCCAGACTTTATTAAATAGAAAAGTCTTTATTATTGCAATGTTAAATGCCAGAAACAAAAGGGAGGAACTAAAGAAAGAACCTGCCAGGGTCACATCTACATCTATTTGGAAGGAGTCAGAGATTTCACTATTTACCTCCATGAAGCCCAGAATCTACTTGTCTAATGTCCATTTCTCCCTCCATTTTCCATGGATGGAGAGTCCTAACACATTTTCTTTGGCATTCCTTGTTTTTCTGCTCAGTCCCTGCCTCAGTCCAAATGTGTGGAAAGTTGTCATCCTGGATTTGTCAAGAGGGCTCGAGAAGGAGAGCCAGTTTGCTGCTATGACTGCATTCCTTGTCCGGAGGGGACCATCTCCACTCAAGAAGGTGGGTGACACTAGAGGAAAGGAAGGCTTTGTGGAACTGGTTTCATCCACAGCATTTTGATGAAAGTGTAAATTAAAGTTTGCATTGAAACACAACCCTTTTTTTGTTTATTCAAAATGCACTAGGAATCCTCCAATTTTATATACCTTAGCTATGTAGGCATTAGTAAATTATGTTATCATTTTCTTCCCTGTGGAATGATTGAGCAACACATCTTGGAAAATGTTCCTGGAATCAGGTGTTGTTCAAAAATGGTATTTCTTGAAATGCAAAAAAATTCAAAATATTAAAGAAATATTGCTTTTTGACTTTCTCAGATACAGAAAAATGCACCAAGTGTCCAGATGATAAATATCCAAATAAGAAAAGAGTCCAATGTATCCCCAAAGTTATAACCTACCTGTCTTATGAAGAACGTCTGGGAACCATCCTGGTCTCTTTTGCCCTACTCTTCTTCCTAATCACAGGCCTTGTTTTAATCATCTTCATGAAATACAAAGAAACTCCCCTTGTCAAAGCCAACAACCGGGACCTCTCCTACATCCTCCTGGTCTCCCTCCTGTTTTGCTTCTTGTCTCCTTCTCTCTTCATTGGTCAACCAAGGAAAGCCACCTGCCTTCTCCGACAAACGGTTTTCAGTATCATCTTCTCAGTTGCCGTTTCTTCTCTCTTGGCCAAAACCATCACGGTGGTGCTGGCTTTCCTGGCCACAAAACCAGGAAACCAAGTGAAGAGATGGTTGGGGAAGAGCTTGGCCAACTCTATTATCCTTTCTTCTTCTGTTCTCCAAATTATCATCTGCTCCATCTGGTTGGGAGTTTCTGCCCCATTCCCTGACTCTGACCTCCGCTCCCAGCCTGGAGAGATCATCCTGCAATGCAACGAAGGGACTGTTGTCATGTTCTACGTCACCCTCAGCTACATGGGCTTCCTGGCTGCCATCTGCTTCACGGTGGCTTTCCTGGCCAGGAATCTGCCTGGGGCCTTCAACGAAGCCAAGCTAATCACCTTCAGCATGCTGGTCTTCTGCAGTGTCTGGGTGACTTTTGTGCCCACCTACCTGAGCACCAAAGGGAAATACATGGTGGCTGTGCAGGTCTTCTCCATCCTGGCCTCCAGTGCTGGTCTGCTGGTCTGCATCTTCATCCCCAAGTGCTACATTATCCTTCTGAGGCCAGACCTGAACACAAAGGAACATCTCACAGCCAGAATAAATGTAAAAGCATGAGATATAATACCATTATGATATTGGAAGAATTGTTAATGTTTCTTTTATTTGCAAGGAGAAATTCTTTCCATTTAGATAGTTGGCAGGAGCCAAAGAAAATTAAGTCTACATTTTTCAGAATGGGAAATGATTGAATGACTGTACTTCTTGTAACACTTTCCCCTTTCATCCCAATAAATCTAGGTAAATAGAACTCTGTGAAAGTCATTCACAGGAATTTAATATTCAGCAACTACTAATGAACATGACACCTTTTAAGAAATCCTTTGAGCAATTATTCCTGCTGACAGCATCTAAAAGTGTCTCTGTGTGAGCGAGTGAGCAGGAAAAGAAGTAAGACGGAGGCTGTGGGAAGGAAGCCCCAACCACGGCGTAGGATTATCTCCATGGGGACCATTGTCCCTCCCACCAAAGCAGCCGGGTGGGGGCCTCCAGTTCCTCAGCTGGGGAGACAACTATTCATTACTATTATATGGTTCCTTCTTGATGTGCCCATTGAAATCCATTGTACAGAAAGTGTTGATCACAATGGCTGTCTAGGACTTCAGTTTGGGGTTGGTGTTTAGGTGTGTACCTCTAAGAAATCCCCACTTTATTTTCTTCTTTTCTCACCCAGAGAATTAAAATAGCAACATTTAATGACATCCAGGCCTTTTAATTTTCCACTCTACAATTTGTACCTAAAGCGTTTTCTCTGCTCCTCTTCCAAGCTTGTCTTGTCTGTGAAGGGCTGGAAAAGATGCCCAGAGAAAGGGGACCTTGAGACTCTCCCCAGGAGGAGGTTGAAGGGATCCTGTCTAAAGGCAGCCTCACCATTGATGGAATGGTCTGGACTTTGGCAGGAGGGTTCAATGCTGTGAATTGATCCAGGGGTAAGAAGAAGATGAGGTTAAGGGTGGGAACATCTAGGTTTTTAGGAATCTATGGAAAGAATCCCGTTTTCCAAACACAGAGATTGCTGATCAATTAGCACTGAATTTGAGGTCCCAGAATGGCTTCTGATTGCAAATGAATCCCTTTCTGAATCCCATTGTAAGCAGGTAAAAAGGCTTTGATGGATCAGACCAAGATTCATAGCGAGCATTTTCACACCCTCAATCAATAAGTATTAAGGCAGGACTGGAACTCTCCTGGTGTGTATGTGTGTGTGTGTGGGGGAGTGTCCAAAGAAACAGCGAGCTTTCTTTCTTAAGATGTGACTAGAATTCCCCATCCCCTGGTGATAGGTCCAAAGTCACCCAACCTTCAATGGCTTCTAAGTTTGGGAGGAGGAGGAGCTTCCGGAGGGAATGGAGGACTGCCTCTGAGCTCCGCTAAATGCGGAGGGCTTCCTGACGGGCGGGATGCTGCCGACCCTCATTTCCACCCTGAGGGTCGGGGATTTTTTGGCGTTAAACATCCTGGCACCTGCCTGGCCCCAAGCTGGCCTGTCGGGTCGGCCGGGCAGCCAGACAGGAGGAAGATAGCGGCGCGGCGTGGCAGCTGGCGTTTTAAACCAGCATGGCGGCCGGCGCTCTCAGAATTGGAGTCAGGGCGGCAGAGCGGCAGAGCGGCGGCAGAACAACGGTGCGCCAGAGCCAGCGGAGCCAGCGGAGCAGCGGAGTGGTAAAAATTGGACTGGAGGGGGGTGAGAAGGCTGGAGGAGGTGGATGACAGCGGTGGAGGACAGCGGCGGTGGTCTGGGCGATCTGCGCGACTGCGTGATTGTGCGACTGGGTGGTTTTTGGCCTGTGATATGGGAGTGATGGTGGCAACCCAGGAGAGCCGAGCGGCCCAAACTATGAACTAACTATGGATCGCTGAGCTCGAATTTGGCCGGTGATGTGTGTAGGATGTAAGGCCCGAGGGAGGCCCGAGAGACCTAAGGCGCCTAAGGGATGAAGGAAGGAGGGTGAGGCCTGAGGCGCCGGAGGAATCAGAGTTGAAAGATCGAGGGAAGGGCTGCAGGAAGGCCGCAGGGAGGCCGATGCAGCCCTCCCGGGCCCAACAACAACACCTGGGTTGCCAAATGGACAGAGGATTCTTTTCATCTAGGGCAGGCCACAGACTCGGAGGCCTGGAACATCAGAGGCCCACGCAGAAGGTCAGACCCGGTGTTTTGCTGTGCTCGCTACTTCCCCCCCCCACTCACGCATTTACCATCTACTCACTACGGGCTATCTGCCCTACCATCTACTATGATTTACCATCTATTGCAAACCACCTCTTAGCTGCAATTCTTATCCACCAGCTGGCTACTTTATCATACCTCCATCAGCCAGCATTTCCATTCGGATATGGACTATTTCCATCAGCCTATCCCCCTGCCTGGACTATCTTCTTGCCAAGACCATCCCCTTAGTGGGAACTGTGGCCACTGATACATCTACAGCTCCCTCTTGACGAACTTGGCCCTGTCTAATCATGTTATATACGAGGCTAGACCTACTACAGCTACGAGATTCCCCCCTCTCGCAGCTATGGCCTCCTGCCCTTTCAAGGGCCCACCTTGAGGACGGGTTCATTAACCCAGAGAGGTGGAGGAAGCGCATGTTAAGGGGTTTTTTTAATTAAATGTTTTTTAAAAGTTGTAAGGGGTTATAAGGATGGGGGGGAGGGGTTGTAGGGATGGGGGGGGGAACCGGTTAGGAGGGATGGAAGAGCCAGGCACCTAGGTGTGGTCGAAAGAGGAGGGAGCGGAGTGGGGGAGGAGAGGGAAAATAGCATTCCTGTGCAGGGCACCTTAATACCAACGGTTGTGGGGAGGGGCAGGTGCGAGGACAGTTTAAGAGCACGTAGTCGGTTGGGAGACCGGGGTTTTTGGTCATTCCCGGTCGTTTGTACCAACCCCTGCATACTAGGTGGTCAGGATCTACAGACCCAAGGCCTGAGACTGCTGTTATGCAACGCGAGGTCCGTTGTCAATAAGGCCCCCCTCATCCACGATCTAATTTTGGAGGGGGAGCCGGACCTCGCCGGAATAACCGAGACCTGGTTGGGCCACGAGGGAGGTCTACCCCTTGTGGAAATGTGCCCTCCAGGTTATCGAGCATTTCACCAGCCTCGGGCCCAGGGAAGGGGCGGTGGGGTAGCAGTGATTATCCGGGAAGACTTAGAGCCGAGAGAGTTCACCGTGCCGCAGACATCCAGGTGTGAGTCCCTCGTCGTGAGATGGGGCCCAGGGAGGCAGTTGGGCCTGCTGATAGTATACCTGGCTCCTCGCTATACTTCAGCGGCCCTGCCCGAACTCCTTGAGCTGATCTCATCGGTGGCGGTTGAGACCCCCAAACTTTTAGTGATGGGGGATTTTAATCTGCCGTCGATGGGAGAAGCGTCTGAGGGGGTTCGGGAGTTCATGGCTTCCATGACAGCCATGGACCTGACCCAGTTAATTCAGGGCCCTACTCACGAGGGAGGCCACACCCTGGACCTTGTTTTTGTCTCTGGCCAGTGGACGAGGGATCTGGGAATAGGGGATCTAGACACTATTCCCCTGTCATGGTCGGATCACTCACTTCTCCGGCTGGACTTCCCTGGTGCTACCCCCCGCCGCGAGGAGGCGGAACTGGAAGGTATTAGATGGTTCCGCCCCAAGCGCCTGATGGAACCGGATAGGTTCCAGACGGAACTTGGGCCACCCCCTGTGGACCTGACCCGCCCCCGAGTGGAGGACCTGGTAGACGCATGGAATAGTGCGACTACCGGGGCCCTAGACCGGGTGGCGCCTTTGCGGCCTCTCCTGCGGCGACGAACCACCCTGGCACCTTGGTTTACCGAGGAGCTAAGGGTGATGAAACGCCACAAGAGACGCCTAGAGAGTCGTTGGAGATCCTCCCGTTCCGAATTTGACCGAGCACAGGCACGAGCCTATTTGAAGACGTACCTTGTGGCATTAAGAGCGGCCAAACGTCAACATTGCGCCGCTCTTATTGCGTCTGCAGATAACCGCCCTGCCGCCCTGTTTCGGGTGACCCGTTCCCTCTTGTTTGAGAGACCACGGGAAGCCCCACTACAGGGCAGAGCAGAGGAGTTTGGGAATTATCTACAGGACAAAGTCGCTCAAATCCGGATGGGATGGACCCCTTTCAGTGGTTCAGTAGAGATGCCCATTGCGAGTCTTGAGGGACCGCTTTGGGAGGAGTTTGACTCGGTCGCCATCGAGGATTTGGACAGGTTGCGTGGACGTCTGCGACCTACCACATGTTTATTGGACCCGTGTCCCTCCTGGCTTGTACTGGCATCCTGGGAGGTTACGCGCGACTGGCTCCTGGGCCTGGTGAACGCCTCGTTGGGTGAGGGGTCTCTACCGGCCGCCTTGAAAGAGGCGGTGGTGAGGCCCCTGCTCAAGAAGCCTTCCCTGGACCCAACGGACCTAGTCAATTATCGTCCAGTCTCCAACCTTCCTTTTTTAGCGAAGGTTGTAGAGAGTGTGGTAGCACAGCAGTTCCCACGTCACCTGGAGGAAAATGATTATCTAGACCCGCGCCAGTCCGGCTTCCGACCCGGGCACAGCACGGAGACGGCCTTGGTCGCATTGGTTGATGATCTCTGGAGGGCCAGAGATAGGGGTTGTTCCTCTATCCTGGTCCTATTAGATCTCTCGGCGGCGTTCGATACCATCGACCATGGTATCCTGTTGCACCGGCTAGAGGGGCTGGGAGTCAGGGGCACCGTTTTACGGTGGTTTGGCTCCTACCTCTCTGATCGGACGCAACGTGTGTTGACAGGGGAGCAGAGTTCGACCCGGAGGCCACTCACATGTGGAGTGCCACAGGGATCGGTGCTCTCGCCTCTCCTGTTCAACACATATATGAAACCGCTGGGCGAGATCATCCGTGGTTTTGGGGTGGGATATCATCTGTATGCTGATGATACTCAGCTATACATTTCCACTCCGAACCACCCCAATGAGGCCGTCGAAATGATGTCCCGGTGTCTGGAGGCTGTACGGGTCTGGATGGATGGCAACCGACTAAAACTCAACCCTTCCAAGACGGAGTGGCTGTGGCTTCCGGCCTCCCGGTTCAACCAGGTGCTTCCATCTCTGGCCATTGGGGGCGTCCAACTAGCCCCCATGGAACAGGTGCGCAATTTGGGCGTCCTCCTGGATGCCCGGCTGTCCATGGATAACCATGTAACAGCCGTGGCAAGGGGGGCGTTCCATCAGGTCCGCCTGATGCGCCAATTGCGCCCCTTATTGGACCGGGATGCCCTACGCACAGTCACCCATGCGCTAGTGACGTCTCGCCTGGATTACTGCAATGCTCTCTACATGGGGCTTCCCTTGAGATGCACTCGGAGACTACAGTTGGTCCAGAATGCGGCCGCGCGGGTGATTATGGGGAGGACTAGATACTCCCCTGTAACACCTCTCCTGCGCAAGCTGCACTGGCTTCCTGTGGTCTACCGAGTGCGTTTCAAGGTTTTGATTATGATCTTTAAAGCGCTTCATGGCACAGGGCCTAGTTATATGCAGGATCGCATCCTGCCCCACACATCCCTACGACCAATTCGCTCACACAGAGAGGGACTTCTCCGGGTGCCGTCCGCCAAACAGTGCCGGGGGGCGACACCCAGGAGCAGAGCCTTCTCTGTGATGGGCCCAGCCCTGTGGAATGACCTCCCCCGTGACATCAGGATTACTTCCGATCTCCGCTCCTTCCGTGTACAGCTGAAGACCCACCTCTTTCAATTATCTGGCCTGGCTCAATCGCAATCGTAATTTTCTCATTCCTCCTAACTGTTTTTTAAATTGTTCTTAAATATTAATTTTTAACTGCATATTGGGTTTTTACAATTGGGGTATTTTAAAGCTGATTTTTAACTATCTAATGTTGTAATTTGTTTCCTCCTCCGTGTATGTATGTGTGTTGTGTATGTATGCACGTTTTTGTGTTGTTATATATCTTTTATGTTTTATGCTCCATTGTACGCCGCCCCGAGTCCTACTTGGAAAGGGAGCGGCTAATAAATCCAAATTTATTATTATTATTATTATTAAGTCAGAACTAGAATTCAGAGCCTCCTGGATATTCACCCCAAACTCCCCCAGCTGGCTTTCATGCCTAAGCTAGGACTAGTGGAGACCCTCCCCACAGCAGTCCCACCACCCTGAAGCACTTTCCATTGCAGGATTCAGCAGCCCCCCTGCCCCTCCCACTTATTTAGAGACCCCTGCTCTGTTCGGAGGGGTATGTGCTTTGATGAGGTCACTAAAAGGAAGCCTGTTTCTCTAGGCGAGGGGAGTGGGGGAGGGGAGAAAGTGTAAGGGGGTCTCTTGGTTGGCGGGGAAGCGGGGCGCGTCCTCCGCGGGTGGGAGGCTGGAGGGGTGACTGCGAGAGAAAGCTCCCCTACAAGGAGCTCCGAGGGAGTTTGGCAGTGCGGGACAAGGACTTCGGGGGAAGGGGAGGGGTCTGGTGCAAAGCTGGCGTGACCTCTTCCTGCTGTCTCCCCACACCCCTCGGTATAAGGGAGCGGGCGCGAGGGCTGTCTATAGGGGCACGGCGAGAGGTAAGCAGGGAGGGGCAGGAGGAGGAGGTGTTAGTGTGCGATCCCTTCCAAGGACACAATCAGGCTGATCCCAATGAATGGGGGATTTGCACTGACTCTGGGTCCTCTGAATGGAAAGAGTGAAATGGAAACGGAGGCAGGGAGGGAGGGAGGAGGCAGGAGGGGGCTGGGAAAAAGAAAGGAAAGGAAAAAGGAGGTGCGAATAATCCCTCCTCCTTCCCTTCAGTTTTAATTGTTTTGTAAGGGCAAATAACCGAATAAGTGTCAGCCTCCTCAAAACTTCAGAGATCAAACCAGTGAGGACGCTGCTTCTTCAGAAGGGACCCCAAGTCTTCTGGGCATTCCTTGGTCTCCCCCTCCCCTCCCTCCCTCCCGCCTTTCCCTTCCACGGACTTTTCCTCCCTCATCAACTGCCACCAAGTGCCTGGAGGAGCCTATTTGTGATGTCCTCTTACACAGCAGCCCTTACACAGCAGAGCAAAACCCACCGAGCCAATGTTGCCTGAACAACCAACCCAAAATCCCTGGGAGCCTCAATCAGCCCCGGGAAGACGGAGCTCCGTGAAAGAGCTGAATGGAAAAGGATCTATCGGGATACCAGCTACTTTGAGAAGTTGGACAAGTAGAAGGAAGAGGCTCTTGTGAGGATGGAGCTGCCACCTGCAGAGTCCCCGAGGGGCTCTTCAACTCCGCCCAGCTACTTGGCTGGAGTCCGAAGGGCGCTGGGACCGGAGCGTCTCGGGGGCTGCGGAGTCCTTTGGAGGGGGAAGCAGTGGCTGCGGGATGGCTGAGAGAGCCTCGGTGGGGCTAAACCCTACGGCTAATGATCAGGGGATCCCAGTCAAGAAGATAGCATTATTGGTCACTTCCTGGTTGTTCCTGGTGCCGACGGCAGGCTTTCCTTGAGCCTGTCAGATCAAGAGACAGTTAGAGGTGTTTTTTTTACGATCTTTAACACCTCGGATACTCTTAAATTCTTGGAATTTATGAGGGAGAGATTCAGCTGCTGGGTTGAGCCCTCGTGTACCCTCCAGGAGGATTTATAGCCTCTGGAGTCCAACGAGGTTTGCCCCCCTTCGCAGTTGTTGTTTTCTCCTGCCTTTTTGATAACCTCTGCTAATTAGCAGAGCCAGTCGCTGGGAACAGCCTTAACATCTCAACATCTCAACATCTCAAGAAGGAAGCAAGACTTTTGCAAGTATTTTAAGTCTTAATTGGGGGGAAAAAAATCTCTTTAAAAAGAACGCTACTGCTGAGTTCGAGAGGCGTGGGCTTAGAACAAAGGATTCAAAATGGCGTTGATTTATAGCTGAAAACCTACAGAAAACGAAAGCTAATTACTTGCTGATAGCCGGGCAGTAAAGGCGGAACGGCTGAAACAACTATTAACAATCTCTAAGCCAGTTTACATAACCTGACC